>NC_135511.1:2500-602500 GCF_051989575.1 Stigmatopora nigra | reverse complement strand
GCTAAATGCAAAACTTACTTGAATTGGACGATTTTACACTATATACACAGTAACTATGTGTCTCTGACAGTTTGTTTCGCAGCAGGGGAACATTTCAGTTTTTATTGCCTTAACGTGCGTTTCATGCGCTGAAAATCACGTTTTGGCCAAGTATCATAGTTTTCACTATAACTTAATTTCTAGCACTTAGAAGGATGCCAAATGCAAAACTTACTTGAATTGGACGATTATACACTATATACACAGTAACTATGTGCCTCTGACAGTTTGTTTCGCAGCAGGGGAACATTTCAGTTTTTATTGCCTTAACGTGCGTTTCATGCGCTGAAAATCACGTTTTGGCCAAGTATCATAATTTTCACTATAACTTAATTTCTATCACTTAGAATGATGCTAAATGCAAAACTTACTTGAATTGGACAATTTTACACTATATACACAGTAACTATGTGTCGCTGACAGTTTGTTTCGCAGCAGGGGAACATTTCAGTTTTTATTGCCTTAACGTGCGTTTCATGCGCTGAAAATCACGTTTTGGCCAAGTATCATAGTTTTCCCTAATACTTAATTTCTAGCACTTAGAATGATGCCAAATGCAAAACTTACTTGAATTGGACGATTTTACACTATATACACAGTAACTATGTGCCTCTGACAGTTTGTTTCGCAGCAGGGGAACATTTCAGTTTTTATTGCCTTAACGTGCGTTTTATGCGCTGAAAATCAAGTTTTGGCCAAGTATCATAATTTTCAATATAACTTAATTTCTATCACTTAGAATGATTCCAAATGAAAAACTTACTTGAATTGGACAATTATACACTATATACACAGTAACTATGTGTATTTGACAGTTTGTTTCGCAGCAGGGGAACATTTCAGTTTTTATTGCCTTAACGTGCGTTTCAGGCGCTGAAAATCACGTTTTGGCCAAGTATCATAGTTTTCACTATAACTTAATTTCTAGCACTTAGAAGGATGCCAAATGCAAAACTTACTTGAATTGGACGATTTTACACTATATACACAGTAACTATGTGCCTCTGACAGTTTGTTTCGCAGCAGGGGAACATTTCAGTTTTTATTGCCTTAACGTGCGTTTCATGCGCTGAAAATCACGTTTTGGCCAAGTATCATAATTATCACTATAACTTAATTTCTATCACTTAGAATGACGCCAAATGAAAAACTTACTTGAATTGGACAATTATACACTATATACACAGTAACTATGTGTATTTGACAGTTTTTTTCGCAGCAGGGGAACATTTCAGTTTTTATTGCCTTAACGTGCGTTTCATGCGCTGAAAATCACGTTTTGGCCAAGTATCATAGTTTTCCCTATAACTTAATTTCTAGCACTTAGAATGATGCCAAATGCAAAACTTACTTGAAATGGACGATTTTACACTATATACACAGTAACTATGTGCCTCTGACAGTTTGTTTCGCAGCAGGGGAACATTTCAGTTTTTATTGCCTTAACGTGCGTTTCATGCGCTGAAAATCACGTTTTGGCCAAGTATCATAATTTTCACTATAACTTAATTTCTATCACTTAGAATGATGCCAAATGAAAAACTTACTTGAATTGGACAATTTTACACTACATACACAGTAACTATGTGTCGCTGACAGTTTGTTTCGCAGCAGGGGAACATTTCAGTTTTTATTGCCTTAACGTGCGTTTCAGGCGCTGAAAATCACGTTTTGGCCAAGTATCATAGTTTTCACTATAACTTAATTTCTATCACTTAGAATGATGCTAAATGCAAAACTTACTTGAATTGGACGATTTTACACTATATACACAGTAACTATGTGTCTCTGACAGTTTGTTTCGCAGCAGGGGAACATTTCAGTTTTTATTGCCTTAACGTGCGTTTCATGCGCTGAAAATCACGTTTTGGCCAAGGATCATAGTTTTCACTATAACTTAATTTCTAGCACTTAGAAGGATGCCAAATGCAAAACTTACTTGAATTGGACGATTATACACTATATACACAGTAACTATGTGCCTCTGACAGTTTGTTTCGCAGCAGGGGAACATTTCAGTTTTTATTGCCTTAACGTGCGTTTCATGCGCTGAAAATCACGTTTTGGCCAAGTATCATAATTTTCACTATAACTTAATTTCTATCACTTAGAATGATGCCAAATGAAAAACTTACTTAAATTGGACAATTATACACTATATACACAGTAACTATGTGTATTTGACAGTTTTTTTCGCAGCAGGGGAACATTTCAGTTTTTATTGCCTTAACGTGCGTTTCATGCTCTGAAAATCACGTTTTGGCCAAGTATCATAGTTTTCACTATAACTTAATTTCTATCACCTAGAATGATGCTAAATGCAAAACTTACTTGAATTGGACAATTTAACACTATATACACAGTAACTATGTGTCGCTGACAGTTTGTTTCGCAGCAGGGGAACATTTCAGTTTTTATTGCCTTAACGTGCGTTTCATGCGCTGAAAATCACGTTTTGGCCAAGTATCATAGTTTTCCCTATAACTTAATTTCTAGCACTTAGAATGATGCCAAATGCAAAACTTACTTGAATTGGACAATTATACACTATATACACAGTAACTATGTGTATTTGACAGTTTGTTTCGCAGCGGGGGGACATTTCAGTTTTTAATGCCTTAATGTGCATTTCATGCGCTGAAAATCACGTTTTGGCCAAGTATCATAATTTTACCTATAACTTAATTTCTATCACTTAGAATGATGCCAAATGAAAAACTTACTTGAATTGGACAATTATACACTATATACACAGTAACTATGTGTTGCTGACAGTTTGTTTCGCAGCAGGGGAACATTTCAGTTTTTATTGCCTTAACGTGCGTTTCATGCGCTGAAAATCACGTTTTGGCCAAGTATCATAGTTTTCACTATAACTTAATTTTTATCACTTAGAATGATGCTAAATGCAAAACTTACTTGTATTGGACGATTTTACACTATATACACAGTAACTATGTGTCTCTGACAGTTTGTTTCGCAGCAGGGGAACATTTCAGTTTTTATTGCCTTAACGTGCGTTTCATGCGCTGAAAATCACGTTTTGGCCAAGTATCATAGTTTTCACTATAACTTAATTTCTAGCACTTAGAAGGATGCCAAATGCAAAACTTACTTGAATTGGACGATTTTACACTATATACACAGTAACTATGTGCCTCTGACAGTTTGTTTCGCAGCAGGGGAACATTTCAGTTTTTATTGCCTTAACGTGCGTTTCATGCGCTGAAAATCACGTTTTGGCCAAGTATCATAGTTTTCCCTAATACTTAATTTCTAGCACTTAGAATGATGCCAAATGCAAAACTTACTTGAATTGGACGATTTTACACTATATACACAGTAACTATGTGCCTCTGACAGTTTGTTTCGCAGCAGGGGAACATTTCAGTTTTTATTGCCTTAACGTGCGTTTCATGCGCTGAAAATCAAGTTTTGGCCAAGTATCATAATTTTCAATATAACTTAATTTCTATCACTTAGAATGATGCCAAATGAAAAACTTACTTGAATTGGACAATTATACACTATATACACAGTAACTATGTGTATTTGACAGTTTGTTTCGCAGCAGGGGAACATTTCAGTTTTTATTGCCTTAACGTGCGTTTCATGCGCTGAAAATCACGTTTTGGCCAACTATCATAGTTTTCACTATAACTTAATTTCTATCACTTAGAATGATGCCAAATGCAAAACTTACTCGAATTGGACAATTTTACACTATATACACAGTAACTATGTGTCGTTGACAGTTTGTTTCGCAGCAGGGGAACATTTCAATTTTTATTGCCTTAACGTGCGTTTCAGGCGCTGAAAATCATGTTTTGGCCAAGTATCATAGTTTTCACTATAACTTAATTTCTAGCACTTAGAAGGATGCCAAATGCAAAACTTACTTGAATTGGACGATTTTACACTATATACACAGTAACTATGTGCCTCTGACAGTTTGTTTCGCAGCAGGGGAACATTTCAGTTTTTATTGCCTTAACGTGCGTTTCATGCGCTGAAAATCACGTTTTGGCCAAGTATCATAATTATCACTATAACTTAATTTCTATCACTTAGAATGATGCCAAATGAAAAACTTACTTGAATTGGACAATTATACACTATATACACAGTAACTATGTGTATTTGACAGTTTTTTTCGCAGCAGGGGAACATTTCAGTTTTTATTGCCTTAACGTGCGTTTCAGGCGCTGAAAATCACGTTTTGGCCAAGTATCATAGTTTTCACTATAACTTAATTTCTAGCACTTAGAATGATACTAAATGCAAAACTTACTTGAATTGGACGATTTTACACTATATACACAGTAACTATGTGTCTCTGACAGTTTGTTTCGCAGCAGGGGAACATTTCAGTTTTTATTGCCTTAACGTGCGTTTCATGCGCTGAAAATCACGTTTTGGCCAAGTTACATAGTTTTCACTATAACTTAATTTCTAGCACTTAGAATGATGCCAAATGAAAAACTTACTTGAATTGGACAATTTTACACTACATACACAGTAACTATGTGTCGCTGACAGTTTGTTTTGCAGCAGGGGAACATTTCAGTTTTTATTGCCTTAACGTGCGTTTCAGGCGCTGAAAATCACGTTTTGGCCAAGTATCATAGTTTTCACTATAACTTAATTTCTATCACTTAGAATGATGCTAAATGCAAAACTTACTTGAATTGGACAATTTTACACTACATACACAGTAACTATGTGTCGCTGACAGTTTGTTTTGCAGCAGGGGAACATTTCAGTTTTTATTGCCTTAACGTGCGTTTCAGGCGCTGAAAATCACGTTTTGGCCAAGTATCATAGTTTTCACTATAACTTAATTTCTATCACTTAGAATGATGCTAAATGCAAAACTTACTTGAATTGGACGATTATACACTATATACACAGTAACTATGTGCCTCTGACAGTTTGTTTCGCAGCAGGGGAACATTTCAGTTTTTATTGCCTTAACGTGCGTTTCATGCGCTGAAAATCACGTTTTGGCCAAGTATCATAATTTTCACTATAACTTAATTTCTATCACTTAGAATGATGCTAAATGCAAAACTTACTTGAATTGGACAATTTTACACTATATACACAGTAACTATGTGTCGCTGACAGTTTGTTTCGCAGCAGGGGAACATTTCAGTTTTTATTGCCTTAACGTGCGTTTCATGCGCTGAAAATCACGTTTTGGCCAAGTATCATAGTTTTCCCTAATACTTAATTTCTAGCACTTAGAATGATGCCAAATGCAAAACTTACTTGAATTGGACGATTTTACACTATATACACAGTAACTATGTGCCTCTGACAGTTTGTTTCGCAGCAGGGGAACATTTCAGTTTTTATTGCCTTAACGTGCGTTTTATGCGCTGAAAATCAAGTTTTGGCCAAGTATCATAATTTTCAATATAACTTAATTTCTATCACTTAGAATGATGCCAAATGAAAAACTTACTTGAATTGGACAATTATACACTATATACACAGTAACTATGTGTATTTGACAGTTTGTTTCGCAGCAGGGGAACATTTCAGTTTTTATTGCCTTAACGTGCGTTTCAGGCGCTGAAAATCACGTTTTGGCCAAGTATCATAGTTTTCACTATAACTTAATTTCTAGCACTTAGAAGGATGCCAAATGCAAAACTTACTTGAATTGGACGATTTTACACTATATACACAGTAACTATGTGCCTCTGACAGTTTGTTTCGCAGCAGGGGAACATTTCAGTTTTTATTGCCTTAACGTGCGTTTCATGCGCTGAAAATCACGTTTTGGCCAAGTATCATAATTATCACTATAACTTAATTTCTATCACTTAGAATGACGCCAAATGAAAAACTTACTTGAATTGGACAATTATACACTATATACACAGTAACTATGTGTATTTGACAGTTTTTTTCGCAGCAGGGGAACATTTCAGTTTTTATTGCCTTAACGTGCGTTTCATGCGCTGAAAATCACGTTTTGGCCAAGTATCATAGTTTTCCCTATAACTTAATTTCTAGCACTTAGAATGATGCCAAATGCAAAACTTACTTGAAATGGACGATTTTACACTATATACACAGTAACTATGTGCCTCTGACAGTTTGTTTCGCAGCAGGGGAACATTTCAGTTTTTATTGCCTTAACGTGCGTTTCATGCGCTGAAAATCACGTTTTGGCCAAGTATCATAATTTTCACTATAACTTAATTTCTATCACTTAGAATGATGCCAAATGAAAAACTTACTTGAATTGGACAATTATACACTATATACACAGTAACTATGTGTATTTGACAGTTTGTTTCGCAGTAGGGGAACATTTCAGTTTTTATTGCCTTAACGTGCGTTTCAGGCGCTGAAAATCACGTTTTGGCCAAGTATCATAGTTTTCACTATAACTTAATTTCTATCACTCAGAATGATACTAAATGCAAAACTTACTTGAATTGGACGATTTTACACTATATACACAGTAACTATGTGTCTCTGACAGTTTGTTTCGCAGCAGGGGAACATTTCAGTTTTTATTGCCTTAACGTGCGTTTCATGCGCTGAAAATCACGTTTTGGCCAAGTTACATAGTTTTCACTATAACTTAATTTCTAGCACTTAGAATGATGCCAAATGAAAAACTTACTTGAATTGGACAATTTTACACTACATACACAGTAACTATGTGTCGCTGACAGTTTGTTTCGCAGCAGGGGAACATTTCAGTTTTTATTGCCTTAACGTGCGTTTCAGGCGCTGAAAATCACGTTTTGGCCAAGTATCATAGTTTTCACTATAACTTAATTTCTATCACTTAGAATGATGCTAAATGCAAAACTTACTTGAATTGGACGATTTTACACTATATACACAGTAACTATGTGTCTCTGACAGTTTGTTTCGCAGCAGGGGAACATTTCAGTTTTTATTGCCTTAACGTGCGTTTCATGCGCTGAAAATCACGTTTTGGCCAAGGATCATAGTTTTCACTATAACTTAATTTCTAGCACTTAGAAGGATGCCAAATGCAAAACTTACTTGAATTGGACGATTATACACTATATACACAGTAACTATGTGCCTCTGACAGTTTGTTTCGCAGCAGGGGAACATTTCAGTTTTTATTGCCTTAACGTGCGTTTCATGCGCTGAAAATCACGTTTTGGCCAAGTATCATAATTTTCACTATAACTTAATTTCTATCACTTAGAATGATGCCAAATGAAAAACTTACTTAAATTGGACAATTATACACTATATACACAGTAACTATGTGTATTTGACAGTTTTTTTCGCAGCAGGGGAACATTTCAGTTTTTATTGCCTTAACGTGCGTTTCATGCTCTGAAAATCACGTTTTGGCCAAGTATCATAGTTTTCACTATAACTTAATTTCTATCACCTAGAATGATGCTAAATGCAAAACTTACTTGAATTGGACAATTTAACACTATATACACAGTAACTATGTGTCGCTGACAGTTTGTTTCGCAGCAGGGGAACATTTCAGTTTTTATTGCCTTAACGTGCGTTTCATGCGCTGAAAATCACGTTTTGGCCAAGTATCATAGTTTTCCCTATAACTTAATTTCTAGCACTTAGAATGATGCCAAATGCAAAACTTACTTGAATTGGACGATTTTACACTATATACACAGTAACTATGTGCCTCTGACAGTTTGTTTCGCAGCAGGAGAACATTTCAGTTTTTATTGCCTTAACGTGCGTTTCATGCGCTGAAAATCACGTTTTGGCCAAGTATCATAATTTTCAATATAACTTAATTTCTATCACTTAGAATGATGCCAAATGAAAAACTTACTTGAATTGGACAATTATACACTATACACACAGTAACTATGTGTATTTGACAGTTTGTTTCGCAGCAGGGGAACATTTCAGTTTTTATTGCCTTAACGTGCGTTTCATGCGCTGAAAATCACGTTTTGGCCAAGTATCATAGTTTTCACTATAACTTAATTTCTATCACTTAGAATGATGCTAAATGCAAAACTTACTTGAATTGGACAATTATACACTATATACACAGTAACTATGTGTATTTGACAGTTTGTTTCGCAGCAGGGGAACATTTCAGTTTTTATTGCCTTAACGTGCGTTTCATGCGCTGAAAATCACGTTTTGGCCAACTATCATAGTTTTCACTATAACTTAATTTCTATCACTTAGAATGATGCTAAATGCAAAACTTACTCGAATTGGACAATTTTACACTATATACACAGTAACTATGTGTCGTTGACAGTTTGTTTCGCAGCAGGGGAACATTTCAGTTTTTATTGCCTTAACGTGCGTTTCAGGCGCTGAAAATCACGTTTTGGCCAAGTATCATAGTTTTCACTATAACTTAATTTCTATCACTTAGAATGATGCTAAATGCAAAACTTACTTGAATTGGACGATTTTACACATATACACAGTAACTATGTGTCTCTGACAGTTTGTTTCGCAGCAGGGGAACATTTCAGTTTTTATTGCCTTAACGTGCGTTTCATGCGCTGAAAATCACGTTTTGGCCAAGTATCATAGTTTTCACTATAACTTAATTTCTAGCACTTAGAATGATGCCAAATGAAAAACTTACTTGAATTGGACAATTTTACACTACATACACAGTAACTATGTGTCGTTGACAGTTTGTTTCGCAGCAGGGGAACATTTCAGTTTTTATTGCCTTAACGTGCGTTTCAGGCGCTGAAAATCACGTTTTGGCCAAGTATCATAGTTTTCACTTTAACTTAATTTCTATCACTTAGAATGATGCTAACTGCAAAACTTACTTGAATTGGACGATTTTACACTATATACACAGTAACTATGTGTCTCTGACAGTTTGTTTCGCAGCAGGGGAACATTTCAGTTTTTATTGCCTTAACGTGCGTTTCATGCGCTGAAAATCACGTTTTGGCCAAGTATCATAGTTTTCACTATAATTTAATTTCTAGCGCTTAGAAGGATGCCAAATGCAAAACTTACTTGAATTGGACGATTTTACACTATATACACAGTAACTATGTGCCTCTGACAGTTTGTTTCGCAGCAGGGGAACATTTCAGTTTTTATTGCCTTAACGTGCGTTTCATGCGCTGAAAATCACGTTTTGGCCAAGTATCATAATTTTCACTATAACTTAATTTCTATCACTTAGAATGATGCCAAATGAAAAACTTACTTGAATTGGACAATTATACACTATATACACAGTAACTATGTGTATTTGACAGTTTGTTTCGCAGCGGGGGGACATTTCAGTTTTTAATGCCTTAATGTGCATTTCATGCGCTGAAAATCACGTTTTGGCCAAGTATCATAATTTTACCTATAACTTAATTTCTATCACTTAGAATGATGCCAAATGAAAAACTTACTTGAATTGGACAATTATACACTATATACACAGTAACTATGTGTTGCTGACAGTTTGTTTCGCAGCAGGGGAACATTTCAGTTTTTATTGCCTTAACGTGCGTTTCAGGCGCTGAAAATCACGTTTTGGCCAAGTATCATAGTTTTCACTATAACTTAAATTCTATCACTTAGAATGATACTAAATGCAAAACTTACTTGAATTGCACGATTTTACATTACATACACAGTAACTATGCGTATTTGACAGTTTGTTTCGCAGCAGGGGAACATTTCAGTTTTTATTGCCTTAACGTGCGTTTCATGCGCTGAAAATCACGTTTTGGCCAAGTATCATAGTTTTCACTATAACTTAATTTCTATCACTTAGAATGATGCTAAATGCAAAACTTACTTGAATTGGACAATTATACACTATATACACAGTAACTATGTGTATTTGACAGTTTGTTTCGCAGCGGGGGGACATTTCAGTTTTTAATGCCTTAATGTGCATTTCATGCGCTGAAAATCACGTTTTGGCCAAGTATCATAATTTTACCTATAACTTAATTTCTATCACTTAGAATGATGCCAAATGAAAAACTTACTTGAATTGGACAATTATACACTATATACACAGTAACTATGTGTTGCTGACAGTTTGTTTCGCAGCAGGGGAACATTTCAGTTTTTATTGCCTTAACGTGCGTTTCAGGCGCTGAAAATCACGTTTTGGCCAAGTATCATAGTTTTCACTATAACTTAATTTCTATCACTTAGAATGATACTAAATGCAAAACTTACTTGAATTGCACGATTTTACATTACATACACAGTAACTATGTGTCTCTGACAGTTTGTTTCGCAGCAGGGGAACATTTCAGTTTTTATTGCCTTAACGTGCGTTTCATGCGCTGAAAATCACGTTTTGGCCAAGTATCATAGTTTTCACTATAACTTAATTTCTAGCACTTAGAATGATGCCAAATGAAAAACTTACTTGAATTGGACAATTTTACACTACATACACAGTAACTATGTGTCGCTGACAGTTTGTTTCGCAGCAGGGGAACATTTCAGTTTTTATTGCCTTAACGTGCGTTTCAGGCGCTGAAAATCACGTTTTGGCCAAGTATCATAGTTTTCACTATAACTTAATTTCTATCACTTAGAATGATGCTAAATGCAAAACTTACTTGAATTGGACGATTTTACACTATATACACAGTAACTATGTGTCTCTGACAGTTTGTTTCGCAGCAGGGGAACATTTCAGTTTTTATTGCCTTAACGTGCGTTTCATGCGCTGAAAATCACGTTTTGGCCAAGTATCATAGTTTTCACTATAACTTAATTTCTAGCACTTAGAAGGATGCCAAATACAAAACTTACTTGAATTGGACTATTTGACACTATATACACAGTAACTATGTGCCTCTGACAGTTTGTTTCGCAGCAGGGGAACATTTCAGTTTTTATTGCCTTAACGTGCGTTTCATGCGCTGAAAATCACGTTTTGGCCAAGTATCATAATTATCACTATAACTTAATTTCTATCACTTAGAATGATGCCAAATGAAAAACTCACTTGAATTGGACAATTATACACTATATACACAGTAACTATGTGTATTTGACAGTTTGTTTCGCAGCAGGGGAACATTTCAGTTTTTATTGCCTTAACGTGTGTTTCAGGCGCTGAAAATCACGTTTTGGCCAAGTATCATAGTTTTCACTATAACTTAATTTCTAACACTAAGAATGATGCTAAATGCAAAACTTACTTGAATTGGACAATTTTACACTATATACACAGTAACTATGTGTCGCTGACAGTTTGTTTCGCAGCAGGGGAACATTTCAGTTTTTATTGCCTTAACGTGCGTTTCATGCGCTGAAAATCACGTTTTGGCCAAGTATCATAGTTTTCCCTATAACTTAATTTCTAGCACTTAGAATGATGCCAAATGCAAAACTTACTTGAATTGGACGATTTTACACTATATACACAGTAACTATGTGCCTCTGACAGTTTGTTTCGCAGCAGGGGAACATTTCAGTTTTTATTGCCTTAACGTGCGTTTCATGCGCTAAAAATCACGTTTTGGCCAAGTATCATAATTTTCAATATAACTTAATTTCTATCACTTAGAATGATGCCAAATGAAAAACTTACTTTAATTGGACAATTATACACTATATACACAGTAACTATGTGTATTTGACAGTTTGTTTCGCAGCAGGGGAACATTTCAGTTTTTATTGCCTTAACGTGCGTTTCATGCGCTGAAAATCACGTTTTGGCCAAGTATCATAGTTTTCACTATAACTTAATTTCTATCACTTAGATTGATGCTAAATGCAAAACTTACTTGAATTGGACAATTATACACTATATACACAGTAACTATGTGTATTTGACAGTTTGTTTTGCAGCGGGGGGACATTTCAGTTTTTATTGCCTTAACGTGCGTTTCATGCGCTGAAAATCACGTTTTGGCCAAGTATCATAGTTTTCACTATAACTTAATTTCTAGCACTTAGAAGGATGCCAAATGCAAAACTTACTTGAATTGGACGATTTTACACTATATACACAGTAACTATGTGCCTCTGACAGTTTGTTTCGCAGCAGGGGAACATTTCAGTTTTTATTGCCTTAACGTGCGTTTCATGCGCTGAAAATCACGTTTTGGCCAAGTATCATAGTTTTCACTATAACTTAATTTCTATCACTTAGAATGATGCTAAATGCAAAACTTACTTGAATTGGACAATTATACACTATATACACAGTAACTATGTGTATTTGACAGTTTGTTTCGCAGCGGGGGGGACATTTCAGTTTTTAATGCCTTAATGTGCATTTCATGCGCTGAAAATCACGTTTTGGCCAAGTATCATAATTTTACCTATAACTTAATTTCTATCACTTAGAATGATGCCAAATGAAAAACTTACTTGAATTGGACAATTATACACTATATACACAGTAACTATGTGTTGCTGACAGTTTGTTTCGCAGCAGGGGAACATTTCAGTTTTTATTGCCTTAACGTGCGTTTCAGGCGCTGAAAATCACGTTTTGGCCAAGTATCATAGTTTTCACTATAACTTAATTTCTATCACTTAGAATGATACTAAATGCAAAACTTACTTGAATTGCACGATTTTACATTACATACACAGTAACTATGTGTCTCTGACAGTTTGTTTCGCAGCAGGGGAACATTTCAGTTTTTATTGCCTTAACGTGCGTTTCATGCGCTGAAAATCACGTTTTGGCCAAGTATCATAGTTTTCACTATAACTTAATTTCTAGCACTTAGAATGATGCCAAATGAAAAACTTACTTGAATTGGACAATTTTACACTACATACACAGTAACTATGTGTCGCTGACAGTTTGTTTCGCAGCAGGGGAACATTTCAGTTTTTATTGCCTTAACGTGCGTTTCAGGCGCTGAAAATCACGTTTTGGCCAAGTATCATAGTTTTCACTATAACTTAATTTCTATCACTTAGAATGATGCTAAATGCAAAACTTACTTGAATTGGACGATTTTACACTATATACACAGTAACTATGTGTCTCTGACAGTTTGTTTCGCAGCAGGGGAACATTTCAGTTTTTATTGCCTTAACGTGCGTTTCATGCGCTGAAAATCACGTTTTGGCCAAGTATCATAGTTTTCACTATAACTTAATTTCTAGCACTTAGAAGGATGCCAAATACAAAACTTACTTGAATTGGACTATTTTACACTATATACACAGTAACTATGTGCCTCTGACAGTTTGTTTCGCAGCAGGGGAACATTTCAGTTTTTATTGCCTTAACGTGCGTTTCATGCGCTGAAAATCACGTTTTGGCCAAGTATCATAATTATCACTATAACTTAATTTCTATCACTTAGAATGATGCCAAATGAAAAACTCACTTGAATTGGACAATTATACACTATATACACAGTAACTATGTGTATTTGACAGTTTGTTTCGCAGCAGGGGAACATTTCAGTTTTTATTGCCTTAACGTGCGTTTCAGGCGCTGAAAATCACGTTTTGGCCAAGTATCATAGTTTTCACTATAACTTAATTTCTAACACTTAGAATGATGCTAAATGCAAAACTTACTTGAATTGGACAATTTTACACTATATACACAGTAACTATGTGTCGCTGACAGTTTGTTTCGCAGCAGGGGAACATTTCAGTTTTTATTGCCTTAACGTGCGTTTCATGCGCTGAAAATCACGTTTTGGCCAAGTATCATAGTTTTCCCTATAACTTAATTTCTAGCACTTAGAATGATGCCAAATGCAAAACTTACTTGAATTGGACGATTTTACACTATATACACAGTAACTATGTGCCTCTGACAATTTGTTTCGCAGCAGGGGAACATTTCAGTTTTTATTGCCTTAACGTGCGTTTCATGCGCTAAAAATCACGTTTTGGCCAAGTATCATAATTTTCAATATAACTTAATTTCTATCACTTAGAATGATGCCAAATGAAAAACTTACTTGAATTGGACAATTATACACTATATACACAGTAACTATGTGTATTTGACAGTTTGTTTCGCAGCAGGGGAACATTTCAGTTTTTATTGCCTTAACGTGCGTTTCATGCGCTGAAAATCACGTTTTGGCCAAGTATCATAGTTTTCACTATAACTTAATTTCTATCACTTAGAATGATGCTAAATGCAAAACTTACTTGAATTGGACAATTATACACTATATACACAGTAACTATGTGTATTTGACAGTTTGTTTCGCAGCGGGGGGACATTTCAGTTTTTAATGCCTTAATGTGCATTTCATGCGCTGAAAATCACGTTTTGGCCAAGTATCATAATTTTACCTATAACTTAATTTCTATCACTTAGAATGATGCCAAATGAAAAACTTACTTGAATTGGACAATTATACACTATATACACAGTAACTATGTGTTGCTGACAGTTTGTTTCGCAGCAGGGGAACATTTCAGTTTTTATTGCCTTAACGTGCGTTTCATGCGCTGAAAATCACGTTTTGGCCAAGTATCATAGTTTTCACTATAACTTAATTTTTATCACTTAGAATGATGCTAAATGCAAAACTTACTTGAATTGGACGATTTTACACTATATACACAGTAACTATGTGTCTCTGACAGTTTGTTTCGCAGCAGGGGAACATTTCAGTTTTTATTGCCTTAACGTGCGTTTCATGCGCTGAAAATCACGTTTTGGCCAAGTATCATAGTTTTCACTATAACTTAATTTCTAGCACTTAGAAGGATGCCAAATGCAAAACTTACTTGAATTGGACGATTTTACACTATATACACAGTAACTATGTGCCTCTGACAGTTTGTTTCGCAGCAGGGGAACATTTCAGTTTTTATTGCCTTAACGTGCGTTTCATGCGCTGAAAATCACGTTTTGGCCAAGTATCATAGTTTTCCCTAATACTTAATTTCTAGCACTTAGAATGATGCCAAATGCAAAACTTACTTGAATTGGACGATTTTACACTATATACACAGTAACTATGTGCCTCTGACAGTTTGTTTCGCAGCAGGGGAACATTTCAGTTTTTATTGCCTTAACGTGCGTTTCATGCGCTGAAAATCAAGTTTTGGCCAAGTATCATAATTTTCAATATAACTTAATTTCTATCACTTAGAATGATGCCAAATGAAAAACTTACTTGAATTGGACAATTATACACTATATACACAGTAACTATGTGTATTTGACAGTTTGTTTCGCAGCAGGGGAACATTTCAGTTTTTATTGCCTTAACGTGCGTTTCATGCGCTGAAAATCACGTTTTGGCCAACTATCATAGTTTTCACTATAACTTAATTTTTATCACTTAGAATGATGCCAAATGCAAAACTTACTCGAATTGGACAATTTTACACTACATACACAGTAACTATGTGTCGTTGACAGTTTGTTTCGCAGCAGGGGAACATTTCAATTTTTATTGCCTTAACGTGCGTTTCAGGCGCTGAAAATCACGTTTTGGCCAAGTATCATAGTTTTCACTATAACTTAATTTCTAGCACTTAGAAGGATGCCAAATGCAAAACTTACTTGAATTGGACGATTTTACACTATATACACAGTAACTATGTGCCTCTGACAGTTTGTTTCGCAGCAGGGGAACATTTCAGTTTTTATTGCCTTAACGTGCGTTTCATGCGCTGAAAATCACGTTTTGGCCAAGTATCATAATTATCACTATAACTTAATTTCTATCACTTAGAATGATGCCAAATGAAAAACTTACTTGAATTGGACAATTATACACTATATACACAGTAACTATGTGTATTTGACAGTTTTTTTCGCAGCAGGGGAACATTTCAGTTTTTATTGCCTTAACGTGCGTTTCATGCGCTGAAAATCACGTTTTGGCCAAGTATCATAGTTTTCCCTATAACTTAATTTCTAGCACTTAGAATGATGCCAAATGCAAAACTTACTTGGAATGGACGATTTTACACTATATACACAGTAACTATGTGCCTCTGACAGTTTGTTTCGCAGCAGGGGAACATTTCAGTTTTTATTGCCTTAACGTGCGTTTCATGCGCTGAAAATCACGTTTTGGCCAAGTATCATAATTTTCACTATAACTTAATTTCTATCACTTAGAATGATGCCAAATGAAAAACTTACTTGAATTGGACAATTATACACTATATACACAGTAACTATGTGTTGCTGACAGTTTGTTTCGCAGCAGGGGAACATTTCAGTTTTTATTGCCTTAACGTGCGTTTCAGGCGCTGAAAATCACGTTTTGGCCAAGTATCATAGTTTTCACTATAACTTAATTTCTATCACTTAGAATGATGCTAAATGCAAAACTTACTTGAATTGGACAATTATACACTATATACACAGTAACTATGTGTATTTGACAGTTTGTTTCGCAGCGGGGGGGACATTTCAGTTTTTAATGCCTTAATGTGCATTTCATGCGCTGAAAATCACGTTTTGGCCAAGTATCATAATTTTACCTATAACTTAATTTCTATCACTTAGAATGATGCCAAATGAAAAACTTACTTGAATTGGACAATTATACACTATATACACAGTAACTATGTGTTGCTGACAGTTTGTTTCGCAGCAGGGGAACATTTCAGTTTTTATTGCCTTAACGTGCGTTTCAGGCGCTGAAAATCACGTTTTGGCCAAGTATCATAGTTTTCACTATAACTTAATTTCTATCACTTAGAATGATACTAAATGCAAAACTTACTTGAATTGCACGATTTTACATTACATACACAGTAACTATGTGTCTCTGACAGTTTGTTTCGCAGCAGGGGAACATTTCAGTTTTTATTGCCTTAACGTGCGTTTCATGCGCTGAAAATCACGTTTTGGCCAAGTATCATAGTTTTCACTATAACTTAATTTCTAGCACTTAGAATGATGCCAAATGAAAAACTTACTTGAATTGGACAATTTTACACTACATACACAGTAACTATGTGTCGCTGACAGTTTGTTTCGCAGCAGGGGAACATTTCAGTTTTTATTGCCTTAACGTGCGTTTCAGGCGCTGAAAATCACGTTTTGGCCAAGTATCATAGTTTTCACTATAACTTAATTTCTATCACTTAGAATGATGCTAAATGCAAAACTTACTTGAATTGGACGATTTTACACTATATACACAGTAACTATGTGTCTCTGACAGTTTGTTTCGCAGCAGGGGAACATTTCAGTTTTTATTGCCTTAACGTGCGTTTCATGCGCTGAAAATCACGTTTTGGCCAAGTATCATAGTTTTCACTATAACTTAATTTCTAGCACTTAGAAGGATGCCAAATACAAAACTTACTTGAATTGGACTATTTTACACTATATACACAGTAACTATGTGCCTCTGACAGTTTGTTTCGCAGCAGGGGAACATTTCAGTTTTTATTGCCTTAACGTGCGTTTCATGCGCTGAAAATCACGTTTTGGCCAAGTATCATAATTATCACTATAACTTAATTTCTATCACTTAGAATGATGCCAAATGAAAAACTCACTTGAATTGGACAATTATACACTATATACACAGTAACTATGTGTATTTGACAGTTTGTTTCGCAGCAGGGGAACATTTCAGTTTTTATTGCCTTAACGTGCGTTTCAGGCGCTGAAAATCACGTTTTGGCCAAGTATCATAGTTTTCACTATAACTTAATTTCTAACACTTAGAATGATGCTAAATGCAAAACTTACTTGAATTGGACAATTTTACACTATATACACAGTAACTATGTGTCGCTGACAGTTTGTTTCGCAGCAGGGGAACATTTCAGTTTTTATTGCCTTAACGTGCGTTTCATGCGCTGAAAATCACGTTTTGGCCAAGTATCATAGTTTTCCCTATAACTTAATTTCTAGCACTTAGAATGATGCCAAATGCAAAACTTACTTGAATTGGACGATTTTACACTATATACACAGTAACTATGTGCCTCTGACAATTTGTTTCGCAGCAGGGGAACATTTCAGTTTTTATTGCCTTAACGTGCGTTTCATGCGCTAAAAATCACGTTTTGGCCAAGTATCATAATTTTCAATATAACTTAATTTCTATCACTTAGAATGATGCCAAATGAAAAACTTACTTGAATTGGACAATTATACACTATATACACAGTAACTATGTGTATTTGACAGTTTGTTTCGCAGCAGGGGAACATTTCAGTTTTTATTGCCTTAACGTGCGTTTCATGCGCTGAAAATCACGTTTTGGCCAAGTATCATAGTTTTCACTATAACTTAATTTCTATCACTTAGAATGATGCTAAATGCAAAACTTACTTGAATTGGACAATTATACACTATATACACAGTAACTATGTGTATTTGACAGTTTGTTTCGCAGCGGGGGGACATTTCAGTTTTTAATGCCTTAATGTGCATTTCATGCGCTGAAAATCACGTTTTGGCCAAGTATCATAATTTTACCTATAACTTAATTTCTATCACTTAGAATGATGCCAAATGAAAAACTTACTTGAATTGGACAATTATACACTATATACACAGTAACTATGTGTTGCTGACAGTTTGTTTCGCAGCAGGGGAACATTTCAGTTTTTATTGCCTTAACGTGCGTTTCATGCGCTGAAAATCACGTTTTGGCCAAGTATCATAGTTTTCACTATAACTTAATTTTTATCACTTAGAATGATGCTAAATGCAAAACTTACTTGAATTGGACGATTTTACACTATATACACAGTAACTATGTGTCTCTGACAGTTTGTTTCGCAGCAAGGGAACATTTCAGTTTTTATTGCCTTAACGTGCGTTTCATGCGCTGAAAATCACGTTTTGGCCAAGTATCATAGTTTTCACTATAACTTAATTTCTAGCACTTAGAAGGATGCCAAATGCAAAACTTACTTGAATTGGACGATTTTACACTATATACACAGTAACTATGTGCCTCTGACAGTTTGTTTCGCAGCAGGGGAACATTTCAGTTTTTATTGCCTTAACGTGCGTTTCATGCGCTGAAAATCAAGTTTTGGCCAAGTATCATAATTTTCAATATAACTTAATTTCTATCACTTAGAATGATGCCAAATGAAAAACTTACTTGAATTGGACAATTATACACTATATACACAGTAACTATGTGTATTTGACAGTTTGTTTCGCAGCAGGGGAACATTTCAGTTTTTATTGCCTTAACGTGCGTTTCATGCGCTGAAAATCACGTTTTGGCCAACTATCATAGTTTTCACTATAACTTAATTTTTATCACTTAGAATGATGCCAAATGCAAAACTTACTCGAATTGGACAATTTTACACTATATACACAGTAACTATGTGTCGTTGACAGTTTGTTTCGCAGCAGGGGAACATTTCAATTTTTATTGCCTTAACGTGCGTTTCAGGCGCTGAAAATCACGTTTTGGCCAAGTATCATAGTTTTCACTATAACTTAATTTCTAGCACTTAGAAGGATGCCAAATGCAAAACTTACTTGAATTGGACGA
This sequence comes from Stigmatopora nigra, assembly GCF_051989575.1. Classification (NCBI taxonomy): domain Eukaryota; kingdom Metazoa; phylum Chordata; class Actinopteri; order Syngnathiformes; family Syngnathidae; genus Stigmatopora; species Stigmatopora nigra. The sequence continues at coordinate 583,064 of NC_135511.1, read as the reverse complement.
TTTTACACTATATACACAGTAACTATGTGCCTCTGACAGTTTGTTTCGCAGCAGGGGAACATTTCAGTTTTTATTGCCTTAACGTGCGTTTCATGCGCTGAAAATCACGTTTTGGCCAAGTATCATAATTATCACTATAACTTAATTTCTATCACTTAGAATGATGCCAAATGAAAAACTTACTTGAATTGGACAATTATACACTATATACACAGTAACTATGTGTATTTGACAGTTTTTTCGCAGCAGGGGATCATTTCAGTTTTTATTGCCTTAACGTGCGTTTCATGCGCTGAAAATCACGTTTTGGCCAAGTATCATAGTTTTCCCTATAACTTAATTTCTAGCACTTAGAATGATGCCAAATGCAAAACTTACTTGGAATGGACGATTTTACACTATATACACAGTAACTATGTGCCTCTGACAGTTTGTTTCGCAGCAGGGGAACATTTCAGTTTTTATTGCCTTAACGTGCGTTTCATGCGCTGAAAATCACGTTTTGGCCAAGTATCATAATTTTCACTATAACTTAATTTCTATCACTTAGAATGATGCCAAATGAAAAACTTACTTGAATTGGACAATTATACACTATATACACAGTAACTATGTGTTGCTGACAGTTTGTTTCGCAGCAGGGGAACATTTCAGTTTTTATTCTTAACGTGCGTTTCAGGCGCTGAAAATCACGTTTTGGCCAAGTATCATAGTTTTCACTATAACTTAATTTCTATCACTTAGAATGATACTAAATGCAAAACTTACTTGAATTGCACGATTTTACATTACATACACAGTAACTATGTGTCTCTGACAGTTTGTTTCGCAGCAGGGGAACATTTCAGTTTTTATTGCCTTAACGTGCGTTTCAGGCGCTGAAAATCACGTTTTGGCCAAGTATCATAGTTTTCACTATAACTTAATTTCTATCACTTAGAATGATGCTAAATGCAAAACTTACTTGAATTGGACGATTTTACACTATATACACAGTAACTATGTGTCTCTGACAGTTTGTTTCGCAGCAGGGGAACATTTCAGTTTTTATTGCCTTAACGTGCGTTTCATGCGCTGAAAATCACGTTTTGGCCAAGTATCATAGTTTTCACTATAACTTAATTTCTAGCACTTAGAAGGATGCCAAATACAAAACTTACTTGAATTGGACTATTTTACACTATATACACAGTAACTATGTGCCTCTGACAGTTTGTTTCGCAGCAGGGGAACATTTCAGTTTTTATTGCCTTAACGTGCGTTTCATGCGCTGAAAATCACGTTTTGGCCAAGTATCATAATTATCACTATAACTTAATTTCTATCACTTAGAATGATGCCAAATGAAAAACTCACTTGAATTGGACAATTATACACTATATACACAGTAACTATGTGTATTTGACAGTTTGTTTCGCAGCAGGGGAACATTTCAGTTTTTATTGCCTTAACGTGCGTTTCAGGCGCTGAAAATCACGTTTTGGCCAAGTATCATAGTTTTCACTATAACTTAATTTCTAACACTTAGAATGATGCTAAATGCAAAACTTACTTGAATTGGACAATTTTACACTATATACACAGTAACTATGTGTCTCTGACAGTTTGTTTCGCAGCAGGGGAACATTTCAGTTTTTATTGCCTTAACGTGCGTTTCATGCGCTGAAAATCACGTTTTGGCCAAGTATCATAGTTTTCCCTATAACTTAATTTCTAGCACTTAGAATGATGCCAAATGCAAAACTTACTTGAATTGGACGATTTTACACTATATACACAGTAACTATGTGCCTCTGACAGTTTGTTTCGCAGCAGGGGAACATTTCAGTTTTTATTGCCTTAACGTGCGTTTCATGCGCTAAAAATCACGTTTTGGCCAAGTATCATAATTTTCAATATAACTTAATTTCTATCACTTAGAATGATGCCAAATGAAAAACTTACTTGAATTGGACAATTATACACTATATACACAGTAACTATGTGTATTTGACAGTTTGTTTCGCAGCAGGGGAACATTTCAGTTTTTATTGCCTTAACGTGCGTTTCATGGGCTGAAAATCACGTTTTGGCCAAGTATCATAGTTTTCACTATAACTTAATTTCTATCACTTAGAATGATGCTAAATGCAAAACTTACTTGAATTGGACAATTATACACTATATACACAGTAACTATGTGTATTTGACAGTTTGTTTCGCAGCGGGGGGACATTTCAGTTTTTAATGCCTTAATGTGCATTTCATGCGCTGAAAATCACGTTTTGGCCAAGTATCATAATTTTACCTATAACTTAATTTCTATCACTTAGAATGATGCCAAATGAAAAACTTACTTGAATTGGACAATTATACACTATATACACAGTAACTATGTGTTGCTGACAGTTTGTTTCGCAGCAGGGGAACATTTCAGTTTTTATTGCCTTAACGTGCGTTTCATGCGCTGAAAATCACGTTTTGGCCAAGTATCATAGTTTTCACTATAACTTAATTTTTATCACTTAGAATGATGCTAAATGCAAAACTTACTTGAATTGGACGATTTTACACTATATACACAGTAACTATGTGTCTCTGACAGTTTGTTTCGCAGCAGGGGAACATTTCAGTTTTTATTGCCTTAACGTGCGTTTCATGCGCTGAAAATCACGTTTTGGCCAAGTATCATAGTTTTCACTATAACTTAATTTCTAGCACTTAGAAGGATGCCAAATGCAAAACTTACTTGAATTGGACGATTTTACACTATATACACAGTAACTATGTGCCTCTGACAGTTTGTTTCGCAGCAGGGGAACATTTCAGTTTTTATTGCCTTAACGTGCGTTTCATGCGCTGAAAATCACGTTTTGGCCAAGTATCATAGTTTTCCCTAATACTTAATTTCTAGCACTTAGAATGATGCCAAATGCAAAACTTACTTGAATTGGACGATTTTACACTATATACACAGTAACTATGTGCCTCTGACAGTTTGTTTCGCAGCAGGGGAACATTTCAGTTTTTATTGCCTTAACGTGCGTTTCATGCGCTGAAAATCACGTTTTGGCCAAGTATCATAATTATCACTATAACTTAATTTCTATCACTTAGAATGATGCCAAATGAAAAACTCACTTGAATTGGACAATTATACACTATATACACAGTAACTATGTGTATTTGACAGTTTGTTTCGCAGCAGGGGAACATTTCAGTTTTTATTGCCTTAACGTGCGTTTCAGGCGCTGAAAATCACGTTTTGGCCAAGTATCATAGTTTTCACTATAACTTAATTTCTAACACTTAGAATGATGCTAAATGCAAAACTTACTTGAATTGGACAATTTTACACTATATACACAGTAACTATGTGTCGCTGACAGTTTGTTTCGCAGCAGGGGAACATTTCAGTTTTTATTGCCTTAACGTGCGTTTCATGCGCTGAAAATCACGTTTTGGCCAAGTATCATAGTTTTCCCTATAACTTAATTTCTAGCACTTAGAATGATGCCAAATGCAAAACTTACTTGAATTGGACGATTTTACACTATATACACAGTAACTATGTGCCTCTGACAATTTGTTTCGCAGCAGGGGAACATTTCAGTTTTTATTGCCTTAACGTGCGTTTCATGCGCTAAAAATCACGTTTTGGCCAAGTATCATAATTTTCAATATAACTTAATTTCTATCACTTAGAATGATGCCAAATGAAAAACTTACTTGAATTGGACAATTATACACTATATACACAGTAACTATGTGTATTTGACAGTTTGTTTCGCAGCAGGGGAACATTTCAGTTTTTATTGCCTTAACGTGCGTTTCATGCGCTGAAAATCACGTTTTGGCCAAGTATCATAGTTTTCACTATAACTTAATTTCTATCACTTAGAATGATGCTAAATGCAAAACTTACTTGAATTGGACAATTATACACTATATACACAGTAACTATGTGTATTTGACAGTTTGTTTCGCAGCGGGGGGACATTTCAGTTTTTAATGCCTTAATGTGCATTTCATGCGCTGAAAATCACGTTTTGGCCAAGTATCATAATTTTACCTATAACTTAATTTCTATCACTTAGAATGATGCCAAATGAAAAACTTACTTGAATTGGACAATTATACACTATATACACAGTAACTATGTGTTGCTGACAGTTTGTTTCGCAGCAGGGGAACATTTCAGTTTTTATTGCCTTAACGTGCGTTTCATGCGCTGAAAATCACGTTTTGGCCAAGTATCATAGTTTTCACTATAACTTAATTTTTATCACTTAGAATGATGCTAAATGCAAAACTTACTTGAATTGGACGATTTTACACTATATACACAGTAACTATGTGTCTCTGACAGTTTGTTTCGCAGCAGGGGAACATTTCAGTTTTTATTGCCTTAACGTGCGTTTCATGCGCTGAAAATCACGTTTTGGCCAAGTATCATAGTTTTCACTATAACTTAATTTCTAGCACTTAGAAGGATGCCAAATGCAAAACTTACTTGAATTGGACGATTTTACACTATATACACAGTAACTATGTGCCTCTGACAGTTTGTTTCGCAGCAGGGGAACATTTCAGTTTTTATTGCCTTAACGTGCGTTTCATGCGCTGAAAATCACGTTTTGGCCAAGTATCATAGTTTTCCCTAATACTTAATTTCTAGCACTTAGAATGATGCCAAATGCAAAACTTACTTGAATTGGACGATTTTACACTATATACACAGTAACTATGTGCCTCTGACAGTTTGTTTCGCAGCAGGGGAACATTTCAGTTTTTATTGCCTTAACGTGCGTTTCATGCGCTGAAAATCAAGTTTTGGCCAAGTATCATAATTTTCAATATAACTTAATTTCTATCACTTAGAATGATGCCAAATGAAAAACTTACTTGAATTGGACAATTATACACTATATACACAGTAACTATGTGTATTTGACAGTTTGTTTCGCAGCAGGGGAACATTTCAGTTTTTATTGCCTTAACGTGCGTTTCATGCGCTGAAAATCACGTTTTGGCCAACTATCATAGTTTTCACTATAACTTAATTTTTATCACTTAGAATGATGCCAAATGCAAAACTTACTCGAATTGGACAATTTTACACTACATACACAGTAACTATGTGTCGTTGACAGTTTGTTTCGCAGCAGGGGAACATTTCAATTTTTATTGCCTTAACGTGCGTTTCAGGCGCTGAAAATCACGTTTTGGCCAAGTATCATAGTTTTCACTATAACTTAATTTCTAGCACTTAGAAGGATGCCAAATGCAAAACTTACTTGAATTGGACGATTTTACACTATATACACAGTAACTATGTGCCTCTGACAGTTTGTTTCGCAGCAGGGGAACATTTCAGTTTTTATTGCCTTAACGTGCGTTTCATGCGCTGAAAATCACGTTTTGGCCAAGTATCATAATTATCACTATAACTTAATTTCTATCACTTAGAATGATGCCAAATGAAAAACTTACTTGAATTGGACAATTATACACTATATACACAGTAACTATGTGTATTTGACAGTTTTTTTCGCAGCAGGGGAACATTTCAGTTTTTATTGCCTTAACGTGCGTTTCATGCGCTGAAAATCACGTTTTGGCCAAGTATCATAGTTTTCCCTATAACTTAATTTCTAGCACTTAGAATGATGCCAAATGCAAAACTTACTTGGAATGGACGATTTTACACTATATACACAGTAACTATGTGCCTCTGACAGTTTGTTTCGCAGCAGGGGAACATTTCAGTTTTTATTGCCTTAACGTGCGTTTCATGCGCTGAAAATCACGTTTTGGCCAAGTATCATAATTTTCACTATAACTTAATTTCTATCACTTAGAATGATGCCAAATGAAAAACTTACTTGAATTGGACAATTATACACTATATACACAGTAACTATGTGTTGCTGACAGTTTGTTTCGCAGCAGGGGAACATTTCAGTTTTTATTGCCTTAACGTGCGTTTCAGGCGCTGAAAATCACGTTTTGGCCAAGTATCATAGTTTTCACTATAACTTAATTTCTATCACTTAGAATGATGCTAAATGCAAAACTTACTTGAATTGGACAATTATACACTATATACACAGTAACTATGTGTATTTGACAGTTTGTTTCGCAGCGGGGGGGACATTTCAGTTTTTAATGCCTTAATGTGCATTTCATGCGCTGAAAATCACGTTTTGGCCAAGTATCATAATTTTACCTATAACTTAATTTCTATCACTTAGAATGATGCCAAATGAAAAACTTACTTGAATTGGACAATTATACACTATATACACAGTAACTATGTGTTGCTGACAGTTTGTTTCGCAGCAGGGGAACATTTCAGTTTTTATTGCCTTAACGTGCGTTTCAGGCGCTGAAAATCACGTTTTGGCCAAGTATCATAGTTTTCACTATAACTTAATTTCTATCACTTAGAATGATACTAAATGCAAAACTTACTTGAATTGCACGATTTTACATTACATACACAGTAACTATGTGTCTCTGACAGTTTGTTTCGCAGCAGGGGAACATTTCAGTTTTTATTGCCTTAACGTGCGTTTCATGCGCTGAAAATCACGTTTTGGCCAAGTATCATAGTTTTCACTATAACTTAATTTCTAGCACTTAGAATGATGCCAAATGAAAAACTTACTTGAATTGGACAATTTTACACTACATACACAGTAACTATGTGTCGCTGACAGTTTGTTTCGCAGCAGGGGAACATTTCAGTTTTTATTGCCTTAACGTGCGTTTCAGGCGCTGAAAATCACGTTTTGGCCAAGTATCATAGTTTTCACTATAACTTAATTTCTATCACTTAGAATGATGCTAAATGCAAAACTTACTTGAATTGGACGATTTTACACTATATACACAGTAACTATGTGTCTCTGACAGTTTGTTTCGCAGCAGGGGAACATTTCAGTTTTTATTGCCTTAACGTGCGTTTCATGCGCTGAAAATCACGTTTTGGCCAAGTATCATAGTTTTCACTATAACTTAATTTCTAGCACTTAGAAGGATGCCAAATACAAAACTTACTTGAATTGGACTATTTTACACTATATACACAGTAACTATGTGCCTCTGACAGTTTGTTTCGCAGCAGGGGAACATTTCAGTTTTTATTGCCTTAACGTGCGTTTCATGCGCTGAAAATCACGTTTTGGCCAAGTATCATAATTATCACTATAACTTAATTTCTATCACTTAGAATGATGCCAATTGAAAAACTCACTTGAATTGGACAATTATACACTATATACACAGTAACTTTGTGTATTTGACAGTTTGTTTCGCAGCAGGGGAACATTTCAGTTTTTATTGCCTTAACGTGCGTTTCAGGCGCTGAAAATCACGTTTTGGCCAAGTATCATAGTTTTCACTATAACTTAATTTCTAACACTTAGAATGATGCTAAATGCAAAACTTACTTGAATTGGACAATTTTACACTATATACACAGTAACTATGTGTCGCTGACAGTTTGTTTCGCAGCAGGGGAACATTTCAGTTTTTATTGCCTTAACGTGCGTTTCATGCGCTGAAAATCACGTTTTGGCCAAGTATCATAGTTTTCCCTATAACTTAATTTCTAGCACTTAGAATGATGCCAAATGCAAAACTTACTTGAATTGGACGATTTTACACTATATACACAGTAACTATGTGCCTCTGACAATTTGTTTCGCAGCAGGGGAACATTTCAGTTTTTATTGCCTTAACGTGCGTTTCATGCGCTAAAAATCACGTTTTGGCCAAGTATCATAATTTTCAATATAACTTAATTTCTATCACTTAGAATGATGCCAAATGAAAAACTTACTTGAATTGGACAATTATACACTATATACACAGTAACTATGTGTATTTGACAGTTTGTTTCGCAGCAGGGGAACATTTCAGTTTTTATTGCCTTAACGTGCGTTTCATGCGCTGAAAATCACGTTTTGGCCAAGTATCATAGTTTTCACTATAACTTAATTTCTATCACTTAGAATGATGCTAAATGCAAAACTTACTTGAATTGGACAATTATACACTATATACACAGTAACTATGTGTATTTGACAGTTTGTTTCGCAGCGGGGGGACATTTCAGTTTTTAATGCCTTAATGTGCATTTCATGCGCTGAAAATCACGTTTTGGCCAAGTATCATAATTTTACCTATAACTTAATTTCTATCACTTAGAATGATGCCAAATGAAAAACTTACTTGAATTGGACAATTATACACTATATACACAGTAACTATGTGTTGCTGACAGTTTGTTTCGCAGCAGGGGAACATTTCAGTTTTTATTGCCTTAACGTGCGTTTCATGCGCTGAAAATCACGTTTTGGCCAAGTATCATAGTTTTCACTATAACTTAATTTTTATCACTTAGAATGATGCTAAATGCAAAACTTACTTGAATTGGACGATTTTACACTATATACACAGTAACTATGTGTCTCTGACAGTTTGTTTCGCAGCAAGGGAACATTTCAGTTTTTATTGCCTTAACGTGCGTTTCATGCGCTGAAAATCACGTTTTGGCCAAGTATCATAGTTTTCACTATAACTTAATTTCTAGCACTTAGAAGGATGCCAAATGCAAAACTTACTTGAATTGGACGATTTTACACTATATACACAGTAACTATGTGCCTCTGACAGTTTGTTTCGCAGCAGGGGAACATTTCAGTTTTTATTGCCTTAACGTGCGTTTCATGCGCTGAAAATCAAGTTTTGGCCAAGTATCATAATTTTCAATATAACTTAATTTCTATCACTTAGAATGATGCCAAATGAAAAACTTACTTGAATTGGACAATTATACACTATATACACAGTAACTATGTGTATTTGACAGTTTGTTTCGCAGCAGGGGAACATTTCAGTTTTTATTGCCTTAACGTGCGTTTCATGCGCTGAAAATCACGTTTTGGCCAACTATCATAGTTTTCACTATAACTTAATTTTTATCACTTAGAATGATGCCAAATGCAAAACTTACTCGAATTGGACAATTTTACACTATATACACAGTAACTATGTGTCGTTGACAGTTTGTTTCGCAGCAGGGGAACATTTCAATTTTTATTGCCTTAACGTGCGTTTCAGGCGCTGAAAATCACGTTTTGGCCAAGTATCATAGTTTTCACTATAACTTAATTTCTAGCACTTAGAAGGATGCCAAATGCAAAACTTACTTGAATTGGACGATTTTACACTATATACACAGTAACTATGTGCCTCTGACAGTTTGTTTCGCAGCAGGGGAACATTTCAGTTTTTATTGCCTTAACGTGCGTTTCATGCGCTGAAAATCACGTTTTGGCCAAGTATCATAATTATCACTATAACTTAATTTCTATCACTTAGAATGATGCCAAATGAAAAACTTACTTGAATTGGACAATTATACACTATATACACAGTAACTATGTGTATTTGACAGTTTTTTTCGCAGCAGGGGATCATTTCAGTTTTTATTGCCTTAACGTGCGTTTCATGCGCTGAAAATCACGTTTTGGCCAAGTATCATAGTTTTCCCTATAACTTAATTTCTAGCACTTAGAATGATGCCAAATGCAAAACTTACTTGGAATGGACGATTTTACACTATATACACAGTAACTATGTGCCTCTGACAGTTTGTTTCGCAGCAGGGGAACATTTCAGTTTTTATTGCCTTAACGTGCGTTTCATGCGCTGAAAATCACGTTTTGGCCAAGTATCATAATTTTCACTATAACTTAATTTCTATCACTTAGAATGATGCCAAATGAAAAACTTACTTGAATTGGACAATTATACACTATATACACAGTAACTATGTGTTGCTGACAGTTTGTTTCGCAGCAGGGGAACATTTCAGTTTTTATTCTTAACGTGCGTTTCAGGCGCTGAAAATCACGTTTTGGCCAAGTATCATAGTTTTCACTATAACTTAATTTCTATCACTTAGAATGATACTAAATGCAAAACTTACTTGAATTGCACGATTTTACATTACATACACAGTAACTATGTGTCTCTGACAGTTTGTTTCGCAGCAGGGGAACATTTCAGTTTTTATTGCCTTAACGTGCGTTTCAGGCGCTGAAAATCACGTTTTGGCCAAGTATCATAGTTTTCACTATAACTTAATTTCTATCACTTAGAATGATGCTAAATGCAAAACTTACTTGAATTGGACGATTTTACACTATATACACAGTAACTATGTGTCTCTGACAGTTTGTTTCGCAGCAGGGGAACATTTCAGTTTTTATTGCCTTAACGTGCGTTTCATGCGCTGAAAATCACGTTTTGGCCAAGTATCATAGTTTTCACTATAACTTAATTTCTAGCACTTAGAAGGATGCCAAATGCAAAACTTACTTGAATTGGACGATTATACACTATATACACAGTAACTATGTGCCTCTGACAGTTTGTTTCGCAGCAGGGGAACATTTCAGTTTTTATTGCCTTAACGTGCGTTTCATGCGCTGAAAATCACGTTTTGGCCAAGTATCATAATTTTCACTATAACTTAATTTCTATCACTTAGAATGATGCTAAATGCAAAACTTACTTGAATTGGACAATTTTACACTATATACACAGTAACTATGTGTCGCTGACAGTTTGTTTCGCAGCAGGGGAACATTTCAGTTTTTATTGCCTTAACGTGCGTTTCATGCGCTGAAAATCACGTTTTGGCCAAGTATCATAGTTTTCCCTAATACTTAATTTCTAGCACTTAGAATGATGCCAAATGCAAAACTTACTTGAATTGGACGATTTTACACTATATACACAGTAACTATGTGCCTCTGACAGTTTGTTTCGCAGCAGGGGAACATTTCAGTTTTTATTGCCTTAACGTGCGTTTTATGCGCTGAAAATCAAGTTTTGGCCAAGTATCATAATTTTCAATATAACTTAATTTCTATCACTTAGAATGATTCCAAATGAAAAACTTACTTGAATTGGACAATTATACACTATATACACAGTAACTATGTGTATTTGACAGTTTGTTTCGCAGCAGGGGAACATTTCAGTTTTTATTGCCTTAACGTGCGTTTCAGGCGCTGAAAATCACGTTTTGGCCAAGTATCATAGTTTTCACTATAACTTAATTTCTAGCACTTAGAAGGATGCCAAATGCAAAACTTACTTGAATTGGACGATTTTACACTATATACACAGTAACTATGTGCCTCTGACAGTTTGTTTCGCAGCAGGGGAACATTTCAGTTTTTATTGCCTTAACGTGCGTTTCATGCGCTGAAAATCACGTTTTGGCCAAGTATCATAATTATCACTATAACTTAATTTCTATCACTTAGAATGACGCCAAATGAAAAACTTACTTGAATTGGACAATTATACACTATATACACAGTAACTATGTGTATTTGACAGTTTTTTTCGCAGCAGGGGAACATTTCAGTTTTTATTGCCTTAACGTGCGTTTCATGCGCTGAAAATCACGTTTTGGCCAAGTATCATAGTTTTCCCTATAACTTAATTTCTAGCACTTAGAATGATGCCAAATGCAAAACTTACTTGAAATGGACGATTTTACACTATATACACAGTAACTATGTGCCTCTGACAGTTTGTTTCGCAGCAGGGGAACATTTCAGTTTTTATTGCCTTAACGTGCGTTTCATGCGCTGAAAATCACGTTTTGGCCAAGTATCATAATTTTCACTATAACTTAATTTCTATCACTTAGAATGATGCCAAATGAAAAACTTACTTGAATTGGACAATTTTACACTACATACACAGTAACTATGTGTCGCTGACAGTTTGTTTCGCAGCAGGGGAACATTTCAGTTTTTATTGCCTTAACGTGCGTTTCAGGCGCTGAAAATCACGTTTTGGCCAAGTATCATAGTTTTCACTATAACTTAATTTCTATCACTTAGAATGATGCTAAATGCAAAACTTACTTGAATTGGACGATTTTACACTATATACACAGTAACTATGTGTCTCTGACAGTTTGTTTCGCAGCAGGGGAACATTTCAGTTTTTATTGCCTTAACGTGCGTTTCATGCGCTGAAAATCACGTTTTGGCCAAGGATCATAGTTTTCACTATAACTTAATTTCTAGCACTTAGAAGGATGCCAAATGCAAAACTTACTTGAATTGGACGATTATACACTATATACACAGTAACTATGTGCCTCTGACAGTTTGTTTCGCAGCAGGGGAACATTTCAGTTTTTATTGCCTTAACGTGCGTTTCATGCGCTGAAAATCACGTTTTGGCCAAGTATCATAATTTTCACTATAACTTAATTTCTATCACTTAGAATGATGCCAAATGAAAAACTTACTTAAATTGGACAATTATACACTATATACACAGTAACTATGTGTATTTGACAGTTTTTTTCGCAGCAGGGGAACATTTCAGTTTTTATTGCCTTAACGTGCGTTTCATGCTCTGAAAATCACGTTTTGGCCAAGTATCATAGTTTTCACTATAACTTAATTTCTATCACCTAGAATGATGCTAAATGCAAAACTTACTTGAATTGGACAATTTAACACTATATACACAGTAACTATGTGTCGCTGACAGTTTGTTTCGCAGCAGGGGAACATTTCAGTTTTTATTGCCTTAACGTGCGTTTCATGCGCTGAAAATCACGTTTTGGCCAAGTATCATAGTTTTCCCTATAACTTAATTTCTAGCACTTAGAATGATGCCAAATGCAAAACTTACTTGAATTGGACAATTATACACTATATACACAGTAACTATGTGTATTTGACAGTTTGTTTCGCAGCGGGGGGACATTTCAGTTTTTAATGCCTTAATGTGCATTTCATGCGCTGAAAATCACGTTTTGGCCAAGTATCATAATTTTACCTATAACTTAATTTCTATCACTTAGAATGATGCCAAATGAAAAACTTACTTGAATTGGACAATTATACACTATATACACAGTAACTATGTGTTGCTGACAGTTTGTTTCGCAGCAGGGGAACATTTCAGTTTTTATTGCCTTAACGTGCGTTTCATGCGCTGAAAATCACGTTTTGGCCAAGTATCATAGTTTTCACTATAACTTAATTTTTATCACTTAGAATGATGCTAAATGCAAAACTTACTTGTATTGGACGATTTTACACTATATACACAGTAACTATGTGTCTCTGACAGTTTGTTTCGCAGCAGGGGAACATTTCAGTTTTTATTGCCTTAACGTGCGTTTCATGCGCTGAAAATCACGTTTTGGCCAAGTATCATAGTTTTCACTATAACTTAATTTCTAGCACTTAGAAGGATGCCAAATGCAAAACTTACTTGAATTGGACGATTTTACACTATATACACAGTAACTATGTGCCTCTGACAGTTTGTTTCGCAGCAGGGGAACATTTCAGTTTTTATTGCCTTAACGTGCGTTTCATGCGCTGAAAATCACGTTTTGGCCAAGTATCATAGTTTTCCCTAATACTTAATTTCTAGCACTTAGAATGATGCCAAATGCAAAACTTACTTGAATTGGACGATTTTACACTATATACACAGTAACTATGTGCCTCTGACAGTTTGTTTCGCAGCAGGGGAACATTTCAGTTTTTATTGCCTTAACGTGCGTTTCATGCGCTGAAAATCAAGTTTTGGCCAAGTATCATAATTTTCAATATAACTTAATTTCTATCACTTAGAATGATGCCAAATGAAAAACTTACTTGAATTGGACAATTATACACTATATACACAGTAACTATGTGTATTTGACAGTTTGTTTCGCAGCAGGGGAACATTTCAGTTTTTATTGCCTTAACGTGCGTTTCATGCGCTGAAAATCACGTTTTGGCCAACTATCATAGTTTTCACTATAACTTAATTTCTATCACTTAGAATGATGCCAAATGCAAAACTTACTCGAATTGGACAATTTTACACTATATACACAGTAACTATGTGTCGTTGACAGTTTGTTTCGCAGCAGGGGAACATTTCAATTTTTATTGCCTTAACGTGCGTTTCAGGCGCTGAAAATCATGTTTTGGCCAAGTATCATAGTTTTCACTATAACTTAATTTCTAGCACTTAGAAGGATGCCAAATGCAAAACTTACTTGAATTGGACGATTTTACACTATATACACAGTAACTATGTGCCTCTGACAGTTTGTTTCGCAGCAGGGGAACATTTCAGTTTTTATTGCCTTAACGTGCGTTTCATGCGCTGAAAATCACGTTTTGGCCAAGTATCATAATTATCACTATAACTTAATTTCTATCACTTAGAATGATGCCAAATGAAAAACTTACTTGAATTGGACAATTATACACTATATACACAGTAACTATGTGTATTTGACAGTTTTTTTCGCAGCAGGGGAACATTTCAGTTTTTATTGCCTTAACGTGCGTTTCAGGCGCTGAAAATCACGTTTTGGCCAAGTATCATAGTTTTCACTATAACTTAATTTCTAGCACTTAGAATGATACTAAATGCAAAACTTACTTGAATTGGACGATTTTACACTATATACACAGTAACTATGTGTCTCTGACAGTTTGTTTCGCAGCAGGGGAACATTTCAGTTTTTATTGCCTTAACGTGCGTTTCATGCGCTGAAAATCACGTTTTGGCCAAGTTACATAGTTTTCACTATAACTTAATTTCTAGCACTTAGAATGATGCCAAATGAAAAACTTACTTGAATTGGACAATTTTACACTACATACACAGTAACTATGTGTCGCTGACAGTTTGTTTTGCAGCAGGGGAACATTTCAGTTTTTATTGCCTTAACGTGCGTTTCATGCGCTGAAAATCACGTTTTGGCCAAGTATCATAGTTTTCCCTATAACTTAATTTCTAGCACTTAGAATGATGCCAAATGCAAAACTTACTTGAAATGGACGATTTTACACTATATACACAGTAACTATGTGCCTCTGACAGTTTGTTTCGCAGCAGGGGAACATTTCAGTTTTTATTGCCTTAACGTGCGTTTCATGCGCTGAAAATCACGTTTTGGCCAAGTATCATAATTTTCACTATAACTTAATTTCTATCACTTAGAATGATGCCAAATGAAAAACTTACTTGAATTGGACAATTATACACTATATACACAGTAACTATGTGTATTTGACAGTTTGTTTCGCAGTAGGGGAACATTTCAGTTTTTATTGCCTTAACGTGCGTTTCAGGCGCTGAAAATCACGTTTTGGCCAAGTATCATAGTTTTCACTATAACTTAATTTCTATCACTCAGAATGATACTAAATGCAAAACTTACTTGAATTGGACGATTTTACACTATATACACAGTAACTATGTGTCTCTGACAGTTTGTTTCGCAGCAGGGGAACATTTCAGTTTTTATTGCCTTAACGTGCGTTTCATGCGCTGAAAATCACGTTTTGGCCAAGTTACATAGTTTTCACTATAACTTAATTTCTAGCACTTAGAATGATGCCAAATGAAAAACTTACTTGAATTGGACAATTTTACACTACATACACAGTAACTATGTGTCGCTGACAGTTTGTTTCGCAGCAGGGGAACATTTCAGTTTTTATTGCCTTAACGTGCGTTTCAGGCGCTGAAAATCACGTTTTGGCCAAGTATCATAGTTTTCACTATAACTTAATTTCTATCACTTAGAATGATGCTAAATGCAAAACTTACTTGAATTGGACGATTTTACACTATATACACAGTAACTATGTGTCTCTGACAGTTTGTTTCGCAGCAGGGGAACATTTCAGTTTTTATTGCCTTAACGTGCGTTTCATGCGCTGAAAATCACGTTTTGGCCAAGGATCATAGTTTTCACTATAACTTAATTTCTAGCACTTAGAAGGATGCCAAATGCAAAACTTACTTGAATTGGACGATTATACACTATATACACAGTAACTATGTGCCTCTGACAGTTTGTTTCGCAGCAGGGGAACATTTCAGTTTTTATTGCCTTAACGTGCGTTTCATGCGCTGAAAATCACGTTTTGGCCAAGTATCATAATTTTCACTATAACTTAATTTCTATCACTTAGAATGATGCCAAATGAAAAACTTACTTAAATTGGACAATTATACACTATATACACAGTAACTATGTGTATTTGACAGTTTTTTTCGCAGCAGGGGAACATTTCAGTTTTTATTGCCTTAACGTGCGTTTCATGCTCTGAAAATCACGTTTTGGCCAAGTATCATAGTTTTCACTATAACTTAATTTCTATCACCTAGAATGATGCTAAATGCAAAACTTACTTGAATTGGACAATTTAACACTATATACACAGTAACTATGTGTCGCTGACAGTTTGTTTCGCAGCAGGGGAACATTTCAGTTTTTATTGCCTTAACGTGCGTTTCATGCGCTGAAAATCACGTTTTGGCCAAGTATCATAGTTTTCCCTATAACTTAATTTCTAGCACTTAGAATGATGCCAAATGCAAAACTTACTTGAATTGGACGATTTTACACTATATACACAGTAACTATGTGCCTCTGACAGTTTGTTTCGCAGCAGGAGAACATTTCAGTTTTTATTGCCTTAACGTGCGTTTCATGCGCTGAAAATCACGTTTTGGCCAAGTATCATAATTTTCAATATAACTTAATTTCTATCACTTAGAATGATGCCAAATGAAAAACTTACTTGAATTGGACAATTATACACTATACACACAGTAACTATGTGTATTTGACAGTTTGTTTCGCAGCAGGGGAACATTTCAGTTTTTATTGCCTTAACGTGCGTTTCATGCGCTGAAAATCACGTTTTGGCCAAGTATCATAGTTTTCACTATAACTTAATTTCTATCACTTAGAATGATGCTAAATGCAAAACTTACTTGAATTGGACAATTATACACTATATACACAGTAACTATGTGTATTTGACAGTTTGTTTCGCAGCAGGGGAACATTTCAGTTTTTATTGCCTTAACGTGCGTTTCATGCGCTGAAAATCACGTTTTGGCCAACTATCATAGTTTTCACTATAACTTAATTTCTATCACTTAGAATGATGCTAAATGCAAAACTTACTCGAATTGGACAATTTTACACTATATACACAGTAACTATGTGTCGTTGACAGTTTGTTTCGCAGCAGGGGAACATTTCAGTTTTTATTGCCTTAACGTGCGTTTCAGGCGCTGAAAATCACGTTTTGGCCAAGTATCATAGTTTTCACTATAACTTAATTTCTATCACTTAGAATGATGCTAAATGCAAAACTTACTTGAATTGGACGATTTTACACATATACACAGTAACTATGTGTCTCTGACAGTTTGTTTCGCAGCAGGGGAACATTTCAGTTTTTATTGCCTTAACGTGCGTTTCATGCGCTGAAAATCACGTTTTGGCCAAGTATCATAGTTTTCACTATAACTTAATTTCTAGCACTTAGAATGATGCCAAATGAAAAACTTACTTGAATTGGACAATTTTACACTACATACACAGTAACTATGTGTCGTTGACAGTTTGTTTCGCAGCAGGGGAACATTTCAGTTTTTATTGCCTTAACGTGCGTTTCAGGCGCTGAAAATCACGTTTTGGCCAAGTATCATAGTTTTCACTTTAACTTAATTTCTATCACTTAGAATGATGCTAACTGCAAAACTTACTTGAATTGGACGATTTTACACTATATACACAGTAACTATGTGTCTCTGACAGTTTGTTTCGCAGCAGGGGAACATTTCAGTTTTTATTGCCTTAACGTGCGTTTCATGCGCTGAAAATCACGTTTTGGCCAAGTATCATAGTTTTCACTATAATTTAATTTCTAGCGCTTAGAAGGATGCCAAATGCAAAACTTACTTGAATTGGACGATTTTACACTATATACACAGTAACTATGTGCCTCTGACAGTTTGTTTCGCAGCAGGGGAACATTTCAGTTTTTATTGCCTTAACGTGCGTTTCATGCGCTGAAAATCACGTTTTGGCCAAGTATCATAATTTTCACTATAACTTAATTTCTATCACTTAGAATGATGCCAAATGAAAAACTTACTTGAATTGGACAATTATACACTATATACACAGTAACTATGTGTATTTGACAGTTTGTTTCGCAGCGGGGGGACATTTCAGTTTTTAATGCCTTAATGTGCATTTCATGCGCTGAAAATCACGTTTTGGCCAAGTATCATAATTTTACCTATAACTTAATTTCTATCACTTAGAATGATGCCAAATGAAAAACTTACTTGAATTGGACAATTATACACTATATACACAGTAACTATGTGTTGCTGACAGTTTGTTTCGCAGCAGGGGAACATTTCAGTTTTTATTGCCTTAACGTGCGTTTCAGGCGCTGAAAATCACGTTTTGGCC
This sequence comes from Stigmatopora nigra, assembly GCF_051989575.1. Lineage (NCBI taxonomy): Eukaryota > Metazoa > Chordata > Actinopteri > Syngnathiformes > Syngnathidae > Stigmatopora > Stigmatopora nigra. The sequence goes on along the minus strand of NC_135511.1, from coordinate 564,724 downwards.
AAGTATCATAGTTTTCACTATAACTTAAATTCTATCACTTAGAATGATACTAAATGCAAAACTTACTTGAATTGCACGATTTTACATTACATACACAGTAACTATGCGTATTTGACAGTTTGTTTCGCAGCAGGGGAACATTTCAGTTTTTATTGCCTTAACGTGCGTTTCATGCGCTGAAAATCACGTTTTGGCCAAGTATCATAGTTTTCACTATAACTTAATTTCTATCACTTAGAATGATGCTAAATGCAAAACTTACTTGAATTGGACAATTATACACTATATACACAGTAACTATGTGTATTTGACAGTTTGTTTCGCAGCGGGGGGACATTTCAGTTTTTAATGCCTTAATGTGCATTTCATGCGCTGAAAATCACGTTTTGGCCAAGTATCATAATTTTACCTATAACTTAATTTCTATCACTTAGAATGATGCCAAATGAAAAACTTACTTGAATTGGACAATTATACACTATATACACAGTAACTATGTGTTGCTGACAGTTTGTTTCGCAGCAGGGGAACATTTCAGTTTTTATTGCCTTAACGTGCGTTTCAGGCGCTGAAAATCACGTTTTGGCCAAGTATCATAGTTTTCACTATAACTTAATTTCTATCACTTAGAATGATACTAAATGCAAAACTTACTTGAATTGCACGATTTTACATTACATACACAGTAACTATGTGTCTCTGACAGTTTGTTTCGCAGCAGGGGAACATTTCAGTTTTTATTGCCTTAACGTGCGTTTCATGCGCTGAAAATCACGTTTTGGCCAAGTATCATAGTTTTCACTATAACTTAATTTCTAGCACTTAGAATGATGCCAAATGAAAAACTTACTTGAATTGGACAATTTTACACTACATACACAGTAACTATGTGTCGCTGACAGTTTGTTTCGCAGCAGGGGAACATTTCAGTTTTTATTGCCTTAACGTGCGTTTCAGGCGCTGAAAATCACGTTTTGGCCAAGTATCATAGTTTTCACTATAACTTAATTTCTATCACTTAGAATGATGCTAAATGCAAAACTTACTTGAATTGGACGATTTTACACTATATACACAGTAACTATGTGTCTCTGACAGTTTGTTTCGCAGCAGGGGAACATTTCAGTTTTTATTGCCTTAACGTGCGTTTCATGCGCTGAAAATCACGTTTTGGCCAAGTATCATAGTTTTCACTATAACTTAATTTCTAGCACTTAGAAGGATGCCAAATACAAAACTTACTTGAATTGGACTATTTGACACTATATACACAGTAACTATGTGCCTCTGACAGTTTGTTTCGCAGCAGGGGAACATTTCAGTTTTTATTGCCTTAACGTGCGTTTCATGCGCTGAAAATCACGTTTTGGCCAAGTATCATAATTATCACTATAACTTAATTTCTATCACTTAGAATGATGCCAAATGAAAAACTCACTTGAATTGGACAATTATACACTATATACACAGTAACTATGTGTATTTGACAGTTTGTTTCGCAGCAGGGGAACATTTCAGTTTTTATTGCCTTAACGTGTGTTTCAGGCGCTGAAAATCACGTTTTGGCCAAGTATCATAGTTTTCACTATAACTTAATTTCTAACACTAAGAATGATGCTAAATGCAAAACTTACTTGAATTGGACAATTTTACACTATATACACAGTAACTATGTGTCGCTGACAGTTTGTTTCGCAGCAGGGGAACATTTCAGTTTTTATTGCCTTAACGTGCGTTTCATGCGCTGAAAATCACGTTTTGGCCAAGTATCATAGTTTTCCCTATAACTTAATTTCTAGCACTTAGAATGATGCCAAATGCAAAACTTACTTGAATTGGACGATTTTACACTATATACACAGTAACTATGTGCCTCTGACAGTTTGTTTCGCAGCAGGGGAACATTTCAGTTTTTATTGCCTTAACGTGCGTTTCATGCGCTAAAAATCACGTTTTGGCCAAGTATCATAATTTTCAATATAACTTAATTTCTATCACTTAGAATGATGCCAAATGAAAAACTTACTTTAATTGGACAATTATACACTATATACACAGTAACTATGTGTATTTGACAGTTTGTTTCGCAGCAGGGGAACATTTCAGTTTTTATTGCCTTAACGTGCGTTTCATGCGCTGAAAATCACGTTTTGGCCAAGTATCATAGTTTTCACTATAACTTAATTTCTATCACTTAGATTGATGCTAAATGCAAAACTTACTTGAATTGGACAATTATACACTATATACACAGTAACTATGTGTATTTGACAGTTTGTTTTGCAGCGGGGGGACATTTCAGTTTTTATTGCCTTAACGTGCGTTTCATGCGCTGAAAATCACGTTTTGGCCAAGTATCATAGTTTTCACTATAACTTAATTTCTAGCACTTAGAAGGATGCCAAATGCAAAACTTACTTGAATTGGACGATTTTACACTATATACACAGTAACTATGTGCCTCTGACAGTTTGTTTCGCAGCAGGGGAACATTTCAGTTTTTATTGCCTTAACGTGCGTTTCATGCGCTGAAAATCACGTTTTGGCCAAGTATCATAGTTTTCACTATAACTTAATTTCTATCACTTAGAATGATGCTAAATGCAAAACTTACTTGAATTGGACAATTATACACTATATACACAGTAACTATGTGTATTTGACAGTTTGTTTCGCAGCGGGGGGGACATTTCAGTTTTTAATGCCTTAATGTGCATTTCATGCGCTGAAAATCACGTTTTGGCCAAGTATCATAATTTTACCTATAACTTAATTTCTATCACTTAGAATGATGCCAAATGAAAAACTTACTTGAATTGGACAATTATACACTATATACACAGTAACTATGTGTTGCTGACAGTTTGTTTCGCAGCAGGGGAACATTTCAGTTTTTATTGCCTTAACGTGCGTTTCAGGCGCTGAAAATCACGTTTTGGCCAAGTATCATAGTTTTCACTATAACTTAATTTCTATCACTTAGAATGATACTAAATGCAAAACTTACTTGAATTGCACGATTTTACATTACATACACAGTAACTATGTGTCTCTGACAGTTTGTTTCGCAGCAGGGGAACATTTCAGTTTTTATTGCCTTAACGTGCGTTTCATGCGCTGAAAATCACGTTTTGGCCAAGTATCATAGTTTTCACTATAACTTAATTTCTAGCACTTAGAATGATGCCAAATGAAAAACTTACTTGAATTGGACAATTTTACACTACATACACAGTAACTATGTGTCGCTGACAGTTTGTTTCGCAGCAGGGGAACATTTCAGTTTTTATTGCCTTAACGTGCGTTTCAGGCGCTGAAAATCACGTTTTGGCCAAGTATCATAGTTTTCACTATAACTTAATTTCTATCACTTAGAATGATGCTAAATGCAAAACTTACTTGAATTGGACGATTTTACACTATATACACAGTAACTATGTGTCTCTGACAGTTTGTTTCGCAGCAGGGGAACATTTCAGTTTTTATTGCCTTAACGTGCGTTTCATGCGCTGAAAATCACGTTTTGGCCAAGTATCATAGTTTTCACTATAACTTAATTTCTAGCACTTAGAAGGATGCCAAATACAAAACTTACTTGAATTGGACTATTTTACACTATATACACAGTAACTATGTGCCTCTGACAGTTTGTTTCGCAGCAGGGGAACATTTCAGTTTTTATTGCCTTAACGTGCGTTTCATGCGCTGAAAATCACGTTTTGGCCAAGTATCATAATTATCACTATAACTTAATTTCTATCACTTAGAATGATGCCAAATGAAAAACTCACTTGAATTGGACAATTATACACTATATACACAGTAACTATGTGTATTTGACAGTTTGTTTCGCAGCAGGGGAACATTTCAGTTTTTATTGCCTTAACGTGCGTTTCAGGCGCTGAAAATCACGTTTTGGCCAAGTATCATAGTTTTCACTATAACTTAATTTCTAACACTTAGAATGATGCTAAATGCAAAACTTACTTGAATTGGACAATTTTACACTATATACACAGTAACTATGTGTCGCTGACAGTTTGTTTCGCAGCAGGGGAACATTTCAGTTTTTATTGCCTTAACGTGCGTTTCATGCGCTGAAAATCACGTTTTGGCCAAGTATCATAGTTTTCCCTATAACTTAATTTCTAGCACTTAGAATGATGCCAAATGCAAAACTTACTTGAATTGGACGATTTTACACTATATACACAGTAACTATGTGCCTCTGACAATTTGTTTCGCAGCAGGGGAACATTTCAGTTTTTATTGCCTTAACGTGCGTTTCATGCGCTAAAAATCACGTTTTGGCCAAGTATCATAATTTTCAATATAACTTAATTTCTATCACTTAGAATGATGCCAAATGAAAAACTTACTTGAATTGGACAATTATACACTATATACACAGTAACTATGTGTATTTGACAGTTTGTTTCGCAGCAGGGGAACATTTCAGTTTTTATTGCCTTAACGTGCGTTTCATGCGCTGAAAATCACGTTTTGGCCAAGTATCATAGTTTTCACTATAACTTAATTTCTATCACTTAGAATGATGCTAAATGCAAAACTTACTTGAATTGGACAATTATACACTATATACACAGTAACTATGTGTATTTGACAGTTTGTTTCGCAGCGGGGGGACATTTCAGTTTTTAATGCCTTAATGTGCATTTCATGCGCTGAAAATCACGTTTTGGCCAAGTATCATAATTTTACCTATAACTTAATTTCTATCACTTAGAATGATGCCAAATGAAAAACTTACTTGAATTGGACAATTATACACTATATACACAGTAACTATGTGTTGCTGACAGTTTGTTTCGCAGCAGGGGAACATTTCAGTTTTTATTGCCTTAACGTGCGTTTCATGCGCTGAAAATCACGTTTTGGCCAAGTATCATAGTTTTCACTATAACTTAATTTTTATCACTTAGAATGATGCTAAATGCAAAACTTACTTGAATTGGACGATTTTACACTATATACACAGTAACTATGTGTCTCTGACAGTTTGTTTCGCAGCAGGGGAACATTTCAGTTTTTATTGCCTTAACGTGCGTTTCATGCGCTGAAAATCACGTTTTGGCCAAGTATCATAGTTTTCACTATAACTTAATTTCTAGCACTTAGAAGGATGCCAAATGCAAAACTTACTTGAATTGGACGATTTTACACTATATACACAGTAACTATGTGCCTCTGACAGTTTGTTTCGCAGCAGGGGAACATTTCAGTTTTTATTGCCTTAACGTGCGTTTCATGCGCTGAAAATCACGTTTTGGCCAAGTATCATAGTTTTCCCTAATACTTAATTTCTAGCACTTAGAATGATGCCAAATGCAAAACTTACTTGAATTGGACGATTTTACACTATATACACAGTAACTATGTGCCTCTGACAGTTTGTTTCGCAGCAGGGGAACATTTCAGTTTTTATTGCCTTAACGTGCGTTTCATGCGCTGAAAATCAAGTTTTGGCCAAGTATCATAATTTTCAATATAACTTAATTTCTATCACTTAGAATGATGCCAAATGAAAAACTTACTTGAATTGGACAATTATACACTATATACACAGTAACTATGTGTATTTGACAGTTTGTTTCGCAGCAGGGGAACATTTCAGTTTTTATTGCCTTAACGTGCGTTTCATGCGCTGAAAATCACGTTTTGGCCAACTATCATAGTTTTCACTATAACTTAATTTTTATCACTTAGAATGATGCCAAATGCAAAACTTACTCGAATTGGACAATTTTACACTACATACACAGTAACTATGTGTCGTTGACAGTTTGTTTCGCAGCAGGGGAACATTTCAATTTTTATTGCCTTAACGTGCGTTTCAGGCGCTGAAAATCACGTTTTGGCCAAGTATCATAGTTTTCACTATAACTTAATTTCTAGCACTTAGAAGGATGCCAAATGCAAAACTTACTTGAATTGGACGATTTTACACTATATACACAGTAACTATGTGCCTCTGACAGTTTGTTTCGCAGCAGGGGAACATTTCAGTTTTTATTGCCTTAACGTGCGTTTCATGCGCTGAAAATCACGTTTTGGCCAAGTATCATAATTATCACTATAACTTAATTTCTATCACTTAGAATGATGCCAAATGAAAAACTTACTTGAATTGGACAATTATACACTATATACACAGTAACTATGTGTATTTGACAGTTTTTTTCGCAGCAGGGGAACATTTCAGTTTTTATTGCCTTAACGTGCGTTTCATGCGCTGAAAATCACGTTTTGGCCAAGTATCATAGTTTTCCCTATAACTTAATTTCTAGCACTTAGAATGATGCCAAATGCAAAACTTACTTGGAATGGACGATTTTACACTATATACACAGTAACTATGTGCCTCTGACAGTTTGTTTCGCAGCAGGGGAACATTTCAGTTTTTATTGCCTTAACGTGCGTTTCATGCGCTGAAAATCACGTTTTGGCCAAGTATCATAATTTTCACTATAACTTAATTTCTATCACTTAGAATGATGCCAAATGAAAAACTTACTTGAATTGGACAATTATACACTATATACACAGTAACTATGTGTTGCTGACAGTTTGTTTCGCAGCAGGGGAACATTTCAGTTTTTATTGCCTTAACGTGCGTTTCAGGCGCTGAAAATCACGTTTTGGCCAAGTATCATAGTTTTCACTATAACTTAATTTCTATCACTTAGAATGATGCTAAATGCAAAACTTACTTGAATTGGACAATTATACACTATATACACAGTAACTATGTGTATTTGACAGTTTGTTTCGCAGCGGGGGGGACATTTCAGTTTTTAATGCCTTAATGTGCATTTCATGCGCTGAAAATCACGTTTTGGCCAAGTATCATAATTTTACCTATAACTTAATTTCTATCACTTAGAATGATGCCAAATGAAAAACTTACTTGAATTGGACAATTATACACTATATACACAGTAACTATGTGTTGCTGACAGTTTGTTTCGCAGCAGGGGAACATTTCAGTTTTTATTGCCTTAACGTGCGTTTCAGGCGCTGAAAATCACGTTTTGGCCAAGTATCATAGTTTTCACTATAACTTAATTTCTATCACTTAGAATGATACTAAATGCAAAACTTACTTGAATTGCACGATTTTACATTACATACACAGTAACTATGTGTCTCTGACAGTTTGTTTCGCAGCAGGGGAACATTTCAGTTTTTATTGCCTTAACGTGCGTTTCATGCGCTGAAAATCACGTTTTGGCCAAGTATCATAGTTTTCACTATAACTTAATTTCTAGCACTTAGAATGATGCCAAATGAAAAACTTACTTGAATTGGACAATTTTACACTACATACACAGTAACTATGTGTCGCTGACAGTTTGTTTCGCAGCAGGGGAACATTTCAGTTTTTATTGCCTTAACGTGCGTTTCAGGCGCTGAAAATCACGTTTTGGCCAAGTATCATAGTTTTCACTATAACTTAATTTCTATCACTTAGAATGATGCTAAATGCAAAACTTACTTGAATTGGACGATTTTACACTATATACACAGTAACTATGTGTCTCTGACAGTTTGTTTCGCAGCAGGGGAACATTTCAGTTTTTATTGCCTTAACGTGCGTTTCATGCGCTGAAAATCACGTTTTGGCCAAGTATCATAGTTTTCACTATAACTTAATTTCTAGCACTTAGAAGGATGCCAAATACAAAACTTACTTGAATTGGACTATTTTACACTATATACACAGTAACTATGTGCCTCTGACAGTTTGTTTCGCAGCAGGGGAACATTTCAGTTTTTATTGCCTTAACGTGCGTTTCATGCGCTGAAAATCACGTTTTGGCCAAGTATCATAATTATCACTATAACTTAATTTCTATCACTTAGAATGATGCCAAATGAAAAACTCACTTGAATTGGACAATTATACACTATATACACAGTAACTATGTGTATTTGACAGTTTGTTTCGCAGCAGGGGAACATTTCAGTTTTTATTGCCTTAACGTGCGTTTCAGGCGCTGAAAATCACGTTTTGGCCAAGTATCATAGTTTTCACTATAACTTAATTTCTAACACTTAGAATGATGCTAAATGCAAAACTTACTTGAATTGGACAATTTTACACTATATACACAGTAACTATGTGTCGCTGACAGTTTGTTTCGCAGCAGGGGAACATTTCAGTTTTTATTGCCTTAACGTGCGTTTCATGCGCTGAAAATCACGTTTTGGCCAAGTATCATAGTTTTCCCTATAACTTAATTTCTAGCACTTAGAATGATGCCAAATGCAAAACTTACTTGAATTGGACGATTTTACACTATATACACAGTAACTATGTGCCTCTGACAATTTGTTTCGCAGCAGGGGAACATTTCAGTTTTTATTGCCTTAACGTGCGTTTCATGCGCTAAAAATCACGTTTTGGCCAAGTATCATAATTTTCAATATAACTTAATTTCTATCACTTAGAATGATGCCAAATGAAAAACTTACTTGAATTGGACAATTATACACTATATACACAGTAACTATGTGTATTTGACAGTTTGTTTCGCAGCAGGGGAACATTTCAGTTTTTATTGCCTTAACGTGCGTTTCATGCGCTGAAAATCACGTTTTGGCCAAGTATCATAGTTTTCACTATAACTTAATTTCTATCACTTAGAATGATGCTAAATGCAAAACTTACTTGAATTGGACAATTATACACTATATACACAGTAACTATGTGTATTTGACAGTTTGTTTCGCAGCGGGGGGACATTTCAGTTTTTAATGCCTTAATGTGCATTTCATGCGCTGAAAATCACGTTTTGGCCAAGTATCATAATTTTACCTATAACTTAATTTCTATCACTTAGAATGATGCCAAATGAAAAACTTACTTGAATTGGACAATTATACACTATATACACAGTAACTATGTGTTGCTGACAGTTTGTTTCGCAGCAGGGGAACATTTCAGTTTTTATTGCCTTAACGTGCGTTTCATGCGCTGAAAATCACGTTTTGGCCAAGTATCATAGTTTTCACTATAACTTAATTTTTATCACTTAGAATGATGCTAAATGCAAAACTTACTTGAATTGGACGATTTTACACTATATACACAGTAACTATGTGTCTCTGACAGTTTGTTTCGCAGCAAGGGAACATTTCAGTTTTTATTGCCTTAACGTGCGTTTCATGCGCTGAAAATCACGTTTTGGCCAAGTATCATAGTTTTCACTATAACTTAATTTCTATCACTTAGAATGATGCCAAATGAAAAACTTACTTGAATTGGACAATTATACACTATATACACAGTAACTATGTGTATTTGACAGTTTGTTTCGCAGCAGGGGAACATTTCAGTTTTTATTGCCTTAACGTGCGTTTCATGCGCTGAAAATCACGTTTTGGCCAACTATCATAGTTTTCACTATAACTTAATTTTTATCACTTAGAATGATGCCAAATGCAAAACTTACTCGAATTGGACAATTTTACACTATATACACAGTAACTATGTGTCGTTGACAGTTTGTTTCGCAGCAGGGGAACATTTCAATTTTTATTGCCTTAACGTGCGTTTCAGGCGCTGAAAATCACGTTTTGGCCAAGTATCATAGTTTTCACTATAACTTAATTTCTAGCACTTAGAAGGATGCCAAATGCAAAACTTACTTGAATTGGACGATTTTACACTATATACACAGTAACTATGTGCCTCTGACAGTTTGTTTCGCAGCAGGGGAACATTTCAGTTTTTATTGCCTTAACGTGCGTTTCATGCGCTGAAAATCACGTTTTGGCCAAGTATCATAATTATCACTATAACTTAATTTCTATCACTTAGAATGATGCCAAATGAAAAACTTACTTGAATTGGACAATTATACACTATATACACAGTAACTATGTGTATTTGACAGTTTTTTCGCAGCAGGGGATCATTTCAGTTTTTATTGCCTTAACGTGCGTTTCATGCGCTGAAAATCACGTTTTGGCCAAGTATCATAGTTTTCCCTATAACTTAATTTCTAGCACTTAGAATGATGCCAAATGCAAAACTTACTTGGAATGGACGATTTTACACTATATACACAGTAACTATGTGCCTCTGACAGTTTGTTTCGCAGCAGGGGAACATTTCAGTTTTTATTGCCTTAACGTGCGTTTCATGCGCTGAAAATCACGTTTTGGCCAAGTATCATAATTTTCACTATAACTTAATTTCTATCACTTAGAATGATGCCAAATGAAAAACTTACTTGAATTGGACAATTATACACTATATACACAGTAACTATGTGTTGCTGACAGTTTGTTTCGCAGCAGGGGAACATTTCAGTTTTTATTCTTAACGTGCGTTTCAGGCGCTGAAAATCACGTTTTGGCCAAGTATCATAGTTTTCACTATAACTTAATTTCTATCACTTAGAATGATACTAAATGCAAAACTTACTTGAATTGCACGATTTTACATTACATACACAGTAACTATGTGTCTCTGACAGTTTGTTTCGCAGCAGGGGAACATTTCAGTTTTTATTGCCTTAACGTGCGTTTCAGGCGCTGAAAATCACGTTTTGGCCAAGTATCATAGTTTTCACTATAACTTAATTTCTATCACTTAGAATGATGCTAAATGCAAAACTTACTTGAATTGGACGATTTTACACTATATACACAGTAACTATGTGTCTCTGACAGTTTGTTTCGCAGCAGGGGAACATTTCAGTTTTTATTGCCTTAACGTGCGTTTCATGCGCTGAAAATCACGTTTTGGCCAAGTATCATAGTTTTCACTATAACTTAATTTCTAGCACTTAGAAGGATGCCAAATACAAAACTTACTTGAATTGGACTATTTTACACTATATACACAGTAACTATGTGCCTCTGACAGTTTGTTTCGCAGCAGGGGAACATTTCAGTTTTTATTGCCTTAACGTGCGTTTCATGCGCTGAAAATCACGTTTTGGCCAAGTATCATAATTATCACTATAACTTAATTTCTATCACTTAGAATGATGCCAAATGAAAAACTCACTTGAATTGGACAATTATACACTATATACACAGTAACTATGTGTATTTGACAGTTTGTTTCGCAGCAGGGGAACATTTCAGTTTTTATTGCCTTAACGTGCGTTTCAGGCGCTGAAAATCACGTTTTGGCCAAGTATCATAGTTTTCACTATAACTTAATTTCTAACACTTAGAATGATGCTAAATGCAAAACTTACTTGAATTGGACAATTTTACACTATATACACAGTAACTATGTGTCTCTGACAGTTTGTTTCGCAGCAGGGGAACATTTCAGTTTTTATTGCCTTAACGTGCGTTTCATGCGCTGAAAATCACGTTTTGGCCAAGTATCATAGTTTTCCCTATAACTTAATTTCTAGCACTTAGAATGATGCCAAATGCAAAACTTACTTGAATTGGACGATTTTACACTATATACACAGTAACTATGTGCCTCTGACAGTTTGTTTCGCAGCAGGGGAACATTTCAGTTTTTATTGCCTTAACGTGCGTTTCATGCGCTAAAAATCACGTTTTGGCCAAGTATCATAATTTTCAATATAACTTAATTTCTATCACTTAGAATGATGCCAAATGAAAAACTTACTTGAATTGGACAATTATACACTATATACACAGTAACTATGTGTATTTGACAGTTTGTTTCGCAGCAGGGGAACATTTCAGTTTTTATTGCCTTAACGTGCGTTTCATGGGCTGAAAATCACGTTTTGGCCAAGTATCATAGTTTTCACTATAACTTAATTTCTATCACTTAGAATGATGCTAAATGCAAAACTTACTTGAATTGGACAATTATACACTATATACACAGTAACTATGTGTATTTGACAGTTTGTTTCGCAGCGGGGGGACATTTCAGTTTTTAATGCCTTAATGTGCATTTCATGCGCTGAAAATCACGTTTTGGCCAAGTATCATAATTTTACCTATAACTTAATTTCTATCACTTAGAATGATGCCAAATGAAAAACTTACTTGAATTGGACAATTATACACTATATACACAGTAACTATGTGTTGCTGACAGTTTGTTTCGCAGCAGGGGAACATTTCAGTTTTTATTGCCTTAACGTGCGTTTCATGCGCTGAAAATCACGTTTTGGCCAAGTATCATAGTTTTCACTATAACTTAATTTTTATCACTTAGAATGATGCTAAATGCAAAACTTACTTGAATTGGACGATTTTACACTATATACACAGTAACTATGTGTCTCTGACAGTTTGTTTCGCAGCAGGGGAACATTTCAGTTTTTATTGCCTTAACGTGCGTTTCATGCGCTGAAAATCACGTTTTGGCCAAGTATCATAGTTTTCACTATAACTTAATTTCTAGCACTTAGAAGGATGCCAAATGCAAAACTTACTTGAATTGGACGATTTTACACTATATACACAGTAACTATGTGCCTCTGACAGTTTGTTTCGCAGCAGGGGAACATTTCAGTTTTTATTGCCTTAACGTGCGTTTCATGCGCTGAAAATCACGTTTTGGCCAAGTATCATAGTTTTCCCTAATACTTAATTTCTAGCACTTAGAATGATGCCAAATGCAAAACTTACTTGAATTGGACGATTTTACACTATATACACAGTAACTATGTGCCTCTGACAGTTTGTTTCGCAGCAGGGGAACATTTCAGTTTTTATTGCCTTAACGTGCGTTTCATGCGCTGAAAATCACGTTTTGGCCAAGTATCATAATTATCACTATAACTTAATTTCTATCACTTAGAATGATGCCAAATGAAAAACTCACTTGAATTGGACAATTATACACTATATACACAGTAACTATGTGTATTTGACAGTTTGTTTCGCAGCAGGGGAACATTTCAGTTTTTATTGCCTTAACGTGCGTTTCAGGCGCTGAAAATCACGTTTTGGCCAAGTATCATAGTTTTCACTATAACTTAATTTCTAACACTTAGAATGATGCTAAATGCAAAACTTACTTGAATTGGACAATTTTACACTATATACACAGTAACTATGTGTCGCTGACAGTTTGTTTCGCAGCAGGGGAACATTTCAGTTTTTATTGCCTTAACGTGCGTTTCATGCGCTGAAAATCACGTTTTGGCCAAGTATCATAGTTTTCCCTATAACTTAATTTCTAGCACTTAGAATGATGCCAAATGCAAAACTTACTTGAATTGGACGATTTTACACTATATACACAGTAACTATGTGCCTCTGACAATTTGTTTCGCAGCAGGGGAACATTTCAGTTTTTATTGCCTTAACGTGCGTTTCATGCGCTAAAAATCACGTTTTGGCCAAGTATCATAATTTTCAATATAACTTAATTTCTATCACTTAGAATGATGCCAAATGAAAAACTTACTTGAATTGGACAATTATACACTATATACACAGTAACTATGTGTATTTGACAGTTTGTTTCGCAGCAGGGGAACATTTCAGTTTTTATTGCCTTAACGTGCGTTTCATGCGCTGAAAATCACGTTTTGGCCAAGTATCATAGTTTTCACTATAACTTAATTTCTATCACTTAGAATGATGCTAAATGCAAAACTTACTTGAATTGGACAATTATACACTATATACACAGTAACTATGTGTATTTGACAGTTTGTTTCGCAGCGGGGGGACATTTCAGTTTTTAATGCCTTAATGTGCATTTCATGCGCTGAAAATCACGTTTTGGCCAAGTATCATAATTTTACCTATAACTTAATTTCTATCACTTAGAATGATGCCAAATGAAAAACTTACTTGAATTGGACAATTATACACTATATACACAGTAACTATGTGTTGCTGACAGTTTGTTTCGCAGCAGGGGAACATTTCAGTTTTTATTGCCTTAACGTGCGTTTCATGCGCTGAAAATCACGTTTTGGCCAAGTATCATAGTTTTCACTATAACTTAATTTTTATCACTTAGAATGATGCTAAATGCAAAACTTACTTGAATTGGACGATTTTACACTATATACACAGTAACTATGTGTCTCTGACAGTTTGTTTCGCAGCAGGGGAACATTTCAGTTTTTATTGCCTTAACGTGCGTTTCATGCGCTGAAAATCACGTTTTGGCCAAGTATCATAGTTTTCACTATAACTTAATTTCTAGCACTTAGAAGGATGCCAAATGCAAAACTTACTTGAATTGGACGATTTTACACTATATACACAGTAACTATGTGCCTCTGACAGTTTGTTTCGCAGCAGGGGAACATTTCAGTTTTTATTGCCTTAACGTGCGTTTCATGCGCTGAAAATCACGTTTTGGCCAAGTATCATAGTTTTCCCTAATACTTAATTTCTAGCACTTAGAATGATGCCAAATGCAAAACTTACTTGAATTGGACGATTTTACACTATATACACAGTAACTATGTGCCTCTGACAGTTTGTTTCGCAGCAGGGGAACATTTCAGTTTTTATTGCCTTAACGTGCGTTTCATGCGCTGAAAATCAAGTTTTGGCCAAGTATCATAATTTTCAATATAACTTAATTTCTATCACTTAGAATGATGCCAAATGAAAAACTTACTTGAATTGGACAATTATACACTATATACACAGTAACTATGTGTATTTGACAGTTTGTTTCGCAGCAGGGGAACATTTCAGTTTTTATTGCCTTAACGTGCGTTTCATGCGCTGAAAATCACGTTTTGGCCAACTATCATAGTTTTCACTATAACTTAATTTTTATCACTTAGAATGATGCCAAATGCAAAACTTACTCGAATTGGACAATTTTACACTACATACACAGTAACTATGTGTCGTTGACAGTTTGTTTCGCAGCAGGGGAACATTTCAATTTTTATTGCCTTAACGTGCGTTTCAGGCGCTGAAAATCACGTTTTGGCCAAGTATCATAGTTTTCACTATAACTTAATTTCTAGCACTTAGAAGGATGCCAAATGCAAAACTTACTTGAATTGGACGATTTTACACTATATACACAGTAACTATGTGCCTCTGACAGTTTGTTTCGCAGCAGGGGAACATTTCAGTTTTTATTGCCTTAACGTGCGTTTCATGCGCTGAAAATCACGTTTTGGCCAAGTATCATAATTATCACTATAACTTAATTTCTATCACTTAGAATGATGCCAAATGAAAAACTTACTTGAATTGGACAATTATACACTATATACACAGTAACTATGTGTATTTGACAGTTTTTTTCGCAGCAGGGGAACATTTCAGTTTTTATTGCCTTAACGTGCGTTTCATGCGCTGAAAATCACGTTTTGGCCAAGTATCATAGTTTTCCCTATAACTTAATTTCTAGCACTTAGAATGATGCCAAATGCAAAACTTACTTGGAATGGACGATTTTACACTATATACACAGTAACTATGTGCCTCTGACAGTTTGTTTCGCAGCAGGGGAACATTTCAGTTTTTATTGCCTTAACGTGCGTTTCATGCGCTGAAAATCACGTTTTGGCCAAGTATCATAATTTTCACTATAACTTAATTTCTATCACTTAGAATGATGCCAAATGAAAAACTTACTTGAATTGGACAATTATACACTATATACACAGTAACTATGTGTTGCTGACAGTTTGTTTCGCAGCAGGGGAACATTTCAGTTTTTATTGCCTTAACGTGCGTTTCAGGCGCTGAAAATCACGTTTTGGCCAAGTATCATAGTTTTCACTATAACTTAATTTCTATCACTTAGAATGATGCTAAATGCAAAACTTACTTGAATTGGACAATTATACACTATATACACAGTAACTATGTGTATTTGACAGTTTGTTTCGCAGCGGGGGGGACATTTCAGTTTTTAATGCCTTAATGTGCATTTCATGCGCTGAAAATCACGTTTTGGCCAAGTATCATAATTTTACCTATAACTTAATTTCTATCACTTAGAATGATGCCAAATGAAAAACTTACTTGAATTGGACAATTATACACTATATACACAGTAACTATGTGTTGCTGACAGTTTGTTTCGCAGCAGGGGAACATTTCAGTTTTTATTGCCTTAACGTGCGTTTCAGGCGCTGAAAATCACGTTTTGGCCAAGTATCATAGTTTTCACTATAACTTAATTTCTATCACTTAGAATGATACTAAATGCAAAACTTACTTGAATTGCACGATTTTACATTACATACACAGTAACTATGTGTCTCTGACAGTTTGTTTCGCAGCAGGGGAACATTTCAGTTTTTATTGCCTTAACGTGCGTTTCATGCGCTGAAAATCACGTTTTGGCCAAGTATCATAGTTTTCACTATAACTTAATTTCTAGCACTTAGAATGATGCCAAATGAAAAACTTACTTGAATTGGACAATTTTACACTACATACACAGTAACTATGTGTCGCTGACAGTTTGTTTCGCAGCAGGGGAACATTTCAGTTTTTATTGCCTTAACGTGCGTTTCAGGCGCTGAAAATCACGTTTTGGCCAAGTATCATAGTTTTCACTATAACTTAATTTCTATCACTTAGAATGATGCTAAATGCAAAACTTACTTGAATTGGACGATTTTACACTATATACACAGTAACTATGTGTCTCTGACAGTTTGTTTCGCA
This sequence comes from Stigmatopora nigra, assembly GCF_051989575.1. Taxonomy (NCBI): domain Eukaryota; kingdom Metazoa; phylum Chordata; class Actinopteri; order Syngnathiformes; family Syngnathidae; genus Stigmatopora; species Stigmatopora nigra. Next base: position 548,131 of record NC_135511.1, on the reverse strand, counting down.
GCAGGGGAACATTTCAGTTTTTATTGCCTTAACGTGCGTTTCATGCGCTGAAAATCACGTTTTGGCCAAGTATCATAGTTTTCACTATAACTTAATTTCTAGCACTTAGAAGGATGCCAAATACAAAACTTACTTGAATTGGACTATTTTACACTATATACACAGTAACTATGTGCCTCTGACAGTTTGTTTCGCAGCAGGGGAACATTTCAGTTTTTATTGCCTTAACGTGCGTTTCATGCGCTGAAAATCACGTTTTGGCCAAGTATCATAATTATCACTATAACTTAATTTCTATCACTTAGAATGATGCCAAATGAAAAACTCACTTGAATTGGACAATTATACACTATATACACAGTAACTTTGTGTATTTGACAGTTTGTTTCGCAGCAGGGGAACATTTCAGTTTTTATTGCCTTAACGTGCGTTTCAGGCGCTGAAAATCACGTTTTGGCCAAGTATCATAGTTTTCACTATAACTTAATTTCTAACACTTAGAATGATGCTAAATGCAAAACTTACTTGAATTGGACAATTTTACACTATATACACAGTAACTATGTGTCGCTGACAGTTTGTTTCGCAGCAGGGGAACATTTCAGTTTTTATTGCCTTAACGTGCGTTTCATGCGCTGAAAATCACGTTTTGGCCAAGTATCATAGTTTTCCCTATAACTTAATTTCTAGCACTTAGAATGATGCCAAATGCAAAACTTACTTGAATTGGACGATTTTACACTATATACACAGTAACTATGTGCCTCTGACAATTTGTTTCGCAGCAGGGGAACATTTCAGTTTTTATTGCCTTAACGTGCGTTTCATGCGCTAAAAATCACGTTTTGGCCAAGTATCATAATTTTCAATATAACTTAATTTCTATCACTTAGAATGATGCCAAATGAAAAACTTACTTGAATTGGACAATTATACACTATATACACAGTAACTATGTGTATTTGACAGTTTGTTTCGCAGCAGGGGAACATTTCAGTTTTTATTGCCTTAACGTGCGTTTCATGCGCTGAAAATCACGTTTTGGCCAAGTATCATAGTTTTCACTATAACTTAATTTCTATCACTTAGAATGATGCTAAATGCAAAACTTACTTGAATTGGACAATTATACACTATATACACAGTAACTATGTGTATTTGACAGTTTGTTTCGCAGCGGGGGGACATTTCAGTTTTTAATGCCTTAATGTGCATTTCATGCGCTGAAAATCACGTTTTGGCCAAGTATCATAATTTTACCTATAACTTAATTTCTATCACTTAGAATGATGCCAAATGAAAAACTTACTTGAATTGGACAATTATACACTATATACACAGTAACTATGTGTTGCTGACAGTTTGTTTCGCAGCAGGGGAACATTTCAGTTTTTATTGCCTTAACGTGCGTTTCATGCGCTGAAAATCACGTTTTGGCCAAGTATCATAGTTTTCACTATAACTTAATTTTTATCACTTAGAATGATGCTAAATGCAAAACTTACTTGAATTGGACGATTTTACACTATATACACAGTAACTATGTGTCTCTGACAGTTTGTTTCGCAGCAAGGGAACATTTCAGTTTTTATTGCCTTAACGTGCGTTTCATGCGCTGAAAATCACGTTTTGGCCAAGTATCATAGTTTTCACTATAACTTAATTTCTAGCACTTAGAAGGATGCCAAATGCAAAACTTACTTGAATTGGACGATTTTACACTATATACACAGTAACTATGTGCCTCTGACAGTTTGTTTCGCAGCAGGGGAACATTTCAGTTTTTATTGCCTTAACGTGCGTTTCATGCGCTGAAAATCAAGTTTTGGCCAAGTATCATAATTTTCAATATAACTTAATTTCTATCACTTAGAATGATGCCAAATGAAAAACTTACTTGAATTGGACAATTATACACTATATACACAGTAACTATGTGTATTTGACAGTTTGTTTCGCAGCAGGGGAACATTTCAGTTTTTATTGCCTTAACGTGCGTTTCATGCGCTGAAAATCACGTTTTGGCCAACTATCATAGTTTTCACTATAACTTAATTTTTATCACTTAGAATGATGCCAAATGCAAAACTTACTCGAATTGGACAATTTTACACTATATACACAGTAACTATGTGTCGTTGACAGTTTGTTTCGCAGCAGGGGAACATTTCAATTTTTATTGCCTTAACGTGCGTTTCAGGCGCTGAAAATCACGTTTTGGCCAAGTATCATAGTTTTCACTATAACTTAATTTCTAGCACTTAGAAGGATGCCAAATGCAAAACTTACTTGAATTGGACGATTTTACACTATATACACAGTAACTATGTGCCTCTGACAGTTTGTTTCGCAGCAGGGGAACATTTCAGTTTTTATTGCCTTAACGTGCGTTTCATGCGCTGAAAATCACGTTTTGGCCAAGTATCATAATTATCACTATAACTTAATTTCTATCACTTAGAATGATGCCAAATGAAAAACTTACTTGAATTGGACAATTATACACTATATACACAGTAACTATGTGTATTTGACAGTTTTTTTCGCAGCAGGGGATCATTTCAGTTTTTATTGCCTTAACGTGCGTTTCATGCGCTGAAAATCACGTTTTGGCCAAGTATCATAGTTTTCCCTATAACTTAATTTCTAGCACTTAGAATGATGCCAAATGCAAAACTTACTTGGAATGGACGATTTTACACTATATACACAGTAACTATGTGCCTCTGACAGTTTGTTTCGCAGCAGGGGAACATTTCAGTTTTTATTGCCTTAACGTGCGTTTCATGCGCTGAAAATCACGTTTTGGCCAAGTATCATAATTTTCACTATAACTTAATTTCTATCACTTAGAATGATGCCAAATGAAAAACTTACTTGAATTGGACAATTATACACTATATACACAGTAACTATGTGTTGCTGACAGTTTGTTTCGCAGCAGGGGAACATTTCAGTTTTTATTCTTAACGTGCGTTTCAGGCGCTGAAAATCACGTTTTGGCCAAGTATCATAGTTTTCACTATAACTTAATTTCTATCACTTAGAATGATACTAAATGCAAAACTTACTTGAATTGCACGATTTTACATTACATACACAGTAACTATGTGTCTCTGACAGTTTGTTTCGCAGCAGGGGAACATTTCAGTTTTTATTGCCTTAACGTGCGTTTCAGGCGCTGAAAATCACGTTTTGGCCAAGTATCATAGTTTTCACTATAACTTAATTTCTATCACTTAGAATGATGCTAAATGCAAAACTTACTTGAATTGGACGATTTTACACTATATACACAGTAACTATGTGTCTCTGACAGTTTGTTTCGCAGCAGGGGAACATTTCAGTTTTTATTGCCTTAACGTGCGTTTCATGCGCTGAAAATCACGTTTTGGCCAAGTATCATAGTTTTCACTATAACTTAATTTCTAGCACTTAGAAGGATGCCAAATACAAAACTTACTTGAATTGGACTATTTTACACTATATACACAGTAACTATGTGCCTCTGACAGTTTGTTTCGCAGCAGGGGAACATTTCAGTTTTTATTGCCTTAACGTGCGTTTCATGCGCTGAAAATCACGTTTTGGCCAAGTATCATAATTATCACTATAACTTAATTTCTATCACTTAGAATGATGCCAAATGAAAAACTCACTTGAATTGGACAATTATACACTATATACACAGTAACTATGTGTATTTGACAGTTTGTTTCGCAGCAGGGGAACATTTCAGTTTTTATTGCCTTAACGTGCGTTTCAGGCGCTGAAAATCACGTTTTGGCCAAGTATCATAGTTTTCACTATAACTTAATTTCTAACACTTAGAATGATGCTAAATGCAAAACTTACTTGAATTGGACAATTTTACACTATATACACAGTAACTATGTGTCTCTGACAGTTTGTTTCGCAGCAGGGGAACATTTCAGTTTTTATTGCCTTAACGTGCGTTTCATGCGCTGAAAATCACGTTTTGGCCAAGTATCATAGTTTTCCCTATAACTTAATTTCTAGCACTTAGAATGATGCCAAATGCAAAACTTACTTGAATTGGACGATTTTACACTATATACACAGTAACTATGTGCCTCTGACAGTTTGTTTCGCAGCAGGGGAACATTTCAGTTTTTATTGCCTTAACGTGCGTTTCATGCGCTAAAAATCACGTTTTGGCCAAGTATCATAATTTTCAATATAACTTAATTTCTATCACTTAGAATGATGCCAAATGAAAAACTTACTTGAATTGGACAATTATACACTATATACACAGTAACTATGTGTATTTGACAGTTTGTTTCGCAGCAGGGGAACATTTCAGTTTTTATTGCCTTAACGTGCGTTTCATGGGCTGAAAATCACGTTTTGGCCAAGTATCATAGTTTTCACTATAACTTAATTTCTATCACTTAGAATGATGCTAAATGCAAAACTTACTTGAATTGGACAATTATACACTATATACACAGTAACTATGTGTATTTGACAGTTTGTTTCGCAGCGGGGGGACATTTCAGTTTTTAATGCCTTAATGTGCATTTCATGCGCTGAAAATCACGTTTTGGCCAAGTATCATAATTTTACCTATAACTTAATTTCTATCACTTAGAATGATGCCAAATGAAAAACTTACTTGAATTGGACAATTATACACTATATACACAGTAACTATGTGTTGCTGACAGTTTGTTTCGCAGCAGGGGAACATTTCAGTTTTTATTGCCTTAACGTGCGTTTCATGCGCTGAAAATCACGTTTTGGCCAAGTATCATAGTTTTCACTATAACTTAATTTTTATCACTTAGAATGATGCTAAATGCAAAACTTACTTGAATTGGACGATTTTACACTATATACACAGTAACTATGTGTCTCTGACAGTTTGTTTCGCAGCAGGGGAACATTTCAGTTTTTATTGCCTTAACGTGCGTTTCATGCGCTGAAAATCACGTTTTGGCCAAGTATCATAGTTTTCACTATAACTTAATTTCTAGCACTTAGAAGGATGCCAAATGCAAAACTTACTTGAATTGGACGATTTTACACTATATACACAGTAACTATGTGCCTCTGACAGTTTGTTTCGCAGCAGGGGAACATTTCAGTTTTTATTGCCTTAACGTGCGTTTCATGCGCTGAAAATCACGTTTTGGCCAAGTATCATAGTTTTCCCTAATACTTAATTTCTAGCACTTAGAATGATGCCAAATGCAAAACTTACTTGAATTGGACGATTTTACACTATATACACAGTAACTATGTGCCTCTGACAGTTTGTTTCGCAGCAGGGGAACATTTCAGTTTTTATTGCCTTAACGTGCGTTTCATGCGCTGAAAATCAAGTTTTGGCCAAGTATCATAATTTTCAATATAACTTAATTTCTATCACTTAGAATGATGCCAAATGAAAAACTTACTTGAATTGGACAATTATACACTATATACACAGTAACTATGTGTATTTGACAGTTTGTTTCGCAGCAGGGGAACATTTCAGTTTTTATTGCCTTAACGTGCGTTTCATGCGCTGAAAATCACGTTTTGGCCAACTATCATAGTTTTCACTATAACTTAATTTCTATCACTTAGAATGATGCCAAATGCAAAACTTACTCGAATTGGACAATTTTACACTATATACACAGTAACTATGTGTCGTTGACAGTTTGTTTCGCAGCAGGGGAACATTTCAATTTTTATTGCCTTAACGTGCGTTTCAGGCGCTGAAAATCACGTTTTGGCCAAGTATCATAGTTTTCACTATAACTTAATTTCTAGCACTTAGAAGGATGCCAAATGCAAAACTTACTTGAATTGGACGATTTTACACTATATACACAGTAACTATGTGCCTCTGACAGTTTGTTTCGCAGCAGGGGAACATTTCAGTTTTTATTGCCTTAACGTGCGTTTCATGCGCTGAAAATCACGTTTTGGCCAAGTATCATAATTATCACTATAACTTAATTTCTATCACTTAGAATGATGCCAAATGAAAAACTTACTTGAATTGGACAATTATACACTATATACACAGTAACTATGTGTATTTGACAGTTTTTTTCGCAGCAGGGGAACATTTCAGTTTTTATTGCCTTAACGTGCGTTTCATGCGCTGAAAATCACGTTTTGGCCAAGTATCATAGTTTTCCCTATAACTTAATTTCTAGCACTTAAAATGATGCCAAATGCAAAACTTACTTGGAATGGACGATTTTACACTATATACACAGTAACTATGTGCCTCTGACAGTTTGTTTCGCAGCAGGGGAACATTTCAGTTTTTATTGCCTTAACGTGCGTTTCATGCGCTAAAAATCACGTTTTGGCCAAGTATCATAATTTTCAATATAACTTAATTTCTATCACTTAGAATGATGCCAAATGAAAAACTTACTTGAATTGGACAATTATACACTATATACACAGTAACTATGTGTATTTGACAGTTTGTTTCGCAGCAGGGGAACATTTCAGTTTTTATTGCCTTAACGTGCGTTTCATGCGCTGAAAATCACGTTTTGGCCAAGTATCATAGTTTTCACTATAACTTAATTTCTATCACTTAGAATGATGCTAAATGCAAAACTTACTTGAATTGGACAATTATACACTATATACACAGTAACTATGTGTATTTGACAGTTTGTTTCGCAGCGGGGGGGACATTTCAGTTTTTAATGCCTTAATGTGCATTTCATGCGCTGAAAATCACGTTTTGGCCAAGTATCATAATTTTACCTATAACTTAATTTCTATCACTTAGAATGATGCCAAATGAAAAACTTACTTGAATTGGACAATTATACACTATATACACAGTAACTATGTGTTGCTGACAGTTTGTTTCGCAGCAGGGGAACATTTCAGTTTTTATTGCCTTAACGTGCGTTTCAGGCGCTGAAAATCACGTTTTGGCCAAGTATCATAGTTTTCACTATAACTTAATTTCTATCACTTAGAATGATACTAAATGCAAAACTTACTTGAATTGCACGATTTTACATTACATACACAGTAACTATGTGTCGCTGACAGTTTGTTTCGCAGCAGGGGAACATTTCAGTTTTTATTGCCTTAACGTGCGTTTCAGGCGCTGAAAATCACGTTTTGGCCAAGTATCATAGTTTTCACTATAACTTAATTTCTATCACTTAGAATGATGCTAAATGCAAAACTTACTTGAATTGGACGATTTTACACTATATACACAGTAACTATGTGTCTCTGACAGTTTGTTTCGCAGCAGGGGAACATTTCAGTTTTTATTGCCTTAACGTGCGTTTCATGCGCTGAAAATCACGTTTTGGCCAAGTATCATAGTTTTCACTATAACTTAATTTCTAGCACTTAGAAGGATGCCAAATACAAAACTTACTTGAATTGGACTATTTGACACTATATACACAGTAACTATGTGCCTCTGACAGTTTGTTTCGCAGCAGGGGAACATTTCAGTTTTTATTGCCTTAACGTGCGTTTCATGCGCTGAAAATCACGTTTTGGCCAAGTATCATAATTATCACTATAACTTAATTTCTATCACTTAGAATGATGCCAAATGAAAAACTCACTTGAATTGGACAATTATACACTATATACACAGTAACTATGTGTATTTGACAATTTGTTTCGCAGCAGGGGAACATTTCAGTTTTTATTGCCTTAACGTGTGTTTCAGGCGCTGAAAATCACGTTTTGGCCAAGTATCATAGTTTTCACTATAACTTAATTTCTAACACTTAGAATGATGCTAAATGCAAAACTTACTTGAATTGGACAATTTTACACTATATACACAGTAACTATGTGTCGCTGACAGTTTGTTTCGCAGCAGGGGAACATTTCAGTTTTTATTGCCTTAACGTGCGTTTCATGCGCTGAAAATCACGTTTTGGCCAAGTATCATAGTTTTCCCTATAACTTAATTTCTAGCACTTAGAATGATGCCAAATGCAAAACTTACTTGAATTGGACGATTTTACACTATATACACAGTAACTATGTGCCTCTGACAGTTTGTTTCGCAGCAGGGGAACATTTCAGTTTTTATTGCCTTAACGTGCGTTTCATGCGCTAAAAATCACGTTTTGGCCAAGTATCATAATTTTCAATATATCTTAATTTCTATCACTTAGAATGATGCCAAATGAAAAACTTACTTTAATTGGACAATTATACACTATATACACAGTAACTATGTGTATTTGACAGTTTGTTTCGCAGCAGGGGAACATTTCAGTTTTTATTGCCTTAACGTGCGTTTCATGCGCTGAAAATCACGTTTTGGCCAAGTATCATAGTTTTCACTATAACTTAATTTCTATCACTTAGATTGATGCTAAATGCAAAACTTACTTGAATTGGACAATTATACACTATATACACAGTAACTATGTGTATTTGACAGTTTGTTTTGCAGCGGGGGGACATTTCAGTTTTTATTGCCTTAACGTGCGTTTCATGCGCTGAAAATCCCGTTTTGGCCAAGTATCATAGTTTTCACTATAACTTAATTTCTAGCACTTAGAAGGATGCCAAATGCAAAACTTACTTGAATTGGACGATTTTACACTATATACACAGTAACTATGTGCCTCTGACAGTTTGTTTCGCAGCAGGGGAACATTTCAGTTTTTATTGCCTTAACGTGCGTTTCATGCGCTGAAAATCACGTTTTGGCCAAGTATCATAGTTTTCACTATAACTTAATTTCTATCACTTAGAATGATGCTAAATGCAAAACTTACTTGAATTGGACAATTATACACTATATACACAGTAACTATGTGTATTTGACAGTTTGTTTCGCAGCGGGGGGGACATTTCAGTTTTTAATGCCTTAATGTGCATTTCATGCGCTGAAAATCACGTTTTGGCCAAGTATCATAATTTTACCTATAACTTAATTTCTATCACTTAGAATGATGCCAAATGAAAAACTTACTTGAATTGGACAATTATACACTATATACACAGTAACTATGTGTTGCTGACAGTTTGTTTCGCAGCAGGGGAACATTTCAGTTTTTATTGCCTTAACGTGCGTTTCAGGCGCTGAAAATCACGTTTTGGCCAAGTATCATAGTTTTCACTATAACTTAATTTCTATCACTTAGAATGATACTAAATGCAAAACTTACTTGAATTGCACGATTTTACATTACATACACAGTAACTATGTGTCTCTGACAGTTTGTTTCGCAGCAGGGGAACATTTCAGTTTTTATTGCCTTAACGTGCGTTTCATGCGCTGAAAATCACGTTTTGGCCAAGTATCATAGTTTTCACTATAACTTAATTTCTAGCACTTAGAATGATGCCAAATGAAAAACTTACTTGAATTGGACAATTTTACACTACATACACAGTAACTATGTGTCGCTGACAGTTTGTTTCGCAGCAGGGGAACATTTCAGTTTTTATTGCCTTAACGTGCGTTCAGGCGCTGAAAATCACGTTTTGGCCAAGTATCATAGTTTTCACTATAACTTAATTTCTATCACTTAGAATGATGCTAAATGCAAAACTTACTTGAATTGGACGATTTTACACTATATACACAGTAACTATGTGTCTCTGACAGTTTGTTTCGCAGCAGGGGAACATTTCAGTTTTTATTGCCTTAACGTGCGTTTCATGCGCTGAAAATCACGTTTTGGCCAAGTATCATAGTTTTCACTATAACTTAATTTCTAGCACTTAGAAGGATGCCAAATACAAAACTTACTTGAATTGGACTATTTTACACTATATACACAGTAACTATGTGCCTCTGACAGTTTGTTTCGCAGCAGGGGAACATTTCAGTTTTTATTGCCTTAACGTGCGTTTCATGCGCTGAAAATCACGTTTTGGCCAAGTATCATAATTATCACTATAACTTAATTTCTATCACTTAGAATGATGCCAAATGAAAAACTCACTTGAATTGGACAATTATACACTATATACACAGTAACTATGTGTTTTTGACAGTTTGTTTCGCAGCAGGGGAACATTTCAGTTTTTATTGCCTTAACGTGCGTTTCAGGCGCTGAAAATCACGTTTTGGCCAAGTATCATAGTTTTCACTATAACTTAATTTCTAACACTTAGAATGATGCTAAATGCAAAACTTACTTGAATTGGACAATTTTACACTATATACACAGTAACTATGTGTCGCTGACAGTTTGTTTCGCAGCAGGGGAACATTTCAGTTTTTATTGCCTTAACGTGCGTTTCATGCGCTGAAAATCACGTTTTGGCCAAGTATCATAGTTTTCCCTATAACTTAATTTCTAGCACTTAGAATGATGCCAAATGCAAAACTTACTTGAATTGGACGATTTTACACTATATACACAGTAACTATGTGCCTCTGACAATTTGTTTCGCAGCAGGGGAACATTTCAGTTTTTATTGCCTTAACGTGCGTTTCATGCGCTAAAAATCACGTTTTGGCCAAGTATCATAATTTTCAATATAACTTAATTTCTATCACTTAGAATGATGCCAAATGAAAAACTTACTTGAATTGGACAATTATACACTATATACACAGTAACTATGTGTATTTGACAGTTTGTTTCGCAGCAGGGGAACATTTCAGTTTTTATTGCCTTAACGTGCGTTTCATGCGCTGAAAATCACGTTTTGGCCAAGTATCATAGTTTTCACTATAACTTAATTTCTATCACTTAGAATGATGCTAAATGCAAAACTTACTTGAATTGGACAATTATACACTATATACACAGTAACTATGTGTATTTGACAGTTTGTTTCGCAGCGGGGGGACATTTCAGTTTTTAATGCCTTAATGTGCATTTCATGCGCTGAAAATCACGTTTTGGCCAAGTATCATAATTTTACCTATAACTTAATTTCTATCACTTAGAATGATGCCAAATGAAAAACTTACTTGAATTGGACAATTATACACTATATACACAGTAACTATGTGTTGCTGACAGTTTGTTTCGCAGCAGGGGAACATTTCAGTTTTTATTGCCTTAACGTGCGTTTCATGCGCTGAAAATCACGTTTTGGCCAAGTATCATAGTTTTCACTATAACTTAATTTTTATCACTTAGAATGATGCTAAATGCAAAACTTACTTGAATTGGACGATTTTACACTATATACACAGTAACTATGTGTCTCTGACAGTTTGTTTCGCAGCAGGGGAACATTTCAGTTTTTATTGCCTTAACGTGCGTTTCATGCGCTGAAAATCACGTTTTGGCCAAGTATCATAGTTTTCACTATAACTTAATTTCTAGCACTTAGAAGGATGCCAAATGCAAAACTTACTTGAATTGGACGATTTTACACTATATACACAGTAACTATGTGCCTCTGACAGTTTGTTTCGCAGCAGGGGAACATTTCAGTTTTTATTGCCTTAACGTGCGTTTCATGCGCTGAAAATCACGTTTTGGCCAAGTATCATAGTTTTCCCTAATACTTAATTTCTAGCACTTAGAATGATGCCAAATGCAAAACTTACTTGAATTGGACGATTTTACACTATATACACAGTAACTATGTGCCTCTGACAGTTTGTTTCGCAGCAGGGGAACATTTCAGTTTTTATTGCCTTAACGTGCGTTTCATGCGCTGAAAATCAAGTTTTGGCCAAGTATCATAATTTTCAATATAACTTAATTTCTATCACTTAGAATGATGCCAAATGAAAAACTTACTTGAATTGGACAATTATACACTATATACACAGTAACTATGTGTATTTGACAGTTTGTTTCGCAGCAGGGGAACATTTCAGTTTTTATTGCCTTAACGTGCGTTTCATGCGCTGAAAATCACGTTTTGGCCAACTATCATAGTTTTCACTATAACTTAATTTTTATCACTTAGAATGATGCCAAATGCAAAACTTACTCGAATTGGACAATTTTACACTATATACACAGTAACTATGTGTCGTTGACAGTTTGTTTCGCAGCAGGGGAACATTTCAATTTTTATTGCCTTAACGTGCGTTTCAGGCGCTGAAAATCACGTTTTGGCCAAGTATCATAGTTTTCACTATAACTTAATTTCTAGCACTTAGAAGGATGCCAAATGCAAAACTTACTTGAATTGGACGATTTTACACTATATACACAGTAACTATGTGCCTCTGACAGTTTGTTTCGCAGCAGGGGAACATTTCAGTTTTTATTGCCTTAACGTGCGTTTCATGCGCTGAAAATCACGTTTTGGCCAAGTATCATAATTATCACTATAACTTAATTTCTATCACTTAGAATGATGCCAAATGAAAAACTTACTTGAATTGGACAATTATACACTATATACACAGTAACTATGTGTATTTGACAGTTTTTTTCGCAGCAGGGGAACATTTCAGTTTTTATTGCCTTAACGTGCGTTTCATGCGCTGAAAATCACGTTTTGGCCAAGTATCATAGTTTTCCCTATAACTTAATTTCTAGCACTTAGAATGATGCCAAATGCAAAACTTACTTGGAATGGACGATTTTACACTATATACACAGTAACTATGTGCCTCTGACAGTTTGTTTCGCAGCAGGGGAACATTTCAGTTTTTATTGCCTTAACGTGCGTTTCATGCGCTGAAAATCACGTTTTGGCCAAGTATCATAATTTTCACTATAACTTAATTTCTATCACTTAGAATGATGCCAAATGAAAAACTTACTTGAATTGGACAATTATACACTATATACACAGTAACTATGTGTTGCTGACAGTTTGTTTCGCAGCAGGGGAACATTTCAGTTTTTATTGCCTTAACGTGCGTTTCAGGCGCTGAAAATCACGTTTTGGCCAAGTATCATAGTTTTCACTATAACTTAATTTCTATCACTTAGAATGATGCTAAATGCAAAACTTACTTGAATTGGACAATTATACACTATATACACAGTAACTATGTGTATTTGACAGTTTGTTTCGCAGCGGGGGAGACATTTCAGTTTTTAATGCCTTAATGTGCATTTCATGCGCTGAAAATCACGTTTTGGCCAAGTATCATAATTTTACCTATAACTTAATTTCTATCACTTAGAATGATGCCAAATGAAAAACTTACTTGAATTGGACAATTATACACTATATACACAGTAACTATGTGTTGCTGACAGTTTGTTTCGCAGCAGGGGAACATTTCAGTTTTTATTGCCTTAACGTGCGTTTCAGGCGCTGAAAATCACGTTTTGGCCAAGTATCATAGTTTTCACTATAACTTAATTTCTATCACTTAGAATGATACTAAATGCAAAACTTACTTGAATTGCACGATTTTACATTACATACACAGTAACTATGTGTCTCTGACAGTTTGTTTCGCAGCAGGGGAACATTTCAGTTTTTATTGCCTTAACGTGCGTTTCATGCGCTGAAAATCACGTTTTGGCCAAGTATCATAGTTTTCACTATAACTTAATTTCTAGCACTTAGAATGATGCCAAATGAAAAACTTACTTGAATTGGACAATTTTACACTACATACACAGTAACTATGTGTCGCTGACAGTTTGTTTCGCAGCAGGGGAACATTTCAGTTTTTATTGCCTTAACGTGCGTTTCAGGCGCTGAAAATCACGTTTTGGCCAAGTATCATAGTTTTCACTATAACTTAATTTCTATCACTTAGAATGATGCTAAATGCAAAACTTACTTGAATTGGACGATTTTACACTATATACACAGTAACTATGTGTCTCTGACAGTTTGTTTCGCAGCAGGGGAACATTTCAGTTTTTATTGCCTTAACGTGCGTTTCATGCGCTGAAAATCACGTTTTGGCCAAGTATCATAGTTTTCACTATAACTTAATTTCTAGCACTTAGAAGGATGCCAAATACAAAACTTACTTGAATTGGACTATTTTACACTATATACACAGTAACTATGTGCCTCTGACAGTTTGTTTCGCAGCAGGGGAACATTTCAGTTTTTATTGCCTTAACGTGCGTTTCATGCGCTGAAAATCACGTTTTGGCCAAGTATCATAATTATCACTATAACTTAATTTCTATCACTTAGAATGATGCCAAATGAAAAACTCACTTGAATTGGACAATTATACACTATATACACAGTAACTATGTGTATTTGACAGTTTGTTTCGCAGCAGGGGAACATTTCAGTTTTTATTGCCTTAACGTGCGTTTCAGGCGCTGAAAATCACGTTTTGGCCAAGTATCATAGTTTTCACTATAACTTAATTTCTAACACTTAGAATGATGCTAAATGCAAAACTTACTTGAATTGGACAATTTTACACTATATACACAGTAACTATGTGTCGCTGACAGTTTGTTTCGCAGCAGGGGAACATTTCAGTTTTTATTGCCTTAACGTGCGTTTCATGCGCTGAAAATCACGTTTTGGCCAAGTATCATAGTTTTTCCTATAACTTAATTTCTAGCACTTAGAATGATGCCAAATGCAAAACTTACTTGAATTGGACGATTTTACACTATATACACAGTAACTATGTGCCTCTGACAATTTGTTTCGCAGCAGGGGAACATTTCAGTTTTTATTGCCTTAACGTGCGTTTCATGCGCTAAAAATCACGTTTTGGCCAAGTATCATAATTTTCAATATAACTTAATTTCTATCACTTAGAATGATGCCAAATGAAAAACTTACTTGAATTGGACAATTATACACTATATACACAGTAACTATGTGTATTTGACAGTTTGTTTCGCAGCAGGGGAACATTTCAGTTTTTATTGCCTTAACGTGCGTTTCATGCGCTGAAAATCACGTTTTGGCCAAGTATCATAGTTTTCACTATAACTTAATTTCTATCACTTAGAATGATGCTAAATGCAAAACTTACTTGAATTGGACAATTATACACTATATACACAGTAACTATGTGTATTTGACAGTTTGTTTCGCAGCGGGGGGACATTTCAGTTTTTAATGCCTTAATGTGCATTTCATGCGCTGAAAATCACGTTTTGGCCAAGTATCATAATTTTACCTATAACTTAATTTCTATCACTTAGAATGATGCCAAATGAAAAACTTACTTGAATTGGACAATTATACACTATATACACAGTAACTATGTGTTGCTGACAGTTTGTTTCGCAGCAGGGGAACATTTCAGTTTTTATTGCCTTAACGTGCGTTTCATGCGCTGAAAATCACGTTTTGGCCAAGTATCATAGTTTTCACTATAACTTAATTTTTATCACTTAGAATGATGCTAAATGCAAAACTTACTTGAATTGGACGATTTTACACTATATACACAGTAACTATGTGTCTCTGACAG
The DNA here is from genome assembly GCF_051989575.1 of Stigmatopora nigra. Classification (NCBI taxonomy): domain Eukaryota; kingdom Metazoa; phylum Chordata; class Actinopteri; order Syngnathiformes; family Syngnathidae; genus Stigmatopora; species Stigmatopora nigra. The sequence goes on along the minus strand of NC_135511.1, from coordinate 532,854 downwards.
TTTGTTTCGCAGCAGGGGAACATTTCAGTTTTTATTGCCTTAACGTGCGTTTCATGCGCTGAAAATCACGTTTTGGCCAAGTATCATAGTGTTCACTATAACTTAATTTCTAGCACTTAGAAGGATGCCAAATGCAAAACTTACTTGAAATGGACGATTTTACACTATATACACAGTAACTATGTGCCTCTGACAGTTTGTTTCGCAGCAGGGGAACATTTCAGTTTTTATTGCCTTAACGTGCGTTTCATGCGCTGAAAATCACGTTTTGGCCAAGTATCATAGTTTTCCCTAATACTTAATTTCTAGCACTTAGAATGATGCCAAATGCAAAACTTACTTGAATTGGACGATTTTACACTATATACACAGTAACTATGTGCCTCTGACAGTTTGTTTCGCAGCAGGGGAACATTTCAGTTTTTATTGCCTTAACGTGCGTTTCATGCGCTGAAAATCAAGTTTTGGCCAAGTATCATAATTTTCAATATAACTTAATTTCTATCACTTAGAATGATGCCAAATGAAAAACTTACTTGAATTGGACAATTATACACTATATACACAGTAACTATGTGTATTTGACAGTTTGTTTCGCAGCAGGGGAACATTTCAGTTTTTATTGCCTTAACGTGCGTTTCATGCGCTGAAAATCACGTTTTGGCCAACTATCATAGTTTTCACTATAACTTAATTTTTATCACTTAGAATGATGCCAAATGCAAAACTTACTCGAATTGGACAATTTTACACTATATACACAGTAACTATGTGTCGTTGACAGTTTGTTTCGCAGCAGGGGAACATTTCAATTTTTATTGCCTTAACGTGCGTTTCAGGCGCTGAAAATCACGTTTTGGCCAAGTATCATAGTTTTCACTATAACTTAATTTCTAGCACTTAGAAGGATGCCAAATGCAAAACTTACTTGAATTGGACGATTTTACACTATATACACAGTAACTATGTGCCTCTGACAGTTTGTTTCGCAGCAGGGGAACATTTCAGTTTTTATTGCCTTAACGTGCGTTTCATGCGCTGAAAATCACGTTTTGGCCAAGTATCATAATTATCACTATAACTTAATTTCTATCACTTAGAATGATGCCAAATGAAAAACTTACTTGAATTGGACAATTATACACTATATACACAGTAACTATGTGTATTTGACAGTTTTTTTCGCAGCAGGGGAACATTTCAGTTTTTATTGCCTTAACGTGCGTTTCATGCGCTGAAAATCACGTTTTGGCCAAGTATCATAGTTTTCCCTATAACTTAATTTCTAGCACTTAGAATGATGCCAAATGCAAAACTTACTTGGAATGGACGATTTTACACTATATACACAGTAACTATGTGCCTCTGACAGTTTGTTTCGCAGCAGGGGAACATTTCAGTTTTTATTGCCTTAACGTGCGTTTCATGCGCTGAAAATCACGTTTTGGCCAAGTATCATAATTTTCACTATAACTTAATTTCTATCACTTAGAATGATGCCAAATGAAAAACTTACTTGAATTGGACAATTATACACTATATACACAGTAACTATGTGTTGCTGACAGTTTGTTTCGCAGCAGGGGAACATTTCAGTTTTTATTGCCTTAACGTGCGTTTCAGGCGCTGAAAATCACGTTTTGGCCAAGTATCATAGTTTTCACTATAACTTAATTTCTATCACTTAGAATGATACTAAATGCAAAACTTACTTGAATTGCACGATTTTACATTACATACACAGTAACTATGTGTCTCTGACAGTTTGTTTCGCAGCAGGGGAACATTTCAGTTTTTATTGCCTTAACGTGCGTTTCAGGCGCTGAAAATCACGTTTTGGCCAAGTATCATAGTTTTCACTATAACTTAATTTCTATCACTTAGAATGATGCTAAATGCAAAACTTACTTGAATTGGACGATTTTACACTATATACACAGTAACTATGTGTCTCTGACAGTTTGTTTCGCAGCAGGGGAACATTTCAGTTTTTATTGCCTTAACATGCGTTTCATGCGCTGAAAATCACGTTTTGGCCAAGTATCATAGTTTTCACTATAACTTAATTTCTAGCACTTAGAAGGATGCCAAATACAAAACTTACTTGAATTGGACTATTTTACACTATATACACAGTAACTATGTGCCTCTGACAGTTTGTTTCGCAGCAGGGGAACATTTCAGTTTTTATTGCCTTAACGTGCGTTTCATGCGCTGAAAATCACGTTTTGGCCAAGTATCATAATTATCACTATAACTTAATTTCTATCACTTAGAATGATGCCAAATGAAAAACTCACTTGAATTGGACAATTATACACTATATACACAGTAACTATGTGTATTTGACAGTTTGTTTCGCAGCAGGGGAACATTTCAGTTTTTATTGCCTTAACGTGCGTTTCAGGCGCTGAAAATCACGTTTTGGCCAAGTATCATAGTTTTCACTATAACTTAATTTCTAACACTTAGAATGATGCTAAATGCAAAACTTACTTGAATTGGACAATTTTACACTATATACACAGTAACTATGTGTCTCTGACAGTTTGTTTCGCAGCAGGGGAACATTTCAGTTTTTATTGCCTTAACGTGCGTTTCATGCGCTGAAAATCACGTTTTGGCCAAGTATCATAGTTTTCCCTATAACTTAATTTCTAGCACTTAGAATGATGCCAAATGCAAAACTTACTTGAATTGGACGATTTTACACTATATACACAGTAACTATGTGCCTCTGACAGTTTGTTTCGCAGCAGGGGAACATTTCAGTTTTTATTGCCTTAACGTGCGTTTCATGCGCTAAAAATCACGTTTTGGCCAAGTATCATAATTTTCAATATAACTTAATTTCTATCACTTAGAATGATGCCAAATGAAAAACTTACTTGAATTGGACAATTATACACTATATACACAGTAACTATGTGTATTTGACAGTTTGTTTCGCAGCAGGGGAACATTTCAGTTTTTATTGCCTTAACGTGCGTTTCATGCGCTGAAAATCACGTTTTGGCCAAGTATCATAGTTTTCACTATAACTTAATTTCTATCACTTAGAATGATGCTAAATGCAAAACTTACTTGAATTGGACAATTATACACTATATACACAGTAACTATGTGTATTTGACAGTTTGTTTCGCAGCGGGGGGACATTTCAGTTTTTAATGCCTTAATGTGCATTTCATGCGCTGAAAATCACGTTTTGGCCAAGTATCATAATTTTACCTATAACTTAATTTCTATCACTTAGAATGATGCCAAATGAAAAACTTACTTGAATTGGACAATTATACACTATATACACAGTAACTATGTGTTGCTGACAGTTTGTTTCGCAGCAGGGGAACATTTCAGTTTTTATTGCCTTAACGTGCGTTTCATGCGCTGAAAATCACGTTTTGGCCAAGTATCATAGTTTTCACTATAACTTAATTTTTATCACTTAGAATGATGCTAAATGCAAAACTTACTTGAATTGGACGATTTTACACTATATACACAGTAACTATGTGTCTCTGACAGTTTGTTTCGCAGCAGGGGAACATTTCAGTTTTTATTGCTTAACGTGCGTTTCATGCGCTGAAAATCACGTTTTGGCCAAGTATCATAGTTTTCACTATAACTTAATTTCTAGCACTTAGAAGGATGCCAAATGCAAAACTTACTTGAATTGGACGATTTTACACTATATACACAGTAACTATGTGCCTCTGACAGTTTGTTTCGCAGCAGGGGAACATTTCAGTTTTTATTGCCTTAACGTGCGTTTCATGCGCTGAAAATCACGTTTTGGCCAAGTATCATAGTTTTCCCTAATACTTAATTTCTAGCACTTAGAATGATGCCAAATGCAAAACTTACTTGAATTGGACGATTTTACACTATATACACAGTAACTATGTGCCTCTGACAGTTTGTTTCGCAGCAGGGGAACATTTCAGTTTTTATTGCCTTAACGTGCGTTTCATGCGCTGAAAATCAAGTTTTGGCCAAGTATCATAATTTTCAATATAACTTAATTTCTATCACTTAGAATGATGCCAAATGAAAAACTTACTTGAATTGGACAATTATACACTATATACACAGTAACTATGTGTATTTGACAGTTTGTTTCGCAGCAGGGGAACATTTCAGTTTTTATTGCCTTAACGTGCGTTTCATGCGCTGAAAATCACGTTTTGGCCAACTATCATAGTTTTCACTATAACTTAATTTCTATCACTTAGAATGATGCCAAATGCAAAACTTACTCGAATTGGACAATTTTACACTATATACACAGTAACTATGTGTCGTTGACAGTTTGTTTCGCAGCAGGGGAACATTTCAATTTTTATTGCCTTAACGTGCGTTTCAGGCGCTGAAAATCACGTTTTGGCCAAGTATCATAGTTTTCACTATAACTTAATTTCTAGCACTTAGAAGGATGCCAAATGCAAAACTTACTTGAATTGGACGATTTTACACTATATACACAGTAACTATGTGCCTCTGACAGTTTGTTTCGCAGCAGGGGAACATTTCAGTTTTTATTGCCTTAACGTGCGTTTCATGCGCTGAAAATCACGTTTTGGCCAAGTATCATAATTATCACTATAACTTAATTTCTATCACTTAGAATGATGCCAAATGAAAAACTTACTTGAATTGGACAATTATACACTATATACACAGTAACTATGTGTATTTGACAGTTTTTTTCGCAGCAGGGGAACATTTCAGTTTTTATTGCCTTAACGTGCGTTTCATGCGCTGAAAATCACGTTTTGGCCAAGTATCATAGTTTTCCCTATAACTTAATTTCTAGCACTTAGAATGATGCCAAATGCAAAACTTACTTGGAATGGACGATTTTACACTATATACACAGTAACTATGTGCCTCTGACAGTTTGTTTCGCAGCAGGGGAACATTTCAGTTTTTATTGCCTTAACGTGCGTTTCATGCGCTGAAAATCACGTTTTGGCCAAGTATCATAATTTTCACTATAACTTAATTTCTATCACTTAGAATGATGCCAAATGAAAAACTTACTTGAATTGGACAATTATACACTATATACACAGTAACTATGTGTATTTGACAGTTTGTTTCGCAGTAGGGGAACATTTCAGTTTTTATTGCCTTAACGTGCGTTTCAGGCGCTGAAAATCACGTTTTGGCCAAGTATCATAGTTTTCACTATAACTTAATTTCTATCACTTAGAATGATACTAAATGCAAAACTTACTTGAATTGGACGATTTTACACTATATACACAGTAACTATGTGTCTCTGACAGTTTGTTTCGCAGCAGGGGAACATTTCAGTTTTTATTGCCTTAACGTGCGTTTCATGCGCTGAAAATCACGTTTTGGCCAAGTTACATAGTTTTCACTATAACTTAATTTCTAGCACTTAGAATGATGCCAAATGAAAAACTTACTTGAATTGGACAATTTTACACTACATACACAGTAACTATGTGTCGCTGACAGTTTGTTTCGCAGCAGGGGAACATTTCAGTTTTTATTGCCTTAACGTGCGTTTCAGGCGCTGAAAATCACGTTTTGGCCAAGTATCATAGTTTTCACTATAACTTAATTTCTATCACTTAGAATGATGCTAAATGCAAAACTTACTTGAATTGGACGATTTTACACTATATACACAGTAACTATGTGTCTCTGACAGTTTGTTTCGCAGCAGGGGAACATTTCAGTTTTTTTTGCCTTAACGTGCGTTTCATGCGCTGAAAATCACGTTTTGGCCAAGTATCATAGTTTTCACTATAACTTAATTTCTAGCACTTAGAAGGATGCCAAATGCAAAACTTACTTGAATTGGACGATTATACACTATATACACAGTAACTATGTGCCTCTGACAGTTTGTTTCGCAGCAGGGGAACATTTCAGTTTTTATTGCCTTAACGTGCGTTTCATGCGCTGAAAATCACGTTTTGGCCAAGTATCATAATTTTCACTATAACTTAATTTCTATCACTTAGAATGATGCTAAATGCAAAACTTACTTGAATTGGACAATTTTACACTATATACACAGTAACTATGTGTCGCTGACAGTTTGTTTCGCAGCAGGGGAACATTTCAGTTTTTATTGCCTTAACGTGCGTTTCATGCGCTGAAAATCACGTTTTGGCCAAGTATCATAGTTTTCCCTAATACTTAATTTCTAGCACTTAGAATGATGCCAAATGCAAAACTTACTTGAATTGGACGATTTTACACTATATACACAGTAACTATGTGCCTCTGACAGTTTGTTTCGCAGCAGGGGAACATTTCAGTTTTTATTGCCTTAACGTGCGTTTTATGCGCTGAAAATCAAGTTTTGGCCAAGTATCATAATTTTCAATATAACTTAATTTCTATCACTTAGAATGATGCCAAATGAAAAACTTACTTGAATTGGACAATTATACACTATATACACAGTAACTATGTGTATTTGACAGTTTGTTTCGCAGCAGGGGAACATTTCAGTTTTTATTGCCTTAACGTGCGTTTCAGGCGCTGAAAATCACGTTTTGGCCAAGTATCATAGTTTTCACTATAACTTAATTTCTAGCACTTAGAAGGATGCCAAATGCAAAACTTACTTGAATTGGACGATTTTACACTATATACACAGTAACTATGTGCCTCTGACAGTTTGTTTCGCAGCAGGGGAACATTTCAGTTTTTATTGCCTTAACGTGCGTTTCATGCGCTGAAAATCACGTTTTGGCCAAGTATCATAATTATCACTATAACTTAATTTCTATCACTTAGAATGACGCCAAATGAAAAACTTACTTGAATTGGACAATTATACACTATATACACAGTAACTATGTGTATTTGACAGTTTTTTTCGCAGCAGGGGAACATTTCAGTTTTTATTGCCTTAACGTGCGTTTCATGCGCTGAAAATCACGTTTTGGCCAAGTATCATAGTTTTCCCTATAACTTAATTTCTAGCACTTAGAATGATGCCAAATGCAAAACTTACTTGAAATGGACGATTTTACACTATATACACAGTAACTATGTGCCTCTGACAGTTTGTTTCGCAGCAGGGGAACATTTCAGTTTTTATTGCCTTAACGTGCGTTTCATGCGCTGAAAATCACGTTTTGGCCAAGTATCATAATTTTCACTATAACTTAATTTCTATCACTTAGAATGATGCCAAATGAAAAACTTACTTGAATTGGACAATTATACACTATATACACAGTAACTATGTGTATTTGACAGTTTGTTTCGCAGTAGGGGAACATTTCAGTTTTTATTGCCTTAACGTGCGTTTCAGGCGCTGAAAATCACGTTTTGGCCAAGTATCATAGTTTTCACTATAACTTAATTTCTATCACTCAGAATGATACTAAATGCAAAACTTACTTGAATTGGACGATTTTACACTATATACACAGTAACTATGTGTCTCTGACAGTTTGTTTCGCAGCAGGGGAACATTTCAGTTTTTATTGCCTTAACGTGCGTTTCATGCGCTGAAAATCACGTTTTGGCCAAGTATCATAGTTTTCACTATAACTTAATTTCTAGCACTTAGAAGGATGCCAAATGCAAAACTTACTTGAATTGGACGATTATACACTATATACACAGTAACTATGTGCCTCTGACAGTTTGTTTCGCAGCAGGGGAACATTTCAGTTTTTATTGCCTTAACGTGCGTTTCATGCGCTGAAAATCACGTTTTGGCCAAGTATCATAATTTTCACTATAACTTAATTTCTATCACTTAGAATGATGCTAAATGCAAAACTTACTTGAATTGGACAATTTTACACTATATACACAGTAACTATGTGTCGCTGACAGTTTGTTTCGCAGCAGGGGAACATTTCAGTTTTTATTGCCTTAACGTGCGTTTCATGCGCTGAAAATCACGTTTTGGCCAAGTATCATAGTTTTCCCTAATACTTAATTTCTAGCACTTAGAATGATGCCAAATGCAAAACTTACTTGAATTGGACGATTTTACACTATATACACAGTAACTATGTGCCTCTGACAGTTTGTTTCGCAGCAGGGGAACATTTCAGTTTTTATTGCCTTAACGTGCGTTTTATGCGCTGAAAATCAAGTTTTGGCCAAGTATCATAATTTTCAATATAACTTAATTTCTATCACTTAGAATGATGCCAAATGAAAAACTTACTTGAATTGGACAATTATACACTATATACACAGTAACTATGTGTATTTGACAGTTTGTTTCGCAGCAGGGGAACATTTCAGTTTTTATTGCCTTAACGTGCGTTTCAGGCGCTGAAAATCACGTTTTGGCCAAGTATCATAGTTTTCACTATAACTTAATTTCTAGCACTTAGAAGGATGCCAAATGCAAAACTTACTTGAATTGGACGATTTTACACTATATACACAGTAACTATGTGCCTCTGACAGTTTGTTTCGCAGCAGGGGAACATTTCAGTTTTTATTGCCTTAACGTGCGTTTCATGCGCTGAAAATCACGTTTTGGCCAAGTATCATAATTATCACTATAACTTAATTTCTATCACTTAGAATGACGCCAAATGAAAAACTTACTTGAATTGGACAATTATACACTATATACACAGTAACTATGTGTATTTGACAGTTTTTTTCGCAGCAGGGGAACATTTCAGTTTTTATTGCCTTAACGTGCGTTTCATGCGCTGAAAATCACGTTTTGGCCAAGTATCATAGTTTTCCCTATAACTTAATTTCTAGCACTTAGAATGATGCCAAATGCAAAACTTACTTGAAATGGACGATTTTACACTATATACACAGTAACTATGTGCCTCTGACAGTTTGTTTCGCAGCAGGGGAACATTTCAGTTTTTATTGCCTTAACGTGCGTTTCATGCGCTGAAAATCACGTTTTGGCCAAGTATCATAATTTTCACTATAACTTAATTTCTATCACTTAGAATGATGCCAAATGAAAAACTTACTTGAATTGGACAATTATACACTATATACACAGTAACTATGTGTATTTGACAGTTTGTTTCGCAGTAGGGGAACATTTCAGTTTTTATTGCCTTAACGTGCGTTTCAGGCGCTGAAAATCACGTTTTGGCCAAGTATCATAGTTTTCACTATAACTTAATTTCTATCACTCAGAATGATACTAAATGCAAAACTTACTTGAATTGGACGATTTTACACTATATACACAGTAACTATGTGTCTCTGACAGTTTGTTTCGCAGCAGGGGAACATTTCAGTTTTTATTGCCTTAACGTGCGTTTCATGCGCTGAAAATCACGTTTTGGCCAAGTTACATAGTTTTCACTATAACTTATTTTCTAGCACTTAGAATGATGCCAAATGAAAAACTTACTTGAATTGGACAATTTTACACTACATACACAGTAACTATGTGTCGCTGACAGTTTGTTTCGCAGCAGGGGAACATTTCAGTTTTTATTGCCTTAACGTGCGTTTCAGGCGCTGAAAATCACGTTTTGGCCAAGTATCATAGTTTTCACTATAACTTAATTTCTATCACTTAGAATGATGCTAAATGCAAAACTTACTTGAATTGGACGATTTTACACTATATACACAGTAACTATGTGTCTCTGACAGTTTGTTTCGCAGCAGGGGAACATTTCAGTTTTTATTGCCTTAACGTGCGTTTCATGCGCTGAAAATCACGTTTTGGCCAAGGATCATAGTTTTCACTATAACTTAATTTCTAGCACTTAGAAGGATGCCAAATGCAAAACTTACTTGAATTGGACGATTATACACTATATACACAGTAACTATGTGCCTCTGACAGTTTGTTTCGCAGCAGGGGAACATTTCAGTTTTTATTGCCTTAACGTGCGTTTCATGCGCTGAAAATCACGTTTTGGCCAAGTATCATAATTTTCACTATAACTTAATTTCTATCACTTAGAATGATGCCAAATGAAAAACTTACTTAAACTGGACAATTATACACTATATACACAGTAACTATGTGTATTTGACAGTTTTTTTCGCAGCAGGGGAACATTTCAGTTTTTATTGCCTTAACGTGCGTTTCATGCGCTGAAAATCACGTTTTGGCCAAGTATCATAGTTTTCCCTATAACTTAATTTCTAGCACTTAGAATGATGCCAAATGCAAAACTTACTTGAAATGGACGATTTTACACTATATACACAGTAACTATGTGCCTCTGACAGTTTGTTTCGCAGCAGGGGAACATTTCAGTTTTTATTGCCTTAACGTGCGTTTCATGCGCTGAAAATCACGTTTTGGCCAAGTATCATAATTTTCACTATAACTTAATTTCTATCACTTAGAATGATGCCAAATGAAAAACTTACTTGAATTGGACAATTATACACTATATACACAGTAACTATGTGTATTTGACAGTTTGTTTCGCAGTAGGGGAACATTTCAGTTTTTATTGCCTTAACGTGCGTTTCAGGCGCTGAAAATCACGTTTTGGCCAAGTATCATAGTTTTCACTATAACTTAATTTCTATCACTCAGAATGATACTAAATGCAAAACTTACTTGAATTGGACGATTTTACACTATATACACAGTAACTTTGTGTCTCTGACAGTTTGTTTCGCAGCAGGGGAACATTTCAGTTTTTATTGCCTTAACGTGCGTTTCATGCGCTGAAAATCACGTTTTGGCCAAGTTACATAGTTTTCACTATAACTTAATTTCTAGCACTTAGAATGATGCCAAATGAAAAACTTACTTGAATTGGACAATTTTACACTACATACACAGTAACTATGTGTCGCTGACAGTTTGTTTCGCAGCAGGGGAACATTTCAGTTTTTATTGCCTTAACGTGCGTTTCAGGCGCTGAAAATCACGTTTTGGCCAAGTATCATAGTTTTCACTATAACTTAATTTCTATCACTTAGAATGATGCCAAATGCAAAACTTACTTGAATTGGACGATTATACACTATATACACAGTAACTATGTGCCTCTGACAGTTTGTTTCGCAGCAGGGGAACATTTCAGTTTTTATTGCCTTAACGTGCGTTTCATGCGCTGAAAATCACGTTTTGGCCAAGTATCATAATTTTCACTATAACTTAATTTCTATCACTTAGAATGATGCCAAATGAAAAACTTACTTAAACTGGACAATTATACACTATATACACAGTAACTATGTGTATTTGACAGTTTTTTTCGCAGCAGGGGAACATTTCAGTTTTTATTGCCTTAACGTGCGTTTCATGCTCTGAAAATCACGTTTTGGCCAAGTATCATAGTTTTCACTATAACTTAATTTCTATCACCTAGAATGATGCTAAATGCAAAACTTACTTGAATTGGACAATTTAACACTATACACACAGTAACTATGTGTATTTGACAGTTTGTTTCGCAGCAGGGGAACATTTCAGTTTTTATTGCCTTAACGTGCGTTTCATGCGCTGAAAATCACGTTTTGGCCAAGTATCATAGTTTTCACTATAACTTAATTTCTATCACTTAGAATGATGCTAAATGCAAAACTTACTTGAATTGGACAATTATACACTATATACACAGTAACTATGTGTATTTGACAGTTTGTTTCGCAGCAGGGGAACATTTCAGTTTTTATTGCCTTAACGTGCGTTTCATGCGCTGAAAATCACGTTTTGGCCAACTATCATAGTTTTCACTATAACTTAATTTCTATCACTTAGAATGATGCTAAATGCAAAACTTACTCGAATTGGACAATTTTACACTATATACACAGTAACTATGTGTCGTTGACAGTTTGTTTCGCAGCAGGGGAACATTTCAGTTTTTATTGCCTTAACGTGCGTTTCAGGCGCTGAAAATCACGTTTTGGCCAAGTATCATAGTTTTCACTATAACTTAATTTCTAGCACTTAGAATGATGCCAAATGAAAAACTTACTTGAATTGGACAATTTTACACTACATACACAGTAACTATGTGTCGCTGACAGTTTGTTTCGCAGCAGGGGAACATTTCAGTTTTTATTGCCTTAACGTGCGTTTCAGGCGCTGAAAATCACGTTTTGGCCAAGTATCATAGTTTTCACTATAACTTAATTTCTATCACTTAGAATGATGCCAAATGAAAAACTTACTTAAACTGGACAATTATACACTATATACACAGTAACTATGTGTCTCTGACAGTTTGTTTCGCAGCAGGGGAACATTTCAGTTTTTATTGCCTTAACGTGCGTTTCATGCGCGAAAATCACGTTTTGGCCAAGTATCATAAATTTCACTATAACTTAATTTCTAGCACTTAGAATGATGCCAAATGCAAAACTTACTTGAATTAGATGATTTTACACTATATACACAGTAACTATGTGCCTCTGACCGTTTGTTTCGCAGCAGGGGAACATTTCAGTTTTTATTGCCTTAACGTGCGTTTCATGCGCTGAAAATCACGTTTTGGCCAAGTATCATAATTTTCCCTATAACTTAATTTCTATCACTTAGAATGATGCTAAATGCAAAACCTACTTGAATTGGACGATTTTACACTATATGCACAGTAACTATGTGCCTCTGACAGTTTGTTTCGCAGCAGGGAAACATTTCAGTTTTTATTGCCTTAACGTGCGTTTCATGCGCTGAAAATAACGTTTTGGCCAAGTATCATAATTTTCAATATAACTTAATTTCTATCACTTAGAATGATGCTAAATGCAAAACTTACTTGAATTGGACGATTTTACACTATATACACAGTAACTATGTGCCTCTGACAGTTTGTTTCGCAGCAGGGGAACATTTCAGTTTTTATTGCCTTAACGTGCGTTTCATGCGCTGAAAATCACGTTTTGGCCAAGTATCATAGTTTTCACTATAACTTAATTTCTAGCACTTAGAATGATGCTAAATGCAAAACTTACTTGAATTGGATGATTTTACACTATATACACAGTAACTATGTGCCTCTGACAGTTTGTTTCGCAGCAGGGGAACATTTCAGTTTTTATTGCCTTAACGTGCGTTTCATGTGCTGAAAATCACGTTTTGGCCAAGTATCATAATTTTCACTATAACTCAATTTATATCACTGACAATGATGCTAAATGCAAAACTTACTTGAATTGGACGATTTTACACTATATACACAGTAACTATGTGCCTCTGACAGTTTGTTTCGCAGCAGGGGAACATTTCAGTTTTTATTGCCTTAACGTGCGTTTCATGCGCTGAAAATCACGTTTTGGCCAAGTATCATAGTTTTCACTATAACTTAATTTCTAGCACTTAGAATGATGCTAAATGCAAAACTTACTTGAATTGGATGATTTTACACTATATACACTGTAACTATGTGCCTCTGACAGTTTGTTTCGCAGCAGGGGAACATTTCAGTTTTTATTGCCTTAACGTGCGTTTCATGCGCTGAAAATCACGTTTTGGCCAAGTATCATAATTTTCCCTATAACTTAATTTCTATCACTTAGAATGATGCTAAATGCAAAACCTACTTGAATTGGACGATTTTACACTATATGCACAGTAACTATGTGCCTCTGACAGTTTGTTTCGCAGCAGGGAAACATTTCAGTTTTTATTGCCTTAACGTGCGTTTCATGCGCTGAAAATAACGTTTTGGCCAAGTATCATAATTTTCAATATAACTTAATTTCTATCACTTAGAATGATGCTAAATGCAAAACTTACTTGAATTGGACGATTTTACACTATATACACAGTAACTATGTGCCTCTGACAGTTTGTTTCGCAGCAGGGGAACATTTCAGTTTTTATTGCCTTAACGTGCGTTTCATGCGCTGAAAATCACGTTTTGGCCAAGTATCATAGTTTTCACTATAACTTAATTTCTAGCACTTAGAATGATGCTAAATGCAAAACTTACTTGAATTGGATGATTTTACACTATATACACAGTAACTATGTGCCTCTGACAGTTTGTTTCGCAGCAGGGGAACATTTCAGTTTTTATTGCCTTAACGTGCGTTTCATGTGCTGAAAATCACGTTTTGGCCAAGTATCATAATTTTCACTATAACTCAATTTATATCACTGACAATGATGCTAAATGCAAAACTTACTTGAATTGGACGATTTTACACTATATACACAGTAACTATGTGCCTCTGACAGTTTGTTTCGCAGCAGGGGAACATTTCAGTTTTTATTGCCTTAACGTGCGTTTCATGCGCTGAAAATCACGTTTTGGCCAAGTATCATAGTTTTCACTATAACTTAATTTCTAGCACTTAGAATGATGCTAAATGCAAAACTTACTTGAATTGGATGATTTTACACTATATACACTGTAACTATGTGCCTCTGACAGTTTGTTTCGCAGCAGGGGAACATTTCAGTTTTTATTGCCTTAACGTGCGTTTCATGTGCTGAAAATCACGTTTTGGCCAAGTATCATAATTTTCACTATAACTCAATTTATATCACTTAGAATGATGCTAAATGCAAAACTTACTTGAATTGGACGATTTTACACTATATACACAGTAACTATGTGTCTCTGACAGTTTGTTTCGCAGGAGGGGAACATTTCAGTTTTTATTGCCTTAACGTGCGTTTCATGCGCTGAAAATCACGTTTTGGCCAAGTATCATAATTTTCACTATAACTTAATTTCTATCACTTTGAATGATGCTAAATGCAAAACTCACTTGAATTGGACGATTTAACACTATATTCACAGTAACTATGTGCCTCTGACAGTTTGTTTCGCAGAAGGGGAACATTTCAGTTTTTATTGCCTTAACGTGCGTTTCATGCGCTGAAAATCACGTTTTGGCCAAGTATCATAGTTTTAACTATAACTTAATTTCTAGCAGTGAGAATGATGCCAAATGAAAAACTTACTTGAATTGGACCATTATACACTATATACACCGTAACTATGTGTCTCTGACAGTTTGTTTCGCAGCAGGGGTACATTTCAGTTTTTATTGCCTTAACGTGCGTTTCATGCGCGGAAAATCACGTTTTGGCCAAGTATCATAATTTTCACTATAACTTAATTTCTATCACTTAGAATGAATGATGGTTAATGCAAAACCTACTTGAATTGGACGATTTTACACTATATACACAGTAACTTTGTGCATCTGACAGTTTGTTTCGCAGCAGGGGAACATTTCAGTTTTTATTGCCTTAACGTGCGTTTCATGCGCTGAAAATCAAGTTTTGGCCAAGTATCATAGTTTTCACTATAACTTAATTTCTAGCACTTAGAATGGTGCTAAATGCAAAACTTACTTGAATTGGATGATTTTACACTAATTACACAGTAAAAATGTGCCTCTGACAGTTTGTTTCGCAGCAGGGGAACATTTCAGTTTTTATTGCCTTAACGTGCGTTTCATGTGCTGAAAATCACGTTTTGGCCAAGTATCACAATTTTCACTATAACTTAATTTCTAGAATTTAGAATGATGCCAAATGAAAAACTTACTTGAATTGGACCATTATACACTATATTCACAGTAAATATGTGCCTCTGACAGTTTGTTTCGCAGCAGGGGAACATTTCAGTTTTTATTGCCTTAACGTGCGTTTCATGCGCTGAAAATCACGTTTTGGCCAAGTATCATAATTATCACTATAACTTAATTTCTATCACTTAGAATGACGCCAAATGAAAAACTTACTTGAATTGGACAATTATACACTATATACACAGTAACTATGTGTATTTGACAGTTTTTTTCGCAGCAGGGGAACATTTCAGTTTTTATTGCCTTAACGTGCGTTTCATGCGCTGAAAATCACGTTTTGGCCAAGTATCATAGTTTTCCCTATAACTTAATTTCTAGCACTTAGAATGATGCCAAATGCAAAACTTACTTGAAATGGACGATTTTACACTATATACACAGTAACTATGTGCCTCTGACAGTTTGTTTCGCAGCAGGGGAACATTTCAGTTTTTATTGCCTTAACGTGCGTTTCATGCGCTGAAAATCACGTTTTGGCCAAGTATCATAATTTTCACTATAACTTAATTTCTATCACTTAGAATGATGCCAAATGAAAAACTTACTTGAATTGGACAATTATACACTATATACACAGTAACTATGTGTATTTGACAGTTTGTTTCGCAGTAGGGGAACATTTCAGTTTTTATTGCCTTAACGTGCGTTTCAGGCGCTGAAAATCACGTTTTGGCCAAGTATCATAGTTTTCACTATAACTTAATTTCTATCACTCAGAATGATACTAAATGCAAAACTTACTTGAATTGGACGATTTTACACTATATACACAGTAACTATGTGTCTCTGACAGTTTGTTTCGCAGCAGGGGAACATTTCAGTTTTTATTGCCTTAACGTGCGTTTCATGCGCTGAAAATCACGTTTTGGCCAAGTTACATAGTTTTCACTATAACTTATTTTCTAGCACTTAGAATGATGCCAAATGAAAAACTTACTTGAATTGGACAATTTTACACTACATACACAGTAACTATGTGTCGCTGACAGTTTGTTTCGCAGCAGGGGAACATTTCAGTTTTTATTGCCTTAACGTGCGTTTCAGGCGCTGAAAATCACGTTTTGGCCAAGTATCATAGTTTTCACTATAACTTAATTTCTATCACTTAGAATGATGCTAAATGCAAAACTTACTTGAATTGGACGATTTTACACTATATACACAGTAACTATGTGTCTCTGACAGTTTGTTTCGCAGCAGGGGAACATTTCAGTTTTTATTGCCTTAACGTGCGTTTCATGCGCTGAAAATCACGTTTTGGCCAAGGATCATAGTTTTCACTATAACTTAATTTCTAGCACTTAGAAGGA
Source organism: Stigmatopora nigra (assembly GCF_051989575.1). Classification (NCBI taxonomy): domain Eukaryota; kingdom Metazoa; phylum Chordata; class Actinopteri; order Syngnathiformes; family Syngnathidae; genus Stigmatopora; species Stigmatopora nigra. The sequence continues at coordinate 516,067 of NC_135511.1, read as the reverse complement.
TGCCAAATGCAAAACTTACTTGAATTGGACGATTATACACTATATACACAGTAACTATGTGCCTCTGACAGTTTGTTTCGCAGCAGGGGAACATTTCAGTTTTTATTGCCTTAACGTGCGTTTCATGCGCTGAAAATCACGTTTTGGCCAAGTATCATAATTTTCACTATAACTTAATTTCTATCACTTAGAATGATGCCAAATGAAAAACTTACTTAAACTGGACAATTATACACTATATACACAGTAACTATGTGTATTTGACAGTTTTTTTCGCAGCAGGGGAACATTTCAGTTTTTATTGCCTTAACGTGCGTTTCATGCGCTGAAAATCACGTTTTGGCCAAGTATCATAGTTTTCCCTATAACTTAATTTCTAGCACTTAGAATGATGCCAAATGCAAAACTTACTTGAAATGGACGATTTTACACTATATACACAGTAACTATGTGCCTCTGACAGTTTGTTTCGCAGCAGGGGAACATTTCAGTTTTTATTGCCTTAACGTGCGTTTCATGCGCTGAAAATCACGTTTTGGCCAAGTATCATAATTTTCACTATAACTTAATTTCTATCACTTAGAATGATGCCAAATGAAAAACTTACTTGAATTGGACAATTATACACTATATACACAGTAACTATGTGTATTTGACAGTTTGTTTCGCAGTAGGGGAACATTTCAGTTTTTATTGCCTTAACGTGCGTTTCAGGCGCTGAAAATCACGTTTTGGCCAAGTATCATAGTTTTCACTATAACTTAATTTCTATCACTCAGAATGATACTAAATGCAAAACTTACTTGAATTGGACGATTTTACACTATATACACAGTAACTTTGTGTCTCTGACAGTTTGTTTCGCAGCAGGGGAACATTTCAGTTTTTATTGCCTTAACGTGCGTTTCATGCGCTGAAAATCACGTTTTGGCCAAGTTACATAGTTTTCACTATAACTTAATTTCTAGCACTTAGAATGATGCCAAATGAAAAACTTACTTGAATTGGACAATTTTACACTACATACACAGTAACTATGTGTCGCTGACAGTTTGTTTCGCAGCAGGGGAACATTTCAGTTTTTATTGCCTTAACGTGCGTTTCAGGCGCTGAAAATCACGTTTTGGCCAAGTATCATAGTTTTCACTATAACTTAATTTCTATCACTTAGAATGATGCCAAATGCAAAACTTACTTGAATTGGACGATTATACACTATATACACAGTAACTATGTGCCTCTGACAGTTTGTTTCGCAGCAGGGGAACATTTCAGTTTTTATTGCCTTAACGTGCGTTTCATGCGCTGAAAATCACGTTTTGGCCAAGTATCATAATTTTCACTATAACTTAATTTCTATCACTTAGAATGATGCCAAATGAAAAACTTACTTAAACTGGACAATTATACACTATATACACAGTAACTATGTGTATTTGACAGTTTTTTTCGCAGCAGGGGAACATTTCAGTTTTTATTGCCTTAACGTGCGTTTCATGCTCTGAAAATCACGTTTTGGCCAAGTATCATAGTTTTCACTATAACTTAATTTCTATCACCTAGAATGATGCTAAATGCAAAACTTACTTGAATTGGACAATTTAACACTATACACACAGTAACTATGTGTATTTGACAGTTTGTTTCGCAGCAGGGGAACATTTCAGTTTTTATTGCCTTAACGTGCGTTTCATGCGCTGAAAATCACGTTTTGGCCAAGTATCATAGTTTTCACTATAACTTAATTTCTATCACTTAGAATGATGCTAAATGCAAAACTTACTTGAATTGGACAATTATACACTATATACACAGTAACTATGTGTATTTGACAGTTTGTTTCGCAGCAGGGGAACATTTCAGTTTTTATTGCCTTAACGTGCGTTTCATGCGCTGAAAATCACGTTTTGGCCAACTATCATAGTTTTCACTATAACTTAATTTCTATCACTTAGAATGATGCTAAATGCAAAACTTACTCGAATTGGACAATTTTACACTATATACACAGTAACTATGTGTCGTTGACAGTTTGTTTCGCAGCAGGGGAACATTTCAGTTTTTATTGCCTTAACGTGCGTTTCAGGCGCTGAAAATCACGTTTTGGCCAAGTATCATAGTTTTCACTATAACTTAATTTCTAGCACTTAGAATGATGCCAAATGAAAAACTTACTTGAATTGGACAATTTTACACTACATACACAGTAACTATGTGTCGCTGACAGTTTGTTTCGCAGCAGGGGAACATTTCAGTTTTTATTGCCTTAACGTGCGTTTCAGGCGCTGAAAATCACGTTTTGGCCAAGTATCATAGTTTTCACTATAACTTAATTTCTATCACTTAGAATGATGCTAAATGCAAAACTTACTTGAATTGGACGATTTTACACTATATACACAGTAACTATGTGTCTCTGACAGTTTGTTTCGCAGCAGGGGAACATTTCAGTTTTTATTGCCTTAACGTGCGTTTCATGCGCTGAAAATCACGTTTTGGCCAAGTATCATAGTTTTCACTATAACTTAATTTCTAGCACTTAGAAGGATGCCAAATACAAAACTTACTTGAATTGGACTATTTTACACTATATACACAGTAACTATGTGCCTCTGACAGTTTGTTTCGCAGCAGGGGAACATTTCAGTTTTTATTGCCTTAACGTGCGTTTCATGCGCTGAAAATCACGTTTTGGCCAAGTATCATAATTATCACTATAACTTAATTTCTATCACTTAGAATGATGCCAAATGAAAAACTCACTTGAATTGGACAATTATACACTATATACACAGTAACTATGTGTATTTGACAGTTTGTTTCGCAGCAGGGGAACATTTCAGTTTTTATTGCCTTAACGTGCGTTTCAGGCGCTGAAAATCACGTTTTGGCCAAGTATCATAGTTTTCACTATAACTTAATTTCTAACACTTAGAATGATGCTAAATGCAAAACTTACTTGAATTGGACAATTTTACACTATATACACAGTAACTATGTGTCGCTGACAGTTTGTTTCGCAGCAGGGGAACATTTCAGTTTTTATTGCCTTAACGTGCGTTTCATGCGCTGAAAATCACGTTTTGGCCAAGTATCATAGTTTTCCCTATAACTTAATTTCTAGCACTTAGAATGATGCCAAATGCAAAACTTACTTGAATTGGACGATTTTACACTATATACACAGTAACTATGTGCCTCTGACAGTTTGTTTCGCAGCAGGGGAACATTTCAGTTTTTATTGCCTTAACGTGCGTTTCATGCGCTAAAAATCACGTTTTGGCCAAGTATCATAATTTTCAATATAACTTAATTTCTATCACTTAGAATGATGCCAAATGAAAAACTTACTTGAATTGGACAATTATACACTATATACACAGTAACTATGTGTATTTGACAGTTTGTTTCGCAGCAGGGGAACATTTCAGTTTTTATTGCCTTAACGTGCGTTTCATGCGCTGAAAATCACGTTTTGGCCAAGTATCATAGTTTTCACTATAACTTAATTTCTATCACTTAGAATGATGCTAAATGCAAAACTTACTTGAATTGGACAATTATACACTATATCAGGGGTGGCCAACCCGCGGCTCGCGAGCCGCATGCGGCTCTTTGCCCGGTTTCATGCGGCTCTTACGTCCATATCAAAGTTTGTATTTGTGTTTTATTTTTTTTTGCGTGTGCGCTTCGCTTGAGTTCAATACGGTATTTTCGTCCAATGCGCATGTGCTCGGGATGAAAATACCTCAAAGTTTCCCAGTAGGAGCAAGGTCATTTGAGTAAACGTTTTTAACAGAGTGGGAGAGCTCCCGTGAACCAGAAGCGACAATGAACGGCGTCGCGCACACAAAAAGTATCCCAAAGATCGAGCGTCGGCTGAAAAAGCCACACCCCCTGCGAGGCAGACCAAGGCGAGAGTGCTCAGCCGGGAGCAGCCAATAGGAGAGCGAGGTGTACACCCACGTGGTGGGCGCGCTAGTTTGCCCACCACGTGGGTGTACACCTCGCTCTCCTATTGGCTGCTCCCGGCTGAGCACTCTCGCCTTGGTCTGCCTCGCATGAACATTGTGTGTGCACTGTCTCACACAGACAAACTCTCAGTTCAACCAAGTCCACAAACAAAAATATAATAATTTACAATAGCGTTTTTCTTTTTCTATGCATGTTACTTAGTGGGACTTCTGTCATAAAATCAGCGCCTATTTTTGCGCAACATTCGCTCCTTGTGAGCTGTCATTTATTATGAATGGCTTTTAACTAGCGAAAAGCCATTCATAATAAATGACAGCTCACAAGGAGCGAATGTTGCGCAAAAATAGGCGCTGATTTTATGACAGAAGTCCCACTAAGTAACATGCATAGAAAAAGAAAAACGCTATTGTAAATTATTATATTTTTGTTTGTGGACTTGGTTGAACTGAGAGTTTGTCTGTGTGAGACAGTGCACACACAATGTTCATTGTTGATAATGACTGGCCTGTGCTGTTAGTACTGTAGGAGTCAATTTATGTCATTACTATGCTGGTGTGTGACATTTACAATAAATCTGTGTGATGTGGCTCTTTGCGGTAACACAGTAAAAAATGTGGCTCTTTGCGGTAACACGGTAAAAAATGTGGCTCTTGGTCTCTGACTGGTTGGCCACCCCTGCACTATATACACAGTAACTATGTGTATTTGACAGTTTGTTTCGCAGCGGGGGGACATTTCAGTTTTTAATGCCTTAATGTGCATTTCATGCGCTGAAAATCACGTTTTGGCCAAGTATCATAATTTTACCTATAACTTAATTTCTATCACTTAGAATGATGCCAAATGAAAAACTTACTTGAATTGGACAATTATACACTATATACACAGTAACTATGTGTTGCTGACAGTTTGTTTCGCAGCAGGGGAACATTTCAGTTTTTATTGCCTTAACGTGCGTTTCATGCGCTGAAAATCACGTTTTGGCCAAGTATCATAGTTTTCACTATAACTTAATTTTTATCACTTAGAATGATGCTAAATGCAAAACTTACTTGAATTGGACGATTTTACACTATATACACAGTAACTATGTGTCTCTGACAGTTTGTTTCGCAGCAGGGGAACATTTCAGTTTTTATTGCCTTAACGTGCGTTTCAGGCGCTGAAAATCACGTTTTGGCCAAGTATCATAGTTTTCACTATAACTTAATTTCTATCACTTAGAATGATGCTAAATGCAAAACTTACTTGAATTGGACGATTTTACACTATATACACAGTAACTATGTGTCTCTGACAGTTTGTTTCGCAGCAGGGGAACATTTCAGTTTTTATTGCCTTAACGTGCGTTTCATGCGCTGAAAATCACGTTTTGGCCAAGGATCATAGTTTTCACTATAACTTAATTTCTAGCACTTAGAAGGATGCCAAATGCAAAACTTACTTGAATTGGACGATTATACACTATATACACAGTAACTATGTGCCTCTGACAGTTTGTTTCGCAGCAGGGGAACATTTCAGTTTTTATTGCCTTAACGTGCGTTTCATGCGCTGAAAATCACGTTTTGGCCAAGTATCATAATTTTCACTATAACTTAATTTCTATCACTTAGAATGATGCCAAATGAAAAACTTACTTAAACTGGACAATTATACACTATATACACAGTAACTATGTGTATTTGACAGTTTTTTTCGCAGCAGGGGAACATTTCAGTTTTTATTGCCTTAACGTGCGTTTCATGCTCTGAAAATCACGTTTTGGCCAAGTATCATAGTTTTCACTATAACTTAATTTCTATCACCTAGAATGATGCTAAATGCAAAACTTACTTGAATTGGACAATTTAACACTATACACACAGTAACTATGTGTATTTGACAGTTTGTTTCGCAGCAGGGGAACATTTCAGTTTTTATTGCCTTAACGTGCGTTTCATGCGCTGAAAATCACGTTTTGGCCAAGTATCATAGTTTTCACTATAACTTAATTTCTATCACTTAGAATGATGCTAAATGCAAAACTTACTTGAATTGGACAATTATACACTATATACACAGTAACTATGTGTATTTGACAGTTTGTTTCGCAGCAGGGGAACATTTCAGTTTTTATTGCCTTAACGTGCGTTTCATGCGCTGAAAATCACGTTTTGGCCAACTATCATAGTTTTCACTATAACTTAATTTCTATCACTTAGAATGATGCTAAATGCAAAACTTACTCGAATTGGACAATTTTACACTATATACACAGTAACTATGTGTCGTTGACAGTTTGTTTCGCAGCAGGGGAACATTTCAGTTTTTATTGCCTTAACGTGCGTTTCAGGCGCTGAAAATCACGTTTTGGCCAAGTATCATAGTTTTCACTATAACTTAATTTCTAGCACTTAGAATGATGCCAAATGAAAAACTTACTTGAATTGGACAATTTTACACTACATACACAGTAACTATGTGTCGCTGACAGTTTGTTTCGCAGCAGGGGAACATTTCAGTTTTTATTGCCTTAACGTGCGTTTCAGGCGCTGAAAATCACGTTTTGGCCAAGTATCATAGTTTTCACTATAACTTAATTTCTATCACTTAGAATGATGCTAAATGCAAAACTTACTTGAATTGGACGATTTTACACTATATACACAGTAACTATGTGTCTCTGACAGTTTGTTTCGCAGCAGGGGAACATTTCAGTTTTTATTGCCTTAACGTGCGTTTCATGCGCTGAAAATCACGTTTTGGCCAAGTATCATAGTTTTCACTATAACTTAATTTCTAGCACTTAGAAGGATGCCAAATACAAAACTTACTTGAATTGGACTATTTTACACTATATACACAGTAACTATGTGCCTCTGACAGTTTGTTTCGCAGCAGGGGAACATTTCAGTTTTTATTGCCTTAACGTGCGTTTCATGCGCTGAAAATCACGTTTTGGCCAAGTATCATAATTATCACTATAACTTAATTTCTATCACTTAGAATGATGCCAAATGAAAAACTCACTTGAATTGGACAATTATACACTATATACACAGTAACTATGTGTATTTGACAGTTTGTTTCGCAGCAGGGGAACATTTCAGTTTTTATTGCCTTAACGTGCGTTTCAGGCGCTGAAAATCACGTTTTGGCCAAGTATCATAGTTTTCACTATAACTTAATTTCTAACACTTAGAATGATGCTAAATGCAAAACTTACTTGAATTGGACAATTTTACACTATATACACAGTAACTATGTGTCGCTGACAGTTTGTTTCGCAGCAGGGGAACATTTCAGTTTTTATTGCCTTAACGTGCGTTTCATGCGCTGAAAATCACGTTTTGGCCAAGTATCATAGTTTTCCCTATAACTTAATTTCTAGCACTTAGAATGATGCCAAATGCAAAACTTACTTGAATTGGACGATTTTACACTATATACACAGTAACTATGTGCCTCTGACAGTTTGTTTCGCAGCAGGGGAACATTTCAGTTTTTATTGCCTTAACGTGCGTTTCATGCGCTAAAAATCACGTTTTGGCCAAGTATCATAATTTTCAATATAACTTAATTTCTATCACTTAGAATGATGCCAAATGAAAAACTTACTTGAATTGGACAATTATACACTATATACACAGTAACTATGTGTATTTGACAGTTTGTTTCGCAGCAGGGGAACATTTCAGTTTTTATTGCCTTAACGTGCGTTTCATGCGCTGAAAATCACGTTTTGGCCAAGTATCATAGTTTTCACTATAACTTAATTTCTATCACTTAGAATGATGCTAAATGCAAAACTTACTTGAATTGGACAATTATACACTATATCAGGGGTGGCCAACCCGCGGCTCGCGAGCCGCATGCGGCTCTTTGCCCGGTTTCATGCGGCTCTTACGTCCATATCAAAGTTTGTATTTGTGTTTTATTTTTTTTTGCGTGTGCGCTTCGCTTGAGTTCAATACGGTATTTTCGTCCAATGCGCATGTGCTCGGGATGAAAATACCTCAAAGTTTCCCAGTAGGAGCAAGGTCATTTGAGTAAACGTTTTTAACAGAGTGGGAGAGCTCCCGTGAACCAGAAGCGACAATGAACGGCGTCGCGCACACAAAAAGTATCCCAAAGATCGAGCGTCGGCTGAAAAAGCCACACCCCCTGCGAGGCAGACCAAGGCGAGAGTGCTCAGCCGGGAGCAGCCAATAGGAGAGCGAGGTGTACACCCACGTGGTGGGCGCGCTAGTTCGCCCACCACGTGGGTGTACACCTCGCTCTCCTATTGGCTGCTCCCGGCTGAGCACTCTCGCCTTGGTCTGCCTCGCATGAACATTGTGTGTGCACTGTCTCACACAGACAAACTCTCAGTTCAACCAAGTCCACAAACAAAAATATAATAATTTACAATAGCGTTTTTCTTTTTCTATGCATGTTACTTAGTGGGACTTCTGTCATAAAATCAGCGCCTATTTTTGCGCAACATTCGCTCCTTGTGAGCTGTCATTTATTATGAATGGCTTTTAACTAGCGAAAAGCCATTCATAATAAATGACAGCTCACAAGGAGCGAATGTTGCGCAAAAATAGGCGCTGATTTTATGACAGAAGTCCCACTAAGTAACATGCATAGAAAAAGAAAAACGCTATTGTAAATTATTATATTTTTGTTTGTGGACTTGGTTGAACTGAGAGTTTGTCTGTGTGAGACAGTGCACACACAATGTTCATTGTTGATAATGACTGGCCTGTGCTGTTAGTACTGTAGGAGTCAATTTATGTCATTACTATGCTGGTGTGTGACATTTACAATAAATCTGTGTGATGTGGCTCTTTGCGGTAACACAGTAAAAAATGTGGCTCTTTGCGGTAACACGGTAAAAAATGTGGCTCTTGGTCTCTGACTGGTTGGCCACCCCTGCACTATATACACAGTAACTATGTGTATTTGACAGTTTGTTTCGCAGCGGGGGGACATTTCAGTTTTTAATGCCTTAATGTGCATTTCATGCGCTGAAAATCACGTTTTGGCCAAGTATCATAATTTTACCTATAACTTAATTTCTATCACTTAGAATGATGCCAAATGAAAAACTTACTTGAATTGGACAATTATACACTATATACACAGTAACTATGTGTTGCTGACAGTTTGTTTCGCAGCAGGGGAACATTTCAGTTTTTATTGCCTTAACGTGCGTTTCATGCGCTGAAAATCACGTTTTGGCCAAGTATCATAGTTTTCACTATAACTTAATTTTTATCACTTAGAATGATGCTAAATGCAAAACTTACTTGAATTGGACGATTTTACACTATATACACAGTAACTATGTGTCTCTGACAGTTTGTTTCGCAGCAGGGGAACATTTCAGTTTTTATTGCCTTAACGTGCGTTTCATGCGCTGAAAATCACGTTTTGGCCAAGTATCATAGTTTTCACTATAACTTAATTTCTAGCACTTAGAAGGATGCCAAATGCAAAACTTACTTGAATTGGACGATTTTACACTATATACACAGTAACTATGTGCCTCTGACAGTTTGTTTCGCAGCAGGGGAACATTTCAGTTTTTATTGCCTTAACGTGCGTTTCATGCGCTGAAAATCACGTTTTGGCCAAGTATCATAGTTTTCCCTAATACTTAATTTCTAGCACTTAGAATGATGCCAAACGCAAAACTTACTTGAATTGGACGATTTTACACTATATACACAGTAACTATGTGTATTTGACAGTTTGTTTCGCAGCAGGGGAACATTTCAGTTTTTATTGCCTTAACGTGCGTTTCATGCGCTGAAAATCACGTTTTGGCCAACTATCATAGTTTTCACTATAACTTAATTTCTATCACTTAGAATGATGCCAAATGCAAAACTTACTCGAATTGGACAATTTTACACTATATACACAGTAACTATGTGTCGTTGACAGTTTGTTTCGCAGCAGGGGAACATTTCAGTTTTTATTGCCTTAACGTGCGTTTCAGGCGCTGAAAATCACGTTTTGGCCAAGTATCATAGTTTTCACTATAACTTAATTTCTAGCACTTAGAAGGATGCCAAATGCAAAACTTACTTGAATTGGACGATTTTACACTATATACACAGTAACTATGTGCCTCTGACAGTTTGTTTCGCAGCAGGGGAACATTTCAGTTTTTATTGCCTTAACGTGCGTTTCATGCGCTGAAAATCACGTTTTGGCCAAGTATCATAATTATCACTATAACTTAATTTCTATCACTTAGAATGACGCCAAATGAAAAACTTACTTGAATTGGACAATTATACACTATATACACAGTAACTATGTGTATTTGACAGTTTTTTTCGCAGCAGGGGAACATTTCAGTTTTTATTGCCTTAACGTGCGTTTCATGCGCTGAAAATCACGTTTTGGCCAAGTATCATAATTTTCCCTATAACTTAATTTCTAGCACTTAGAATGATGCCAAATGCAAAACTTACTTGGAATGGACGATTTTACACTATATACACAGTAACTATGTGCCTCTGACAGTTTGTTTCGCAGCAGGGGAACATTTCAGTTTTTATTGCCTTAACGTGCGTTTCATGCGCTGAAAATCACGTTTTGGCCAAGTATCATAATTTTCACTATAACTTAATTTCTATCACTTAGAATGATGCCAAATGAAAAACTTACTTGAATTGGACAATTATACACTATATACACAGTAACTATGTGTATTTGACAGTTTGTTTCGCAGTAGGGGAACATTTCAGTTTTTATTGCCTTAACGTGCGTTTCAGGCGCTGAAAATCACGTTTTGGCCAAGTATCATAGTTTTCACTATAACTTAATTTCTATCACTTAGAATGATACTAAATGCAAAACTTACTTGAATTGGACGATTTTACACTATATACACAGTAACTATGTGTCTCTGACAGTTTGTTTCGCAGCAGGGGAACATTTCAGTTTTTATTGCCTTAACGTGCGTTTCATGCGCTGAAAATCACGTTTTGGCCAAGTTACATAGTTTTCACTATAACTTAATTTCTAGCACTTAGAATGATGCCAAATGAAAAACTTACTTGAATTGGACAATTTTACACTACATACACAGTAACTATGTGTCGCTGACAGTTTGTTTCGCAGCAGGGGAACATTTCAGTTTTTATTGCCTTAACGTGCGTTTCAGGCGCTGAAAATCACGTTTTGGCCAAGTATCATAGTTTTCACTATAACTTAATTTCTATCACTTAGAATGATGCTAAATGCAAAACTTACTTGAATTGGACGATTTTACACTATATACACAGTAACTATGTGTATTTGACAGTTTGTTTCGCAGCAGGGGAACATTTCAGTTTTTATTGCCTTAACGTGCGTTTCATGCGCTGAAAATCACGTTTTGGCCAAGTATCATAGTTTTCACTATAACTTAATTTCTATCACTTAGAATGATGCTAAATGCAAAACTTACTTGAATTGGACAATTATACACTATATACACAGTAACTATGTGTATTTGACAGTTTGTTTCGCAGCAGGGGAACATTTCAGTTTTTATTGCCTTAACGTGCGTTTCATGCGCTGAAAATCACGTTTTGGCCAACTATCATAGTTTTCACTATAACTTAATTTCTATCACTTAGAATGATGCTAAATGCAAAACTTACTCGAATTGGACAATTTTACACTATATACACAGTAACTATGTGTCGTTGACAGTTTGTTTCGCAGCAGGGGAACATTTCAGTTTTTATTGCCTTAACGTGCGTTTCAGGCGCTGAAAATCACGTTTTGGCCAAGTATCATAGTTTTCACTATAACTTAATTTCTAGCACTTAGAATGATGCCAAATGAAAAACTTACTTGAATTGGACAATTTTACACTACATACACAGTAACTATGTGTCGCTGACAGTTTGTTTCGCAGCAGGGGAACATTTCAGTTTTTATTGCCTTAACGTGCGTTTCAGGCGCTGAAAATCACGTTTTGGCCAAGTATCATAGTTTTCACTATAACTTAATTTCTATCACTTAGAATGATGCTAAATGCAAAACTTACTTGAATTGGACGATTTTACACTATATACACAGTAACTATGTGTCTCTGACAGTTTGTTTCGCAGCAGGGGAACATTTCAGTTTTTATTGCCTTAACGTGCGTTTCATGCGCTGAAAATCACGTTTTGGCCAAGTATCATAGTTTTCACTATAACTTAATTTCTAGCACTTAGAAGGATGCCAAATACAAAACTTACTTGAATTGGACTATTTTACACTATATACACAGTAACTATGTGCCTCTGACAGTTTGTTTCGCAGCAGGGGAACATTTCAGTTTTTATTGCCTTAACGTGCGTTTCATGCGCTGAAAATCACGTTTTGGCCAAGTATCATAATTATCACTATAACTTAATTTCTATCACTTAGAATGATGCCAAATGAAAAACTCACTTGAATTGGACAATTATACACTATATACACAGTAACTATGTGTATTTGACAGTTTGTTTCGCAGCAGGGGAACATTTCAGTTTTTATTGCCTTAACGTGCGTTTCAGGCGCTGAAAATCACGTTTTGGCCAAGTATCATAGTTTTCACTATAACTTAATTTCTAACACTTAGAATGATGCTAAATGCAAAACTTACTTGAATTGGACAATTTTACACTATATACACAGTAACTATGTGTCGCTGACAGTTTGTTTCGCAGCAGGGGAACATTTCAGTTTTTATTGCCTTAACGTGCGTTTCATGCGCTGAAAATCACGTTTTGGCCAAGTATCATAGTTTTCCCTATAACTTAATTTCTAGCACTTAGAATGATGCCAAATGCAAAACTTACTTGAATTGGACGATTTTACACTATATACACAGTAACTATGTGCCTCTGACAGTTTGTTTCGCAGCAGGGGAACATTTCAGTTTTTATTGCCTTAACGTGCGTTTCATGCGCTAAAAATCACGTTTTGGCCAAGTATCATAATTTTCAATATAACTTAATTTCTATCACTTAGAATGATGCCAAATGAAAAACTTACTTGAATTGGACAATTATACACTATATACACAGTAACTATGTGTATTTGACAGTTTGTTTCGCAGCAGGGGAACATTTCAGTTTTTATTGCCTTAACGTGCGTTTCATGCGCTGAAAATCACGTTTTGGCCAAGTATCATAGTTTTCACTATAACTTAATTTCTATCACTTAGAATGATGCTAAATGCAAAACTTACTTGAATTGGACAATTATACACTATATACACAGTAACTATGTGTATTTGACAGTTTGTTTCGCAGCGGGGGGACATTTCAGTTTTTAATGCCTTAATGTGCATTTCATGCGCTGAAAATCACGTTTTGGCCAAGTATCATAATTTTACCTATAACTTAATTTCTATCACTTAGAATGATGCCAAATGAAAAACTTACTTGAATTGGACAATTATACACTATATACACAGTAACTATGTGTTGCTGACAGTTTGTTTCGCAGCAGGGGAACATTTCAGTTTTTATTGCCTTAACGTGCGTTTCATGCGCTGAAAATCACGTTTTGGCCAAGTATCATAGTTTTCACTATAACTTAATTTTTATCACTTAGAATGATGCTAAATGCAAAACTTACTTGAATTGGACGATTTTACACTATATACACAGTAACTATGTGTCTCTGACAGTTTGTTTCGCAGCAGGGGAACATTTCAGTTTTTATTGCCTTAACGTGCGTTTCATGCGCTGAAAATCACGTTTTGGCCAAGTATCATAGTTTTCACTATAACTTAATTTCTAGCACTTAGAAGGATGCCAAATGCAAAACTTACTTGAATTGGACGATTTTACACTATATACACAGTAACTATGTGCCTCTGACAGTTTGTTTCGCAGCAGGGGAACATTTCAGTTTTTATTGCCTTAACGTGCGTTTCATGCGCTGAAAATCACGTTTTGGCCAAGTATCATAGTTTTCCCTAATACTTAATTTCTAGCACTTAGAATGATGCCAAACGCAAAACTTACTTGAATTGGACGATTTTACACTATATACACAGTAACTATGTGTATTTGACAGTTTGTTTCGCAGCAGGGGAACATTTCAGTTTTTATTGCCTTAACGTGCGTTTCATGCGCTGAAAATCACGTTTTGGCCAACTATCATAGTTTTCACTATAACTTAATTTCTATCACTTAGAATGATGCCAAATGCAAAACTTACTCGAATTGGACAATTTTACACTATATACACAGTAACTATGTGTCGTTGACAGTTTGTTTCGCAGCAGGGGAACATTTCAGTTTTTATTGCCTTAACGTGCGTTTCAGGCGCTGAAAATCACGTTTTGGCCAAGTATCATAGTTTTCACTATAACTTAATTTCTAGCACTTAGAAGGATGCCAAATGCAAAACTTACTTGAATTGGACGATTTTACACTATATACACAGTAACTATGTGCCTCTGACAGTTTGTTTCGCAGCAGGGGAACATTTCAGTTTTTATTGCCTTAACGTGCGTTTCATGCGCTGAAAATCACGTTTTGGCCAAGTATCATAATTATCACTATAACTTAATTTCTATCACTTAGAATGACGCCAAATGAAAAACTTACTTGAATTGGACAATTATACACTATATACACAGTAACTATGTGTATTTGACAGTTTTTTTCGCAGCAGGGGAACATTTCAGTTTTTATTGCCTTAACGTGCGTTTCATGCGCTGAAAATCACGTTTTGGCCAAGTATCATAATTTTCCCTATAACTTAATTTCTAGCACTTAGAATGATGCCAAATGCAAAACTTACTTGGAATGGACGATTTTACACTATATACACAGTAACTATGTGCCTCTGACAGTTTGTTTCGCAGCAGGGGAACATTTCAGTTTTTATTGCCTTAACGTGCGTTTCATGCGCTGAAAATCACGTTTTGGCCAAGTATCATAATTTTCACTATAACTTAATTTCTATCACTTAGAATGATGCCAAATGAAAAACTTACTTGAATTGGACAATTATACACTATATACACAGTAACTATGTGTATTTGACAGTTTGTTTCGCAGTAGGGGAACATTTCAGTTTTTATTGCCTTAACGTGCGTTTCAGGCGCTGAAAATCACGTTTTGGCCAAGTATCATAGTTTTCACTATAACTTAATTTCTATCACTTAGAATGATACTAAATGCAAAACTTACTTGAATTGGACGATTTTACACTATATACACAGTAACTATGTGTCTCTGACAGTTTGTTTCGCAGCAGGGGAACATTTCAGTTTTTATTGCCTTAACGTGCGTTTCATGCGCTGAAAATCACGTTTTGGCCAAGTTACATAGTTTTCACTATAACTTAATTTCTAGCACTTAGAATGATGCCAAATGAAAAACTTACTTGAATTGGACAATTTTACACTACATACACAGTAACTATGTGTCGCTGACAGTTTGTTTCGCAGCAGGGGAACATTTCAGTTTTTATTGCCTTAACGTGCGTTTCAGGCGCTGAAAATCACGTTTTGGCCAAGTATCATAGTTTTCACTATAACTTAATTTCTATCACTTAGAATGATGCTAAATGCAAAACTTACTTGAATTGGACGATTTTACACTATATACACAGTAACTATGTGTCTCTGACAGTTTGTTTCGCAGCAGGGGAACATTTCAGTTTTTATTGCCTTAACGTGCGTTTCATGCGCTGAAAATCACGTTTTGGCCAAGTATCATAGTTTTCACTATAACTTAATTTCTAGCACTTAGAAGGATGCCAAATGCAAAACTTACTTGAATTGGACGATTATACACTATATACACAGTAACTATGTGCCTCTGACAGTTTGTTTCGCAGCAGGGGAACATTTCAGTTTTTATTGCCTTAACGTGCGTTTCATGCGCTGAAAATCACGTTTTGGCCAAGTATCATAATTTTCACTATAACTTAATTTCTATCACTTAGAATGATGCCAAATGAAAAACTTACTTAAATTGGACAATTATACACTATATACACAGTAACTATGTGTATTTGACAGTTTTTTTCGCAGCAGGGGAACATTTCAGTTTTTATTGCCTTAACGTGCGTTTCAGGCGCTGAAAATCACGTTTTGGCCAAGTATCATAGTTTTCACTATAACTTAATTTCTATCACTTAGAATGATACTAAATGCAAAACTTACTTGAATTGCACGATTTTACATTACATACACAGTAACTATGTGTCTCTGACAGTTTGTTTCGCAGCAGGGGAACATTTCAGTTTTTATTGCCTTAACGTGCGTTTCATGCGCTGAAAATCACGTTTTGGCCAAGTATCATAGTTTTCACTATAACTTAATTTCTAGCACTTAGAATGATGCCAAATGAAAAACTTACTTGAATTGGACAATTTTACACTACATACACAGTAACTATGTGTCGCTGACAGTTTGTTTCGCAGCAGGGGAACATTTCAGTTTTTATTGCCTTAACGTGCGTTTCAGGCGCTGAAAATCACGTTTTGGCCAAGTATCATAGTTTTCACTATAACTTAATTTCTATCACTTAGAATGATGCTAAATGCAAAACTTACTTGAATTGGACAATTTTACACTATATACACAGTAACTATGTGTCGCTGACAGTTTGTTTCGCAGCAGGGGAACATTTCAGTTTTTATTGCCTTAACGTGCGTTTCATGCGCTGAAAATCACGTTTTGGCCAAGTATCATAGTTTTCCCTATAACTTAATTTCTAGCACTTAGAATGATGCCAAATGCAAAACTTACTTGAATTGGACGATTTTACACTATATACACAGTAACTATGTGCCTCTGACAGTTTGTTTCGCAGCAGGGGAACATTTCAGTTTTTATTGCCTTAACGTGCGTTTCATGCGCTAAAAATCACGTTTTGGCCAAGTATCATAATTTTCAATATAACTTAATTTCTATCACTTAGAATGATGCCAAATGAAAAACTTACTTGAATTGGACAATTATACACTATATACACAGTAACTATGTGTATTTGACAGTTTGTTTCGCAGCGGGGGGACATTTCAGTTTTTAATGCCTTAATGTGCATTTCATGCGCTGAAAATCACGTTTTGGCCAAGTATCATAATTTTACCTATAACTTAATTTCTATCACTTAGAATGATGCCAAATGAAAAACTTACTTGAATTGGACAATTATACACTATATACACAGTAACTATGTGTTGCTGACAGTTTGTTTCGCAGCAGGGGAACATTTCAGTTTTTATTGCCTTAACGTGCGTTTCATGCGCTGAAAATCACGTTTTGGCCAAGTATCATAGTTTTCACTATAACTTAATTTTTATCACTTAGAATGATGCTAAATGCAAAACTTACTTGAATTGGACGATTTTACACTATATACACAGTAACTATGTGTCTCTGACAGTTTGTTTCGCAGCAGGGGAACATTTCAGTTTTTATTGCCTTAACGTGCGTTTCATGCGCTGAAAATCACGTTTTGGCCAAGTTACATAGTTTTCACTATAACTTAATTTCTAGCACTTAGAATGATGCCAAATGAAAAACTTACTTGAATTGGACAATTTTACACTACATACACAGTAACTATGTGTCGCTGACAGTTTGTTTCGCAGCAGGGGAACATTTCAGTTTTTATTGCCTTAACGTGCGTTTCAGGCGCTGAAAATCACGTTTTGGCCAAGTATCATAGTTTTCACTATAACTTAATTTCTATCACTTAGAATGATGCTAAATGCAAAACTTACTTGAATTGGACGATTTTACACTATATACACAGTAACTATGTGTATTTGACAGTTTGTTTCGCAGCAGGGGAACATTTCAGTTTTTATTGCCTTAACGTGCGTTTCATGCGCTGAAAATCACGTTTTGGCCAAGTATCATAGTTTTCACTATAACTTAATTTCTATCACTTAGAATGATGCTAAATGCAAAACTTACTTGAATTGGACAATTATACACTATATACACAGTAACTATGTGTATTTGACAGTTTGTTTCGCAGCAGGGGAACATTTCAGTTTTTATTGCCTTAACGTGCGTTTCATGCGCTGAAAATCACGTTTTGGCCAACTATCATAGTTTTCACTATAACTTAATTTCTATCACTTAGAATGATGCTAAATGCAAAACTTACTCGAATTGGACAATTTTACACTATATACACAGTAACTATGTGTCGTTGACAGTTTGTTTCGCAGCAGGGGAACATTTCAGTTTTTATTGCCTTAACGTGCGTTTCAGGCGCTGAAAATCACGTTTTGGCCAAGTATCATAGTTTTCACTATAACTTAATTTCTAGCACTTAGAATGATGCCAAATGAAAAACTTACTTGAATTGGACAATTTTACACTACATACACAGTAACTATGTGTCGCTGACAGTTTGTTTCGCAGCAGGGGAACATTTCAGTTTTTATTGCCTTAACGTGCGTTTCAGGCGCTGAAAATCACGTTTTGGCCAAGTATCATAGTTTTCACTATAACTTAATTTCTATCACTTAGAATGATGCTAAATGCAAAACTTACTTGAATTGGACGATTTTACACTATATACACAGTAACTATGTGTCTCTGACAGTTTGTTTCGCAGCAGGGGAACATTTCAGTTTTTATTGCCTTAACGTGCGTTTCATGCGCTGAAAATCACGTTTTGGCCAAGTATCATAGTTTTCACTATAACTTAATTTCTAGCACTTAGAAGGATGCCAAATACAAAACTTACTTGAATTGGACTATTTTACACTATATACACAGTAACTATGTGCCTCTGACAGTTTGTTTCGCAGCAGGGGAACATTTCAGTTTTTATTGCCTTAACGTGCGTTTCATGCGCTGAAAATCACGTTTTGGCCAAGTATCATAATTATCACTATAACTTAATTTCTATCACTTAGAATGATGCCAAATGAAAAACTCACTTGAATTGGACAATTATACACTATATACACAGTAACCATGTGTATTTGACAGTTTGTTTCGCAGCAGGGGAACATTTCAGTTTTTATTGCCTTAACGTGCGTTTCAGGCGCTGAAAATCACGTTTTGGCCAAGTATCATAGTTTTCACTATAACTTAATTTCTAACACTTAGAATGATGCTAAATGCAAAACTTACTTGAATTGGACAATTTTACACTATATACACAGTAACTATGTGTCGCTGACAGTTTGTTTCGCAGCAGGGGAACATTTCAGTTTTTATTGCCTTAACGTGCGTTTCATGCGCTGAAAATCACGTTTTGGCCAAGTATCATAGTTTTCCCTATAACTTAATTTCTAGCACTTAGAATGATGCCAAATGCAAAACTTACTTGAATTGGACGATTTTACACTATATACACAGTAACTATGTGCCTCTGACAGTTTGTTTCGCAGCAGGGGAACATTTCAGTTTTTATTGCCTTAACGTGCGTTTCATGCGCTAAAAATCACGTTTTGGCCAAGTATCATAATTTTCAATATAACTTAATTTCTATCACTTAGAATGATGCCAAATGAAAAACTTACTTGAATTGGACAATTATACACTATATACACAGTAACTATGTGTATTTGACAGTTTGTTTCGCAGCAGGGGAACATTTCAGTTTTTATTGCCTTAACGTGCGTTTCATGCGCTGAAAATCACGTTTTGGCCAAGTATCATAGTTTTCACTATAACTTAATTTCTATCACTTAGAATGATGCTAAATGCAAAACTTACTTGAATTGGACAATTATACACTATATACACAGTAACTATGTGTATTTGACAGTTTGTTTCGCAGCGGGGGGACATTTCAGTTTTTAATGCCTTAATGTGCATTTCATGCGCTGAAAATCACGTTTTGGCCAAGTATCATAATTTTACCTATAACTTAATTTCTATCACTTAGAATGATGCCAAATGAAAAACTTACTTGAATTGGACAATTATACACTATATACACAGTAACTATGTGTTGCTGACAGTTTGTTTCGCAGCAGGGGAACATTTCAGTTTTTATTGCCTTAACGTGCGTTTCATGCGCTGAAAATCACGTTTTGGCCAAGTATCATAGTTTTCACTATAACTTAATTTTTATCACTTAGAATGATGCTAAATGCAAAACTTACTTGAATTGGACGATTTTACACTATATACACAGTAACTATGTGTCTCTGACAGTTTGTTTCGCAGCAGGGGAACATTTCAGTTTTTATTGCCTTAACGTGCGTTTCATGCGCTGAAAATCACGTTTTGGCCAAGTATCATAGTTTTCACTATAACTTAATTTCTAGCACTTAGAAGGATGCCAAATGCAAAACTTACTTGAATTGGACGATTTTACACTATATACACAGTAACTATGTGCCTCTGACAGTTTGTTTCGCAGCAGGGGAACATTTCAGTTTTTATTGCCTTAACGTGCGTTTCATGCGCTGAAAATCACGTTTTGGCCAAGTATCATAGTTTTCCCTAATACTTAATTTCTAGCACTTAGAATGATGCCAAACGCAAAACTTACTTGAATTGGACGATTTTACACTATATACACAGTAACTATGTGTATTTGACAGTTTGTTTCGCAGCAGGGGAACATTTCAGTTTTTATTGCCTTAACGTGCGTTTCATGCGCTGAAAATCACGTTTTGGCCAACTATCATAGTTTTCACTATAACTTAATTTCTATCACTTAGAATGATGCCAAATGCAAAACTTACTCGAATTGGACAATTTTACACTATATACACAGTAACTATGTGTCGTTGACAGTTTGTTTCGCAGCAGGGGAACATTTCAGTTTTTATTGCCTTAACGTGCGTTTCAGGCGCTGAAAATCACGTTTTGGCCAAGTATCATAGTTTTCACTATAACTTAATTTCTAGCACTTAGAAGGATGCCAAATGCAAAACTTACTTGAATTGGACGATTTTACACTATATACACAGTAACTATGTGCCTCTGACAGTTTGTTTCGCAGCAGGGGAACATTTCAGTTTTTATTGCCTTAACGTGCGTTTCATGCGCTGAAAATCACGTTTTGGCCAAGTATCATAATTATCACTATAACTTAATTTCTATCACTTAGAATGACGCCAAATGAAAAACTTACTTGAATTGGACAATTATACACTATATACACAGTAACTATGTGTATTTGACAGTTTTTTTCGCAGCAGGGGAACATTTCAGTTTTTATTGCCTTAACGTGCGTTTCATGCGCTGAAAATCACGTTTTGGCCAAGTATCATAATTTTCCCTATAACTTAATTTCTAGCACTTAGAATGATGCCAAATGCAAAACTTACTTGGAATGGACGATTTTACACTATATACACAGTAACTATGTGCCTCTGACAGTTTGTTTCGCAGCAGGGGAACATTTCAGTTTTTATTGCCTTAACGTGCGTTTCATGCGCTGAAAATCACGTTTTGGCCAAGTATCATAATTTTCACTATAACTTAATTTCTATCACTTAGAATGATGCCAAATGAAAAACTTACTTGAATTGGACAATTATACACTATATACACAGTAACTATGTGTATTTGACAGTTTGTTTCGCAGTAGGGGAACATTTCAGTTTTTATTGCCTTAACGTGCGTTTCAGGCGCTGAAAATCACGTTTTGGCCAAGTATCATAGTTTTCACTATAACTTAATTTCTATCACTTAGAATGATACTAAATGCAAAACTTACTTGAATTGGACGATTTTACACTATATACACAGTAACTATGTGTCTCTGACAGTTTGTTTCGCAGCAGGGGAACATTTCAGTTTTTATTGCCTTAACGTGCGTTTCATGCGCTGAAAATCACGTTTTGGCCAAGTTACATAGTTTTCACTATAACTTAATTTCTAGCACTTAGAATGATGCCAAATGAAAAACTTACTTGAATTGGACAATTTTACACTACATACACAGTAACTATGTGTCGCTGACAGTTTGTTTCGCAGCAGGGGAACATTTCAGTTTTTATTGCCTTAACGTGCGTTTCAGGCGCTGAAAATCACGTTTTGGCCAAGTATCATAGTTTTCACTATAACTTAATTTCTATCACTTAGAATGATGCTAAATGCAAAACTTACTTGAATTGGACGATTTTACACTATATACACAGTAACTATGTGTCTCTGACAGTTTGTTTCGCAGCAGGGGAACATTTCAGTTTTTATTGCCTTAACGTGCGTTTCATGCGCTGAAAATCACGTTTTGGCCAAGTATCATAGTTTTCACTATAACTTAATTTCTAGCACTTAGAAGGATGCCAAATGCAAAACTTACTTGAATTGGACGATTATACACTATATACACAGTAACTATGTGCCTCTGACAGTTTGTTTCGCAGCAGGGGAACATTTCAGTTTTTATTGCCTTAACGTGCGTTTCATGCGCTGAAAATCACGTTTTGGCCAAGTATCATAATTTTCACTATAACTTAATTTCTATCACTTAGAATGATGCCAAATGAAAAACTTACTTAAATTGGACAATTATACACTATATACACAGTAACTATGTGTATTTGACAGTTTTTTTCGCAGCAGGGGAACATTTCAGTTTTTATTGCCTTAACGTGCGTTTCAGGCGCTGAAAATCACGTTTTGGCCAAGTATCATAGTTTTCACTATAACTTAATTTCTATCACTTAGAATGATACTAAATGCAAAACTTACTTGAATTGCACGATTTTACATTACATACACAGTAACTATGTGTCTCTGACAGTTTGTTTCGCAGCAGGGGAACATTTCAGTTTTTATTGCCTTAACGTGCGTTTCATGCGCTGAAAATCACGTTTTGGCCAAGTATCATAGTTTTCACTATAACTTAATTTCTAGCACTTAGAATGATGCCAAATGAAAAACTTACTTGAATTGGACAATTTTACACTACATACACAGTAACTATGTGTCGCTGACAGTTTGTTTCGCAGCAGGGGAACATTTCAGTTTTTATTGCCTTAACGTGCGTTTCAGGCGCTGAAAATCACGTTTTGGCCAAGTATCATAGTTTTCACTATAACTTAATTTCTATCACTTAGAATGATGCTAAATGCAAAACTTACTTGAATTGGACAATTTTACACTATATACACAGTAACTATGTGTCGCTGACAGTTTGTTTCGCAGCAGGGGAACATTTCAGTTTTTATTGCCTTAACGTGCGTTTCATGCGCTGAAAATCACGTTTTGGCCAAGTATCATAGTTTTCCCTATAACTTAATTTCTAGCACTTAGAATGATGCCAAATGCAAAACTTACTTGAATTGGACGATTTTACACTATATACACAGTAACTATGTGCCTCTGACAGTTTGTTTCGCAGCAGGGGAACATTTCAGTTTTTATTGCCTTAACGTGCGTTTCATGCGCTAAAAATCACGTTTTGGCCAAGTATCATAATTTTCAATATAACTTAATTTCTATCACTTAGAATGATGCCAAATGAAAAACTTACTTGAATTGGACAATTATACACTATATACACAGTAACTATGTGTATTTGACAGTTTGTTTCGCAGCAGGGGAACATTTCAGTTTTTATTGCCTTAACGTGCGTTTCATGCGCTGAAAATCACGTTTTGGCCAAGTATCATAGTTTTCACTATAACTTAATTTCTATCACTTAGAATGATGCTAAATGCAAAACTTACTTGAATTGGACAATTATACACTATATACACAGTAACTATGTGTATTTGACAGTTTGTTTCGCAGCGGGGGGACATTTCAGTTTTTAATGCCTTAATGTGCATTTCATGCGCTGAAAATCACGTTTTGGCCAAGTATCATAATTTTACCTATAACTTAATTTCTATCACTTAGAATGATGCCAAATGAAAAACTTACTTGAATTGGACAATTATACACTATATACACAGTAACTATGTGTTGCTGACAGTTTGTTTCGCAGCAGGGGAACATTTCAGTTTTTATTGCCTTAACGTGCGTTTCATGCGCTGAAAATCACGTTTTGGCCAAGTATCATAGTTTTCACTATAACTTAATTTTTATCACTTAGAATGATGCTAAATGCAAAACTTACTTGAATTGGACGATTTTACACTATATACACAGTAACTATGTGTCTCTGACAGTTTGTTTCGCAGCAGGGGAACATTTCAGTTTTTATTGCCTTAACGTGCGTTTCATGCGCTGAAAATCACGTTTTGGCCAAGTATCATAGTTTTCACTATAACTTAATTTCTAGCACTTAGAAGGATGCCAAATGCAAAACTTACTTGAATTGGACGATTTTACACTATATACACAGTAACTATGTGCCTCTGACAGTTTGTTTCGCAGCAGGGGAACATTTCAGTTTTTATTGCCTTAACGTGCGTTTCATGCGCTGAAAATCACGTTTTGGCCAAGTATCATAGTTTTCCCTAATACTTAATTTCTAGCACTTAGAATGATGCCAAACGCAAAACTTACTTGAATTGGACGATTTTACACTATATACACAGTAACTATGTGTATTTGACAGTTTGTTTCGCAGCAGGGGAACATTTCAGTTTTTATTGCCTTAACGTGCGTTTCATGCGCTGAAAATCACGTTTTGGCCAACTATCATAGTTTTCACTATAACTTAATTTCTATCACTTAGAATGATGCCAAATGCAAAACTTACTCGAATTGGACAATTTTACACTATATACACAGTAACTATGTGTCGTTGACAGTTTGTTTCGCAGCAGGGGAACATTTCAGTTTTTATTGCCTTAACGTGCGTTTCAGGCGCTGAAAATCACGTTTTGGCCAAGTATCATAGTTTTCACTATAACTTAATTTCTAGCACTTAGAAGGATGCCAAATGCAAAACTTACTTGAATTGGACGATTTTACACTATATACACAGTAACTATGTGCCTCTGACAGTTTGTTTCGCAGCAGGGGAACATTTCAGTTTTTATTGCCTTAACGTGCGTTTCATGCGCTGAAAATCACGTTTTGGCCAAGTATCATAATTATCACTATAACTTAATTTCTATCACTTAGAATGACGCCAAATGAAAAACTTACTTGAATTGGACAATTATACACTATATACACAGTAACTATGTGTATTTGACAGTTTTTTTCGCAGCAGGGGAACATTTCAGTTTTTATTGCCTTAACGTGCGTTTCATGCGCTGAAAATCACGTTTTGGCCAAGTATCATAATTTTCCCTATAACTTAATTTCTAGCACTTAGAATGATGCCAAATGCAAAACTTACTTGGAATGGACGATTTTACACTATATACACAGTAACTATGTGCCTCTGACAGTTTGTTTCGCAGCAGGGGAACATTTCAGTTTTTATTGCCTTAACGTGCGTTTCATGCGCTGAAAATCACGTTTTGGCCAAGTATCATAATTTTCACTATAACTTAATTTCTATCACTTAGAATGATGCCAAATGAAAAACTTACTTGAATTGGACAATTATACACTATATACACAGTAACTATGTGTATTTGACAGTTTGTTTCGCAGTAGGGGTACATTTCAGTTTTTATTGCCTTAACGTGCGTTTCAGGCGCTGAAAATCACGTTTTGGCCAAGTATCATAGTTTTCACTATAACTTAATTTCTATCACTTAGAATGATACTAAATGCAAAACTTACTTGAATTGGACGATTTTACACTATATACACAGTAACTATGTGTCTCTGACAGTTTGTTTCGCAGCAGGGGAACATTTCAGTTTTTATTGCCTTAACGTGCGTTTCATGCGCTGAAAATCACGTTTTGGCCAAGTTACATAGTTTTCACTATAACTTAATTTCTAGCACTTAGAATGATGCCAAATGAAAAACTTACTTGAATTGGACAATTTTACACTACATACACAGTAACTATGTGTCGCTGACAGTTTGTTTCGCAGCAGGGGAACATTTCAGTTTTTATTGCCTTAACGTGCGTTTCAGGCGCTGAAAATCACGTTTTGGCCAAGTATCATAGTTTTCACTATAACTTAATTTCTATCACTTAGAATGATGCTAAATGCAAAACTTACTTGAATTGGACGATTTTACACTATATACACAGTAACTATGTGTATTTGACAGTTTGTTTCGCAGCAGGGGAACATTTCAGTTTTTATTGCCTTAACGTGCGTTTCATGCGCTGAAAATCACGTTTTGGCCAAGTATCATAGTTTTCACTATAACTTAATTTCTAGCACTTAGAAGGATGCCAAATGCAAAACTTACTTGAATTGGACGATTATACACTATATACACAGTAACTATGTGCCTCTGACAGTTTGTTTCGCAGCAGGGGAACATTTCAGTTTTTATTGCCTTAACGTGCGTTTCATGCGCTGAAAATCACGTTTTGGCCAAGTATCATAATTTTCACTATAACTTAATTTCTATCACTTAGAATGATGCTAAATGCAAAACTTACTTGAATTGGACAATTTTACACTATATACACAGTAACTATGTGTCGCTGACAGTTTGTTTCGCAGCAGGGGAACATTTCAGTTTTTATTGCCTTAACGTGCGTTTCATGCGCTGAAAATCACGTTTTGGCCAAGTATCATAGTTTTCCCTAATACTTAATTTCTAGCACTTAGAATGATGCCAAATGCAAAACTTACTTGAATTGGACGATTTTACACTATATACACAGTAACTATGTGCCTCTGACAGTTTGTTTCGCAGCAGGGGAACATTTCAGTTTTTATTGCCTTAACGTGCGTTTTATGCGCTGAAAATCAAGTTTTGGCCAAGTATCATAATTTTCAATATAACTTAATTTCTATCACTTAGAATGATGCCAAATGAAAAACTTACTTGAATTGGACAATTATACACTATATACACAGTAACTATGTGTATTTGACAGTTTGTTTCGCAGCAGGGGAACATTTCAGTTTTTATTGCCTTAACGTGCGTTTCAGGCGCTGAAAATCACGTTTTGGCCAAGTATCATAGTTTTCACTATAACTTAATTTCTAGCACTTAGAAGGATGCCAAATGCAAAACTTACTTGAATTGGACGATTTTACACTATATACACAGTAACTATGTGCCTCTGACAGTTTGTTTCGCAGCAGGGGAACATTTCAGTTTTTATTGCCTTAACGTGCGTTTCATGCGCTGAAAATCACGTTTTGGCCAAGTATCATAATTATCACTATAACTTAATTTCTATCACTTAGAATGACGCCAAATGAAAAACTTACTTGAATTGGACAATTATACACTATATACACAGTAACTATGTGTATTTGACAGTTTTTTTCGCAGCAGGGGAACATTTCAGTTTTTATTGCCTTAACGTGCGTTTCATGCGCTGAAAATCACGTTTTGGCCAAGTATCATAGTTTTCCCTATAACTTAATTTCTAGCACTTAGAATGATGCCAAATGCAAAACTTACTTGAAATGGACGATTTTACACTATATACACAGTAACTATGTGCCTCTGACAGTTTGTTTCGCAGCAGGGGAACATTTCAGTTTTTATTGCCTTAACGTGCGTTTCATGCGCTGAAAATCACGTTTTGGCCAAGTATCATAATTTTCACTATAACTTAATTTCTATCACTTAGAATGATGCCAAATGAAAAACTTACTTGAATTGGACAATTATACACTATATACACAGTAACTATGTGTATTTGACAGTTTGTTTCGCAGTAGGGGAACATTTCAGTTTTTATTGCCTTAACGTGCGTTTCAGGCGCTGAAAATCACGTTTTGGCCAAGTATCATAGTTTTCACTATAACTTAATTTCTAGCACTTAGAAGGATGCCAAATGCAAAACTTACTTGAATTGGACGATTATACACTATATACACAGTAACTATGTGCCTCTGACAGTTTGTTTCGCAGCAGGGGAACATTTCAGTTTTTATTGCCTTAACGTGCGTTTCATGCGCTGAAAATCACGTTTTGGCCAAGTATCATAATTTTCACTATAACTTAATTTCTATCACTTAGAATGATGCCAAATGAAAAACTTACTTAAATTGGACAATTATACACTATATACACAGTAACTATGTGTATTTGACAGTTTTTTTCGCAGCAGGGGAACATTTCAGTTTTTATTGCCTTAACGTGCGTTTCAGGCGCTGAAAATCACGTTTTGGCCAAGTATCATAGTTTTCACTATAACTTAATTTCTATCACTTAGAATGATACTAAATGCAAAACTTACTTGAATTGCACGATTTTACATTACATACACAGTAACTATGTGTCTCTGACAGTTTGTTTCGCAGCAGGGGAACATTTCAGTTTTTATTGCCTTAACGTGCGTTTCATGCGCTGAAAATCACGTTTTGGCCAAGTATCATAGTTTTCACTATAACTTAATTTCTAGCACTTAGAATGATGCCAAATGAAAAACTTACTTGAATTGGACAATTTTACACTACATACACAGTAACTATGTGTCGCTGACAGTTTGTTTCGCAGCAGGGGAACATTTCAGTTTTTATTGCCTTAACGTGCGTTTCAGGCGCTGAAAATCACGTTTTGGCCAAGTATCATAGTTTTCACTATAACTTAATTTCTATCACTTAGAATGATGCTAAATGCAAAACTTACTTGAATTGGACAATTTTACACTATATACACAGTAACTATGTGTCGCTGACAGTTTGTTTCGCAGCAGGGGAACATTTCAGTTTTTATTGCCTTAACGTGCGTTTCATGCGCTGAAAATCACGTTTTGGCCAAGTATCATAGTTTTCCCTATAACTTAATTTCTAGCACTTAGAATGATGCCAAATGCAAAACTTACTTGAATTGGACGATTTTACACTATATACACAGTAACTATGTGCCTCTGACAGTTTGTTTCGCAGCAGGGGAACATTTCAGTTTTTATTGCCTTAACGTGCGTTTCATGCGCTAAAAATCACGTTTTGGCCAAGTATCATAATTTTCAATATAACTTAATTTCTATCACTTAGAATGATGCCAAATGAAAAACTTACTTGAATTGGACAATTATACACTATATACACAGTAACTATGTGTATTTGACAGTTTGTTTCGCAGCAGGGGAACATTTCAGTTTTTATTGCCTTAACGTGCGTTTCATGCGCTGAAAATCACGTTTTGGCCAAGTATCATAGTTTTCACTATAACTTAATTTCTATCACTTAGAATGATGCTAAATGCAAAACTTACTTGAATTGGACAATTATACACTATATACACAGTAACTATGTGTATTTGACAGTTTGTTTCGCAGCGGGGGGACATTTCAGTTTTTAATGCCTTAACGTGCATTTCATGCGCTGAAAATCACGTTTTGGCCAAGTATCATAGTTTTCACTATAACTTAATTTCTAGCACTTAGAAGGATGCCAAATGCAAAACTTACTTGAATTGGACGATTTTACACTATATACACAGTAACTATGTGCCTCTGACAGTTTGTTTCGCAGCAGGGGAACATTTCAGTTTTTATTGCCTTAACGTGCGTTTCAGGCGCTGAAAATCACGTTTTGGCCAAGTATCATAGTTTTCCCTAATACTTAATTTCTAGCACTTAGAATGATGCCAAATGCAAAACTTACTTGAATTGGACGATTTTACACTATATACACAGTAACTATGTGCCTCTGACAGTTTGTTTCGCAGCAGGGGAACATTTCAGTTTTTATTGCCTTAACGTGCGTTTCATGCGCTGAAAATCACGTTTTGGCCAACTATCATAGTTTTCACTATAACTTAATTTCTATCACTTAGAATGATGCCAAATGCAAAACTTACTCGAATTGGACAATTTTACACTATATACACAGTAACTATGTGCCTCTGACAGTTTGTTTCGCAGCAGGGGAACATTTCAGTTTTTATTGCCTTAACGTGCGTTTCAGGCGCTGAAAATCACGTTTTGGCCAAGTATCATAGTTTTCACTATACTTAATTTCTAGCACTTAGAAGGATGCCAAATGCAAAACTTACTTGAATTGGACGATTTTACACTATATACACAGTAACTATGTGCCTCTGACAGTTTGTTTCGCAGCAGGGGAACATTTCAGTTTTTATTGCCTTAACGTGCGTTTCATGCGCTGAAAATCAAGTTTTGGCCAAGTATCATAATTTTCAATATAACTTAATTTCTATCACTTAGAATGATGCCAAATGAAAAACTTACTTGAATTGGACAATTATACACTATATACACAGTAACTATGTGTATTTGACAGTTTGTTTCGCAGCAGGGGAACATTTCAGTTTTTATTGCCTTAACGTGCGTTTCATGCGCTGAAAATCACGTTTTGGCCAACTATCATAGTTTTCACTATAACTTAATTTCTATCACTTAGAATGATGCCAAATGCAAAACTTACTCGAATTGGACAATTTTACACTATATACACAGTAACTATGTGTCGTTGACAGTTTGTTTCGCAGCAGGGGAACATTTCAATTTTTATTGCCTTAACGTGCGTTTCAGGCGCTGAAAATCACGTTTTGGCCAAGTATCATAGTTTTCACTATAACTTAATTTCTAGCACTTAGAAGGATGCCAAATGCAAAACTTACTTGAATTGGACGATTTTACACTATATACACAGTAACTATGTGCCTCTGACAGTTTGTTTCGCAGCAGGGGAACATTTCAGTTTTTATTGCCTTAACGTGCGTTTCATGCGCTGAAAATCACGTTTTGGCCAAGTATCATAATTATCACTATAACTTAATTTCTATCACTTAGAATGATGCCAAATGAAAAACTTACTTGAATTGGACAATTATACACTATATACACAGTAACTATGTGTATTTGACAGTTTTTTTCGCAGCAGGGGAACATTTCAGTTTTTATTGCCTTAACGTGCGTTTCATGCGCTGAAAATCACGTTTTGGCCAAGTATCATAGTTTTCCCTATAACTTAATTTCTAGCACTTAGAATGATGCCAAATGCAAAACTTACTTGGAATGGACGATTTTACACTATATACACAGTAACTATGTGCCTCTGACAGTTTGTTTCGCAGCAGGGGAACATTTCAGTTTTTATTGCCTTAACGTGCGTTTCATGCGCTGAAAATCACGTTTTGGCCAAGTATCATAATTTTCACTATAACTTAATTTCTATCACTTAGAATGATGCCAAATGAAAAACTTACTTGAATTGGACAATTATACACTATATACACAGTAACTATGTGTATTTGACAGTTTGTTTCGCAGTAGGGGAACATTTCAGTTTTTATTGCCTTAACGTGCGTTTCAGGCGCTGAAAATCACGTTTTGGCCAAGTATCATAGTTTTCACTATAACTTAATTTCTATCACTTAGAATGATACTAAATGCAAAACTTACTTGAATTGGACGATTTTACACTATATACACAGTAACTATGTGTCTCTGACAGTTTGTTTCGCAGCAGGGGAACATTTCAGTTTTTATTGCCTTAACGTGCGTTTCATGCGCTGAAAATCACGTTTTGGCCAAGTTACATAGTTTTCACTATAACTTAATTTCTAGCACTTAGAATGATGCCAAATGAAAAACTTACTTGAATTGGACAATTTTACACTACATACACAGTAACTATGTGTCGCTGACAGTTTGTTTCGCAGCAGGGGAACATTTCAGTTTTTATTGCCTTAACGTGCGTTTCAGGCGCTGAAAATCACGTTTTGGCCAAGTATCATAGTTTTCACTATAACTTAATTTCTATCACTTAGAATGATGCTAAATGCAAAACTTACTTGAATTGGACGATTTTACACTATATACACAGTAACTATGTGTCTCTGACAGTTTGTTTCGCAGCAGGGGAACATTTCAGTTTTTATTGCCTTAACGTGCGTTTCATGCGCTGAAAATCACGTTTTGGCCAAGTATCATAGTTTTCACTATAACTTAATTTCTAGCACTTAGAAGGATGCCAAATGCAAAACTTACTTGAATTGGACGATTATACACTATATACACAGTAACTATGTGCCTCTGACAGTTTGTTTCGCAGCAGGGGAACATTTCAGTTTTTATTGCCTTAACGTGCGTTTCATGCGCTGAAAATCACGTTTTGGCCAAGTATCATAATTTTCACTATAACTTAATTTCTATCACTTAGAATGATGCCAAATGAAAAACTTACTTAAATTGGACAATTATACACTATATACACAGTAACTATGTGTATTTGACAGTTTTTTTCGCAGCAGGGGAACATTTCAGTTTTTATTGCCTTAACGTGCGTTTCAGGCGCTGAAAATCACGTTTTGGCCAAGTATCATAGTTTTCACTATAACTTAATTTCTATCACTTAGAATGATACTAAATGCAAAACTTACTTGAATTGCACGATTTTACATTACATACACAGTAACTATGTGTCTCTGACAGTTTGTTTCGCAGCAGGGGAACATTTCAGTTTTTATTGCCTTAACGTGCGTTTCATGCGCTGAAAATCACGTTTTGGCCAAGTATCATAGTTTTCACTATAACTTAATTTCTAGCACTTAGAATGATGCCAAATGAAAAACTTACTTGAATTGGACAATTTTACACTACATACACAGTAACTATGTGTCGCTGACAGTTTGTTTCGCAGCAGGGGAACATTTCAGTTTTTATTGCCTTAACGTGCGTTTCAGGCGCTGAAAATCACGTTTTGGCCAAGTATCATAGTTTTCACTATAACTTAATTTCTATCACTTAGAATGATGCTAAATGCAAAACTTACTTGAATTGGACAATTTTACACTATATACACAGTAACTATGTGTCGCTGACAGTTTGTTTCGCAGCAGGGGAACATTTCAGTTTTTATTGCCTTAACGTGCGTTTCATGCGCTGAAAATCACGTTTTGGCCAAGTATCATAGTTTTCACTATAACTTAATTTTTATCACTTAGAATGATGCTAAATGCAAAACTTACTTGAATTGGACGATTTTACACTATATACACAGTAACTATGTGCCTCTGACAGTTTGTTTCGCAGCAGGGGAACATTTCAGTTTTTATTGCCTTAACGTGCGTTTCATGCGCTAAAAATCACGTTTTGGCCAAGTATCATAATTTTCAATATAACTTAATTTCTATCACTTAGAATGATGCCAAATGAAAAACTTACTTGAATTGGACAATTATACACTATATACACAGTAACTATGTGTATTTGACAGTTTGTTTCGCAGCAGGGGAACATTTCAGTTTTTATTGCCTTAACGTGCGTTTCATGCGCTGAAAATCACGTTTTGGCCAAGTATCATAGTTTTCACTATAACTTAATTTCTATCACTTAGAATGATGCTAAATGCAAAATTTACTTGAATTGGACAATTATACACTATATACACAGTAACTATGTGTATTTGACAGTTTGTTTCGCAGCGGGGGGACATTTCAGTTTTTAATGCCTTAATGTGCATTTCATGCGCTGAAAATCACGTTTTGGCCAAGTATCATAATTTTACCTATAACTTAATTTCTATCACTTAGAATGATGCCAAATGAAAAACTTACTTGAATTGGACAATTATACACTATATACACAGTAACTATGTGTTGCTGACAGTTTGTTTCGCAGCAGGGGAACATTTCAGTTTTTATTGCCTTAACGTGCGTTTCATGCGCTGAAAATCACGTTTTGGCCAAGTATCATAGTTTTCACTATAACTTAATTTTTATCACTTAGAATGATGCTAAATGCAAAACTTACTTGAATTGGACGATTTTACACTATATACACAGTAACTATGTGTCTCTGACAGTTTGTTTCGCAGCAGGGGAACATTTCAGTTTTTATTGCCTTAACGTGCGTTTCATGCGCTGAAAATCACGTTTTGGCCAAGTATCATAGTTTTCACTATAACTTAATTTCTAGCACTTAGAAGGATGCCAAATGCAAAACTTACTTGAATTGGACGATTTTACACTATATACACAGTAACTATGTGCCTCTGACAGTTTGTTTCGCAGCAGGGGAACATTTCAGTTTTTATTGCCTTAACGTGCGTTTCATGCGCTGAAAATCACGTTTTGGCCAAGTATCATAGTTTTCCCTAATACTTAATTTCTAGCACTTAGAATGATGCCAAACGCAAAACTTACTTGAATTGGACGATTTTACACTATATACACAGTAACTATGTGTATTTGACAGTTTGTTTCGCAGCAGGGGAACATTTCAGTTTTTATTGCCTTAACGTGCGTTTCATGCGCTGAAAATCACGTTTTGGCCAACTATCATAGTTTTCACTATAACTTAATTTCTATCACTTAGAATGATGCCAAATGCAAAACTTACTCGAATTGGACAATTTTACACTATATACACAGTAACTATGTGTCGTTGACAGTTTGTTTCGCAGCAGGGGAACATTTCAGTTTTTATTGCCTTAACGTGCGTTTCAGGCGCTGAAAATCACGTTTTGGCCAAGTATCATAGTTTTCACTATAACTTAATTTCTAGCACTTAGAAGGATGCCAAATGCAAAACTTACTTGAATTGGACGATTTTACACTATATACACAGTAACTATGTGCCTCTGACAGTTTGTTTCGCAGCAGGGGAACATTTCAGTTTTTATTGCCTTAACGTGCGTTTCATGCGCTGAAAATCACGTTTTGGCCAAGTATCATAATTATCACTATAACTTAATTTCTATCACTTAGAATGACGCCAAATGAAAAACTTACTTGAATTGGACAATTATACACTATATACACAGTAACTATGTGTATTTGACAGTTTTTTTCGCAGCAGGGGAACATTTCAGTTTTTATTGCCTTAACGTGCGTTTCATGCGCTGAAAATCACGTTTTGGCCAAGTATCATAATTTTCCCTATAACTTAATTTCTAGCACTTAGAATGATGCCAAATGCAAAACTTACTTGGAATGGACGATTTTACACTATATACACAGTAACTATGTGCCTCTGACAGTTTGTTTCGCAGCAGGGGAACATTTCAGTTTTTATTGCCTTAACGTGCGTTTCATGCGCTGAAAATCACGTTTTGGCCAAGTATCATAATTTTCACTATAACTTAATTTCTATCACTTAGAATGATGCCAAATGAAAAACTTACTTGAATTGGACAATTATACACTATATACACAGTAACTATGTGTATTTGACAGTTTGTTTCGCAGTAGGGGAACATTTCAGTTTTTATTGCCTTAACGTGCGTTTCAGGCGCTGAAAATCACGTTTTGGCCAAGTATCATAGTTTTCACTATAACTTAATTTCTATCACTTAGAATGATACTAAATGCAAAACTTACTTGAATTGCACGATTTTACATTACATACACAGTAACTATGTGTCTCTGACAGTTTGTTTCGCAGCAGGGGAACATTTCAGTTTTTATTGCCTTAACGTGCGTTTCATGCGCTGAAAATCACGTTTTGGCCAAGTATCATAGTTTTCACTATAACTTAATTTCTAGCACTTAGAATGATGCCAAATGAAAAACTTACTTGAATTGGACAATTTTACACTACATACACAGTAACTATGTGTCGCTGACAGTTTGTTTCGCAGCAGGGGAACATTTCAGTTTTTATTGCCTTAACGTGCGTTTCAGGCGCTGAAAATCACGTTTTGGCCAAGTATCATAGTTTTCACTATAACTTAATTTCTATCACTTAGAATGATGCTAAATGCAAAACTTACTTGAATTGGACAATTTTACACTATATACACAGTAACTATGTGTCGCTGACAGTTTGTTTCGCAGCAGGGGAACATTTCAGTTTTTATTGCCTTAACGTGCGTTTCATGCGCTGAAAATCACGTTTTGGCCAAGTATCATAGTTTTCCCTATAACTTAATTTCTAGCACTTAGAATGATGCCAAATGCAAAACTTACTTGAATTGGACGATTTTACACTATATACACAGTAACTATGTGCCTCTGACAGTTTGTTTCGCAGCAGGGGAACATTTCAGTTTTTATTGCCTTAACGTGCGTTTCATGCGCTAAAAATCACGTTTTGGCCAAGTATCATAATTTTCAATATAACTTAATTTCTATCACTTAGAATGATGCCAAATGAAAAACTTACTTGAATTGGACAATTATACACTATATACACAGTAACTATGTGTATTTGACAGTTTGTTTCGCAGCAGGGGAACATTTCAGTTTTTATTGCCTTAACGTGCGTTTCATGCGCTGAAAATCACGTTTTGGCCAAGTATCATAGTTTTCACTATAACTTAATTTCTATCACTTAGAATGATGCTAAATGCAAAACTTACTTGAATTGGACAATTATACACTATATACACAGTAACTATGTGTATTTGACAGTTTGTTTCGCAGCGGGGGGACATTTCAGTTTTTAATGCCTTAACGTGCATTTCATGCGCTGAAAATCACGTTTTGGCCAAGTATCATAGTTTTCACTATAACTTAATTTCTAGCACTTAGAAGGATGCCAAATGCAAAACTTACTTGAATTGGACGATTTTACACTATATACACAGTAACTATGTGCCTCTGACAGTTTGTTTCGCAGCAGGGGAACATTTCAGTTTTTATTGCCTTAACGTGCGTTTCAGGCGCTGAAAATCACGTTTTGGCCAAGTATCATAGTTTTCCCTAATACTTAATTTCTAGCACTTAGAATGATGCCAAATGCAAAACTTACTTGAATTGGACGATTTTACACTATATACACAGTAACTATGTGCCTCTGACAGTTTGTTTCGCAGCAGGGGAACATTTCAGTTTTTATTGCCTTAACGTGCGTTTCATGCGCTGAAAATCACGTTTTGGCCAACTATCATAGTTTTCACTATAACTTAATTTCTATCACTTAGAATGATGCCAAATGCAAAACTTACTCGAATTGGACAATTTTACACTATATACACAGTAACTATGTGCCTCTGACAGTTTGTTTCGCAGCAGGGGAACATTTCAGTTTTTATTGCCTTAACGTGCGTTTCAGGCGCTGAAAATCACGTTTTGGCCAAGTATCATAGTTTTCACTATAACTTAATTTCTAGCACTTAGAAGGATGCCAAATGCAAAACTTACTTGAATTGGACGATTTTACACTATATACACAGTAACTATGTGCCTCTGACAGTTTGTTACGCAGCAGGGGAACATTTCAGTTTTTATTGCCTTAACGTGCGTTTCATGCGCTGAAAATCAAGTTTTGGCCAAGTATCATAATTTTCAATATAACTTAATTTCTATCACTTAGAATGATGCCAAATGAAAAACTTACTTGAATTGGACAATTATACACTATATACACAGTAACTATGTGCCTCTGACAGTTTGTTTCGCAGCAGGGGAACATTTCAGTTTTTATTGCCTTAACGTGCGTTTTATGCGCTGAAAATCAAGTTTTGGCCAAGTATCATAATTTTCAATATAACTTAAATTCTATCACTTAGAATGATGCCAAATGAAAAACTTACTTGAATTGGACAATTATACACTATATACACAGTAACTATGTGTATTTGACAGTTTGTTTCGCAGCAGGGGAACATTTCAGTTTTTATTGCCTTAACGTGCGTTTCAGGCGCTGAAAATCACGTTTTGGCCAAGTATCATAGTTTTCACTATAACTTAATTTCTAGCACTTAGAAGGATGCCAAATGCAAAACTTACTTGAATTGGACGATTTTACACTATATACACAGTAACTATGTGCCTCTGACAGTTTGTTTCGCAGCAGGGGAACATTTCAGTTTTTATTGCCTTAACGTGCGTTTCATGCGCTGAAAATCACGTTTTGGCCAAGTATCATAATTATCACTATAACTTAATTTCTATCACTTAGAATGACGCCAAATGAAAAACTTACTTGAATTGGACAATTATACACTATATACACAGTAACTATGTGTATTTGACAGTTTTTTTCGCAGCAGGGGAACATTTCAGTTTTTATTGCCTTAACGTGCGTTTCATGCGCTGAAAATCACGTTTTGGCCAAGTATCATAGTTTTCCCTATAACTTAATTTCTAGCACTTAGAATGATGCCAAATGCAAAACTTACTTGAAATGGACGATTTTACACTATATACACAGTAACTATGTGCCTCTGACAGTTTGTTTCGCAGCAGGGGAACATTTCAGTTTTTATTGCCTTAACGTGCGTTTCATGCGCTGAAAATCACGTTTTGGCCAAGTATCATAATTTTCACTATAACTTAATTTCTATCACTTAGAATGATGCCAAATGAAAAACTTACTTGAATTGGACAATTATACACTATATACACAGTAACTATGTGTATTTGACAGTTTGTTTCGCAGTAGGGGAACATTTCAGTTTTTATTGCCTTAACGTGCGTTTCAGGCGCTGAAAATCACGTTTTGGCCAAGTATCATAGTTTTCACTATAACTTAATTTCTATCACTCAGAATGATACTAAATGCAAAACTTACTTGAATTGGACGATTTTACACTATATACACAGTAACTATGTGTCTCTGACAGTTTGTTTCGCAGCAGGGGAACATTTCAGTTTTTATTGCCTTAACGTGCGTTTCATGCGCTGAAAATCACGTTTTGGCCAAGTATCATAGTTTTCACTATAACTTAATTTCTAGCACTTAGAAGGATGCCAAATGCAAAACTTACTTGAATTGGACGATTATACACTATATACACAGTAACTATGTGCCTCTGACAGTTTGTTTCGCAGCAGGGGAACATTTCAGTTTTTATTGCCTTAACGTGCGTTTCATGCGCTGAAAATCACGTTTTGGCCAAGTATCATAATTTTCACTATAACTTAATTTCTATCACTTAGAATGATGCTAAATGCAAAACTTACTTGAATTGGACAATTTTACACTATATACACAGTAACTATGTGTCGCTGACAGTTTGTTTCGCAGCAGGGGAACATTTCAGTTTTTATTGCCTTAACGTGCGTTTCATGCGCTGAAAATCACGTTTTGGCCAAGTATCATAGTTTTCCCTAATACTTAATTTCTAGCACTTAAAATGATGCCAAATGCAAAACTTACTTGAATTGGACGATTTTACACTATATACACAGTAACTATGTGCCTCTGACAGTTTGTTTCGCAGCAGGGGAACATTTCAGTTTTTATTGCCTTAACGTGCGTTTTATGCGCTGAAAATCAAGTTTTGGCCAAGTATCATAATTTTCAATATAACTTAATTTCTATCACTTAGAATGATGCCAAATGAAAAACTTACTTGAATTGGACAATTATACACTATATACACAGTAACTATGTGTATTTGACAGTTTGTTTCGCAGCAGGGGAACATTTCAGTTTTTATTGCCTTAACGTGCGTTTCAGGCGCTGAAAATCACGTTTTGGCCAAGTATCATAGTTTTCACTATAACTTAATTTCTAGCACTTAGAAGGATGCCAAATGCAAAACTTACTTGAATTGGACGATTTTACACTATATACACAGTAACTATGTGCCTCTGACAGTTTGTTTCGCAGCAGGGGAACATTTCAGTTTTTATTGCCTTAACGTGCGTTTCATGCGCTGAAAATCACGTTTTGGCCAAGTATCATAATTATCACTATAACTTAATTTCTATCACTTAGAATGACGCCAAATGAAAAACTTACTTGAATTGGACAATTATACACTATATACACAGTAACTATGTGTATTTGACAGTTTTTTTCGCAGCAGGGGAACATTTCAGTTTTTATTGCC
Organism: Stigmatopora nigra; assembly: GCF_051989575.1. Lineage (NCBI taxonomy): Eukaryota > Metazoa > Chordata > Actinopteri > Syngnathiformes > Syngnathidae > Stigmatopora > Stigmatopora nigra. Next base: position 476,542 of record NC_135511.1, on the reverse strand, counting down.
TTAACGTGCGTTTCATGCGCTGAAAATCACGTTTTGGCCAAGTATCATAATTTTCACTATAACTTAATTTCTATCACTTAGAATGATGCCAAATGAAAAACTTACTTGAATTGGACAATTATACACTATATACACAGTAACTATGTGTATTTGACAGTTTGTTTCGCAGTAGGGGAACATTTCAGTTTTTATTGCCTTAACGTGCGTTTCAGGCGCTGAAAATCACGTTTTGGCCAAGTATCATAGTTTTCACTATAACTTAATTTCTATCACTCAGAATGATACTAAATGCAAAACTTACTTGAATTGGACGATTTTACACTATATACACAGTAACTATGTGTCTCTGACAGTTTGTTTCGCAGCAGGGGAACATTTCAGTTTTTATTGCCTTAACGTGCGTTTCATGCGCTGAAAATCACGTTTTGGCCAAGTTACATAGTTTTCACTATAACTTATTTTCTAGCACTTAGAATGATGCCAAATGAAAAACTTACTTGAATTGGACAATTTTACACTACATACACAGTAACTATGTGTCGCTGACAGTTTGTTTCGCAGCAGGGGAACATTTCAGTTTTTATTGCCTTAACGTGCGTTTCAGGCGCTGAAAATCACGTTTTGGCCAAGTATCATAGTTTTCACTATAACTTAATTTCTATCACTTAGAATGATGCTAAATGCAAAACTTACTTGAATTGGACGATTTTACACTATATACACAGTAACTATGTGTCTCTGACAGTTTGTTTCGCAGCAGGGGAACATTTCAGTTTTTATTGCCTTAACGTGCGTTTCATGCGCTGAAAATCACGTTTTGGCCAAGGATCATAGTTTTCACTATAACTTAATTTCTAGCACTTAGAAGGATGCCAAATGCAAAACTTACTTGAATTGGACGATTATACACTATATACACAGTAACTATGTGCCTCTGACAGTTTGTTTCGCAGCAGGGGAACATTTCAGTTTTTATTGCCTTAACGTGCGTTTCATGCGCTGAAAATCACGTTTTGGCCAAGTATCATAATTTTCACTATAACTTAATTTCTATCACTTAGAATGATGCCAAATGAAAAACTTACTTAAACTGGACAATTATACACTATATACACAGTAACTATGTGTATTTGACAGTTTTTTTCGCAGCAGGGGAACATTTCAGTTTTTATTGCCTTAACGTGCGTTTCATGCGCTGAAAATCACGTTTTGGCCAAGTATCATAGTTTTCCCTATAACTTAATTTCTAGCACTTAGAATGATGCCAAATGCAAAACTTACTTGAAATGGACGATTTTACACTATATACACAGTAACTATGTGCCTCTGACAGTTTGTTTCGCAGCAGGGGAACATTTCAGTTTTTATTGCCTTAACGTGCGTTTCATGCGCTGAAAATCACGTTTTGGCCAAGTATCATAATTTTCACTATAACTTAATTTCTATCACTTAGAATGATGCCAAATGAAAAACTTACTTGAATTGGACAATTATACACTATATACACAGTAACTATGTGTATTTGACAGTTTGTTTCGCAGTAGGGGAACATTTCAGTTTTTATTGCCTTAACGTGCGTTTCAGGCGCTGAAAATCACGTTTTGGCCAAGTATCATAGTTTTCACTATAACTTAATTTCTATCACTCAGAATGATACTAAATGCAAAACTTACTTGAATTGGACGATTTTACACTATATACACAGTAACTATGTGTCTCTGACAGTTTGTTTCGCAGCAGGGGAACATTTCAGTTTTTATTGCCTTAACGTGCGTTTCATGCGCTGAAAATCACGTTTTGGCCAAGTTACATAGTTTTCACTATAACTTAATTTCTAGCACTTAGAATGATGCCAAATGAAAAACTTACTTGAATTGGACAATTTTACACTACATACACAGTAACTATGTGTCGCTGACAGTTTGTTTCGCAGCAGGGGAACATTTCAGTTTTTATTGCCTTAACGTGCGTTTCAGGCGCTGAAAATCACGTTTTGGCCAAGTATCATAGTTTTCACTATAACTTAATTTCTATCACTTAGAATGATGCCAAATGCAAAACTTACTTGAATTGGACGATTATACACTATATACACAGTAACTATGTGCCTCTGACAGTTTGTTTCGCAGCAGGGGAACATTTCAGTTTTTATTGCCTTAACGTGCGTTTCATGCGCTGAAAATCACGTTTTGGCCAAGTATCATAATTTTCACTATAACTTAATTTCTATCACTTAGAATGATGCCAAATGAAAAACTTACTTAAACTGGACAATTATACACTATATACACAGTAACTATGTGTATTTGACAGTTTTTTTCGCAGCAGGGGAACATTTCAGTTTTTATTGCCTTAACGTGCGTTTCATGCTCTGAAAATCACGTTTTGGCCAAGTATCATAGTTTTCACTATAACTTAATTTCTATCACCTAGAATGATGCTAAATGCAAAACTTACTTGAATTGGACAATTTAACACTATACACACAGTAACTATGTGTATTTGACAGTTTGTTTCGCAGCAGGGGAACATTTCAGTTTTTATTGCCTTAACGTGCGTTTCATGCGCTGAAAATCACGTTTTGGCCAAGTATCATAGTTTTCACTATAACTTAATTTCTATCACTTAGAATGATGCTAAATGCAAAACTTACTTGAATTGGACAATTATACACTATATACACAGTAACTATGTGTATTTGACAGTTTGTTTCGCAGCAGGGGAACATTTCAGTTTTTATTGCCTTAACGTGCGTTTCATGCGCTGAAAATCACGTTTTGGCCAACTATCATAGTTTTCACTATAACTTAATTTCTATCACTTAGAATGATGCTAAATGCAAAACTTACTCGAATTGGACAATTTTACACTATATACACAGTAACTATGTGTCGTTGACAGTTTGTTTCGCAGCAGGGGAACATTTCAGTTTTTATTGCCTTAACGTGCGTTTCAGGCGCTGAAAATCACGTTTTGGCCAAGTATCATAGTTTTCACTATAACTTAATTTCTAGCACTTAGAATGATGCCAAATGAAAAACTTACTTGAATTGGACAATTTTACACTACATACACAGTAACTATGTGTCGCTGACAGTTTGTTTCGCAGCAGGGGAACATTTCAGTTTTTATTGCCTTAACGTGCGTTTCAGGCGCTGAAAATCACGTTTTGGCCAAGTATCATAGTTTTCACTATAACTTAATTTCTATCACTTAGAATGATGCTAAATGCAAAACTTACTTGAATTGGACGATTTTACACTATATACACAGTAACTATGTGTCTCTGACAGTTTGTTTCGCAGCAGGGGAACATTTCAGTTTTTATTGCCTTAACGTGCGTTTCATGCGCTGAAAATCACGTTTTGGCCAAGTATCATAGTTTTCACTATAACTTAATTTCTAGCACTTAGAAGGATGCCAAATACAAAACTTACTTGAATTGGACTATTTTACACTATATACACAGTAACTATGTGCCTCTGACAGTTTGTTTCGCAGCAGGGGAACATTTCAGTTTTTATTGCCTTAACGTGCGTTTCATGCGCTGAAAATCACGTTTTGGCCAAGTATCATAATTATCACTATAACTTAATTTCTATCACTTAGAATGATGCCAAATGAAAAACTCACTTGAATTGGACAATTATACACTATATACACAGTAACTATGTGTATTTGACAGTTTGTTTCGCAGCAGGGGAACATTTCAGTTTTTATTGCCTTAACGTGCGTTTCAGGCGCTGAAAATCACGTTTTGGCCAAGTATCATAGTTTTCACTATAACTTAATTTCTAACACTTAGAATGATGCTAAATGCAAAACTTACTTGAATTGGACAATTTTACACTATATACACAGTAACTATGTGTCGCTGACAGTTTGTTTCGCAGCAGGGGAACATTTCAGTTTTTATTGCCTTAACGTGCGTTTCATGCGCTGAAAATCACGTTTTGGCCAAGTATCATAGTTTTCCCTATAACTTAATTTCTAGCACTTAGAATGATGCCAAATGCAAAACTTACTTGAATTGGACGATTTTACACTATATACACAGTAACTATGTGCCTCTGACAGTTTGTTTCGCAGCAGGGGAACATTTCAGTTTTTATTGCCTTAACGTGCGTTTCATGCGCTAAAAATCACGTTTTGGCCAAGTATCATAATTTTCAATATAACTTAATTTCTATCACTTAGAATGATGCCAAATGAAAAACTTACTTGAATTGGACAATTATACACTATATACACAGTAACTATGTGTATTTGACAGTTTGTTTCGCAGCAGGGGAACATTTCAGTTTTTATTGCCTTAACGTGCGTTTCATGCGCTGAAAATCACGTTTTGGCCAAGTATCATAGTTTTCACTATAACTTAATTTCTATCACTTAGAATGATGCTAAATGCAAAACTTACTTGAATTGGACAATTATACACTATATCAGGGGTGGCCAACCCGCGGCTCGCGAGCCGCATGCGGCTCTTTGCCCGGTTTCATGCGGCTCTTACGTCCATATCAAAGTTTGTATTTGTGTTTTATTTTTTTTTGCGTGTGCGCTTCGCTTGAGTTCAATACGGTATTTTCGTCCAATGCGCATGTGCTCGGGATGAAAATACCTCAAAGTTTCCCAGTAGGAGCAAGGTCATTTGAGTAAACGTTTTTAACAGAGTGGGAGAGCTCCCGTGAACCAGAAGCGACAATGAACGGCGTCGCGCACACAAAAAGTATCCCAAAGATCGAGCGTCGGCTGAAAAAGCCACACCCCCTGCGAGGCAGACCAAGGCGAGAGTGCTCAGCCGGGAGCAGCCAATAGGAGAGCGAGGTGTACACCCACGTGGTGGGCGCGCTAGTTCGCCCACCACGTGGGTGTACACCTCGCTCTCCTATTGGCTGCTCCCGGCTGAGCACTCTCGCCTTGGTCTGCCTCGCATGAACATTGTGTGTGCACTGTCTCACACAGACAAACTCTCAGTTCAACCAAGTCCACAAACAAAAATATAATAATTTACAATAGCGTTTTTCTTTTTCTATGCATGTTACTTAGTGGGACTTCTGTCATAAAATCAGCGCCTATTTTTGCGCAACATTCGCTCCTTGTGAGCTGTCATTTATTATGAATGGCTTTTAACTAGCGAAAAAAAAAATAAAACACAAATACAAACTTTGATATGGACGTAAGAGCCGCATGAAACCGGGCAAAGAGCCGCATGCGGCTCGCGAGCCGCGGGTTGGCCACCCCTGATATAGTGTATAATTGTCCAATTCAAGTAAGTTTTGCATTTAGCATCATTCTAAGTGATAGAAATTAAGTTATAGTGAAAACTATGATACTTGGCCAAAACGTGATTTTCAGCGCATGAAACGCACGTTAAGGCAATAAAAACTGAAATGTTCCCCTGCTGCGAAACAAACTGTCAAATACACATAGTTACTGTGTATATAGTGTATAATTGTCCAATTCAAGTAAGTTTTTCATTTCAGTTTTTATTGCCTTAACGTGCGTTTCAGGCGCTGAAAATCACGTTTTGGCCAAGTATCATAGTTTTCACTATAACTTAATTTCTAGCACTTAGAATGATGCCAAATGAAAAACTTACTTGAATTGGACAATTTTACACTACATACACAGTAACTATGTGTCGCTGACAGTTTGTTTCGCAGCAGGGGAACATTTCAGTTTTTATTGCCTTAACGTGCGTTTCAGGCGCTGAAAATCACGTTTTGGCCAAGTATCATAGTTTTCACTATAACTTAATTTCTATCACTTAGAATGATGCTAAATGCAAAACTTACTTGAATTGGACGATTTTACACTATATACACAGTAACTATGTGTCTCTGACAGTTTGTTTCGCAGCAGGGGAACATTTCAGTTTTTATTGCCTTAACGTGCGTTTCATGCGCTGAAAATCACGTTTTGGCCAAGTATCATAGTTTTCACTATAACTTAATTTCTAGCACTTAGAAGGATGCCAAATGCAAAACTTACTTGAATTGGACGATTTTACACTATATACACAGTAACTATGTGCCTCTGACAGTTTGTTTCGCAGCAGGGGAACATTTCAGTTTTTATTGCCTTAACGTGCGTTTCATGCGCTGAAAATCACGTTTTGGCCAAGTATCATAGTTTTCCCTAATACTTAATTTCTAGCACTTAGAATGATGCCAAACGCAAAACTTACTTGAATTGGACGATTTTACACTATATACACAGTAACTATGTGTATTTGACAGTTTGTTTCGCAGCAGGGGAACATTTCAGTTTTTATTGCCTTAACGTGCGTTTCATGCGCGAAAATCACGTTTTGGCCAACTATCATAGTTTTCACTATAACTTAATTTCTATCACTTAGAATGATGCCAAATGCAAAACTTACTCGAATTGGACAATTTTACACTATATACACAGTAACTATGTGTCGTTGACAGTTTGTTTCGCAGCAGGGGAACATTTCAGTTTTTATTGCCTTAACGTGCGTTTCAGGCGCTGAAAATCACGTTTTGGCCAAGTATCATAGTTTTCACTATAACTTAATTTCTAGCACTTAGAAGGATGCCAAATGCAAAACTTACTTGAATTGGACGATTTTACACTATATACACAGTAACTATGTGCCTCTGACAGTTTGTTTCGCAGCAGGGGAACATTTCAGTTTTTATTGCCTTAACGTGCGTTTCATGCGCTGAAAATCACGTTTTGGCCAAGTATCATAATTATCACTATAACTTAATTTCTATCACTTAGAATGACGCCAAATGAAAAACTTACTTGAATTGGACAATTATACACTATATACACAGTAACTATGTGTATTTGACAGTTTTTTTCGCAGCAGGGGAACATTTCAGTTTTTATTGCCTTAACGTGCGTTTCATGCGCTGAAAATCACGTTTTGGCCAAGTATCATAATTTTCCCTATAACTTAATTTCTAGCACTTAGAATGATGCCAAATGCAAAACTTACTTGGAATGGACGATTTTACACTATATACACAGTAACTATGTGCCTCTGACAGTTTGTTTCGCAGCAGGGGAACATTTCAGTTTTTATTGCCTTAACGTGCGTTTCATGCGCTGAAAATCACGTTTTGGCCAAGTATCATAATTTTCACTATAACTTAATTTCTATCACTTAGAATGATGCCAAATGAAAAACTTACTTGAATTGGACAATTATACACTATATACACAGTAACTATGTGTATTTGACAGTTTGTTTCGCAGTAGGGGAACATTTCAGTTTTTATTGCCTTAACGTGCGTTTCAGGCGCTGAAAATCACGTTTTGGCCAAGTATCATAGTTTTCACTATAACTTAATTTCTATCACTTAGAATGATACTAAATGCAAAACTTACTTGAATTGGACGATTTTACACTATATACACAGTAACTATGTGTCTCTGACAGTTTGTTTCGCAGCAGGGGAACATTTCAGTTTTTATTGCCTTAACGTGCGTTTCATGCGCTGAAAATCACGTTTTGGCCAAGTTACATAGTTTTCACTATAACTTAATTTCTAGCACTTAGAATGATGCCAAATGAAAAACTTACTTGAATTGGACAATTTTACACTACATACACAGTAACTATGTGTCGCTGACAGTTTGTTTCGCAGCAGGGGAACATTTCAGTTTTTATTGCCTTAACGTGCGTTTCAGGCGCTGAAAATCACGTTTTGGCCAAGTATCATAGTTTTCACTATAACTTAATTTCTATCACTTAGAATGATGCTAAATGCAAAACTTACTTGAATTGGACGATTTTACACTATATACACAGTAACTATGTGTCTCTGACAGTTTGTTTCGCAGCAGGGGAACATTTCAGTTTTTATTGCCTTAACGTGCGTTTCATGCGCTGAAAATCACGTTTTGGCCAAGTATCATAGTTTTCACTATAACTTAATTTCTAGCACTTAGAAGGATGCCAAATGCAAAACTTACTTGAATTGGACGATTATACACTATATACACAGTAACTATGTGCCTCTGACAGTTTGTTTCGCAGCAGGGGAACATTTCAGTTTTTATTGCCTTAACGTGCGTTTCATGCGCTGAAAATCACGTTTTGGCCAAGTATCATAATTTTCACTATAACTTAATTTCTATCACTTAGAATGATGCCAAATGAAAAACTTACTTAAATTGGACAATTATACACTATATACACAGTAACTATGTGTATTTGACAGTTTTTTTCGCAGCAGGGGAACATTTCAGTTTTTATTGCCTTAACGTGCGTTTCAGGCGCTGAAAATCACGTTTTGGCCAAGTATCATAGTTTTCACTATAACTTAATTTCTATCACTTAGAATGATACTAAATGCAAAACTTACTTGAATTGCACGATTTTACATTACATACACAGTAACTATGTGTCTCTGACAGTTTGTTTCGCAGCAGGGGAACATTTCAGTTTTTATTGCCTTAACGTGCGTTTCATGCGCTGAAAATCACGTTTTGGCCAAGTATCATAGTTTTCACTATAACTTAATTTCTAGCACTTAGAATGATGCCAAATGAAAAACTTACTTGAATTGGACAATTTTACACTACATACACAGTAACTATGTGTCGCTGACAGTTTGTTTCGCAGCAGGGGAACATTTCAGTTTTTATTGCCTTAACGTGCGTTTCAGGCGCTGAAAATCACGTTTTGGCCAAGTATCATAGTTTTCACTATAACTTAATTTCTATCACTTAGAATGATGCTAAATGCAAAACTTACTTGAATTGGACAATTTTACACTATATACACAGTAACTATGTGTCGCTGACAGTTTGTTTCGCAGCAGGGGAACATTTCAGTTTTTATTGCCTTAACGTGCGTTTCATGCGCTGAAAATCACGTTTTGGCCAAGTATCATAGTTTTCCCTATAACTTAATTTCTAGCACTTAGAATGATGCCAAATGCAAAACTTACTTGAATTGGACGATTTTACACTATATACACAGTAACTATGTGCCTCTGACAGTTTGTTTCGCAGCAGGGGAACATTTCAGTTTTTATTGCCTTAACGTGCGTTTCATGCGCTAAAAATCACGTTTTGGCCAAGTATCATAATTTTCAATATAACTTAATTTCTATCACTTAGAATGATGCCAAATGAAAAACTTACTTGAATTGGACAATTATACACTATATACACAGTAACTATGTGTATTTGACAGTTTGTTTCGCAGCAGGGGAACATTTCAGTTTTTATTGCCTTAACGTGCGTTTCATGCGCTGAAAATCACGTTTTGGCCAAGTATCATAGTTTTCACTATAACTTAATTTCTATCACTTAGAATGATGCTAAATGCAAAACTTACTTGAATTGGACAATTATACACTATATACACAGTAACTATGTGTATTTGACAGTTTGTTTCGCAGCGGGGGGACATTTCAGTTTTTAATGCCTTAACGTGCATTTCATGCGCTGAAAATCACGTTTTGGCCAAGTATCATAGTTTTCACTATAACTTAATTTCTAGCACTTAGAAGGATGCCAAATGCAAAACTTACTTGAATTGGACGATTTTACACTATATACACAGTAACTATGTGCCTCTGACAGTTTGTTTCGCAGCAGGGGAACATTTCAGTTTTTATTGCCTTAACGTGCGTTTCAGGCGCTGAAAATCACGTTTTGGCCAAGTATCATAGTTTTCCCTAATACTTAATTTCTAGCAGTTAGAATGATGCCAAATGCAAAACTTACTTGAATTGGACGATTGTACACTATATACACAGTAACTATGTGCCTCTGACAGTTTGTTTCGCAGCAGGGGAACATTTCAGTTTTTATTGCCTTAACGTGCGTTTCATGCGCTGAAAATCACGTTTTGGCCAACTATCATAGTTTTCACTATAACTTAATTTCTATCACTTAGAATGATGCCAAATGCAAAACTTACTCGAATTGGACAATTTTACACTATATACACAGTAACTATGTGTCGTTGACAGTTTGTTTCGCAGCAGGGGAACATTTCAGTTTTTATTGCCTTAACGTGCGTTTCAGGCGCTGAAAATCACGTTTTGGCCAAGTATCATAGTTTTCACTATAACTTAATTTCTAGCACTTAGAAGGATGCCAAATGCAAAACTTACTTGAATTGGACGATTTTACACTATATACACAGTAACTATGTGCCTCTGACAGTTTGTTTCGCAGCAGGGGAACATTTCAGTTTTTATTGCCTTAACGTGCGTTTCATGCGCTGAAAATCACGTTTTGGCCAAGTATCATAATTTTCACTATAACTTAATTTCTATCACTTAGAATGATGCCAAATGAAAAACTTACTTGAATTGGACAATTATACACTATATACACAGTAACTATGTGTATTTGACAGTTTGTTTCGCAGTAGGGGAACATTTCAGTTTTTATTGCCTTAACGTGCGTTTCAGGCGCTGAAAATCACGTTTTGGCCAAGTATCATAGTTTTCACTATAACTTAATTTCTATCACTCAGAATGATACTAAATGCAAAACTTACTTGAATTGGACGATTTTACACTATATACACAGTAACTATGTGTCTCTGACAGTTTGTTTCGCAGCAGGGGAACATTTCAGTTTTTATTGCCTTAACGTGCGTTTCATGCGCTGAAAATCACGTTTTGGCCAAGTTACATAGTTTTCACTATAACTTAATTTCTAGCACTTAGAATGATGCCAAATGAAAAACTTACTTGAATTGGAGAATTTTACACTACATACACAGTAACTATGTGTCGCTGACAGTTTGTTTCGCAGCAGGGGAACATTTCAGTTTTTATTGCCTTAACGTGCGTTTCAGGCGCTGAAAATCACGTTTTGGCCAAGTATCATAGTTTTCACTATAACTTAATTTCTATCACTTAGAATGATGCTAAATGCAAAACTTACTTGAATTGGACGATTTTACACTATATACACAGTAACTATGTGTCTCTGACAGTTTGTTTCGCAGCAGGGGAACATTTCAGTTTTTATTGCCTTAACGTGCGTTTCATGCGCTGAAAATCACGTTTTGGCCAAGTATCATAGTTTTCACTATAACTTAATTTCTATCACTTAGAATGATGCCAAATGAAAAACTTACTTAAATTGGACAATTATACACTATATACACAGTAACTATGTGTATTTGACAGTTTTTTTCGCAGCAGGGGAACATTTCAGTTTTTATTGCCTTAACGTGCGTTTCATGCTCTGAAAATCACGTTTTGGCCAAGTATCATAGTTTTCACTATAACTTAATTTCTATCACCTAGAATGATGCTAAATGCAAAACTTACTTGAATTGGACAATTTAACACTATATACACAGTAACTATGTGTCGCTGACAGTTTGTTTCGCAGCAGGGGAACATTTCAGTTTTTATTGCCTTAACGTGCGTTTCATGCGCTGAAAATCACGTTTTGGCCAAGTATCATAGTTTTCCCTATAACTTAATTTCTAGCACTTAGAATGATGCCAAATGAAAAACTTACTTGAATTGGACAATTATACACTATACACACAGTAACTATGTGTATTTGACAGGTTGTTTCGCAGCAGGGGAACATTTCAGTTTTTATTGCCTTAACGTGCGTTTCATGCGCTGAAAATCACGTTTTGGCCAAGTATCATAGTTTTCACTATAACTTAATTTCTATCACTTAGAATGATGCTAAATGCAAAACTTACTTGAATTGGACAATTATACACTATATACACAGTAACTATGTGTATTTGACAGTTTGTTTCGCAGCAGGGGAACATTTCAGTTTTTATTGCCTTAACGTGCGTTTCATGCGCTGAAAATCACGTTTTGGCCAACTATCATAGTTTTCACTATAACTTAGTTTCTATCACTTAGAATGATGCTAAATGCAAAACTTACTCGAATTGGACAATTTTACACTATATACACAGTAACTATGTGTCGTTGACAGTTTGTTTCGCAGCAGGGGAACATTTCAGTTTTTATTGCCTTAACGTGCGTTTCAGGCGCTGAAAATCACGTTTTGGCCAAGTATCATAGTTTTCACTATAACTTAATTTCTATCACTTAGAATGATGCTAAATGCAAAACTTACTTGAATTGGACGATTTTACACATATACACAGTAACTATGTGTCTCTGACAGTTTGTTTCGCAGCAGGGGAACATTTCAGTTTTTATTGCCTTAACGTGCGTTTCATGCGCTGAAAATCACGTTTTGGCCAAGTATCATAGTTTTCACTATAACTTAATTTCTAGCACTTAGAATGATGCCAAATGAAAAACTTACTTGAATTGGACAATTTTACACTACATACACAGTAACTATGTGTCGTTGACAGTTTGTTTCGCAGCAGGGGAACATTTCAGTTTTTATTGCCTTAACGTGCGTTTCAGGCGCTGAAAATCACGTTTTGGCCAAGTATCATAGTTTTCACTTTAACTTAATTTCTATCACTTAGAATGATACTAAATGCAAAACTTACTTGAATTGCACGATTTTACATTACATACACAGTAACTATGTGTCTCTGACAGTTTGTTTCGCAGCAGGGGAACATTTCAGTTTTTATTGCCTTAACGTGCGTTTCATGCGCTGAAAATCACGTTTTGGCCAAGTATCATAGTTTTCACTATAACTTAATTTCTAGCACTTAGAATGATGCCAAATGAAAAACTTACTTGAATTGGACAATTTTACACTACATACACAGTAACTATGTGTCGCTGACAGTTTGTTTCGCAGCAGGGGAACATTTCAGTTTTTATTGCCTTAACGTGCGTTTCAGGCGCTGAAAATCACGTTTTGGCCAAGTATCATAGTTTTCACTATAACTTAATTTCTATCACTTAGAATGATGCTAAATGCAAAACTTACTTGAATTGGACGATTTTACACTATATACACAGTAACTATGTGTCTCTGACAGTTTGTTTCGCAGCAGGGGAACATTTCAGTTTTTATTGCCTTAACGTGCGTTTCATGCGCTGAAAATCACGTTTTGGCCAAGTATCATAGTTTTCACTATAACTTAATTTCTAGCACTTAGAAGGATGCCAAATACAAAACTTACTTGAATTGGACTATTTTACACTATATACACAGTAACTATGTGCCTCTGACAGTTTGTTTCGCAGCAGGGGAACATTTCAGTTTTTATTGCCTTAACGTGCGTTTCATGCGCTGAAAATCACGTTTTGGCCAAGTATCATAATTATCACTATAACTTAATTTCTATCACTTAGAATGATGCCAAATGAAAAACTCACTTGAATTGGACAATTATACACTATATACACAGTAACTATGTGTATTTGACAGTTTGTTTCGCAGCAGGGGAACATTTCAGTTTTTATTGCCTTAACGTGCGTTTCAGGCGCTGAAAATCACGTTTTGGCCAAGTATCATAGTTTTCACTATAACTTAATTTCTAACACTTAGAATGATGCTAAATGCAAAACTTACTTGAATTGGACAATTTTACACTATATACACAGTAACTATGTGTATTTGACAGTTTGTTTCGCAGCAGGGGAACATTTCAGTTTTTATTGCCTTAACGTGCGTTTCATGCGCTGAAAATCACGTTTTGGCCAAGTATCATAGTTTTCCCTATAACTTAATTTCTAGCACTTAGAATGATGCCAAATGCAAAACTTACTTGAATTGGACGATTTTACACTATATACACAGTAACTATGTGCCTCTGACAGTTTGTTTCGCAGCAGGGGAACATTTCAGTTTTTATTGCCTTAACGTGCGTTTCATGCGCTAAAAATCACGTTTTGGCCAAGTATCATAATTTTCAATATAACTTAATTTCTATCACTTAGAATGATGCCAAATGAAAAACTTACTTGAATTGGACAATTATACACTATATACACAGTAACTATGTGTATTTGACAGTTTGTTTCGCAGCAGGGGAACATTTCAGTTTTTATTGCCTTAACGTGCGTTTCATGCGCTGAAAATCACGTTTTGGCCAAGTATCATAGTTTTCACTATAACTTAATTTCTATCACTTAGAATGATGCTAAATGCAAAACTTACTTGAATTGGACAATTATACACTATATACACAGTAACTATGTGTATTTGACAGTTTGTTTCGCAGCGGGGGGACATTTCAGTTTTTAATGCCTTAATGTGCATTTCATGCGCTGAAAATCACGTTTTGGCCAAGTATCATAATTTTACCTATAACTTAATTTCTATCACTTAGAATGATGCCAAATGAAAAACTTACTTGAATTGGACAATTATACACTATATACACAGTAACTATGTGTTGCTGACAGTTTGTTTCGCAGCAGGGGAACATTTCAGTTTTTATTGCCTTAACGTGCGTTTCATGCGCTGAAAATCACGTTTTGGCCAAGTATCATAGTTTTCACTATAACTTAATTTTTATCACTTAGAATGATGCTAAATGCAAAACTTACTTGAATTGGACGATTTTACACTATATACACAGTAACTATGTGTCTCTGACAGTTTGTTTCGCAGCAGGGGAACATTTCAGTTTTTATTGCCTTAACGTGCGTTTCATGCGCTGAAAATCACGTTTTGGCCAAGTATCATAGTTTTCACTATAACTTAATTTCTAGCACTTAGAAGGATGCCAAATGCAAAACTTACTTGAATTGGACGATTTTACACTATATACACAGTAACTATGTGCCTCTGACAGTTTGTTTCGCAGCAGGGGAACATTTCAGTTTTTATTGCCTTAACGTGCGTTTCATGCGCTGAAAATCACGTTTTGGCCAAGTATCATAGTTTTCCCTAATACTTAATTTCTAGCACTTAGAATGATGCCAAACGCAAAACTTACTTGAATTGGACGATTTTACACTATATACACAGTAACTATGTGCCTCTGACAGTTTGTTTCGCAGCAGGGGAACATTTCAGTTTTTATTGCCTTAACGTGCGTTTCATGCGCTGAAAATCAAGTTTTGGCCAAGTATCATAATTTTCAATATAACTTAATTTCTATCACTTAGAATGATGCCAAATGAAAAACTTACTTGAATTGGACAATTATACACTATATACACAGTAACTATGTGTATTTGACAGTTTGTTTCGCAGCAGGGGAACATTTCAGTTTTTATTGCCTTAACGTGCGTTTCATGCGCTGAAAATCACGTTTTGGCCAACTATCATAGTTTTCACTATAACTTAATTTCTATCACTTAGAATGATGCCAAATGCAAAACTTACTCGAATTGGACAATTTTACACTATATACACAGTAACTATGTGTCGTTGACAGTTTGTTTCGCAGCAGGGGAACATTTCAGTTTTTATTGCCTTAACGTGCGTTTCAGGCGCTGAAAATCACGTTTTGGCCAAGTATCATAGTTTTCACTATAACTTAATTTCTAGCACTTAGAAGGATGCCAAATGCAAAACTTACTTGAATTGGACGATTTTACACTATATACACAGTAACTATGTGCCTCTGACAGTTTGTTTCGCAGCAGGGGAACATTTCAGTTTTTATTGCCTTAACGTGCGTTTCATGCGCTGAAAATCACGTTTTGGCCAAGTATCATAATTATCACTATAACTTAATTTCTATCACTTAGAATGACGCCAAATGAAAAACTTACTTGAATTGGACAATTATACACTATATACACAGTAACTATGTGTATTTGACAGTTTGTTTCGCAGCAGGGGAACATTTCAGTTTTTATTGCCTTAACGTGCGTTTCAGGCGCTGAAAATCACGTTTTGGCCAAGTATCATAGTTTTCACTATAACTTAATTTCTATCACTTAGAATGATGCTAAATGCAAAACTTACTTGAATTGGACGATTTTACACTATATACACAGTAACTATGTGTCTCTGACAGTTTGTTTCGCAGCAGGGGAACATTTCAGTTTTTATTGCCTTAACGTGCGTTTCATGCGCTGAAAATCACGTTTTGGCCAAGTATCATAGTTTTCACTATAACTTAATTTCTAGCACTTAGAAGGATGCCAAATGCAAAACTTACTTGAATTGGACGATTATACACTATATACACAGTAACTATGTGCCTCTGACAGTTTGTTTCGCAGCAGGGGAACATTTCAGTTTTTATTGCCTTAACGTGCGTTTCATGCGCTGAAAATCACGTTTTGGCCAAGTATCATAATTTTCACTATAACTTAATTTCTATCACTTAGAATGATGCCAAATGAAAAACTTACTTAAATTGGACAATTATACACTATATACACAGTAACTATGTGTATTTGACAGTTTTTTTCGCAGCAGGGGAACATTTCAGTTTTTATTGCCTTAACGTGCGTTTCATGCTCTGAAAATCACGTTTTGGCCAAGTATCATAGTTTTCACTATAACTTAATTTCTATCACCTAGAATGATGCTAAATGCAAAACTTACTTGAATTGGACAATTTAACACTATATACACAGTAACTATGTGTCGCTGACAGTTTGTTTCGCAGCAGGGGAACATTTCAGTTTTTATTGCCTTAACGTGCGTTTCATGCGCTGAAAATCACGTTTTGGCCAAGTATCATAGTTTTCCCTATAACTTAATTTCTAGCACTTAGAATGATGCCAAATGAAAAACTTACTTGAATTGGACAATTATACACTATACACACAGTAACTATGTGTATTTGACAGTTTGTTTCGCAGCAGGGGAACATTTCAGTTTTTATTGCCTTAACGTGCGTTTCATGCGCTGAAAATCACGTTTTGGCCAAGTATCATAGTTTTCACTATAACTTAATTTCTATCACTTAGAATGATGCTAAATGCAAAACTTACTTGAATTGGACAATTATACACTATATACACAGTAACTATGTGTATTTGACAGTTTGTTTCGCAGCAGGGGAACATTTCAGTTTTTATTGCCTTAACGTGCGTTTCATGCGCTGAAAATCACGTTTTGGCCAACTATCATAGTTTTCACTATAACTTAGTTTCTATCACTTAGAATGATGCTAAATGCAAAACTTACTCGAATTGGACAATTTTACACTATATACACAGTAACTATGTGTCGTTGACAGTTTGTTTCGCAGCAGGGGAACATTTCAGTTTTTATTGCCTTAACGTGCGTTTCAGGCGCTGAAAATCACGTTTTGGCCAAGTATCATAGTTTTCACTATAACTTAATTTCTATCACTTAGAATGATGCTAAATGCAAAACTTACTTGAATTGGACGATTTTACACATATACACAGTAACTATGTGTCTCTGACAGTTTGTTTCGCAGCAGGGGAACATTTCAGTTTTTATTGCCTTAACGTGCGTTTCATGCGCTGAAAATCACGTTTTGGCCAAGTATCATAGTTTTCACTATAACTTAATTTCTAGCACTTAGAATGATGCCAAATGAAAAACTTACTTGAATTGGACAATTTTACACTACATACACAGTAACTATGTGTCGTTGACAGTTTGTTTCGCAGCAGGGGAACATTTCAGTTTTTATTGCCTTAACGTGCGTTTCAGGCGCTGAAAATCACGTTTTGGCCAAGTATCATAGTTTTCACTTTAACTTAATTTCTATCACTTAGAATGATACTAAATGCAAAACTTACTTGAATTGCACGATTTTACATTACATACACAGTAACTATGTGTCTCTGACAGTTTGTTTCGCAGCAGGGGAACATTTCAGTTTTTATTGCCTTAACGTGCGTTTCATGCGCTGAAAATCACGTTTTGGCCAAGTATCATAGTTTTCACTATAACTTAATTTCTAGCACTTAGAATGATGCCAAATGAAAAACTTACTTGAATTGGACAATTTTACACTACATACACAGTAACTATGTGTCGCTGACAGTTTGTTTCGCAGCAGGGGAACATTTCAGTTTTTATTGCCTTAACGTGCGTTTCAGGCGCTGAAAATCACGTTTTGGCCAAGTATCATAGTTTTCACTATAACTTAATTTCTATCACTTAGAATGATGCTAAATGCAAAACTTACTTGAATTGGACGATTTTACACTATATACACAGTAACTATGTGTCTCTGACAGTTTGTTTCGCAGCAGGGGAACATTTCAGTTTTTATTGCCTTAACGTGCGTTTCATGCGCTGAAAATCACGTTTTGGCCAAGTATCATAGTTTTCACTATAACTTAATTTCTAGCACTTAGAAGGATGCCAAATACAAAACTTACTTGAATTGGACTATTTTACACTATATACACAGTAACTATGTGCCTCTGACAGTTTGTTTCGCAGCAGGGGAACATTTCAGTTTTTATTGCCTTAACGTGCGTTTCATGCGCTGAAAATCACGTTTTGGCCAAGTATCATAATTATCACTATAACTTAATTTCTATCACTTAGAATGATGCCAAATGAAAAACTCACTTGAATTGGACAATTATACACTATATACACAGTAACTATGTGTATTTGACAGTTTGTTTCGCAGCAGGGGAACATTTCAGTTTTTATTGCCTTAACGTGCGTTTCAGGCGCTGAAAATCACGTTTTGGCCAAGTATCATAGTTTTCACTATAACTTAATTTCTAACACTTAGAATGATGCTAAATGCAAAACTTACTTGAATTGGACAATTTTACACTATATACACAGTAACTATGTGTATTTGACAGTTTGTTTCGCAGCAGGGGAACATTTCAGTTTTTATTGCCTTAACGTGCGTTTCAGGCGCTGAAAATCACGTTTTGGCCAAGTATCATAGTTTTCACTATAACTTAATTTCTAACACTTAGAATGATGCTAAATGCAAAACTTACTTGAATTGGACAATTTTACACTATATACACAGTAACTATGTGTATTTGACAGTTTGTTTCGCAGCAGGGGAACATTTCAGTTTTTATTGCCTTAACGTGCGTTTCATGCGCTGAAAATCACGTTTTGGCCAAGTATCATAGTTTTCCCTATAACTTAATTTCTAGCACTTAGAATGATGCCAAATGCAAAACTTACTTGAATTGGACGATTTTACACTATATACACAGTAACTATGTGCCTCTGACAGTTTGTTTCGCAGCAGGGGAACATTTCAGTTTTTATTGCCTTAACGTGCGTTTCATGCGCTAAAAATCACGTTTTGGCCAAGTATCATAATTTTCAATATAACTTAATTTCTATCACTTAGAATGATGCCAAATGAAAAACTTACTTGAATTGGACATTTATACACTATATACACAGTAACTATGTGTATTTGACAGTTTGTTTCGCAGCAGGGGAACATTTCAGTTTTTATTGCCTTAACGTGCGTTTCATGCGCTGAAAATCACGTTTTGGCCAAGTATCATAGTTTTCACTATAACTTAATTTCTATCACTTAGAATGATGCTAAATGCAAAACTTACTTGAATTGGACAATTATACACTATATACACAGTAACTATGTGTATTTGACAGTTTGTTTCGCAGCGGGGGGACATTTCAGTTTTTAATGCCTTAATGTGCATTTCATGCGCTGAAAATCACGTTTTGGCCAAGTATCATAATTTTACCTATAACTTAATTTCTATCACTTAGAATGATGCCAAATGAAAAACTTACTTGAATTGGACAATTATACACTATATACACAGTAACTATGTGTTGCTGACAGTTTGTTTCGCAGCAGGGGAACATTTCAGTTTTTATTGCCTTAACGTGCGTTTCATGCGCTGAAAATCACGTTTTGGCCAAGTATCATAATTATCACTATAACTTAATTTCTATCACTTAGAATGATGCCAAATGAAAAACTCACTTGAATTGGACAATTATACACTATATACACAGTAACTATGTGTATTTGACAGTTTGTTTCGCAGCAGGGGAACATTTCAGTTTTTATTGCCTTAACGTGCGTTTCATGCGCTGAAAATCACGTTTTGGCCAAGTATCATAGTTTTTCACTATAACTTAATTTTTATCACTTAGAATGATGCTAAATGCAAAACTTACTTGAATTGGACGATTTTACACTATATACACAGTAACTATGTGTCTCTGACAGTTTGTTTCGCAGCAGGGGAACATTTCAGTTTTTATTGCCTTAACGTGCGTTTCATGCGCTGAAAATCACGTTTTGGCCAAGTATCATAGTTTTCACTATAACTTAATTTCTAGCACTTAGAAGGATGCCAAATGCAAAACTTACTTGAATTGGACGATTTTACACTATATACACAGTAACTATGTGCCTCTGACAGTTTGTTTCGCAGCAGGGGAACATTTCAGTTTTTATTGCCTTAACGTGCGTTTCATGCGCTGAAAATCACGTTTTGGCCAAGTATCATAGTTTTCCCTAATACTTAATTTCTAGCACTTAGAATGATGCCAAACGCAAAACTTACTTGAATTGGACGATTTTACACTATATACACAGTAACTATGTGCCTCTGACAGTTTGTTTCGCAGCAGGGGAACATTTCAGTTTTTATTGCCTTAACGTGCGTTTCATGCGCTGAAAATCAAGTTTTGGCCAAGTATCATAATTTTCAATATAACTTAATTTCTATCACTTAGAATGATGCCAAATGAAAAACTTACTTGAATTGGACAATTATACACTATATACACAGTAACTATGTGTATTTGACAGTTTGTTTCGCAGCAGGGGAACATTTCAGTTTTTATTGCCTTAACGTGCGTTTCATGCGCTGAAAATCACGTTTTGGCCAACTATCATAGTTTTCACTATAACTTAATTTCTATCACTTAGAATGATGCCAAATGCAAAACTTACTCGAATTGGACAATTTTACACTATATACACAGTAACTATGTGTCGTTGACAGTTTGTTTCGCAGCAGGGGAACATTTCAGTTTTTATTGCCTTAACGTGCGTTTCAGGCGCTGAAAATCAAGTTTTGGCCAAGTATCATAGTTTTCCCTAATACTTAATTTCTAGCACTTAGAATGATGCCAAACGCAAAACTTACTTGAATTGGACAATTTTACACTATATACACAGTAACTATGTGCCTCTGACAGTTTGTTTCGCAGCAGGGGAACATTTCAGTTTTTATTGCCTTAACGTGCGTTTTATGCGCTGAAAATCACGTTTTGGCCAAGTATCATAGTTTTCCCTAATACTTAATTTCTAGCACTTAGAATGATGCCAAACGCAAAACTTACTTGAATTGGACGATTTTACACTATATACACAGTAACTATGTGCCTCTGACAGTTTGTTTCGCAGCAGGGGAACATTTCAGTTTTTATTGCCTTAACGTGCGTTTCATGCGCTGAAAATCACGTTTTGGCCAAGTATCATAGTTTTCACTATAACTTAATTTCTAGCACTTAGAAGGATGCCAAATGCAAAACTTACTTGAATTGGACGATTTTACACTATATACACAGTAACTATGTGCCTCTGACAGTTTGTTTCGCAGCAGGGGAACATTTCAGTTTTTATTGCCTTAACGTGCGTTTCATGCGCTGAAAATCACGTTTTGGCCAAGTATCATAGTTTTCCCTAATACTTAATTTCTAGCACTTAGAATGATGCCAAACGCAAAACTTACTTGAATTGGACGATTTTACACTATATACACAGTAACTATGTGCCTCTGACAGTTTGTTTCGCAGCAGGGGAACATTTCAGTTTTTATTGCCTTAACGTGCGTTTCATGCGCTGAAAATCAAGTTTTGGCCAAGTATCATAATTTTCAATATAACTTAATTTCTATCACTTAGAATGATGCCAAATGAAAAACTTACTTGAATTGGACAATTATACACTATATACACAGTAACTATGTGTATTTGACAGTTTGTTTCGCAGCAGGGGAACATTTCAGTTTTTATTGCCTTAACGTGCGTTTCATGCGCTGAAAATCACGTTTTGGCCAACTATCATAGTTTTCACTATAACTTAATTTCTATCACTTAGAATGATGCCAAATGCAAAACTTACTCGAATTGGACAATTTTACACTATATACACAGTAACTATGTGTCGTTGACAGTTTGTTTCGCAGCAGGGGAACATTTCAGTTTTTATTGCCTTAACGTGCGTTTCAGGCGCTGAAAATCACGTTTTGGCCAAGTATCATAGTTTTCACTATAACTTAATTTCTAGCACTTAGAAGGATGCCAAATGCAAAACTTACTTGAATTGGACGATTTTACACTATATACACAGTAACTATGTGCCTCTGACAGTTTGTTTCGCAGCAGGGGAACATTTCAGTTTTTATTGCCTTAACGTGCGTTTCATGCGCTGAAAATCACGTTTTGGCCAAGTATCATAATTATCACTATAACTTAATTTCTATCACTTAGAATGACGCCAAATGAAAAACTTACTTGAATTGGACAATTATACACTATATACACAGTAACTATGTGTATTTGACAGTTTGTTTCGCAGCAGGGGAACATTTCAGTTTTTATTGCCTTAACGTGCGTTTCAGGCGCTGAAAATCACGTTTTGGCCAAGTATCATAGTTTTCACTATAACTTAATTTCTATCACTTAGAATGATGCTAAATGCAAAACTTACTTGAATTGGACGATTTTACACTATATACACAGTAACTATGTGTCTCTGACAGTTTGTTTCGCAGCAGGGGAACATTTCAGTTTTTATTGCCTTAACGTGCGTTTCATGCGCTGAAAATCACGTTTTGGCCAAGTATCATAGTTTTCACTATAACTTAATTTCTAGCACTTAGAAGGATGCCAAATGCAAAACTTACTTGAATTGGACGATTATACACTATATACACAGTAACTATGTGCCTCTGACAGTTTGTTTCGCAGCAGGGGAACATTTCAGTTTTTATTGCCTTAACGTGCGTTTCATGCGCTGAAAATCACGTTTTGGCCAAGTATCATAATTTTCACTATAACTTAATTTCTATCACTTAGAATGATGCCAAATGAAAAACTTACTTAAATTGGACAATTATACACTATATACACAGTAACTATGTGTATTTGACAGTTTTTTTCGCAGCAGGGGAACATTTCAGTTTTTATTGCCTTAACGTGCGTTTCATGCTCTGAAAATCACGTTTTGGCCAAGTATCATAGTTTTCACTATAACTTAATTTCTATCACCTAGAATGATGCTAAATGCAAAACTTACTTGAATTGGACAATTTAACACTATATACACAGTAACTATGTGTCGCTGACAGTTTGTTT
The DNA here is from genome assembly GCF_051989575.1 of Stigmatopora nigra. Classification (NCBI taxonomy): domain Eukaryota; kingdom Metazoa; phylum Chordata; class Actinopteri; order Syngnathiformes; family Syngnathidae; genus Stigmatopora; species Stigmatopora nigra. The sequence goes on along the minus strand of NC_135511.1, from coordinate 453,442 downwards.
CGCAGCAGGGGAACATTTCAGTTTTTATTGCCTTAACGTGCGTTTCATGCGCTGAAAATCACGTTTTGGCCAAGTATCATAGTTTTCCCTATAACTTAATTTCTAGCACTTAGAATGATGCCAAATGAAAAACTTACTTGAATTGGACAATTATACACTATACACACAGTAACTATGTGTATTTGACAGTTTGTTTCGCAGCAGGGGAACATTTCAGTTTTTATTGCCTTAACGTGCGTTTCATGCGCTGAAAATCACGTTTTGGCCAAGTATCATAGTTTTCACTATAACTTAATTTCTATCACTTAGAATGATGCTAAATGCAAAACTTACTTGAATTGGACAATTATACACTATATACACAGTAACTATGTGTATTTGACAGTTTGTTTCGCAGCAGGGGAACATTTCAGTTTTTATTGCCTTAACGTGCGTTTCATGCGCTGAAAATCACGTTTTGGCCAACTATCATAGTTTTCACTATAACTTAGTTTCTATCACTTAGAATGATGCTAAATGCAAAACTTACTCGAATTGGACAATTTTACACTATATACACAGTAACTATGTGTCGTTGACAGTTTGTTTCGCAGCAGGGGAACATTTCAGTTTTTATTGCCTTAACGTGCGTTTCAGGCGCTGAAAATCACGTTTTGGCCAAGTATCATAGTTTTCACTATAACTTAATTTCTATCACTTAGAATGATGCTAAATGCAAAACTTACTTGAATTGGACGATTTTACACATATACACAGTAACTATGTGTCTCTGACAGTTTGTTTTGCAGCAGGGGAACATTTCAGTTTTTATTGCCTTAACGTGCGTTTCATGCGCTGAAAATCACGTTTTGGCCAAGTATCATAGTTTTCACTATAACTTAATTTCTAGCACTTAGAATGATGCCAAATGAAAAACTTACTTGAATTGGACAATTTTACACTACATACACAGTAACTATGTGTCGTTGACAGTTTGTTTCGCAGCAGGGGAACATTTCAGTTTTTATTGCCTTAACGTGCGTTTCAGGCGCTGAAAATCACGTTTTGGCCAAGTATCATAGTTTTCACTTTAACTTAATTTCTATCACTTAGAATGATACTAAATGCAAAACTTACTTGAATTGCACAATTTTACATTACATACACAGTAACTATGTGTCTCTGACAGTTTGTTTCGCAGCAGGGGAACATTTCAGTTTTTATTGCCTTAACGTGCGTTTCATGCGCTGAAAATCACGTTTTGGCCAAGTATCATAGTTTTCACTATAACTTAATTTCTAGCACTTAGAATGATGCCAAATGAAAAACTTACTTGAATTGGACAATTTTACACTACATACACAGTAACTATGTGTCGCTGACAGTTTGTTTCGCAGCAGGGGAACATTTCAGTTTTTATTGCCTTAACGTGCGTTTCAGGCGCTGAAAATCACGTTTTGGCCAAGTATCATAGTTTTCACTATAACTTAATTTCTATCACTTAGAATGATGCTAAATGCAAAACTTACTTGAATTGGACGATTTTACACTATATACACAGTAACTATGTGTCTCTGACAGTTTGTTTCGCAGCAGGGGAACATTTCAGTTTTTATTGCCTTAACGTGCGTTTCATGCGCTGAAAATCACGTTTTGGCCAAGTATCATAGTTTTCACTATAACTTAATTTCTAGCACTTAGAAGGATGCCAAATACAAAACTTACTTGAATTGGACTATTTTACACTATATACACAGTAACTATGTGCCTCTGACAGTTTGTTTCGCAGCAGGGGAACATTTCAGTTTTTATTGCCTTAACGTGCGTTTCATGCGCTGAAAATCACGTTTTGGCCAAGTATCATAATTATCACTATAACTTAATTTCTATCACTTAGAATGATGCCAAATGAAAAACTCACTTGAATTGGACAATTATACACTATATACACAGTAACTATGTGTATTTGACAGTTTGTTTCGCAGCAGGGGAACATTTCAGTTTTTATTGCCTTAACGTGCGTTTCAGGCGCTGAAAATCACGTTTTGGCCAAGTATCATAGTTTTCACTATAACTTAATTTCTAACACTTAGAATGATGCTAAATGCAAAACTTACTTGAATTGGACAATTTTACACTATATACACAGTAACTATGTGTATTTGACAGTTTGTTTCGCAGCAGGGGAACATTTCAGTTTTTATTGCCTTAACGTGCGTTTCATGCGCTGAAAATCACGTTTTGGCCAAGTATCATAGTTTTCCCTATAACTTAATTTCTAGCACTTAGAATGATGCCAAATGCAAAACTTACTTGAATTGGACGATTTTACACTATATACACAGTAACTATGTGCCTCTGACAGTTTGTTTCGCAGCAGGGGAACATTTCAGTTTTTATTGCCTTAACGTGCGTTTCATGCGCTAAAAATCACGTTTTGGCCAAGTATCATAATTTTCAATATAACTTAATTTCTATCACTTAGAATGATGCCAAATGAAAAACTTACTTGAATTGGACAATTATACACTATATACACAGTAACTATGTGTATTTGACAGTTTGTTTCGCAGCAGGGGAACATTTCAGTTTTTATTGCCTTAACGTGCGTTTCATGCGCTGAAAATCACGTTTTGGCCAAGTATCATAGTTTTCACTATAACTTAATTTCTATCACTTAGAATGATGCTAAATGCAAAACTTACTTGAATTGGACAATTATACACTATATACACAGTAACTATGTGTATTTGACAGTTTGTTTCGCAGCGGGGGGACATTTCAGTTTTTAATGCCTTAATGTGCATTTCATGCGCTGAAAATCACGTTTTGGCCAAGTATCATAATTTTACCTATAACTTAATTTCTATCACTTAGAATGATGCCAAATGAAAAACTTACTTGAATTGGACAATTATACACTATATACACAGTAACTATGTGTTGCTGACAGTTTGTTTCGCAGCAGGGGAACATTTCAGTTTTTATTGCCTTAACGTGCGTTTCATGCGCTGAAAATCACGTTTTGGCCAAGTATCATAGTTTTCACTATAACTTAATTTTTATCACTTAGAATGATGCTAAATGCAAAACTTACTTGAATTGGACGATTTTACACTATATACACAGTAACTATGTGTCTCTGACAGTTTGTTTCGCAGCAGGGGAACATTTCAGTTTTTATTGCCTTAACGTGCGTTTCATGCGCTGAAAATCACGTTTTGGCCAAGTATCATAGTTTTCACTATAACTTAATTTCTAGCACTTAGAAGGATGCCAAATGCAAAACTTACTTGAATTGGACGATTTTACACTATATACACAGTAACTATGTGCCTCTGACAGTTTGTTTCGCAGCAGGGGAACATTTCAGTTTTTATTGCCTTAACGTGCGTTTCATGCGCTGAAAATCACGTTTTGGCCAAGTATCATAGTTTTCCCTAATACTTAATTTCTAGCACTTAGAATGATGCCAAACGCAAAACTTACTTGAATTGGACGATTTTACACTATATACACAGTAACTATGTGCCTCTGACAGTTTGTTTCGCAGCAGGGGAACATTTCAGTTTTTATTGCCTTAACGTGCGTTTCATGCGCTGAAAATCAAGTTTTGGCCAAGTATCATAATTTTCAATATAACTTAATTTCTATCACTTAGAATGATGCCAAATGAAAAACTTACTTGAATTGGACAATTATACACTATATACACAGTAACTATGTGTATTTGACAGTTTGTTTCGCAGCAGGGGAACATTTCAGTTTTTATTGCCTTAACGTGCGTTTCATGCGCTGAAAATCACGTTTTGGCCAACTATCATAGTTTTCACTATAACTTAATTTCTATCACTTAGAATGATGCCAAATGCAAAACTTACTCGAATTGGACAATTTTACACTATATACACATTAACTATGTGTCGTTGACAGTTTGTTTCGCAGCAGGGGAACATTTCAGTTTTTATTGCCTTAACGTGCGTTTCAGGCGCTGAAAATCACGTTTTGGCCAAGTATCATAGTTTTCACTATAACTTAATTTCTAGCACTTAGAAGGATGCCAAATGCAAATCTTACTTGAATTGGACGATTTTACACTATATACACAGTAACTATGTGCCTCTGACAGTTTGTTTCGCAGCAGGGGAACATTTCAGTTTTTATTGCCTTAACGTGCGTTTCATGCGCTGAAAATCACGTTTTGGCCAAGTATCATAATTATCACTATAACTTAATTTCTATCACTTAGAATGACGCCAAATGAAAAACTTACTTGAATTGGACAATTATACACTATATACACAGTAACTATGTGTATTTGACAGTTTTTTTCGCAGCAGGGGAACATTTCAGTTTTTATTGCCTTAACGTGCGTTTCATGCGCTGAAAATCACGTTTTGGCCAAGTATCATAATTTTCCCTATAACTTAATTTCTAGCACTTAGAATGATGCCAAATGCAAAACTTACTTGGAATGGACGATTTTACACTATATACACAGTAACTATGTGCCTCTGACAGTTTGTTTCGCAGCAGGGGAACATTTCAGTTTTTATTGCCTTAACGTGCGTTTCAGGCGCTGAAAATCACGTTTTGGCCAAGTATCATAGTTTTCACTATAACTTAATTTCTATCACTTAGAATGATACTAAATGCAAAACTTACTTGAATTGGACGATTTTACACTATATACACAGTAACTATGTGTCTCTGACAGTTTGTTTCGCAGCAGGGGAACATTTCAGTTTTTATTGCCTTAACGTGCGTTTCATGCGCTGAAAATCACGTTTTGGCCAAGTTACATAGTTTTCACTATAACTTAATTTCTAGCACTTAGAATGATGCCAAATGAAAAACTTACTTGAATTGGACAATTTTACACTACATACACAGTAACTATGTGTCGCTGACAGTTTGTTTCGCAGCAGGGGAACATTTCAGTTTTTATTGCCTTAACGTGCGTTTCAGGCGCTGAAAATCACGTTTTGGCCAAGTATCATAGTTTTCACTATAACTTAATTTCTATCACTTAGAATGATGCTAAATGCAAAACTTACTTGAATTGGACGATTTTACACTATATACACAGTAACTATGTGTCTCTGACAGTTTGTTTCGCAGCAGGGGAACATTTCAGTTTTTATTGCCTTAACGTGCGTTTCATGCGCTGAAAATCACGTTTTGGCCAAGTATCATAGTTTTCACTATAACTTAATTTCTAGCACTTAGAAGGATGCCAAATGCAAAACTTACTTGAATTGGACGATTATACACTATATACACAGTAACTATGTGCCTCTGACAGTTTGTTTCGCAGCAGGGGAACATTTCAGTTTTTATTGCCTTAACGTGCGTTTCATGCGCTGAAAATCACGTTTTGGCCAAGTATCATAATTTTCACTATAACTTAATTTCTATCACTTAGAATGATGCCAAATGAAAAACTTACTTAAATTGGACAATTATACACTATATACACAGTAACTATGTGTATTTGACAGTTTTTTTCGCAGCAGGGGAACATTTCAGTTTTTATTGCCTTAACGTGCGTTTCAGGCGCTGAAAATCACGTTTTGGCCAAGTATCATAGTTTTCACTATAACTTAATTTCTATCACTTAGAATGATACTAAATGCAAAACTTACTTGAATTGCACGATTTTACATTACATACACAGTAACTATGTGTCTCTGACAGTTTGTTTCGCAGCAGGGGAACATTTCAGTTTTTATTGCCTTAACGTGCGTTTCATGCGCTGAAAATCACGTTTTGGCCAAGTATCATAGTTTTCACTATAACTTAATTTCTAGCACTTAGAATGATGCCAAATGAAAAACTTACTTGAATTGGACAATTTTACACTACATACACAGTAACTATGTGTCGCTGACAGTTTGTTTCGCAGCAGGGGAACATTTCAGTTTTTATTGCCTTAACGTGCGTTTCAGGCGCTGAAAATCACGTTTTGGCCAAGTATCATAGTTTTCACTATAACTTAATTTCTATCACTTAGAATGATGCTAAATGCAAAACTTACTTGAATTGGACAATTTTACACTATATACACAGTAACTATGTGTCGCTGACAGTTTGTTTCGCAGCAGGGGAACATTTCAGTTTTTATTGCCTTAACGTGCGTTTCATGCGCTGAAAATCACGTTTTGGCCAAGTATCATAGTTTTCCCTATAACTTAATTTCTAGCACTTAGAATGATGCCAAATGCAAAACTTACTTGAATTGGACGATTTTACACTATATACACAGTAACTATGTGCCTCTGACAGTTTGTTTCGCAGCAGGGGAACATTTCAGTTTTTATTGCCTTAACGTGCGTTTCATGCGCTAAAAATCACGTTTTGGCCAAGTATCATAATTTTCAATATAACTTAATTTCTATCACTTAGAATGATGCCAAATGAAAAACTTACTTGAATTGGACAATTATACACTATATACACAGTAACTATGTGTATTTGACAGTTTGTTTCGCAGCAGGGGAACATTTCAGTTTTTATTGCCTTAACGTGCGTTTCATGCGCTGAAAATCACGTTTTGGCCAAGTATCATAGTTTTCACTATAACTTAATTTCTATCACTTAGAATGATGCTAAATGCAAAACTTACTTGAATTGGACAATTATACACTATATACACAGTAACTATGTGTATTTGACAGTTTGTTTCGCAGCGGGGGGACATTTCAGTTTTTAATGCCTTAACGTGCATTTCATGCGCTGAAAATCACGTTTTGGCCAAGTATCATAGTTTTCACTATAACTTAATTTCTAGCACTTAGAAGGATGCCAAATGCAAAACTTACTTGAATTGGACGATTTTACACTATATACACAGTAACTATGTGCCTCTGACAGTTTGTTTCGCAGCAGGGGAACATTTCAGTTTTTATTGCCTTAACGTGCGTTTCAGGCGCTGAAAATCACGTTTTGGCCAAGTATCATAGTTTTCCCTAATACTTAATTTCTAGCAGTTAGAATGATGCCAAATGCAAAACTTACTTGAATTGGACGATTTTACACTATATACACAGTAACTATGTGCCTCTGACAGTTTGTTTCGCAGCAGGGGAACATTTCAGTTTTTATTGCCTTAACGTGCGTTTCATGCGCTGAAAATCACGTTTTGGCCAACTATCATAGTTTTCACTATAACTTAATTTCTATCACTTAGAATGATGCCAAATGCAAAACTTACTCGAATTGGACAATTTTACACTATATACACAGTAACTATGTGTCGTTGACAGTTTGTTTCGCAGCAGGGGAACATTTCAGTTTTTATTGCCTTAACGTGCGTTTCAGGCGCTGAAAATCACGTTTTGGCCAAGTATCATAGTTTTCACTATAACTTAATTTCTAGCACTTAGAAGGATGCCAAATGCAAAACTTACTTGAATTGGACGATTTTACACTATATACACAGTAACTATGTGCCTCTGACAGTTTGTTTCGCAGCAGGGGAACATTTCAGTTTTTATTGCCTTAACGTGCGTTTCATGCGCTGAAAATCACGTTTTGGCCAAGTATCATAATTTTCACTATAACTTAATTTCTATCACTTAGAATGATGCCAAATGAAAAACTTACTTGAATTGGACAATTATACACTATATACACAGTAACTATGTGTATTTGACAGTTTGTTTCGCAGTAGGGGAACATTTCAGTTTTTATTGCCTTAACGTGCGTTTCAGGCGCTGAAAATCACGTTTTGGCCAAGTATCATAGTTTTCACTATAACTTAATTTCTATCACTCAGAATGATACTAAATGCAAAACTTACTTGAATTGGACGATTTTACACTATATACACAGTAACTATGTGTCTCTGACAGTTTGTTTCGCAGCAGGGGAACATTTCAGTTTTTATTGCCTTAACGTGCGTTTCATGCGCTGAAAATCACGTTTTGGCCAAGTTACATAGTTTTCACTATAACTTAATTTCTAGCACTTAGAATGATGCCAAATGAAAAACTTACTTGAATTGGACAATTTTACACTACATACACAGTAACTATGTGTCGCTGACAGTTTGTTTCGCAGCAGGGGAACATTTCAGTTTTTATTGCCTTAACGTGCGTTTCAGGCGCTGAAAATCACGTTTTGGCCAAGTATCATAGTTTTCACTATAACTTAATTTCTATCACTTAGAATGATGCTAAATGCAAAACTTACTTGAATTGGACGATTTTACACTATATACACAGTAACTATGTGTCTCTGACAGTTTGTTTCGCAGCAGGGGAACATTTCAGTTTTTATTGCCTTAACGTGCGTTTCATGCGCTGAAAATCACGTTTTGGCCAAGTATCATAGTTTTCACTATAACTTAATTTCTATCACTTAGAATGATGCCAAATGAAAAACTTACTTAAATTGGACAATTATACACTATATACACAGTAACTATGTGTATTTGACAGTTTTTTTCGCAGCAGGGGAACATTTCAGTTTTTATTGCCTTAACGTGCGTTTCATGCTCTGAAAATCACGTTTTGGCCAAGTATCATAGTTTTCACTATAACTTAATTTCTATCACCTAGAATGATGCTAAATGCAAAACTTACTTGAATTGGACAATTTAACACTATATACACAGTAACTATGTGTCGCTGACAGTTTGTTTCGCAGCAGGGGAACATTTCAGTTTTTATTGCCTTAACGTGCGTTTCATGCGCTGAAAATCACGTTTTGGCCAAGTATCATAGTTTTCCCTATAACTTAATTTCTAGCACTTAGAATGATGCCAAATGAAAAACTTACTTGAATTGGACAATTATACACTATACACACAGTAACTATGTGTATTTGACAGTTTGTTTCGCAGCAGGGGAACATTTCAGTTTTTATTGCCTTAACGTGCGTTTCATGCGCTGAAAATCACGTTTTGGCCAAGTATCATAGTTTTCACTATAACTTAATTTCTATCACTTAGAATGATGCTAAATGCAAAACTTACTTGAATTGGACAATTATACACTATATACACAGTAACTATGTGTATTTGACAGTTTGTTTCGCAGCAGGGGAACATTTCAGTTTTTATTGCCTTAACGTGCGTTTCATGCGCTGAAAATCACGTTTTGGCCAACTATCATAGTTTTCACTATAACTTAGTTTCTATCACTTAGAATGATGCCAAATGCAAAACTTACTCGAATTGGACAATTTTACACTATATACACAGTAACTATGTGTCGTTGACAGTTTGTTTCGCAGCAGGGGAACATTTCAGTTTTTATTGCCTTAACGTGCGTTTCAGGCGCTGAAAATCACGTTTTGGCCAAGTATCATAGTTTTCACTATAACTTAATTTCTATCACTTAGAATGATGCTAAATGCAAAACTTACTTGAATTGGACGATTTTACACATATACACAGTAACTATGTGTCTCTGACAGTTTGTTTCGCAGCAGGGGAACATTTCAGTTTTTATTGCCTTAACGTGCGTTTCATGCGCTGAAAATCACGTTTTGGCCAAGTATCATAGTTTTCACTATAACTTAATTTCTAGCACTTAGAATGATGCCAAATGAAAAACTTACTTGAATTGGACAATTTTACACTACATACACAGTAACTATGTGTCGTTGACAGTTTGTTTCGCAGCAGGGGAACATTTCAGTTTTTATTGCCTTAACGTGCGTTTCAGGCGCTGAAAATCACGTTTTGGCCAAGTATCATAGTTTTCACTTTAACTTAATTTCTATCACTTAGAATGATACTAAATGCAAAACTTACTTGAATTGCACGATTTTACATTACATACACAGTAACTATGTGTCTCTGACAGTTTGTTTCGCAGCAGGGGAACATTTCAGTTTTTATTGCCTTAACGTGCGTTTCATGCGCTGAAAATCACGTTTTGGCCAAGTATCATAGTTTTCACTATAACTTAATTTCTAGCACTTAGAATGATGCCAAATGAAAAACTTACTTGAATTGGACAATTTTACACTACATACACAGTAACTATGTGTCGCTGACAGTTTGTTTCGCAGCAGGGGAACATTTCAGTTTTTATTGCCTTAACGTGCGTTTCAGGCGCTGAAAATCACGTTTTGGCCAAGTATCATAGTTTTCACTATAACTTAATTTCTATCACTTAGAATGATGCTAAATGCAAAACTTACTTGAATTGGACGATTTTACACTATATACACAGTAACTATGTGTCTCTGACAGTTTGTTTCGCAGCAGGGGAACATTTCAGTTTTTATTGCCTTAACGTGCGTTTCATGCGCTGAAAATCACGTTTTGGCCAAGTATCATAGTTTTCACTATAACTTAATTTCTAGCACTTAGAAGGATGCCAAATACAAAACTTACTTGAATTGGACTATTTTACACTATATACACAGTAACTATGTGCCTCTGACAGTTTGTTTCGCAGCAGGGGAACATTTCAGTTTTTATTGCCTTAACGTGCGTTTCATGCGCTGAAAATCACGTTTTGGCCAAGTATCATAATTATCACTATAACTTAATTTCTATCACTTAGAATGATGCCAAATGAAAAACTCACTTGAATTGGACAATTATACACTATATACACAGTAACTATGTGTATTTGACAGTTTGTTTCGCAGCAGGGGAACATTTCAGTTTTTATTGCCTTAACGTGCGTTTCAGGCGCTGAAAATCACGTTTTGGCCAAGTATCATAGTTTTCACTATAACTTAATTTCTAACACTTAGAATGATGCTAAATGCAAAACTTACTTGAATTGGACAATTTTACACTATATACACAGTAACTATGTGTATTTGACAGTTTGTTTCGCAGCAGGGGAACATTTCAGTTTTTATTGCCTTAACGTGCGTTTCATGCGCTGAAAATCACGTTTTGGCCAAGTATCATAGTTTTCCCTATAACTTAATTTCTAGCACTTAGAATGATGCCAAATGCAAAACTTACTTGAATTGGACGATTTTACACTATATACACAGTAACTATGCGCCTCTGACAGTTTGTTTCGCAGCAGGGGAACATTTCAGTTTTTATTGCCTTAACGTGCGTTTCATGCGCTAAAAATCACGTTTTGGCCAAGTATCATAATTTTCAATATAACTTAATTTCTATCACTTAGAATGATGCCAAATGAAAAACTTACTTGAATTGGACAATTATACACTATATACACAGTAACTATGTGTATTTGACAGTTTGTTTCGCAGCAGGGGAACATTTCAGTTTTTATTGCCTTAACGTGCGTTTCATGCGCTGAAAATCACGTTTTGGCCAAGTATCATAGTTTTCACTATAACTTAATTTCTATCACTTAGAATGATGCTAAATGCAAAACTTACTTGAATTGGACAATTATACACTATATACACAGTAACTATGTGTATTTGACAGTTTGTTTCGCAGCGGGGGGACATTTCAGTTTTTAATGCCTTAATGTGCATTTCATGCGCTGAAAATCACGTTTTGGCCAAGTATCATAATTTTACCTATAACTTAATTTCTATCACTTAGAATGATGCCAAATGAAAAACTTACTTGAATTGGACAATTATACACTATATACACAGTAACTATGTGTTGCTGACAGTTTGTTTCGCAGCAGGGGAACATTTCAGTTTTTATTGCCTTAACGTGCGTTTCATGCGCTGAAAATCACGTTTTGGCCAAGTATCATAGTTTTCACTATAACTTAATTTTTATCACTTAGAATGATGCTAAATGCAAAACTTACTTGAATTGGACGATTTTACACTATATACACAGTAACTATGTGTCTCTGACAGTTTGTTTCGCAGCAGGGGAACATTTCAGTTTTTATTGCCTTAACGTGCGTTTCATGCGCTGAAAATCACGTTTTGGCCAAGTATCATAGTTTTCACTATAACTTAATTTCTAGCACTTAGAAGGATGCCAAATGCAAAACTTACTTGAATTGGACGATTTTACACTATATACACAGTAACTATGTGCCTCTGACAGTTTGTTTCGCAGCAGGGGAACATTTCAGTTTTTATTGCCTTAACGTGCGTTTCATGCGCTGAAAATCACGTTTTGGCCAAGTATCATAGTTTTCCCTAATACTTAATTTCTAGCACTTAGAATGATGCCAAACGCAAAACTTACTTGAATTGGACGATTTTACACTATATACACAGTAACTATGTGCCTCTGACAGTTTGTTTCGCAGCAGGGGAACATTTCAGTTTTTATTGCCTTAACGTGCGTTTCATGCGCTGAAAATCAAGTTTTGGCCAAGTATCATAATTTTCAATATAACTTAATTTCTATCACTTAGAATGATGCCAAATGAAAAACTTACTTGAATTGGACAATTATACACTATATACACAGTAACTATGTGTATTTGACAGTTTGTTTCGCAGCAGGGGAACATTTCAGTTTTTATTGCCTTAACGTGCGTTTCATGCGCTGAAAATCACGTTTTGGCCAACTATCATAGTTTTCACTATAACTTAATTTCTATCACTTAGAATGATGCCAAATGCAAAACTTACTCGAATTGGACAATTTTACACTATATACACAGTAACTATGTGTCGTTGACAGTTTGTTTCGCAGCAGGGGAACATTTCAGTTTTTATTGCCTTAACGTGCGTTTCAGGCGCTGAAAATCACGTTTTGGCCAAGTATTATAGTTTTCACTATAACTTAATTTCTAGCACTTAGAAGGATGCCAAATGCAAAACTTACTTGAATTGGACGATTTTACACTATATACACAGTAACTATGTGCCTCTGACAGTTTGTTTCGCAGCAGGGGAACATTTCAGTTTTTATTGCCTTAACGTGCGTTTCATGCGCTGAAAATCACGTTTTGGCCAAGTATCATAATTATCACTATAACTTAATTTCTAGCACTTAGAATGACGCCAAATGAAAAACTTACTTGAATTGGACAATTATACACTATATACACAGTAACTATGTGTATTTGACAGTTTGTTTCGCAGCAGGGGAACATTTCAGTTTTTATTGCCTTAACGTGCGTTTCAGGCGCTGAAAATCACGTTTTGGCCAAGTATCATAGTTTTCACTATAACTTAATTTCTATCACTTAGAATGATGCTAAATGCAAAACTTACTTGAATTGGACGATTTTACACTATATACACAGTAACTATGTGTCTCTGACAGTTTGTTTCGCAGCAGGGGAACATTTCAGTTTTTATTGCCTTAACGTGCGTTTCATGCGCTGAAAATCACGTTTTGGCCAAGTATCATAGTTTTCACTATAACTTAATTTCTAGCACTTAGAAGGATGCCAAATGCAAAACTTACTTGAATTGGACGATTATACACTATATACACAGTAACTATGTGCCTCTGACAGTTTGTTTCGCAGCAGGGGAACATTTCAGTTTTTATTGCCTTAACGTGCGTTTCATGCGCTGAAAATCACGTTTTGGCCAAGTATCATAATTTTCACTATAACTTAATTTCTATCACTTAGAATGATGCCAAATGAAAAACTTACTTAAATTGGACAATTATACACTATATACACAGTAACTATGTGTATTTGACAGTTTTTTTCGCAGCAGGGGAACATTTCAGTTTTTATTGCCTTAACGTGCGTTTCATGCTCTGAAAATCACGTTTTGGCCAAGTATCATAGTTTTCACTATAACTTAATTTCTATCACCTAGAATGATGCTAAATGCAAAACTTACTTGAATTGGACAATTTAACACTATATACACAGTAACTATGTGTCGCTGACAGTTTGTTTCGCAGCAGGGGAACATTTCAGTTTTTATTGCCTTAACGTGCGTTTCATGCGCTGAAAATCACGTTTTGGCCAAGTATCATAGTTTTCCCTATAACTTAATTTCTAGCACTTAGAATGATGCCAAATGAAAAACTTACTTGAATTGGACAATTATACACTATACACACAGTAACTATGTGTATTTGACAGTTTGTTTCGCAGCAGGGGAACATTTCAGTTTTTATTGCCTTAACGTGCGTTTCATGCGCTGAAAATCACGTTTTGGCCAAGTATCATAGTTTTCACTATAACTTAATTTCTATCACTTAGAATGATGCTAAATGCAAAACTTACTTGAATTGGACAATTATACACTATATACACAGTAACTATGTGTATTTGACAGTTTGTTTCGCAGCAGGGGAACATTTCAGTTTTTATTGCCTTAACGTGCGTTTCATGCGCTGAAAATCACGTTTTGGCCAACTATCATAGTTTTCACTATAACTTAGTTTCTATCACTTAGAATGATGCTAAATGCAAAACTTACTCGAATTGGACAATTTTACACTATATACACAGTAACTATGTGTCGTTGACAGTTTGTTTCGCAGCAGGGGAACATTTCAGTTTTTATTGCCTTAACGTGCGTTTCAGGCGCTGAAAATCACGTTTTGGCCAAGTATCATAGTTTTCACTATAACTTAATTTCTATCACTTAGAATGATGCTAAATGCAAAACTTACTTGAATTGGACGATTTTACACATATACACAGTAACTATGTGTCTCTGACAGTTTGTTTCGCAGCAGGGGAACATTTCAGTTTTTATTGCCTTAACGTGCGTTTCATGCGCTGAAAATCACGTTTTGGCCAAGTATCATAGTTTTCACTATAACTTAATTTCTAGCACTTAGAATGATGCCAAATGAAAAACTTACTTGAATTGGACAATTTTACACTACATACACAGTAACTATGTGTCGTTGACAGTTTGTTTCGCAGCAGGGGAACATTTCAGTTTTTATTGCCTTAACGTGCGTTTCAGGCGCTGAAAATCACGTTTTGGCCAAGTATCATAGTTTTCACTTTAACTTAATTTCTATCACTTAGAATGATACTAAATGCAAAACTTACTTGAATTGCACGATTTTACATTACATACACAGTAACTATGTGTCTCTGACAGTTTGTTTCGCAGCAGGGGAACATTTCAGTTTTTATTGCCTTAACGTGCGTTTCATGCGCTGAAAATCACGTTTTGGCCAAGTATCATAGTTTTCACTATAACTTAATTTCTAGCACTTAGAATGATGCCAAATGAAAAACTTACTTGAATTGGACAATTTTACACTACATACACAGTAACTATGTGTCGCTGACAGTTTGTTTCGCAGCAGGGGAACATTTCAGTTTTTATTGCCTTAACGTGCGTTTCAGGCGCTGAAAATCACGTTTTGGCCAAGTATCATAGTTTTCACTATAACTTAATTTCTATCACTTAGAATGATGCTAAATGCAAAACTTACTTGAATTGGACGATTTTACACTATATACACAGTAACTATGTGTCTCTGACAGTTTGTTTCGCAGCAGGGGAACATTTCAGTTTTTATTGCCTTAACGTGCGTTTCATGCGCTGAAAATCACGTTTTGGCCAAGTATCATAGTTTTCACTATAACTTAATTTCTAGCACTTAGAAGGATGCCAAATACAAAACTTACTTGAATTGGACTATTTTACACTATATACACAGTAACTATGTGCCTCTGACAGTTTGTTTCGCAGCAGGGGAACATTTCAGTTTTTATTGCCTTAACGTGCGTTTCATGCGCTGAAAATCACGTTTTGGCCAAGTATCATAATTATCACTATAACTTAATTTCTATCACTTAGAATGATGCCAAATGAAAAACTCACTTGAATTGGACAATTATACACTATATACACAGTAACTATGTGTATTTGACAGTTTGTTTCGCAGCAGGGGAACATTTCAGTTTTTATTGCCTTAACGTGCGTTTCAGGCGCTGAAAATCACGTTTTGGCCAAGTATCATAGTTTTCACTATAACTTAATTTCTAACACTTAGAATGATGCTAAATGCAAAACTTACTTGAATTGGACAATTTTACACTATATACACAGTAACTATGTGTATTTGACAGTTTGTTTCGCAGCAGGGGAACATTTCAGTTTTTATTGCCTTAACGTGCGTTTCAGGCGCTGAAAATCACGTTTTGGCCAAGTATCATAGTTTTCACTATAACTTAATTTCTAACACTTAGAATGATGCTAAATGCAAAACTTACTTGAATTGGACAATTATACACTATATACACAGTAACTATGTGTATTTGACAGTTTGTTTCGCAGCGGGGGGACATTTCAGTTTTTAATGCCTTAATGTGCATTTCATGCGCTGAAAATCACGTTTTGGCCAAGTATCATAGTTTTCCCTATAACTTAATTTCTAGCACTTAGAATGATGCCAAATGAAAAACTTACTTGAATTGGACAATTATACACTATATACACAGTAACTATGTGTTGCTGACAGTTTGTTTCGCAGCAGGGGAACATTTCAGTTTTTATTGCCTTAACGTGCGTTTCATGCGCTGAAAATCACGTTTTGGCCAAGTATCATAATTATCACTATAACTTAATTTCTATCACTTAGAATGATGCCAAATGAAAAACTCACTTGAATTGGACAATTATACACTATATACACAGTAACTATGTGTATTTGACAGTTTGTTTCGCAGCAGGGGAACATTTCAGTTTTTATTGCCTTAACGTGCGTTTCATGCGCTGAAAATCACGTTTTGGCCAAGTATCATAGTTTTTCACTATAACTTAATTTTTATCACTTAGAATGATGCTAAATGCAAAACTTACTTGAATTGGACGATTTTACACTATATACACAGTAACTATGTGTCTCTGACAGTTTGTTTCGCAGCAGGGGAACATTTCAGTTTTTATTGCCTTAACGTGCGTTTCATGCGCTGAAAATCACGTTTTGGCCAAGTATCATAGTTTTCACTATAACTTAATTTCTAGCACTTAGAAGGATGCCAAATGCAAAACTTACTTGAATTGGACGATTTTACACTATATACACAGTAACTATGTGCCTCTGACAGTTTGTTTCGCAGCAGGGGAACATTTCAGTTTTTATTGCCTTAACGTGCGTTTCATGCGCTGAAAATCACGTTTTGGCCAAGTATCATAGTTTTCCCTAATACTTAATTTCTAGCACTTAGAATGATGCCAAACGCAAAACTTACTTGAATTGGACGATTTTACACTATATACACAGTAACTATGTGCCTCTGACAGTTTGTTTCGCAGCAGGGGAACATTTCAGTTTTTATTGCCTTAACGTGCGTTTCATGCGCTGAAAATCAAGTTTTGGCCAAGTATCATAATTTTCAATATAACTTAATTTCTATCACTTAGAATGATGCCAAATGAAAAACTTACTTGAATTGGACAATTATACACTATATACACAGTAACTATGTGTATTTGACAGTTTGTTTCGCAGCAGGGGAACATTTCAGTTTTTATTGCCTTAACGTGCGTTTCATGCGCTGAAAATCACGTTTTGGCCAACTATCATAGTTTTCACTATAACTTAATTTCTATCACTTAGAATGATGCCAAATGCAAAACTTACTCGAATTGGACAATTTTACACTATATACACAGTAACTATGTGTCGTTGACAGTTTGTTTCGCAGCAGGGGAACATTTCAGTTTTTATTGCCTTAACGTGCGTTTCAGGCGCTGAAAATCAAGTTTTGGCCAAGTATCATAGTTTTCCCTAATACTTAATTTCTAGCACTTAGAATGATGCCAAACGCAAAACTTACTTGAATTGGACAATTTTACACTATATACACAGTAACTATGTGCCTCTGACAGTTTGTTTCGCAGCAGGGGAACATTTCAGTTTTTATTGCCTTAACGTGCGTTTCATGCGCTGAAAATCACGTTTTGGCCAAGTATCATAGTTTTCCCTAATACTTAATTTCTAGCACTTAGAATGATGCCAAACGCAAAACTTACTTGAATTGGACGATTTTACACTATATACACAGTAACTATGTGCCTCTGACAGTTTGTTTCGCAGCAGGGGAACATTTCAGTTTTTATTGCCTTAACGTGCGTTTCATGCGCTGAAAATCACGTTTTGGCCAAGTATCATAGTTTTCACTATAACTTAATTTCTAGCACTTAGAAGGATGCCAAATGCAAAACTTACTTGAATTGGACGATTTTACACTATATACACAGTAACTATGTGCCTCTGACAGTTTGTTTCGCAGCAGGGGAACATTTCAGTTTTTATTGCCTTAACGTGCGTTTCATGCGCTGAAAATCACGTTTTGGCCAAGTATCATAGTTTTCCCTAATACTTAATTTCTAGCACTTAGAATGATGCCAAACGCAAAACTTACTTGAATTGGACGATTTTACACTATATACACAGTAACTATGTGCCTCTGACAGTTTGTTTCGCAGCAGGGGAACATTTCAGTTTTTATTGCCTTAACGTGCGTTTCATGCGCTGAAAATCAAGTTTTGGCCAAGTATCATAATTTTCAATATAACTTAATTTCTATCACTTAGAATGATGCCAAATGAAAAACTTACTTGAATTGGACAATTATACACTATATACACAGTAACTATGTGTATTTGACAGTTTGTTTCGCAGCAGGGGAACATTTCAGTTTTTATTGCCTTAACGTGCGTTTCATGCGCTGAAAATCACGTTTTGGCCAACTATCATAGTTTTCACTATAACTTAATTTCTATCACTTAGAATGATGCCAAATGCAAAACTTACTCGAATTGGACAATTTTACACTATATACACAGTAACTATGTGTCGTTGACAGTTTGTTTCGCAGCAGGGGAACATTTCAGTTTTTATTGCCTTAACGTGCGTTTCAGGCGCTGAAAATCACGTTTTGGCCAAGTATCATAGTTTTCACTATAACTTAATTTCTAGCACTTAGAAGGATGCCAAATGCAAAACTTACTTGAATTGGACGATTTTACACTATATACACAGTAACTATGTGCCTCTGACAGTTTGTTTCGCAGCAGGGGAACATTTCAGTTTTTATTGCCTTAACGTGCGTTTCATGCGCTGAAAATCACGTTTTGGCCAAGTATCATAATTATCACTATAACTTAATTTCTATCACTTAGAATGACGCCAAATGAAAAACTTACTTGAATTGGACAATTATACACTATATACACAGTAACTATGTGTATTTGACAGTTTGTTTCGCAGCAGGGGAACATTTCAGTTTTTATTGCCTTAACGTGCGTTTCAGGCGCTGAAAATCACGTTTTGGCCAAGTATCATAGTTTTCACTATAACTTAATTTCTATCACTTAGAATGATGCTAAATGCAAAACTTACTTGAATTGGACGATTTTACACTATATACACAGTAACTATGTGTCTCTGACAGTTTGTTTCGCAGCAGGGGAACATTTCAGTTTTTATTGCCTTAACGTGCGTTTCATGCGCTGAAAATCACGTTTTGGCCAAGTATCATAGTTTTCACTATAACTTAATTTCTAGCACTTAGAAGGATGCCAAATGCAAAACTTACTTGAATTGGACGATTATACACTATATACACAGTAACTATGTGCCTCTGACAGTTTGTTTCGCAGCAGGGGAACATTTCAGTTTTTATTGCCTTAACGTGCGTTTCATGCGCTGAAAATCACGTTTTGGCCAAGTATCATAATTTTCACTATAACTTAATTTCTATCACTTAGAATGATGCCAAATGAAAAACTTACTTAAATTGGACAATTATACACTATATACACAGTAACTATGTGTATTTGACAGTTTTTTTCGCAGCAGGGGAACATTTCAGTTTTTATTGCCTTAACGTGCGTTTCATGCTCTGAAAATCACGTTTTGGCCAAGTATCATAGTTTTCACTATAACTTAATTTCTATCACCTAGAATGATGCTAAATGCAAAACTTACTTGAATTGGACAATTTAACACTATATACACAGTAACTATGTGTCGCTGACAGTTTGTTTCGCAGCAGGGGAACATTTCAGTTTTTATTGCCTTAACGTGCGTTTCATGCGCTGAAAATCACGTTTTGGCCAAGTATCATAGTTTTCCCTATAACTTAATTTCTAGCACTTAGAATGATGCCAAATGAAAAACTTACTTGAATTGGACAATTATACACTATACACACAGTAACTATGTGTATTTGACAGTTTGTTTCGCAGCAGGGGAACATTTCAGTTTTTATTGCCTTAACGTGCGTTTCATGCGCTGAAAATCACGTTTTGGCCAAGTATCATAGTTTTCACTATAACTTAATTTCTATCACTTAGAATGATGCTAAATGCAAAACTTACTTGAATTGGACAATTATACACTATATACACAGTAACTATGTGTATTTGACAGTTTGTTTCGCAGCAGGGGAACATTTCAGTTTTTATTGCCTTAACGTGCGTTTCATGCGCTGAAAATCACGTTTTGGCCAACTATCATAGTTTTCACTATAACTTAGTTTCTATCACTTAGAATGATGCTAAATGCAAAACTTACTCGAATTGGACAATTTTACACTATATACACAGTAACTATGTGTCGTTGACAGTTTGTTTCGCAGCAGGGGAACATTTCAGTTTTTATTGCCTTAACGTGCGTTTCAGGCGCTGAAAATCACGTTTTGGCCAAGTATCATAGTTTTCACTATAACTTAATTTCTATCACTTAGAATGATGCTAAATGCAAAACTTACTTGAATTGGACGATTTTACACATATACACAGTAACTATGTGTCTCTGACAGTTTGTTTCGCAGCAGGGGAACATTTCAGTTTTTATTGCCTTAACGTGCGTTTCATGCGCTGAAAATCACGTTTTGGCCAAGTATCATAGTTTTCACTATAACTTAATTTCTAGCACTTAGAATGATGCCAAATGAAAAACTTACTTGAATTGGACAATTTTACACTACATACACAGTAACTATGTGTCGTTGACAGTTTGTTTCGCAGCAGGGGAACATTTCAGTTTTTATTGCCTTAACGTGCGTTTCAGGCGCTGAAAATCACGTTTTGGCCAAGTATCATAGTTTTCACTTTAACTTAATTTCTATCACTTAGAATGATACTAAATGCAAAACTTACTTGAATTGCACAATTTTACATTACATACACAGTAACTATGTGTCTCTGACAGTTTGTTTCGCAGCAGGGGAACATTTCAGTTTTTATTGCCTTAACGTGCGTTTCATGCGCTGAAAATCACGTTTTGGCCAAGTATCATAGTTTTCACTATAACTTAATTTCTAGCACTTAGAATGATGCCAAATGAAAAACTTACTTGAATTGGACAATTTTACACTACATACACAGTAACTATGTGTCGCTGACAGTTTGTTTCGCAGCAGGGGAACATTTCAGTTTTTATTGCCTTAACGTGCGTTTCAGGCGCTGAAAATCACGTTTTGGCCAAGTATCATAGTTTTCACTATAACTTAATTTCTATCACTTAGAATGATGCTAAATGCAAAACTTACTTGAATTGGACGATTTTACACTATATACACAGTAACTATGTGTCTCTGACAGTTTGTTTCGCAGCAGGGGAACATTTCAGTTTTTATTGCCTTAACGTGCGTTTCATGCGCTGAAAATCACGTTTTGGCCAAGTATCATAGTTTTCACTATAACTTAATTTCTAGCACTTAGAAGGATGCCAAATACAAAACTTACTTGAATTGGACTATTTTACACTATATACACAGTAACTATGTGCCTCTGACAGTTTGTTTCGCAGCAGGGGAACATTTCAGTTTTTATTGCCTTAACGTGCGTTTCATGCGCTGAAAATCACGTTTTGGCCAAGTATCATAATTATCACTATAACTTAATTTCTATCACTTAGAATGATGCCAAATGAAAAACTCACTTGAATTGGACAATTATACACTATATACACAGTAACTATGTGTATTTGACAGTTTGTTTCGCAGCAGGGGAACATTTCAGTTTTTATTGCCTTAACGTGCGTTTCAGGCGCTGAAAATCACGTTTTGGCCAAGTATCATAGTTTTCACTATAACTTAATTTCTAACACTTAGAATGATGCTAAATGCAAAACTTACTTGAATTGGACAATTTTACACTATATACACAGTAACTATGTGTATTTGACAGTTTGTTTCGCAGCAGGGGAACATTTCAGTTTTTATTGCCTTAACGTGCGTTTCATGCGCTGAAAATCACGTTTTGGCCAAGTATCATAGTTTTCCCTATAACTTAATTTCTAGCACTTAGAATGATGCCAAATGCAAAACTTACTTGAATTGGACGATTTTACACTATATACACAGTAACTATGTGCCTCTGACAGTTTGTTTCGCAGCAGGGGAACATTTCAGTTTTTATTGCCTTAACGTGCGTTTCATGCGCTAAAAATCACGTTTTGGCCAAGTATCATAATTTTCAATATAACTTAATTTCTATCACTTAGAATGATGCCAAATGAAAAACTTACTTGAATTGGACAATTATACACTATATACACAGTAACTATGTGTATTTGACAGTTTGTTTCGCAGCAGGGGAACATTTCAGTTTTTATTGCCTTAACGTGCGTTTCATGCGCTGAAAATCACGTTTTGGCCAAGTATCATAGTTTTCACTATAACTTAATTTCTATCACTTAGAATGATGCTAAATGCAAAACTTACTTGAATTGGACAATTATACACTATATACACAGTAACTATGTGTATTTGACAGTTTGTTTCGCAGCGGGGGGACATTTCAGTTTTTAATGCCTTAATGTGCATTTCATGCGCTGAAAATCACGTTTTGGCCAAGTATCATAATTTTACCTATAACTTAATTTCTATCACTTAGAATGATGCCAAATGAAAAACTTACTTGAATTGGACAATTATACACTATATACACAGTAACTATGTGTTGCTGACAGTTTGTTTCGCAGCAGGGGAACATTTCAGTTTTTATTGCCTTAACGTGCGTTTCATGCGCTGAAAATCACGTTTTGGCCAAGTATCATAGTTTTCACTATAACTTAATTTTTATCACTTAGAATGATGCTAAATGCAAAACTTACTTGAATTGGACGATTTTACACTATATACACAGTAACTATGTGTCTCTGACAGTTTGTTTCGCAGCAGGGGAACATTTCAGTTTTTATTGCCTTAACGTGCGTTTCATGCGCTGAAAATCACGTTTTGGCCAAGTATCATAGTTTTCACTATAACTTAATTTCTAGCACTTAGAAGGATGCCAAATGCAAAACTTACTTGAATTGGACGATTTTACACTATATACACAGTAACTATGTGCCTCTGACAGTTTGTTTCGCAGCAGGGGAACATTTCAGTTTTTATTGCCTTAACGTGCGTTTCATGCGCTGAAAATCACGTTTTGGCCAAGTATCATAGTTTTCCCTAATACTTAATTTCTAGCACTTAGAATGATGCCAAACGCAAAACTTACTTGAATTGGACGATTTTACACTATATACACAGTAACTATGTGCCTCTGACAGTTTGTTTCGCAGCAGGGGAACATTTCAGTTTTTATTGCCTTAACGTGCGTTTCATGCGCTGAAAATCAAGTTTTGGCCAAGTATCATAATTTTCAATATAACTTAATTTCTATCACTTAGAATGATGCCAAATGAAAAACTTACTTGAATTGGACAATTATACACTATATACACAGTAACTATGTGTATTTGACAGTTTGTTTCGCAGCAGGGGAACATTTCAGTTTTTATTGCCTTAACGTGCGTTTCATGCGCTGAAAATCACGTTTTGGCCAACTATCATAGTTTTCACTATAACTTAATTTCTATCACTTAGAATGATGCCAAATGCAAAACTTACTCGAATTGGACAATTTTACACTATATACACATTAACTATGTGTCGTTGACAGTTTGTTTCGCAGCAGGGGAACATTTCAGTTTTTATTGCCTTAACGTGCGTTTCAGGCGCTGAAAATCACGTTTTGGCCAA
Organism: Stigmatopora nigra; assembly: GCF_051989575.1. Lineage (NCBI taxonomy): Eukaryota > Metazoa > Chordata > Actinopteri > Syngnathiformes > Syngnathidae > Stigmatopora > Stigmatopora nigra. The sequence goes on along the minus strand of NC_135511.1, from coordinate 429,656 downwards.
GTATCATAGTTTTCACTATAACTTAATTTCTAGCACTTAGAAGGATGCCAAATGCAAATCTTACTTGAATTGGACGATTTTACACTATATACACAGTAACTATGTGCCTCTGACAGTTTGTTTCGCAGCAGGGGAACATTTCAGTTTTTATTGCCTTAACGTGCGTTTCATGCGCTGAAAATCACGTTTTGGCCAAGTATCATAATTATCACTATAACTTAATTTCTATCACTTAGAATGACGCCAAATGAAAAACTTACTTGAATTGGACAATTATACACTATATACACAGTAACTATGTGTATTTGACAGTTTTTTTCGCAGCAGGGGAACATTTCAGTTTTTATTGCCTTAACGTGCGTTTCATGCGCTGAAAATCACGTTTTGGCCAAGTATCATAATTTTCCCTATAACTTAATTTCTAGCACTTAGAATGATGCCAAATGCAAAACTTACTTGGAATGGACGATTTTACACTATATACACAGTAACTATGTGCCTCTGACAGTTTGTTTCGCAGCAGGGGAACATTTCAGTTTTTATTGCCTTAACGTGCGTTTCATGCGCTGAAAATCACGTTTTGGCCAAGTATCATAATTTTCACTATAACTTAATTTCTATCACTTAGAATGATGCCAAATGAAAAACTTACTTGAATTGGACAATTATACACTATATACACAGTAACTATGTGTATTTGACAGTTTGTTTCGCAGTAGGGGAACATTTCAGTTTTTATTGCCTTAACGTGCGTTTCAGGCGCTGAAAATCACGTTTTGGCCAAGTATCATAGTTTTCACTATAACTTAATTTCTATCACTTAGAATGATACTAAATGCAAAACTTACTTGAATTGGACGATTTTACACTATATACACAGTAACTATGTGTCTCTGACAGTTTGTTTCGCAGCAGGGGAACATTTCAGTTTTTATTGCCTTAACGTGCGTTTCATGCGCTGAAAATCACGTTTTGGCCAAGTATCATAGTTTTCACTATAACTTAATTTCTATCACTTAGAATGATGCTAAATGCAAAACTTACTTGAATTGGACGATTTTACACTATATACACAGTAACTATGTGTCTCTGACAGTTTGTTTCGCAGCAGGGGAACATTTCAGTTTTTATTGCCTTAACGTGCGTTTCAGGCGCTGAAAATCACGTTTTGGCCAAGTATCATAGTTTTCACTATAACTTAATTTCTAGCACTTAGAATGATACTAAATGCAAAACTTACTTGAATTGCACGATTTTACATTACATACACAGTAACTATGTGTCTCTGACAGTTTGTTTCGCAGCAGGGGAACATTTCAGTTTTTATTGCCTTAACGTGCGTTTCAGGCGCTGAAAATCACGTTTTGGCCAAGTATCATAGTTTTCACTATAACTTAATTTCTAGCACTTAGAAGGATGCCAAATGCAAATCTTACTTGAATTGGACGATTTTACACTATATACACAGTAACTATGTGCCTCTGACAGTTTGTTTCGCAGCAGGGGAACATTTCAGTTTTTATTGCCTTAACGTGCGTTTCATGCGCTGAAAATCACGTTTTGGCCAAGTATCATAATTATCACTATAACTTAATTTCTATCACTTAGAATGACGCCAAATGAAAAACTTACTTGAATTGGACAATTATACACTATATACACAGTAACTATGTGTATTTGACAGTTTTTTTCGCAGCAGGGGAACATTTCAGTTTTTATTGCCTTAACGTGCGTTTCATGCGCTGAAAATCACGTTTTGGCCAAGTATCATAATTTTCCCTATAACTTAATTTCTAGCACTTAGAATGATGCCAAATGCAAAAATTACTTGGAATGGACGATTTTACACTATATACACAGTAACTATGTGCCTCTGACAGTTTGTTTCGCAGCAGGGGAACATTTCAGTTTTTATTGCCTTAACGTGCGTTTCATGCGCTGAAAATCACGTTTTGGCCAAGTATCATAATTTTCACTATAACTTAATTTCTATCACTTAGAATGATGCCAAATGAAAAACTTACTTGAATTGGACAATTATACACTATATACACAGTAACTATGTGTATTTGACAGTTTGTTTCGCAGTAGGGGAACATTTCAGTTTTTATTGCCTTAACGTGCGTTTCAGGCGCTGAAAATCACGTTTTGGCCAAGTATCATAGTTTTCACTATAACTTAATTTCTATCACTTAGAATGATACTAAATGCAAAACTTACTTGAATTGGACGATTTTACACTATATACACAGTAACTATGTGTCTCTGACAGTTTGTTTCGCAGCAGGGGAACATTTCAGTTTTTATTGCCTTAACGTGCGTTTCAGGCGCTGAAAATCACGTTTTGGCCAAGTATCATAGTTTTCACTATAACTTAATTTCTATCACTTAGAATGATACTAAATGCAAAACTTACTTGAATTGCACGATTTTACATTACATACACAGTAACTATGTGTCTCTGACAGTTTGTTTCGCAGCAGGGGAACATTTCAGTTTTTATTGCCTTAACGTGCGTTTCATGCGCTGAAAATCACGTTTTGGCCAAGTATCATAGTTTTCACTATAACTTAATTTCTAGCACTTAGAATGATGCCAAATGAAAAACTTACTTGAATTGGACAATTTTACACTACATACACAGTAACTATGTGTCGCTGACAGTTTGTTTCGCAGCAGGGGAACATTTCAGTTTTTATTGCCTTAACGTGCGTTTCAGGCGCTGAAAATCACGTTTTGGCCAAGTATCATAGTTTTCACTATAACTTAATTTCTATCACTTAGAATGATGCTAAATGCAAAACTTACTTGAATTGGACAATTTTACACTATATACACAGTAACTATGTGTCGCTGACAGTTTGTTTCGCAGCAGGGGAACATTTCAGTTTTTATTGCCTTAACGTGCGTTTCATGCGCTGAAAATCACGTTTTGGCCAAGTATCATAGTTTTCCCTATAACTTAATTTCTAGCACTTAGAATGATGCCAAATGCAAAACTTACTTGAATTGGACGATTTTACACTATATACACAGTAACTATGTGCCTCTGACAGTTTGTTTCACAGCAGGGGAACATTTCAGTTTTTATTGCCTTAACGTGCGTTTCATGCGCTGAAAATCACGTTTTGGCCAAGTATCATAATTTTCACTATAACTTAATTTCTATCACTTAGAATGATGCCAAATGAAAAACTTACTTAAATTGGACAATTATACACTATATACACAGTAACTATGTGTATTTGACAGTTTTTTTCGCAGCAGGGGAACATTTCAGTTTTTATTGCCTTAACGTGCGTTTCATGCGCTGAAAATCACGTTTTGGCCAAGTATCATAGTTTTCACTATAACTTAATTTTTATCACTTAGAATGATGCTAAATGCAAAACTTACTTGAATTGGACGATTTTACACTATATACACAGTAACTATGTGTCTCTGACAGTTTGTTTCGCAGCAGGGGAACATTTCAGTTTTTATTGCCTTAACGTGCGTTTCATGCGCTGAAAATCACGTTTTGGCCAAGTATCATAGTTTTCACTATAACTTAATTTCTAGCACTTAGAAGGATGCCAAATGCAAAACTTACTTGAATTGGACGATTTTACACTATATACACAGTAACTATGTGCCTCTGACAGTTTGTTTCGCAGCAGGGGAACATTTCAGTTTTTATTGCCTTAACGTGCGTTTCAGGCGCTGAAAATCACGTTTTGGCCAAGTATCATAGTTTTCCCTAATACTTAATTTCTAGCACTTAGAATGATGCCAAATGCAAAACTTACTTGAATTGGACGATTTTACACTATATACACAGTAACTATGTGCCTCTGACAGTTTGTTTCGCAGCAGGGGAACATTTCAGTTTTTATTGCCTTAACGTGCGTTTCATGCGCTGAAAATCACGTTTTGGCCAAGTATCATAATTATCACTATAACTTAATTTCTATCACTTAGAATGATGCCAAATGAAAAACTTACTTGAATTGGACAATTATACACTATATACACAGTAACTATGTGTATTTGACAGTTTTTTTCGCAGCAGGGGAACATTTCAGTTTTTATTGCCTTAACGTGCGTTTCATGCGCTGAAAATCACGTTTTGGCCAAGTATCATAGTTTTCCCTATAACTTAATTTCTAGCACTTAGAATGATGCCAAATGCAAAACTTACTTGGAATGGACGATTTTACACTATATACACAGTAACTATGTGCCTCTGACAGTTTGTTTCGCAGCAGGGGAACATTTCAGTTTTTATTGCCTTAACGTGCGTTTCAGGCGCTGAAAATCACGTTTTGGCCAAGTATCATAGTTTTCACTATAACTTAATTTCTATCACTCAGAATGATACTAAATGCAAAACTTACTTGAATTGGACGATTTTACACTATATACACAGTAACTATGTGTCTCTGACAGTTTGTTTCGCAGCAGGGGAACATTTCAGTTTTTATTGCCTTAACGTGCGTTTCATGCGCTGAAAATCACGTTTTGGCCAAGTTACATAGTTTTCACTATAACTTAATTTCTAGCACTTAGAATGATGCCAAATGAAAAACTTACTTGAATTGGACAATTTTACACTACATACACAGTAACTATGTGTCGCTGACAGTTTGTTTCGCAGCAGGGGAACATTTCAGTTTTTATTGCCTTAACGTGCGTTTCAGGCGCTGAAAATCACGTTTTGGCCAAGTATCATAGTTTTCACTATAACTTAATTTCTATCACTTAGAATGATGCTAAATGCAAAACTTACTTGAATTGGACGATTTTACACTATATACACAGTAACTATGTGTCTCTGACAGTTTGTTTCGCAGCAGGGGAACATTTCAGTTTTTATTGCCTTAACGTGCGTTTCATGCGCTGAAAATCACGTTTTGGCCAAGTATCATAGTTTTCACTATAACTTAATTTCTAGCACTTAGAAGGATGCCAAATGCAAAACTTACTTGAATTGGACGATTATACACTATATACACAGTAACTATGTGCCTCTGACAGTTTGTTTCGCAGCAGGGGAACATTTCAGTTTTTATTGCCTTAACGTGCGTTTCATGCGCTGAAAATCACGTTTTGGCCAAGTATCATAATTTTCACTATAACTTAATTTCTATCACTTAGAATGATGCCAAATGAAAAACTTACTTAAATTGGACAATTATACACTATATACACAGTAACTATGTGTATTTGACAGTTTTTTTCGCAGCAGGGGAACATTTCAGTTTTTATTGCCTTAACGTGCGTTTCATGCTCTGAAAATCACGTTTTGGCCAAGTATCATAGTTTTCACTATAACTTAATTTCTATCACCTAGAATGATGCTAAATGCAAAACTTACTTGAATTGGACAATTTAACACTATATACACAGTAACTATGTGTCGCTGACAGTTTGTTTCGCAGCAGGGGAACATTTCAGTTTTTATTGCCTTAACGTGCGTTTCATGCGCTGAAAATCACGTTTTGGCCAAGTATCATAGTTTTCCCTATAACTTAATTTCTAGCACTTAGAATGATGCCAAATGCAAAACTTACTTGAATTGGACGATTTTACACTATATACACAGTAACTATGTGCCTCTGACAGTTTGTTTCGCAGCAGGGGAACATTTCAGTTTTTATTGCCTTAACGTGCGTTTCATGCGCTGAAAATCACGTTTTGGCCAAGTATCATAATTTTCAATATAACTTAATTTCTATCACTTAGAATGATGCCAAATGAAAAACTTACTTGAATTGGACAATTATACACTATACACACAGTAACTATGTGTATTTGACAGTTTGTTTCGCAGCAGGGGAACATTTCAGTTTTTATTGCCTTAACGTGCGTTTCATGCGCTGAAAATCACGTTTTGGCCAAGTATCATAGTTTTCACTATAACTTAATTTCTATCACTTAGAATGATACTAAATGCAAAACTTACTTGAATTGCACGATTTTACATTTTATACACAGTAACTATGTGTCTCTGACAGTTTGTTTCGCAGCAGGGGAACATTTCAGTTTTTATTGCCTTAACGTGCGTTTCATGCGCTGAAAATCACGTTTTGGCCAAGTATCATAGTTTTCACTATAACTTAATTTCTAGCACTTAGAATGATGCCAAATGAAAAACTTACTTGAATTGGACAATTTTACACTACATACACAGTAACTATGTGTCGCTGACAGTTTGTTTCGCAGCAGGGGAACATTTCAGTTTTTATTGCCTTAACGTGCGTTTCAGGCGCTGAAAATCACGTTTTGGCCAAGTATCATAGTTTTCACTATAACTTAATTTCTATCACTTAGAATGATGCTAAATGCAAAACTTACTTGAATTGGACGATTTTACACTATATACACAGTAACTATGTGTCTCTGACAGTTTGTTTCGCAGCAGGGGAACATTTCAGTTTTTATTGCCTTAACGTGCGTTTCATGCGCTGAAAATCACGTTTTGGCCAAGTATCATAGTTTTCACTATAACTTAATTTCTAGCACTTAGAAGGATGCCAAATACAAAACTTACTTGAATTGGACTATTTTACACTATATACACAGTAACTATGTGCCTCTGACAGTTTGTTTCGCAGCAGGGGAACATTTCAGTTTTTATTGCCTTAACGTGCGTTTCATGCGCTGAAAATCACGTTTTGGCCAAGTATCATAATTATCACTATAACTTAATTTCTATCACTTAGAATGATGCCAAATGAAAAACTCACTTGAATTGGACAATTATACACTATATACACAGTAACTATGTGTATTTGACAGTTTGTTTCGCAGCAGGGGAACATTTCAGTTTTTATTGCCTTAACGTGCGTTTCAGGCGCTGAAAATCACGTTTTGGCCAAGTATCATAGTTTTCACTATAACTTAATTTCTAACACTTAGAATTATGCTAAATGCAAAACTTACTTGAGTTGGACAATTTTACACTATATACACAGTAACTATGTGTCGCTGACAGTTTGTTTCGCAGCAGGGGAACATTTCAGTTTTTATTGCCTTAACGTGCGTTTCATGCGCTGAAAATCACGTTTTGGCCAAGTATCATAGTTTTCCCTATAACTTAATTTCTAGCACTTAGAATGATGCCAAATGCAAAACTTACTTGAATTGGACGATTTTACACTATATACACAGTAACTATGTGCCTCTGACAGTTTGTTTCGCAGCAGGGGAACATTTCAGTTTTTATTGCCTTAACGTGCGTTTCATGCGCTAAAAATCACGTTTTGGCCAAGTATCATAATTTTCAATATAACTTAATTTCTATCACTTAGAATGATGCCAAATGAAAAACTTACTTGAATTGGACAATTATACACTATATACACAGTAACTATGTGTATTTGACAGTTTGTTTCGCAGCAGGGGAACATTTCAGTTTTTATTGCCTTAACGTGCGTTTCATGCGCTGAAAATCACGTTTTGGCCAAGTATCATAGTTTTCACTATAACTTAATTTCTATCACTTAGAATGATGCTAAATGCAAAACTTACTTGAATTGGACAATTATACACTATATACACAGTAACTATGTGTATTTGACAGTTTGTTTCGCAGCGGGGGGGACATTTCAGTTTTTAATGCCTTAATGTGCATTTCATGCGCTGAAAATCACGTTTTGGCCAAGTATCATAATTTTACCTATAACTTAATTTCTATCACTTAGAATGATGCCAAATGAAAAACTTACTTGAATTGGACAATTATACACTATATACACAGTAACTATGTGTTGCTGACAGTTTGTTTCGCAGCAGGGGAACATTTCAGTTTTTATTGCCTTAACGTGCGTTTCAGGCGCTGAAAATCACGTTTTGGCCAAGTATCATAGTTTTCACTATAACTTAATTTCTATCACTTAGAATGATACTAAATGCAAAACTTACTTGAATTGCACGATTTTACATTACATACACAGTAACTATGTGTCTCTGACAGTTTGTTTCGCAGCAGGGGAACATTTCAGTTTTTATTGCCTTAACGTGCGTTTCATGCGCTGAAAATCACGTTTTGGCCAAGTATCATAGTTTTCACTATAACTTAATTTCTAGCACTTAGAATGATGCCAAATGAAAAACTTACTTGAATTGGACAATTTTACACTACATACACAGTAACTATGTGTCGCTGACAGTTTGTTTCGCAGCAGGGGAACATTTCAGTTTTTATTGCCTTAACGTGCGTTTCAGGCGCTGAAAATCACGTTTTGGCCAAGTATCATAGTTTTCACTATAACTTAATTTCTATCACTTAGAAAGATGCTAAATGCAAAACTTACTTGAATTGGACGATTTTACACTATATACACAGTAACTATGTGTCTCTGACAGTTTGTTTCGCAGCAGGGGAACATTTCAGTTTTTATTGCCTTAACGTGCGTTTCATGCGCTGAAAATCACGTTTTGGCCAAGTATCATAGTTTTCACTATAACTTAATTTCTAGCACTTAGAAGGATGCCAAATACAAAACTTACTTGAATTGGACTATTTTACACTATATACACAGTAACTATGTGCCTCTGACAGTTTGTTTCGCAGCAGGGGAACATTTCAGTTTTTATTGCCTTAACGTGCGTTTCATGCGCTGAAAATCACGTTTTGGCCAAGTATCATAATTATCACTATAACTTAATTTCTATCACTTAGAATGATGCCAAATGAAAAACTCACTTGAATTGGACAATTATACACTATATACACAGTAACTATGTGTATTTGACAGTTTGTTTCGCAGCAGGGGAACATTTCAGTTTTTATTGCCTTAACGTGCGTTTCAGGCGCTGAAAATCACGTTTTGGCCAAGTATCATAGTTTTCACTATAACTTAATTTCTAACACTTAGAATTATGCTAAATGCAAAACTTACTTGAGTTGGACAATTTTACACTATATACACAGTAACTATGTGTCGCTGACAGTTTGTTTCGCAGCAGGGGAACATTTCAGTTTTTATTGCCTTAACGTGCGTTTCATGCGCTGAAAATCACGTTTTGGCCAAGTATCATAGTTTTCCCTATAACTTAATTTCTAGCACTTAGAATGATGCCAAATGCAAAACTTACTTGAATTGGACGATTTTACACTATATACACAGTAACTATGTGCCTCTGACAGTTTGTTTCGCAGCAGGGGAACATTTCAGTTTTTATTGCCTTAACGTGCGTTTCATGCGCTGAAAATCACGTTTTGGCCAAGTATCATAGTTTTCCCTATAACTTAATTTCTAGCACTTAGAATGATGCCAAATGCAAAACTTACTTGAATTGGACGATTTTACACTATATACACAGTAACTATGTGCCTCTGACAGTTTGTTTCGCAGCAGGGGAACATTTCAGTTTTTATTGCCTTAACGTGCGTTTCATGCGCTAAAAATCACGTTTTGGCCAAGTATCATAATTTTCAATATAACTTAATTTCTATCACTTAGAATGATGCCAAATGAAAAACTTACTTGAATTGGACAATTATACACTATATACACAGTAACTATGTGTATTTGACAGTTTGTTTCGCAGCAGGGGAACATTTCAGTTTTTATTGCCTTAACGTGCGTTTCATGCGCTGAAAATCACGTTTTGGCCAAGTATCATAGTTTTCACTATAACTTAATTTCTATCACTTAGAATGATGCTAAATGCAAAACTTACTTGAATTGGACAATTATACACTATATACACAGTAACTATGTGTATTTGACAGTTTGTTTCGCAGCGGGGGGACATTTCAGTTTTTAATGCCTTAATGTGCATTTCATGCGTTGAAAATCATGTTTTGGCCAAGTATCATAGTTTTCATTATAACTTAATATCTAGCCATTAGAATGATGCCAAATTAAAAACTTATTAAATTATAAAATTTGATGATATTACACTATGTATATAGCGACATTTGTGTCTCTGACAGTTTTACACAGTTTTACAAGTTATGACTCTAGACTCTTAATGTACAATTCTGCCTTAATGGATACATTGCATCACCACCCCCTGAGTGGATCACTTACCTCTCACTGTCTTTCACTTACCTTCATTCAGCATGTAGGTGTCAGATCACCTTGTACCTAATGTCTATTCATATTACCTCACCCGAAGTTATTACACAGAAGGGATTGTGTTGTGTTACCCCAAGTTTAGAGTCCCAACGGATGTGGGAAACTTACAGCGTCTGTCTGCCAGAGAGCAGCAGCTGGAACCGATTGTGACCAGGGTGGCATGGGTCCCTGATCATGTCCCTGGCTCTGCTGAGGTAACGAGGGCTGGCAATGTCTTCCAGTGAGGGCAGAGTAGCCGACGATCTTCTGCGTAGTGGTGATACCTTTCTAAATAGCTTTTTTTGTCTGCTGCCGTTCTTTCCGCGTACCACCAAATGTGTTTTTTATGCGCTGATAAGCACATTTTGGTCGAATATTAAAGTTTCCAAGTGTGCACTTGACCCTGGATGACCTGGAGAGTGACAGTTACTCCTGAAGTTGAACCTTTTTTCATCGCACAATTCAAGGAAACAATTGCAAACCCTGTTAGCCAGCCTTTCTTATATTTCCCGATGCGAACAAACAATTGCAAGGCCAACTAGTTCGTCTTTCTTACATTCCACAATCCTTTAAATCAATTGTAAAACCAGTTTGGCTAGTCTACCTTGCATTCTACGATCTTAACAAACAAAGGTAAAACCAGTATGACCACATGGTGCGACAAGAATAAACAATTATTTAGCCAGTTAGCCAGTCCATCCCACAATTCCTTCTTTTGTGTCTGTGAAAATATCGAAATATTGAAGTGGCTGTTTCCATGAGCCAGAGAAGTACCAGCGGCTACCCAGCCTGACTGATGCGCCGACACAGGCCCGGAACCTGCCTTCAATGGTCTTCAAATGCAGGGCGTTCCTTGCCGCTCCCACTCAAGGGAACTGAGCCATTACGATTTTGGATGAGACTGACCAGTATTTGTGTTTGAGGGACACATCCGAGCCACACACTGGATCATGGTCGTGAGCTCCGTCAATAATGTGCCCAAATGGAGGTCATTGATTCGGGAATAACAGAACTTCTGAAGATCCCTAGATGATTATTTTTATACATAATGATCAAAAATACATCCCCATCGTCAATGGATACAATTTTTCGGGTAAATTCACTAACCAGAACAGACTGGGCCTGGTTCTAATACAACCACTATTTTAATCGCAGAATGCCTTTTTTGGACACTGTTTATGGTGGGAAAATAGCTCCAGAACCATCCTGGATCATTATTTTTACACAGAATAGTGAAAATACATCCATCTACACATTCAACACTAATTATGGGTAGAAGCACCAACCAGAACCGACTGGGCCCGGTTCTAATACGACCACTATTTTAATCGCAAAATGCCTGTTTTGGACAATGTTTATGGTGGGAAACATTATTTTTATAGAAAATAGTGAAACTACATCTACCTACTCAATCAACACAAATTCTGGGTAAATACACCAACCAGAACCGATTGGGCCTTGTTCTAATACAACCACTATTTTAATCGCAAAATGTTTTGGACACTATTGACGGTGGGAAATATTCCCAAAACATCCCTGCATCTTTAATTTTACTCATAATAGTGAAAATGCATCCATCCACACAATTGACACTAAATCTGGGTAAAAGCGGCAACCAGAACCGACTGGGCCCGGTTCTAATACGACCACTATTTTAATCGCAAAATGCCTGTTTTGGACAATGTTTATGGTGGGAAACATTATTTTTATAGAAAATAGTGAAACTACATCCACCTACTCAACCAACACAAATTCTGGGTAAATACACCAACCAGAACCGATTGGGCCTTGTTCTAATACAACCACTATTTTTTTCGCAAAATGTTTTGGACACTATTGACGGTGTGAAATATTCCCAAAACATCTCTGCATCTTTAATTTTACACATAATAGTGAAAATGCATCCATCCACACAATTGACACTAAATCTGGGTAAAAGCGGCAACCAGAACCGACTGGTCCCGGTTCTAATTCAACAACCATGCAAAATTAAGATCCATTGGAGGTTTTTTATTCTTGTATAAAAAAAGCCCCAAAACATCCCTGCATGATTATTTTTAAACAGAATAGTAAAATATACATCCCAATCATCTTTGGACACAAGCTTCAGATATAAACAGCAACCAGACCCGACTGGACCCAGTTATAATGCAACTACTATTTTTTATCGCAAAATGCATGTTTTGGATAAATTTTATGCTGGGAAATAGCCCTAGAACCATCCTGGATCTTTTAGAGAGAATCTTTAATTTTTAGACAGAATTGTGAAAATACATCCACCTACACAATCAATACTAACTCTGGGTATAAGACCCAACCAGAACCGACTGGGCTTGGTTCTAAGACAACCACCATGCAAAATAAAGTGCCCCAATGGAGGTCATTTATTCGGGCATAAAATAACTTCTGAACATCCCTAGATGACGATTTTTATACAGACTAGTGAAAAATACAACCCCATTCCCATCGGACACAAGTTACGGGTGTATACACAAACCAGAACCGACTGGGCCTGCTTCTAATACAACCACTATGCAAAATAAAGTGCCCAAAGGGAGGTCATTGATTAGGGCATAAAAGAACTTCTGAAAATCCCTAGATGATTATTTTTAAAGAGAATAGTCAAAAATACATTCCCATTATCATTTGACACAAGTTCCGGCTACATACATCAACCAGAACCGACTGGGCCTGGTTCTAATGGGACCACTATTTTAATCGCAAAGTGGCTGTTATGGACACTATTGACGGTGGGAAATATTCCCTGAACATCCCTGCATCTTTAATTTCACACAGAATAGTGAAATTGCATCCATCAAATCAAATGACACTAATTCTTGGTAAAAGCACCAACCAGAACCGACTGGGCCCGGTTCTAATTCAACAACCATGCAAAATAACGATCCATAATGGAGGTTTTTGATTCTTGTATAAAAAAAAGCCACAAAACATCCCTGCATGATTATGTTTAAACAGAATAGTAAAATATACATCCCCATCATCTTTGGACACAAGTTTCGGATATAAACAGCAACCAGAACCGAGACGACCCAGTTATAATGTGTCAGGTTCAATAATAATTACCTTCGTCCGTAATTATCAATAACTGCAGGAAGACATCTTATTCAATTATTGACATTTAATTAAATAGAAATGGATACAACAGATAAAAGCCTCCGGAGGGGAGCGTTACAGCAAGTGTCACCTTACAACTTCCGAACGTCTCCCCGAATAGACGTTTTCGTCCCACTCTTATGGTCATGAATCAAAACAATTTACAGAGTTGTTGATCATTCCATCACGTATGAGTAAAAACAACATCTGGGACTACAATAACAATCAAAGTATGTTACTAATAACAAAAACAGGGACTAGACCTAACAACATTTAGATTAGAGTAATTATACAACCTCCTTGACCTAAGAATCATATAATATAATCATAATCATATAATCGTTACATACAGAAAAACCCGAAGTGTACGGTTACATAACGATAACAATATTCTTGTTATTGTCCGAATAGCCCTGTCCTCGTCACCAAGGGCCCACCAAATCTCAAGGACCCAGATTGGGTGGATTGTTTGTATAACCATCCTGGAACAGGCTGTCTAGGTTAAAGATGACTTGGCGTGACCTCAACCCTTTTGAAAAACAGAAAGAGAATGATTTAACAAAGTAATGAATTAATACAAAGAAAAGAAAGAGAATGATTTAATAAAGAAATGAATTAATATAACTATTATAATAATAAAACAGAATAAACCCAACATTCCCCCGTTTTTATAATATGTATGTTATTAATCATTTCTTAGTAATCACTAAATGGTAATGTCGGGTGACTGTGATTTTTCCCGCCTACTCCTTACTCCCATGGCTGGTCTGAAAGAGAAAGAACATAATTATATTCGTCCAATTGGTCCTCGGATTTACCGTACTCCTGGACCTCACTGCTTTCCCCAAACCGTCCCATAAGATACAACTCATGTACTTTAGAATTTGTAGGGGCCATTGCAGTAGTTATAAGTCGGCTTAGCTAGGAGCGCAAACAGGGGATACTACATCACCCACACAATGTTAGGATAGCGGTAATTGTGCCGATAGTCCAAATCTTTAGATTTTCCAAAGGTCTTATCCCACCAATCTGACAATGCGGACGTATCTACTCCAGAGTGCTCTTGCATATTGCGGTTCAGTGTTTGCAGGCCAGTAATGGCCCTGGTGAGAGATCCACTGGGTGACGCGTTGTTCGGTATGAAGGTGCAACATTGTTTTCCAAACATTGCACACACGCCCCCTGTTTCAAGGATCATATCCACCGCTATGCGATTCTGGAACGCCATCAGACTGGTAGCTGCCAGTTGTTCCTTCATGGCCACAAATCCCTGTTTAATATAATTTCCAAATTTTGGACATTGTAATGTAAGTATTTTATTCTATCCACATTTTTGTTTGGGGTGATTAGAAGGAAGATAGACTCCCAACCTGCTGCGATCTGATTAGCCAGCTTATACTCATCTGGTACGCCCCAGGGGATGCCAATCGCATCAATGTATGTTGGATCTCCTTCCCTCCATGCCTCTCGACGATGTCGGGAGGGTCGACCCTTCACCTCCGAATTCTGAGCCGCCAATTGTATCTCCTCCACTGTGGATGGAAAAACAGACACCGGTAAGAGCAGTGAGACCCAAGTACCTAGTCCTGCCGCGTTTCGGCAGGAGTCGTATAATTTATCTACCACCCCGCCACCATAGGCCAGAACGTGGTATCAGGGGTGTAGTTTGTTTTAGAACGCCGGTACACCACGTCTCATTTATCGCCCCCAGCTTCAGACCATGCCCTGTAAGGTTTAAGCAGGTAAAATGATTAAACAGTGGAAAAATTGACTTCCTATTTACCGCGTAACAGGATAAACACTGCTTCAATATTTTTTCTTGCCAAGTAGGACACGTTTTTTCATTTGTAAAAACACTTTTCCCCAAATGAATGGTGATTGAGGGAGTTGTTAGATCCCATCGTATTTTCCCTTGTCTGGTAGGTTATCCTAATCCTTTGTAAGATGGTTTAGTCTCAATTGAAACCATATGGAGACGTCAAACCCAATATAAAAGAGTTCCCTATAGTTTTATGGTATTGCTTGCTGAGCAATAATCTTTTCAATTAATATTGGTGTTTCCCGTATCTTATTAAGTCAGAAAGTTTATCTTACCCGTCCCCTCAATGTTTCAATTGAGACCACCCTTTTACCAAAGTAGCTCCACATAGTGCTTGCCTTCTTTACACTCCATTAACAGCGCCCAATTATCCCCCGTTTGGGAAATCCCTGTTTCAGAAATAATTTTCACAGGTTAATATGTCAGTCCAAGCTTTCCAATCTTGACCAATTTCTGCAACAAGGCTTTTCCCAATCTTCAATTTTTTGCTGTTAATGTACCACACATATTTCCCACCATAGATTGCCCCTTTGTATGGCAACCGGGACGTCGCCGAGTCCAAATATATATTTTCATTTTGGAAATTTGATTTAGTAGGTAATGTTAATTAAATGTAAATGTGTATGTTTCTCGGTTTACCCTCCCGTAAGAAGGTGTATCCTCAATTGAAACGCCTCCGCCTTTTTCTCCAACTGGAGAAAACAACCCTACTGTGGAAAGGAACAGAATCATAATCATCATTAATCTCATTGCCCCAAAAGCAATAATTGTTTTCAACATGACTTTTTGTCTTTGTTTAGGGATTTTTCCTCTTGAAACGTTTCAATTTAGACAACCTTCTTACTGTGGGAAAGGTGCATCCGTGTCCCCTTTCAGTAATAAGGACCCTCCCACTTTGCGTTGCTCCGATGTTTCTTCTTTTATGCTGCTTATCAGCATCCAGTCTTCAAGAATCACCGTCGCTTCGTCCGTTTCCTGTTGAGAAGCAAAATCTCCCTCTGATAGTCTAAATTTGGTGTGTTTTTTTCTCTGACAGATTTGCCTCATCATCCAATTGTCATTGTGTAGTGAATAATAACAATTTGTAAGGTCTACCAAACAGGACTTCATATAAGGTCCGCCAATTGTGGATGGTAGACAACTATTATATTAACAAAATGGGAGCCATTATCGCTATAAATAGTTTCTGGAATTCCATATCGTGGAATGATATCCATATGATATAATAAAATAAAATAAAATCTATATGTATTTTTTGAAATGGATATGTGGGTATGCATATAGATTTAAACCCTAAACCTTGTAGTGCCGTTGTAGCAAGGCCACCTCCCCCTTGTCGAGACATAGGTCTTCCCTTGACTCAAGCCCAAATTATTTTCTTTATTGATCTTTTATTGATAGATTATGTCTCGGTGGTCTGCCAATCAAAAAACACAAAAAGACAAACTATCATTCACGCTCACACTCATAAACAGAAGAATTTAGTGTGTTCAACCAGTCTAGCATCCATAATTTCATTTTGCGGGAGTAAACTGGAGTACCCGGAGAAAATCCACAAATTCTCGAGGACGCCATGAATACCCCACATTCCGGAAAGTCTGGATCCACCCCGCATTCATTAGTAGATCCTTTAATATACACACCCCCACTCTAGCATTTTAACCGTTTGTAAAAAAATTACCTTCAAGTTTCACACAAAGTTATATCCTTTTTAATGCTATCAGTTTAGCTGTTTGTTCCCCGAATTGAGGTGGCAATAGTTTCACATCTAAGGTTTTTATTTTCACAGCCGCCATGACCTAATGACCCCCTATCAGGTTTTTGGAAAATCCCAATTCCCTTTAATAGCATGCCAATCACCGTTTAATGCGGCCATCCAATTTTGTTTCCACTTTTTTTTTCTTTTCCCCCAGGTGATAAAATAATCTCCCCCATTTGTAAAACAAATTCATCCACGCCTAATTTATACAACATGACGCCTATGGCCTTTATTACGTCGCCTTGACTCCAAATTCTATGAACCAAGATAACACGCCGAATTTGTAAGCGAATTTCCCCCATCCCATTTTGTTCATAGACAACCCATCTACCTAAAGCGTCACTTGTTTCAAAACATGAAAGGCCCCACTAGATTTCGTGCATCCAGCGCCAAATAGAGCCTATTTACACATTTGTCTCAAATTTGTTTTAGATATGGGGTCCCCAATTTCCCAAAATTTCCCAGAATTCATGTACTATCAATGCGAAAGCATCCGCATAACCTTGCATTTCTTGCAGACCATGTATTGTTCTTATTCTGAAAAGTCCAAACAGAAAACGCAATTAGCCGTTAACTATGACCTCCACTCTTGCTGCGAAAACAGCATTGTTATCTTATGTTTATAAACCAGTTTTTTCCCTGTGCCCAAATACAACGCTTTTTAGAGAAGACAACCATTAAAACGTCAAATTAACCCCTCTTCCGATATTCAACTACATCACAATATTTTTCCAAGACCCCATATATCCAGAATATGTATGCTGCAAGCACAACAATATGGCAAAAACCCATTTTCTGCCCTCAAGTTTGCTTCAGCACCCCCAAGGCCAATTATTATTATTATAATGTCTTCACGGAAGGGATCACAAAATTTTAGTCGTTTACACGGTCCGAACGCTCCCGAAAGCCCAACACAGTTAAATCGTCTGCCCCGCGGCCCACATGTTTCACTCCCATCTAATCAGCAGCCGCTGCACCAGAAACGCTTCCCCCGCAGTTGACACATTTTTTTGGCAAGTCTAGAGCATAATAAAAACACAGGTGACATTCCCTGCTAAACATTTAAATGATCATTTTGTATATATTCTTTTGTCTTTTTAAACACCATCTTCCCGTTAGCGGACGGGATCAAAAACCAAGCTGCAATAAGCCATCACATTGCTGTAAATTGACAGTACATATAGGTTATATTAACAAAGCACCACCAGCACTTGGAAATAACCATTCTAATTGTTGTTATACAAGCCCAAGCATCACAAAAAAACCCAATTTAATTGTAATTACAAAAACGTCATACCTGGATTAACCAAATCAAATACCAGTGTCCCCATTAATTTTCTAGCTCCCTTTATTTTTGTTAAACTTCCTCCGAGCCCGTCACCTATCTCGGTAAATATTTTCCCCGTCAGCCGAGGAGGCCCCGCTATTTTTCCTTACCAAACAGTACTTTCCCGCCGCCACGGTCTTAAATATATCCCCGTTATCCGAGGGAGCCCCCACTATTTTCCCAAAATAGTATTTTTAACTTCTCCCCGGCCTTATTTCGCAATTAGTGTCTGTGGAACAAGCTGTTACACTTTTATCCACTCACATATTATTTATATATGTATATTACCTCTATGCATTAGTGCATATATTATCCTGCATTCTATGCATTTTAAGCTGGCCAGCAAACCCATTTTTATTTATCCATAAATATAGCTGTGTAATAATTTTTAAAGCGCTTTGTCTTACCAATTTTTCCCAATCCTTACAAGTTAGACGTATTTTTTGGATCGTCATCCAAACCCGCCTTACAACACGTGTTTCCCATATTTTACTTTTATTTTTTGTAGTGAGTTCGTGTGCCTCACACAGTTAACTCTATTATTTATTATTATTATTAATATTATTATTATCTATTCGACTGTATCGACTGTATCTCCTAGGCCTTTCCTAATTTTACTGCAGAAACCACACAAACACCATACAACGTATATTCGTGCCTACCCTTTAGACACAGGACACTCCCCGGCCCCAATATTGTACCTCTAGTACAATATATTCGTGCCTACCCCTGAGACACAGGACACTTTCCAGCAAAGTGCCCCACCGTACCTGCCATTGACTAGTATAAACACAGGGTTTTATCGTCGTCACCCAGGACGCCAAACCAGCCCAACAATGGGCCTCACATACAATGTCCCTTTAACGCATTTGGAAACACCTTCACAACATGCAGACATTAATGTGGACTTACCCGAGATCCATCAGATGTCTCCCTCCAGCAGGAATAGTCTTCAACCGCCGAGAATCCAGGCGCCCCCGTCGAAAACTCCGGCCCACCAAGGGTTTTGAAGACGCCGTGCGCACGGTCACTTACCAGATGTCGAACAGCAGCGCCTGGGTTCTCGCTCCGGTATATTGACCTCCATGGCTCAGAAGGACCAAAATGTCAGGTTCATTAATAATTACCTTCGTCCGTAATTATCATTAACTGCAGGAAGACATCTTATTCAATTATTGACATTTAATTAAATAGAAATGGATACAACAGATAAAAGCCTCCGGAGGGGAGCGTTACAGCAAGTGTCACCTTACAACTTCCGAACGTCTCCTCGAATAGACGTTTTCGTCCCATTCTTATGGTCACAAGTTACAGAGTTGTTGATCATTCCATCACGTATGAGTAAAAACAACATCTGGGACTACAATAACAATCAAAGTATTTTACTAATAACAAAAACAGGGACTAGACCTAACAACATTTAGATTAGAGTAATTATACAACCTCCTTGACCTAAGAATCATATAATATAATCATAATCATATAATCGTTACATACAGAAAAACCCGAAGTGTACGGTTACATAACGATAACAATATTCTTGTTATTGTCCGAATAGCCCTGTCCTCGTCACCAAGGGCCCACCAAATCTCAAGGACCCAGATTGGGTGGATTGTTTGTATAACCATCCTGGAACAGGCTGTCCAGGTTAAAGATGACTTGGTGTGACCTCAACACTTTTGAAAAACAGAAAGAGAATGATTTAACAAAGTAATGAATTAATACAGAGAAAAGAAAGAGAATGATTTAATAAAGAAATGAATTAATATAACTATTGTAATAGTAAAACAGAATAAACCCAACAGTTAGGTTTTGGGTTAGGGTTATTGTTAGGGGTTGGGGTTATGGTTTGGGTTAGGGTTATTGTTAGGGGTTAGGGGTTATGGTTTGGGTTATGGTAATGGTTGGGGTTATGGGTTAGGTTAGGGTTATTGTTAGGGGTTGGGGTTATGGTTTGGGTTAGGGTTATTATTAGGGGTTATGGTTTGGGTTAGGGATATTGTTAGGGGTTAGGGGTTATGGTTTGGGTTAGGGTTTTTGTTAGGGGTTGGGGTTATGGTTTGGGTTATGGTTGGGGTTATGGTTGGAGTTATGGTTGGGGTTATGGTTAGGGTTATGGTTGGGGTTATGGCTATGGTTGGGAATATGGTTTTGGTTGGGGTTATGTTTATGGTTGGGAATCTGGTTATGGTTGGGGTTATGGTTTAGGTTAGGGTTATTGTTAGGGGTTGGGGTTATGGTTTGGGTTAGGAATATTGTAAGGGATAACGGGTTATGGTTTGGGTTTTGGTTATGGTTGGGGTTATGGTTCGGGTTAGGGTTATTGTTAGGGGTTGGGGTTATGGTTTGGGTTATGGTTTGGGTTAGGGTTATTGTTAGGGGTTGGGGTTATGGTTTGGGTTAGGGTTATTGCTAGGGGTTATGTTTGGGTTATGGCTATGGTTGGGAATATGGTTTTGGTTGGGGTTATGGTTATGGTTGGGAATCTGGTTATGGTTGGGGTTATGGTTTGGGTTAGGGTTACGGTTTGGGTTATGGTTTGGGGTATGTTTTGGGTTACGGTTTGGGTTAGGGTTATGCTTTGGGTTATGGGTTGGGTTATGGTTTGGGTTCGGGTTATGGTTTGGGTTAGGGTTATTGTTAGGGGTTGGGGGTTATGGTTTGGGTTATGGTTATGGTTGGGGTTATGGCTATGGATGGGATTATGGTTTGGGTTAGGGTTCTTGTTAGGGGTTTGGGTTAGGGTTATTGTTAGAAGTTAGGCGTTATGGTTTGGGTTATGGTTGGGGTTATGGTTTAGGTTAGGGTTATTGTTAGGGGTTGGGGTTATGGTTTGGGTTATCTTAAGGGATTAGGGGTTATGGTTTGGGTTAGGGTTCTTGTTAGGGGTTTGGGTTAGGGTTATTGTTAGAAGTTAGGGGTTATGGTTTGGGTTATGGTTGGGGTTATTGTTTAGGTTAGGGTTATTGTTAGGGGTTGGGGTTATGGTTTGGGTTAGGGTAATTTTAAGGGATTAGGGGTTATGGTTTAGGTTTTGGTTATGGTTGGGGTTATGGTTTGGGTTAGGGTTATTGTTAGGGGTTGGAGTTATGGTTTGGTTTAGGGTTAATGTTGGGAGTTAGGGGTTATGTTTTGGGTTATGGTTATGGTTTGGGTTATGGTTATGGTTGGGGTTATGGTTTAGGTTAGGGTTATTGTTAGGGGTTAGGGGTTATGGTTTGGGTTATGGTAATGGTTGGGGTTATGGTTTAGGTTAGGGTTATTGTTAGGGGTTGGGGTTATGGTTTGGGTTAGGGTTATTATTAGGGGTTATGGTTTGGGTTAGGGATATTGTTAGGGGTTAGGGGTTATGGTTTGGGTTATGGTTGGGGTTATGGTTGGGGTTATGGTTGGGGTTATGGTTGGGGTTATGGTTGGAGTTATGGTTGGGGTTATGGTTAGGGTTATGGTTAGGGTTGGGGTTATGGTTGGGGTTATGGCTATGGTTGGGAATATGGTTTTGGTTGGGGTTATGTTTATGGTTGGGAATCTGGTTATGGTTGGGGTTATGGTTTATGTTAGGGTTATTGTTAGGGGTTGGGGTTATGGTTTGGGTTAGGAATATTGTAAGGGATAAGGGGTTATGGTTTGGGTTTTGGTTATGGTTGGGGTTATGGTTCGGGTTAGGGTTATTGTTAGGGGTTGGGGTTATGGTTTGGGTTAGGGTTATTGTTAGGGTTTGGGGTTTTGGTTTGGGTTAGGGTTATTGCTAGGGGTTATGTTTTGGGTTATGGTTATGGGTTGGTGTTACGGCTGGCAGCCTGGACACACACTATGTAGGAGGTGTGTGCTTTCCTTTCTTTACCGGTATCTGCCACTGTGGCTCCACCCCTGTGACAGAGCCCTGCCCAGGCCAACACGGCTGTAATTAATTCCCCAATCATCCCTCCTGCCCTTATTTAAAGCCTTTTCAGTTGTCAGTTCACCCTTTGCCCTTGCCTTGGCCTTTGCCCTTGTCCTTGATGCCTTGCTGAGTTGCAGGCTTGTGAGTATGTTACTCCCTGTTATATTTTGTATGTGTTGTTAATGATTTTGGGTTGCATAGGGGGACTTCTTGAGATAAGTTTAGACACCCATGGGTATACATATAGTTTGTGCATTTAGACACAGTTATTCCCCTGTCTAGATTATATTACATCAGTTTAACAGTGGCATCCTTCGGTCTTATTTCCTGTATTTTGTGGGTGTTCATTTGAACACCTGTCTGGGAGGGGTTTTTTACCGTGTTTATTTGAGGGTGCCACTTTAATATCTCGTGCTTCCCCTATGTTATCCCGTAGTCTGTTTTATTGACTTTATTGTAAATAAAAATAACTGAAGGCTACTTGCAATGTGTGTCCGAACTCATCTTTGACCGAACCTGTCTGCTGTGATAGTTGCGACTCCCTGGTATATCATACCCCAGGGGGAGTCGTAACAGTTGGGTTAGGGTTATTGTTTGTGGTTGGGGTTATGGTGTGGGTTAGGGTTATGGTTATGGTTTGGGTTAGAGTTATTGTTAGGGGTTGGGGTTATGGTTTGGGTTAGGGTTATTGTTAGGGGTTATGGTGATGGTTTGGGTTATGGTGATGGTTTGGTTTATGGTTATGGTTGGGGTTATGGTTAGGGTTATGGTTTAGGTTAGGTTTATTGCTAGGGGTTGGGGTTATGGTTTGGGTTAAAGTTGTTGTTTGGCGTTGGGGTTATGGTTTGGGTTAGGGCTATTGTTAGGCGTTGGGGTAATAGTTTGTGTTAGGCTTATTGTTAGGGTTTAGGGGTTATGGTTTGGTTTATGGTTATGGTTAAGGTTATGGTTGGGATTATGGTTTGGGTTATGGTTATTGTTGGGGTTATGGTTATGGATGGGATAATGGTTTGGGATAGGGTTATTGTTAGGGGTTTGGGTAATAGTTGGGGTAATAGTTTGTGTTAGGCTTATTGTTATGGTTTAGGGGTTATGGTTTGGTTTATGGTTATGGTTAAGGTTATGGTTGGGATTATGGTTTGGGTTATGGTTATTGTTGGGGTTATGGTTATGGATGGAATAATGGTTTGGGATAGGGTTATTGTTAGGGGTTGGGGTAATAGTTTGTGTTAGGGTTATTGTTAGGGTTTAGGGGTTATGGTTTGGTTTACGGTTATGGTTAAGGTTATGGTTGGGGTTATGGTTTGGGTTAGCGTTATTTTTAGGGGTTAGGGGTTATGGTTTGGGTTATGGTTATTGTTGGGGTTACTGTTATGGATGGGATTATGGTTTGGGTTAGGGTTATTGTTAGGGGTTGGGGTAATAGTTTGTGTTAGGGTTATTGTTAGGGTTTAGGCGTTATGGTTTGGTTTACGGTTATGGTTAAGGTTATGGTTGGGGTTATGGTTTGGGTTAGCGTTTTTTTTTTTTGATTTAGGGGTTATGGTTTGGGTTATGGTTATTGTTGGGGTTATGGTTATGGATGGGATTATGGTTTGGGTTAGGGTTATTGTTGGGGGTTGGGTGTTATGGTTTGGGTTATGGTTATGGTTTGGGTTATGGTTATGGTTGGGGTTATGGTTTGGGTTAGGGTTATTGTAAGGGGTTATGGTTTGGGTTAGGGATATTGTTAGGGGTTAGGGGTTATGGTTTGGGTTAGGGTTGGGGTTATGGTTGGGGTTATGGTTGGGGTTATGGTTGGGGTTATGGTTGGGGTTATGGTTGGGGTTATGGTTGGGGTTATGGTTATGGTTATGGTTGGGGTTATGGTTGGGGTTATGGCTATAGTTGGGAATATGGTTTTGGTTGGGGTTATGGTTATGGTTGGGAATCTGGTTATGGTTGGGGTTAAGGTTTGGGTTAGGGTTATGGTTTGGGCTAGGGTTATGGTTTGGGTTATGGTTTGGGTTCGGGTTATGGTTTGGGTTAGGGTTATTGTTAGGGGTTTCGGGTTATGGTTTGGGTTATGGTTATGGTTGGGGTTATGGCTATGGATGGGATTATGGTTTGGGTTAGGGTTCTTGTTAGGGGTTTGGGTTAGGGTTATTGTTAGAAGTTAGGGGTTATGGTTTGGGTTATGGTTTGGGTTATGGTTGGGGTTATGGTTTAGGTTAGGGTTATTGTCAGGGGTTGGGGTTATGGTTTGGGTTAGGGTTATTTTAAGGGATTAGGGGTTATGGTTTGGGTTTTGGTTATGGTTGGGGTTATGGTTTGGGTTAGGGTTATTGTTAGGGGTTGGAGTTATGGTTTGGTTTAGGGTTAATGTTGGGAGTTAGGGGTTATGTTTTGGGTTATGGTTATGGTTTGGGTTATGGATATGGTTGGGGTTATGGTTTAGGTTAGGGTTATTGTTAGGGGTTGGGGTTATGGTTTGGGTTAGGGTTATTGTTAGGGGTTATGGTTTGGGTTATGGTTATGGTTGGGGTTATGTGTTGGGTCTGAAGTAACAGATCAACGTAATTACCAACCGTGCACCAAGGAAAAAGGAGGCAGAGACTGTGTTATTTTTTAAAGGCACCAGCTGGCAGAAGAGAGGTCGAGGCGCGAGGTGGTGGCTCGCGCTCGGCTCGGTGGTTCTCTCTCTTATCTTTTCAAGGTGAAGGATGCCTTTATTGAAATTTAGCATGATGTCATGGAAAAGTACAGAAGTTGAGATTATAGGCATCATGGAAAAATACAACAGTTGAACACTGAGGCGAGTTGAAAAGATAATATAGACATCATGGGAGAGCATAATATTAAGACAGAGATTATAGACAGGATGTTCTTTAGAAATGCACATTATATTAAGACTCCTGTTTTAAGCAACTTCACATTCCCTCCTGTTGTGTATTTAAAAGGACATCAGCAAATACTAAAACAATTAAGCTTTCTCAGTATCACTTCATTAATAAATTCACAACATTTGAACCAATCTCAGGATATGGGGAAAACCCGTAAAGCGGTAAAATTCCATACCTCCCCCACCGCGCGGTGACGAGAACCTCTTGGTCTGAGAATGGAACGGAATTTGAAGTTAGGGAAACACAATAAGATGAGGGTCATACCTGTGTGTCATTCTCCACAGTGTCAACATAATCTTCTACGCGTAATAAGTTATATTGATACATCTGAGTTACGAACACACGGGCGATTAACCTCTTAGACATTGGGACAATACAGCAGGAACATGTAACACATAGTAAGATAAACATTATAATGATTACAAAAAAGGGGCCTAAAATTTTAAGGAGAACCTGGGACCAGGAGCCAGAGAACAACCAGTCTAACCAGCCAGGGGTAACCTGGTCATCACGTGTCATGGTATCCCTAAGGTTCTTCAAGGTGTGTAGGACGTCTACTACGGTTTGGTTATTGTCAGGAATGTAAGTGCAGCAATGTTCTCCAATCATTGCACACACTCCTCCTTGGGGAGCTAAGGCCAAATCAACTGCCATTCTAGTTTGAAGGGCCATAAGGCGAGTGGCAGAAATAACTTTGTTCTGGGCTTCTCCTAAAAGAATGGAGGCATTAACAAAACTTTGGAATCTATAGTCAATGGTTTCTATTCTGAGTGTAAGTTTCTTTACACCAATGTGGGGGAACAGGGCTAGTAAGATCCTGTCACTAGTTGACCAATATTTGTGCTCTATGGGGACATTACTTCCCCATATGGGATCATGTGCTTTGAAAGTAACAAAGCGTTTGGGTCTTTTGTTTGGGGGGGCTGGTATTGCTGTTACTATGTATGTGTGATCAGAGACAGAGACAGGAGTACAAATGGCTGCGGCGTGGACAGGCAGTTGCATATATGCCTTCCAGCCACACATCCACCAGACTCCCTCTATTGCCTCGTGTGTATAATTAAGTGGCATAAATGTGGTGTAGTTACAATGTTTGGAGTCGACTGATGAGACGGACTTGTCCTCTGCTCCTGTTAAATTTACACACAAAGGAAAACAGTATAAATCGTCTTCAATATCATTACAATGAGCTAAATGTAATTTGTCTAATGTGACTTTAAATCCCGTAGAGGACGCTTTATTGAGTACAGAAAGGCGTTTGGCATTAGGAATGGGTGTGGGCATAAAAGTTTTGTTTATAGCTTCTAATCCGTCTGCGAGTGTAAATGGCGTGGCATACAAAGCTGGCTGTCCAGCGGCATGGGGAAAACGGGAACAAACATAACAACCCGACACGTTATTCTTGTGTGCAGTCATATTGGCATATTGCCACCAGATGTTGTTTGTTAAGGGGTCGGTATGTTCATCTTGATTAAAGGGGTCATCCCAAGCTTGTAACAGATTGATCGAATCTTTTTCTTTTACTTTCATGATGCTAACGGGGACATGTTTATACGTATCAGGGTTGCCTCCAGTATAAGTGGGTTGTGCTTTGGGCTCTAGGGTACAGAATTGAAATGGGATAACTGGATCGTAAGTAGATGCCCATGGCACCAAAGCGAAACGGAGACACCCTTGTTCCTCAGTTTTTACAGTTATGGTCAAATGGGTATTGTTCTTTTTGAGTTTGTGGACTTCTTCACGGTATCGTCTTGCAGTGGCGGTGATTTTCCAGTTGACAGTAGAATCGGACATGGCAAAACCGGAACTCCAACTCTCCTGGTACTCCCTCCCGTCCCAGTCTGGTTGGATTCCCGCATACCATTGTCGTCTCGGAAATTCACTTCCTGTAATCATTGTAGTAGTATCGTAGGATTCATCACTACAGGTCGAGCACCTGCTTCGGAGTCCTTCTAGTGGCACCACGAGATCTGCCGTTCCGGGGGCTTGTGGGGAGCAGAAGGTGTAGGCGTACTCGAGGGTTTTGGGGTTTGGCCAAGTTGGGCATTGTAAACGTGACTCTTCGGGGCCCCAGATTTGTGTTTTTATTTTTGTGGCACTTGTGGTGATGGTTAGCCACAGGCAAAGTCCGAATAATGATTGTAAAGGGGTCATCTTCTTCTTTGTTCTTCTTCTTTGTTCTTCTTCTTTTTGACACGAATCAGGGGGTATTTCTTATCTTAGTTCGGTGACCTTTTTGCAGTGACTCTGGTGGATCCACGTATCTCTCTCAGCAATTTTTAGAGCGGTGGGTGTAGTCAGGAGAACGACAAAGGGGCCGTCCCAGCGTGGGCTCGACCAAGTTTTCCTTTTTATCACCTTCACCAACACCAAGTCACCTGGGGTCACCGTCTCCTGTGCGGGGGAAAGAGGGGTACAGGGCAGATCATTTGTTCTTGACACAGTACGTTCTTTAAACAATTCACATAACCATTTAGTCAATGGATCTGCCTTTCCTGTTTTATCTGACCATGGCTGGTTTTCCCATAAGGGGAGCACAAAGGGTCTGCCTGTTACTGCCTCAAAGGGCGTGATCCCTTGTGTGTTTGGCGTTATTCTCATATAAGTTTTTACTAAAGATAAACACTCGGGCCATGGTTTTTTGGTTTCTTCCATGGTCTTTTTGAGTCTTAGTTTAATAGTACCGTTGGTCCGTTCAACTAAGCCTGCGCTCTGTGGATGGTATGCGCAATGATTTTTTAAGGTGATCCCTAAATGGATGGCCATATTGTCAACAATGGTATTTACAAAATGGCTACCATTATCACTCCACAAGACTCGTGGGATGCCATGTTCTGGTATTATGTGTTTACAAATGGCTTTGGCTACTGTGAGGGCGTTTGGATGTTTTGAAGGAATAAGTTCAAC
Source organism: Stigmatopora nigra (assembly GCF_051989575.1). NCBI lineage: Eukaryota > Metazoa > Chordata > Actinopteri > Syngnathiformes > Syngnathidae > Stigmatopora > Stigmatopora nigra. The sequence continues at coordinate 401,916 of NC_135511.1, read as the reverse complement.
CCATTTAGTTAGTGAGTCTACTAACACTAAACAATACTTGTATTGGCCACTTTTGTGTAATTCAATAAAGTCCATATGTAAAATTTCAAATGGGTAGGAGCCCACTGGGCATTTTCCTCTTTGTGGTCTTAAATTTCCCTGAGCATTGTGACGACAACACACCAGGCATGACCTACAAAATTTTTTAAAATAGGTTTGTAAACCCTGTGGTATTGTCATTGTTTGTTCTACCATCGATATCATCCCTCCTGTTGAGACATGGGACTTCCCATGACTCAATGTGGCTACTGCGTGAAACAGACTGCGGGGGATGACTGGTCGGTCTTCTTTGTGGTAGAGGCCTTCTGGGGTAATTTCAATGTTCATCGTTTTCCAAAGCGTTTTTTCTTTTTTTGGAGCATTGTTTTGCATGTCGATCAGTACTTGTTTTGGGATGTTGTTGTGTTGTTGTGTTTCTTTCTGATTGGCGAGCATAACGATCTTTGTTTTTTCTTGAGCTGCTTTTTTGGCGGCCAAATCTGCTTTTGCATTTCCTAGAGAAACGGTGTCTTTTGCTGAGGTGTGAGCTTTGCATTTGCATACTGCTATTTTGGAGGGTAGCAGTACAGCGGCTAAGAGGTCAGTGAGCAATTTGGCGGTTGGACAGGTCTTCCTGTTGATGTTTTCATGCCTCGTCGTGCCCACATGGCGGCAAAGATGTGTAATGTCGAGTGGGCGTATTGGCTGTCGGTCCAAATGGTCACTGCTTTGTTTTGGAATAATTTACATGCTTCTGTCAATGCAATGAGTTCTGCTGCTTGTGCTGATAGATTTCCTGTCAATCTTCCACTTTTAAGGGTCTTCTGTTGTGTAACTACTGCATAGCCTGTGTTGGTGTTGCCAAGTTCATCTTTGCTTAAGGATCCATCTACAAACACTGCTTCTCCTTCTTGTAAGGGTGTGTCTAGCAAATCTCTTCTTGGTTTGCAGATTTCCTCGGTGGCTTCTGTGCAACTGTGTGGTGTCCTGTCTGTCTCCACTGGGAGGAGATTTGCAGGATTGAGAGTGCTGCATCTCTTGATGGTGAGATGGGGTTGGGACAATAGCACAGCAGTTAGGCCAAGATGTCTTGCTGGTGAGAGGAATGCCATCTTTGTTTGAGTCAAAAGAGCATCTACTGAGTGTGTTACTAGTAGAGTGGTGGGATGGAACAGCACTAATTCGGCGGATGCTTGGACAGCCATTGCTGCAGCACACACTGCTTGGACACACTGGGGCAAAGCTCTCGCAACAGCATCAAGTTTCTTTGAGTAGTAGGCTACTGGTCGCATTTGTGTACCATGTTGTTGGAGTAGGACAGATGTGATGAATCCGTCTTTGCAGTCCACTGTTTGGGTAAACAGTTTCTTGTAGTTGGGTAGTCCTAAGGGGCCTGTGTTTGTGATGGTCTGTTTTATCTGATTGAACTTCTCATTAGCTTCTTCTGTCCATGTGATGGGATCGGCCAGGGCGATGTCTTCTTGGTAAATTAAATCCACTAGTGGTTGCGTTATTCCGGCAAAGTCTAGAACCCATAGGCGGCAAAAGTTTACTAGGCCTAGGAAGGCCATCATTTGTCTTGTGGTTATTGGTTTGGGGGCATGGAGGATAGCTTGTTTCCGATCAGAGGTTAGTTTTCTTCCTACTTCCGATATGATGTGACCTAAGAAAACTACTTCAGTCAGAGTTGTCACGCCTCAGACGTGACTGGTGGCGGGGTGTTCCAGACCGACCAATCACTGGCCCAGCTCCAACGAGCGGAGTGGCGCCAGGTGGAGGCAATCAAGGTTATGCCAGGATATAAGGCCACCGGATACCCAACCAGCTGCCGGATCGTAATCCCAGCTCGCTCGCTGAAGCAACCCCTGGTACAGGCCATTGTTCTATGTTGATTCATTGCCCTTTTTTCGCCCAGGAACTACCAAGTGAAACCAAAGGATAATCGACCCGGATTGGAGGAGAACTACCCAGGACATCGACAGGATTGGACTTGAACTACGGCAAGAGACAGACTGGTAAAAGGAAGAAGGAACAGCCAGGAGTACCACCAGGACACGAACTGTATATAGTTGAATTGAGCACGTATCAATAAAGGTGAACAAAGAACTGGACTTCTATCTCGCCTGCTATGGGGCCATTTACAAGATCATAACAGTACGATCCGGCCATAATAAGCATGGATCCCGCGGGCGCAGATGGAGCGTCGAACAACCTAGCTACAGGAGGTACGGACCAGCAAACCAGAATGATGGAGTACCTCTGTGCCGAGATGTCAAACATGGCGCAGCAAATAAGAGCCTTACAGGCTCAACAGACGCCTTTGCCGTCCTCTCCGGGGGCACAGCCCTACACAGTGGCTCCCGAGGTAACTCAGATATTGCCATACCACCAGCCCAAGGCTTCCCCTCCCGCCCCTTACAGTGGGGATCTGGGCGCATGCCGTCATTTTCTATTTCAATGCCGGCTGGTGTTCCAACTGGAATACCGCTCATACCCCTCTGACGAATCCAAAATAGCTTACCTGATCGGGTGTCTTCGCGGTGAAGCCCTGGCGTGGGCGAACATGGTATGGAATCAGGACTCACACATATGCTCGTCCTACGAACTGTTTACAAATGAGATGTGCAGGATTTTCGATCACCCGGTGGGCGACCGGGAGGCAGCTGATCGTTTAGAAGCCTGTAGGCAAGGGTCCAGGAGCGTCGCTAAATATGCCGTGGAATTTCAAATCCTGGCCCCCGAGAGCACGTTTAATGATAGTGCCCTCCGGCACATATTCCGGAAGGGCCTAAATGTGGTTATGAGGGAGGAGTTGGCAATCCGAGATCAACCAGGTTCCCTAAAAGAGCTCGTGGAGTTGGCCATACGGATCGACGGCCAACTACAGAGACAACAGGACAGCGGCGGGGCGATTCATGGAGGGGCGCCGGGGTTGGTCTTCGACGCTCGCTTCCGGGTTTCCCCGCAACAACGACGCCAACCCCTCCTGTGACGACGTCAGAGCCTATGCAAATAGGACGTGCTGGGTTGTCGGAGGAGGAACGCTCACGACGCCGCCAGTATTCGCTGTGTTACTATTGCGGCCAGGGAGGCCACATCTCGCGGTCATGCCCGGTCCGCCCGGTAAAAAGGGAGGACTCACCATTAGTTAGGCAGGTCATGGTGAGCCAGGCCATTGGGGAGTCCTCCCATCGTTGTATCCTGCCAGCCTCCCTTTCCTGGGGGGGAAGAACTCATGACACCACAGCCTTTGTCGACTGCGGTGCGGACGAGAATTTCATCGACCGCTCATTGATTGCAGAACTAGGAATTGGGACCCGGACTATCGAGAAGCCTCTTAAGATTACTGCACTGGACGGGCGTACCATTGGCAAAGTGGAACAACGCACCGACCCCGTTCTACTGCGCTTGTCCGGAAACCATCAGGAGAAGGCATGCTTCTACGTCTTGGACTGCCCGGAGGCGGCTATTGTGCTGGGTCTTCCTTGGCTAAAACGGCACAACCCAAGAATCGACTGGGAGGTTCCCAAGGTGGTGTCCTGGAGTCCATCATGTCATAACAACTGCCTCCAGGCAGCCCAATTGCCCCCGTTACCGCCACCCCAGATTGAACCACCGGATTTATCGGCAGTGCCTGATTCTTATCGGGACCTCTCACTAGTGTTTTCAAAGGACCAAGCCTCCGTGCTTCCTCCGCATCGGCCTTACGACTGTGCGATAGACTTATTACCCGGTGCTTCACTTCCTCGACGCCGGATTTATAACATCTCCCGGCCGGAGAGGAAGGCCCTGGAGGATTACATCTCCGGGGCATTAGCATCGGGACAGATCCGCCCGTCCTCCTCCCCCGTTGGGGCAGGGTTTTTCTTTGTGGACAAGAAAGATGGGTCACTGCGTCCCTGCATTGATTACCGTGCCTTAAACCAAATCACGGTTAAAAGGAATTACCCGCTGCCACTCATGGACTCCGTTTTTACCCTGCTGCAGGGTTCTTGCATCTTCACCAGGTTAGACCTGCGAAACGCTTATCATCTGGTCCGGGTTCGGGAGGGGGATGAGTGGAAGACGGCTTTTTCCACCCCCCAGGGACATTTTGAATATTTGGTCATGCCCTTTGGACTCCGTAATGCCCCGGGAGTGTTCCAATCAATGATAAATGATGTCCTCCGGGACATGCTTGATCGTTTTGTTTTCACTTATCTGGATGACATTTTGATATTCTCCAACAGCCTGGAGGAGCACGTGCAGCATGTACGCTTAGTGCTGCAACGTTTGTTGGAGAACCGCCTTTTCGTCAAAGCAGAAAAATGTGAGTTCCACGTCTCGGAGACTACCTTTCTCGGGTTTGTGGTGGCTGCCGGGGAGATGCGGATGGACACCAGTAAGGTGGAGGCGGTGACCCAGTGGCCCAGGCCAAAGGGTAGAAGGGAGTTACAACATTTTTTGGGGTTCGCTAATTTCTATCGACGCTTCATTAGAAATTATAGCAGGGTCGCTGCACCCCTCACGACGCTAACTTCCACAAAGCTCCCGTTCTGTTGGTCGGAGGCAGCAGAGGCGGCTTTTTGTGACCTAAAATCCCGTTTTACTACCGCCCCCGTCCTCGCCCACCCTGATCCTAAGTTACAGTTTCAGTTAGAGGTTGACGCCTCAGAGGTAGGCGTTGGTGCCGTCCTCTCCCAGCGCGGGCAAGCAGATGGGAAAGTACACCCCTGCGCTTATTTTTCCCGTAGGTTGTCCCCAGCCAAACGTAATTACGGCATTGGGGACAGGGAACTGCTCGCCGTTAAATTGGCCCTAGAGGAATGGAGACACCACCTTGAAGGGGCTAGTTTACCCTTCGTGGTGCTGACGGATCATAAGAACTTGGAATACCTCAGGTCGGCCCGAAGGTTAAACCCTCGCCAGGCTAGATGGTCCATGTTTTTCAATAGGTTTGATTTTACCCTGACTTATATTCCTGGCTCCAAGAACGGGAAGTCAGATGCCCTGTCCCGTGTTTTTCAGTCCCCCGACTCGAGGAGAGAGTCTCCGACAATATTACCCTCCTCCCGCATTCTGGCCAGTATGGAAATAGGGTTAGAGGCGGAGGTGTTAAGGGCCCAGGATGTGGAGCCGGACCCTAGGAGAGGTAATCGAAAGAAATTGTTTGTACCCTCACCAATGCGTCCAAGGATATTGGAATGGGCCCACACCTCACGGCTTACCTGCCACCCGGGGGTTGCCCGCACACAGGCGGTGTTGCGCCAACGCTTCTGGTGGCCAACATTGAGAGCGGACACAAGATCCTTCGTATTGGCCTGCGAAGTATGTGCACGTAATAAGACCTCTAATAAGCCAAGCTCGGGTTATCTTCTCCCTCTCCAGATCCCCAGCCGTCCCTGGTCCCATATTGCGGTCGATTTTGTCACAGGCCTCCCTAAGTCCCAGGGTAACACCGTTATTCTCACAGTGGTCGATCGTTTTTCCAAAGCAGCCCATTTCATCCCCCTACCCAAGTTACCTTCAGCCCTGGAAACTGCCAAGCTCCTTGTAAAACACGTTGTCCGCTTACATGGAATTCCTGCCGACGTGGTCTCCGACCGGGGGCCACAATTCACGTCGCATGTTTGGTCGGTTTTTTGTGCTGCGTTAAAGATCACCCCTAGCCTCTCCTCAGGTTACCACCCTCAATCTAATGGCCAATGTGAGCGGACTAACCAACAACTGGAGGCGGCTATCCGCTGCGCCACTCATGCAGATCCTACCACCTGGAGCGAACAGCTACCATGGATCGAGTATGCGCACAACTTCCACCCCAACGCTTCCTCTAACCTGTCTCCCTTCATGTGTTCACTAGGTTACCAACCCCCCTGTTTTCCTTCGCTGGAGGCAGAGATTGCAGTTCCCTCCGTCCAGGCACACATGACCAGATGTAGCCTTATATGGGAGAAGGCCCGGGCTGCAAGAGCTGCGCTCCTCAAACCTTGCCCAGAAGCAGGCAAACCGCCGTCGTGCCCCAGCACCCACCTATGTTGTTGGCCAGAAGGTGTGGTTGTCCACCCGCGATCTTCCCATTAAGACAGAGTCCCGGAAGCTGTCTCCCCGCTTCGTGGGGCCGTATAACATTGAGCGGATAATCAACCCTTGCGCAGTGCGTTTAAAGCTCCCACCATCCCTCCGTATCCACCCCACTTTCCATGTATTTCAGATTAAACCGGTAGCCTCGAGTTCCTTGAACCCACCCAATCCCCCTCCACCCCCTCCACTAATGGTCGATGGAGGCCCGGCATATTTGGTGGAGAGGCTGGTAGACGCTCGCCGCCGGGGCCGTGGCTTGCATTACCTCGTCGACTGGAAGGGCTACGGTCCCGAGGAGCGGAGCTGGGTCCCTGCCCGCCACATCCTATGCCGGGAACTGATTGAGGATTTCCACCGTGACCACCCGGGGGCCCTTCGTGGCGGGACCAGTGGCCCGCGTAGAGGGGGAGGTAATGTCAGGCCTCAGACGTGACTGGTGGCGGGGTGTTCCAGACCGACCAATCACTGGCCCAGCTCCAACGAGCGGAGTGGCGCCAGGTGGAGGCAATCAAGGTTATGCCAGGATATAAAGCCACCGGATACCCAACCAGCTGCCGGATCGTAATCCCAGCTCGCTCGCTGAAGCAACCTCTGGTACAGGCCATTGTTCTATGTTGATTCATTGCCCTTTTTTCGCCCAGGAACTACCAAGTGAAACCAAAGGATAATCGACCCGGATTGGAGGAGAACTACCCAGGACATCGACAGGATTGGACTTGAACTACGGCAAGAGACAGACTGGTAAAAGGAAGAAGGAACAGCCAGGAGTACCACCAGGACACGAACTGTATATAGTTGAATTAAGCACGTATCAATAAAGGTGAACAAAGAACTGGACTTCTATCTCGCCTGCTATGGGGCCATTTACAAGATCATAACAGTACGATCCGGCCATAATAAGCATGGATCCCGCGGGCGCAGATGGAGCGTCGAACAACCTAGCTACAGGAGGTACGGACCAGCAAACCAGAATGATGGAGTACCTCTGTGCCGAGATGTCAAACATGGCGCAGCAAATAAGAGCCTTACAGGCTCAACAGACGCCTTTGCCGTCCTCTCCGGGGGCACAGCCCTACACAGTGGCTCCCGAGGTAACTCAGATATTGCCATACCACCAGCCCAAGGCTTCCCCTCCCGCCCCTTACAGTGGGGATCTGGGCGCATGCCGTCATTTTCTATTTCAATGCCGGCTGGTGTTCCAACTGGAATACCGCTCATACCCCTCTGACGAATCCAAAATAGCTTACCTGATCGGGTGTCTTCGCGGTGAAGCCCTGGCGTGGGCGAACATGGTATGGAATCAGGACTCACACATATGCTCGTCCTACGAACTGTTTACAAATGAGATGTGCAGGATTTTCGATCACCCGGTGGGCGACCGGGAGGCAGCTGATCGTTTAGAAGCCTGTAGGCAAGGGTCCAGGAGCGTCGCTAAATATGCCGTGGAATTTCAAATCCTGGCCCCCGAGAGCACGTTTAATGATAGTGCCCTCCGGCACATATTCCGGAAGGGCCTAAATGTGGTTATGAGGGAGGAGTTGGCAATCCGAGATCAACCAGGTTCCCTAAAAGAGCTCGTGGAGTTGGCCATACGGATCGACGGCCAACTACAGAGACAACAGGACAGCGGCGGGGCGATTCATGGAGGGGCGCCGGGGTTGGTCTTCGACGCTCGCTTCCGGGTTTCCCCGCAACAACGACGCCAACCCCTCCTGTGACGACGTCAGAGCCTATGCAAATAGGACGTGCTGGGTTGTCGGAGGAGGAACGCTCACGACGCCGCCAGTATTCGCTGTGTTACTATTGCGGCCAGGGAGGCCACATCTCGCGGTCATGCCCGGTCCGCCCGGTAAAAAGGGAGGACTCACCATTAGTTAGGCAGGTCATGGTGAGCCAGGCCATTGGGGAGTCCTCCCATCGTTGTATCCTGCCAGCCTCCCTTTCCTGGGGGGAAGAACTCATGACACCACAGCCTTTGTCGACTGCGGTGCGGACGAGAATTTCATCGACCGCTCATTGATTGCAGAACTAGGAATTGGGACCCGGACTATCGAGAAGCCTCTTAAGATTACTGCACTGGACGGGCGTACCATTGGCAAAGTGGAACAACGCACCGACCCCGTTCTACTGCGCTTGTCCGGAAACCATCAGGAGAAGGCATGCTTCTACGTCTTGGACTGCCCGGAGGCGGCTATTGTGCTGGGTCTTCCTTGGCTAAAACGGCACAACCCAAGAATCGACTGGGAGGTTCCCAAGGTGGTGTCCTGGAGTCCATCATGTCATAACAACTGCCTCCAGGCAGCCCAATTGCCCCCGTTACCGCCACCCCAGATTGAACCACCGGATTTATCGGCAGTGCCTGATTCTTATCGGGACCTCTCACTAGTGTTTTCAAAGGACCAAGCCTCCGTGCTTCCTCCGCATCGGCCTTACGACTGTGCGATAGACTTATTACCCGGTGCTTCACTTCCTCGACGCCGGATTTATAACATCTCCCGGCCGGAGAGGAAGGCCCTGGAGGATTACATCTCCGGGGCATTAGCATCGGGACAGATCCGCCCGTCCTCCTCCCCCGTTGGGGCAGGGTTTTTCTTTGTGGACAAGAAAGATGGGTCACTGCGTCCCTGCATTGATTACCGTGCCTTAAACCAAATCACGGTTAAAAGGAATTACCCGCTGCCACTCATGGACTCCGTTTTTACCCTGCTGCAGGGTTCTTGCATCTTCACCAGGTTAGACCTGCGAAACGCTTATCATCTGGTCCGGGTTCGGGAGGGGGATGAGTGGAAGACGGCTTTTTCCACCCCCCAGGGACATTTTGAATATTTGGTCATGCCCTTTGGACTCCGTAATGCCCCGGGAGTGTTCCAATCAATGATAAATGATGTCCTCCGGGACATGCTTGATCGTTTTGTTTTCACTTATCTGGATGACATTTTGATATTCTCCAACAGCCTGGAGGAGCACGTGCAGCATGTACGCTTAGTGCTGCAACGTTTGTTGGAGAACCGCCTTTTCGTCAAAGCAGAAAAATGTGAGTTCCACGTCTCGGAGACTACCTTTCTCGGGTTTGTGGTGGCTGCCGGGGAGATGCGGATGGACACCAGTAAGGTGGAGGCGGTGACCCAGTGGCCCAGGCCAAAGGGTAGAAGGGAGTTACAACATTTTTTGGGGTTCGCTAATTTCTATCGACGCTTCATTAGAAATTATAGCAGGGTCGCTGCACCCCTCACGACGCTAACTTCCACAAAGCTCCCGTTCTGTTGGTCGGAGGCAGCAGAGGCGGCTTTTTGTGACCTAAAATCCCATTTTACTACCGCCCCCGTCCTCGCCCACCCTGATCCTAAGTTACAGTTTCAGTTAGAGGTTGACGCCTCAGAGGTAGGCGTTGGTGCCGTCCTCTCCCAGCGCGGGCAAGCAGATGGGAAAGTACACCCCTGCGCTTATTTTTCCCGTAGGTTGTCCCCAGCCAAACGTAATTACGGCATTGGGGACAGGGAACTGCTCGCCGTTAAATTGGCCCTAGAGGAATGGAGACACCACCTTGAAGGGGCTAGTTTACCCTTCGTGGTGCTGACGGATCATAAGAACTTGGAATACCTCAGGTCGGCCCGAAGGTTAAACCCTCGCCAGGCTAGATGGTCCATGTTTTTCAATAGGTTTGATTTTACCCTGACTTATATTCCTGGCTCCAAGAACGGGAAGTCAGATGCCCTGTCCCGTGTTTTTCAGTCCCCCGACTCGAGGAGAGAGTCTCCGACAATATTACCCTCCTCCCGCATTCTGGCCAGTATGGAAATAGGGTTAGAGGCGGAGGTGTTAAGGGCCCAGGATGTGGAGCCGGACCCTAGGAGAGGTAATCGAAAGAAATTGTTTGTACCCTCACCAATGCGTCCAAGGATATTGGAATGGGCCCACACCTCACGGCTTACCTGCCACCCGGGGGTTGCCCGCACACAGGCGGTGTTGCGCCAACGCTTCTGGTGGCCAACATTGAGAGCGGACACAAGATCCTTCGTATTGGCCTGCGAAGTATGTGCACGTAATAAGACCTCTAATAAGCCAAGCTCGGGTTATCTTCTCCCTCTCCAGATCCCCAGCCGTCCCTGGTCCCATATTGCGGTCGATTTTGTCACAGGCCTCCCTAAGTCCCAGGGTAACACCGTTATTCTCACAGTGGTCGATCGTTTTTCCAAAGCAGCCCATTTCATCCCCCTACCCAAGTTACCTTCAGCCCTGGAAACTGCCAAGCTCCTTGTAAAACACGTTGTCCGCTTACATGGAATTCCTGCCGACGTGGTCTCCGACCGGGGGCCACAATTCACGTCGCATGTTTGGTCGTTTTTTTGTGCTGCGTTAAAGATCACCCCTAGCCTCTCCTCAGGTTACCACCCTCAATCTAATGGCCAATGTGAGCGGACTAACCAACAACTGGAGGCGGCTATCCGCTGCGCCACTCATGCAGATCCTACCACCTGGAGCGAACAGCTACCATGGATCGAGTATGCGCACAACTTCCACCCCAACGCTTCCTCTAACCTGTCTCCCTTCATGTGTTCACTAGGTTACCAACCCCCCTGTTTTCCTTCGCTGGAGGCAGAGATTGCAGTTCCCTCCGTCCAGGCACACATGACCAGATGTAGCCTTATATGGGAGAAGGCCCGGGCTGCAAGAGCTGCGCTCCTCAAACCTTGCCCAGAAGCAGGCAAACCGCCGTCGTGCCCCAGCACCCACCTATGTTGTTGGCCAGAAGGTGTGGTTGTCCACCCGCGATCTTCCCATTAAGACAGAGTCCCGGAAGCTGTCTCCCCGCTTCGTGGGGCCGTATAACATTGAGCGGATAATCAACCCTTGCGCAGTGCGTTTAAAGCTCCCACCATCCCTCCGTATCCACCCCACTTTCCATGTATTTCAGATTAAACCGGTAGCCTCGAGTTCCTTGAACCCACCCAATCCCCCTCCACCCCCTCCACTAATGGTCGATGGAGGCCCGGCATATTTGGTGGAGAGGCTGGTAGACGCTCGCCGCCGGGGCCGTGGCTTGCATTACCTCGTCGACTGGAAGGGCTACGGTCCCGAGGAGCGGAGCTGGGTCCCTGCCCGCCACATCCTATGCCGGGAACTGATTGAGGATTTCCACCGTGACCACCCGGGGGCCCCTCGTGGCGGGACCAGTGGCCCGCGTAGAGGGGGAGGTAATGTCAGGCCTCAGACGTGACTGGTGGCGGGGTGTTCCAGACCGACCAATCACTGGCCCAGCTCCAACGAGCGGAGTGGCGCCAGGTGGAGGCAATCAAGGTTATGCCAGGATATAAAGCCACCGGATACCCAACCAGCTGCCGGATCGTAATCCCAGCTCGCTCGCTGAAGCAACCCCTGGTACAGGCCATTGTTCTATGTTGATTCATTGCCCTTTTTTCGCCCAGGAACTACCAAGTGAAACCAAAGGATAATCGACCCGGATTGGAGGAGAACTACCCAGGACATCGACAGGATTGGACTTGAACTACGGCAAGAGACAGACTGGTAAAAGGAAGAAGGAACAGCCAGGAGTACCACCAGGACACGAACTGTATATAGTTGAATTGAGCACGTATCAATAAAGGTGAACAAAGAACTGGACTTCTATCTCGCCTGCTTTGGGGCCATTTACAAGATCATAACAAGAGTCCACTGTAGTTTGGTTAGTGAGGCTTTGTTTCCTGTTTTTGCTAGGTGTTGACACAGTTTCACTGCTTCTTCTTGATTTTCTTCTTTGGTTGGACTGGCTATGAGAATGTCATCTACGTAAATCAAAATTTGAGTGGTTTCACTGTGTTCATGGAGGCTAAGACAGTTGTTGATTTCTTGAGAGAAAATGGTGGGGCTCTCTGCATAGCCTTGGGGTAGTCTAGTATAGGTGTACTTCTTTTGATTAAAGGTGAAACCGAACCAATGGCGAGCAGACTCGTGCAATGGAATGGAAAAGAAGGCGTTGCTTAGATCAATTACGGTGAACCATTTCTGTTGTGGCTTCAGCGCATTGAGTAGAGTGTGGGGGTCAGGGACGCAGGGGGCTCTCTGTTTTACTGCCTGATTTACAGCTCTTAAGTCGTGGACCATTCGCCAGGTCGTGGTGTCTGCTTTCTTTACTGGAAAGATTGGTGTGTTACAAGTTACCTTGGGGGCTTCTATGAGCACTCCAGCTTCTACCATGTCCATGATTACTGGTGTGATTCCTTCTTTGGCATCAGGTTTGAGTAGGTATTGGCTGATTCGTGGGCGATAGTTTGTTCTTGGTTCAATTGTTACTTCTGTGGCTGTGGTCATTAGGCCCACATCGGTTTTTGACGCTGACCACAGCTGAGGTGGTATTTGATCTATGACATCTTTTAGTGCCAGGATTGTGGTTTCCTCCGAATGTCATGCACTTAAGTGGGTGCTGGGGACAAATGTTGTCACCCAGTTTAGTTTTTTCTTCCAGACCACGTTTCCTGATAACATGATGCGTTTGAATCTTCCATCTTGACATGGGGTCCATGGGAGTCGTTTTTCGGACCAAGTCACATCTCTTATCTTTGGTCCTATGTCTTTCCATCTCCAATCTGTTGGTTTTGCCAATGAAATGTGGAGGGGAATGCCAGGGCTTTCATTTGTGGTTAATGCATATATGTCATCGGGGACGATTACTGTGGCTGCCATCCATCCTGCTTCTTCGTCCCAAATTAGGTCTTTTATTTGGGCCCGCACGATTGTCAATCGGGACCGTTGATTAAAGAAGTCTCTGTCATCTTTGTTCGGGGCGAAGCGGATGGTGGAGTGAAGTGGGTACGTGATTTGAGGCACCCAATTTGAATTTGGTAGGATTTGAGCTGGCATCAGTTGCAGATTGTCTGTTACTGATGTTGGACCTTCTTGGATCGGATCCAGACTGTAGAATGGGTGTGGTTTTTCTTTTCCTTCTAGTACTAACATCTGCATTGGTTTTTCTTGTCCTCTTTTTGTCACAACCATGCTAGAACCTTCGACCATTAATACAAGGCTCATGGTTTTTATCAAATCTCGTCCGAGGAGGTTTTCAGGACAATGGGGTACATACACGAAAGTTTGATCTGGGTATTCTGTTCCGTCTTCATCAATAATGGTCAGTGGTTCGGTAAAGTGATGGATGGCTGGTTTACCTCCCACGCCTATAACCATTATTGTGCTTTTTGACACTTTGACACCTGTTGGTAGATTAGTGAGCACGGAGGATTGTGCTCCTGAATCCACAATGAAGCTCAATGTTGTAGTAAATGGCCCTAAGCCTAGTTTTCTTGCTGGTGGGTCAATGGAGGATATCTGGCTAAACAGGACTGTCAGGTCAAGCACCTCGACGATCGTTTTGGTGTTATCAGGGTGTTCCTCACTTGACCTGTCCTGCTGATGTCATTTGTTTGGATTCCAGTGGTCAGATTCTGGGAGTTCTGGGATCTCAAATTTTTGTCTGTGTTGGCAATCTCGGGAGTAGTGGCCGTACTTGCCACACGTGTAGCACACGTCCTTACTGGTCGCTGTTCTTCCTCTTCCTCTTCCACGTCCTCTTCCTCGATTGGGTTGGCCTCGGTAGTAATTCGGTGCAGAAGATGGATAAGAGGCACGTTGGAAAAATGTGTGCAGGGCATTGATGCTTGATGATTGTGATTTTTGTCTTTTTAGGTCTTCAGCATGTGAGGCCCAAGCTACCAGATCATTCACTGGGGCAGTTCTCCAAGTGTGGTAATGTTTCTTGATGAAATTGGCTGTGCCGTCCACTAGTCCATCCAGGAATGTTGCTCGCAGCAATGTTTGGTATGTGCTTTGCGTCTCAGTGCTTTCTTCGATGCCACCATGTAGTTTCAGTACTTCTTGCAGGCGGTCCACATATTTTTGTGCGCTTTCTTCGAATTCTTGGCAGCATTGGCGGACTTTAGTCAAATCAGGAGGTTTCTTGAACACTGCGATGGCTCTTTCTAAAAGAGTATTTAGGGCGTTGTCTAATTCTTGGCCTGGTTGGTGGATCTGGCCTTGTTGGTTGGCTGGATTAAAAGATCCTTGGAATCTTCCAACTCGATGTCCTGCAGTCAGACGTAGGACGCTTAGTAATTCATTGCCATTGAGGTGGTAGGATCCATGTAGTTCTCTAATTGCAGCTGCCCATTTTTCAACATTATCTTCAATGGGGGGGACTGATGCGCATGCTGCTGCTTTTTCTTCTTCGGTCCATGGGCGATAAAGCAGTAAGGTAGGTGGATGGGCGGGGTGGCCAGGGTTTGGCATTCCATAAGCCGGGTTGGCTACAGCTACCATGGGATATGCTGACACCTGTTGGACATCTGGGTATAATTTTGTTGTTGCAGCCAAGACATCTGCTGTTGGTGTTGTATTTGATCTTGTACGGCTTCCAATGGGAGAGGAGGCTTGGTTGATGTCCACTTCCGCTTCTGGTTCATTTTGCTGCTGCGCTGCAGCTGGTGCATTTCCGGCGATGTCTCTCCGTCTGGCTACCGTCTCCTCCGTTGATCTTATCTTCATTTGATACACTTTTCTTTCTGTTTTTTCCAACATGCTTGCTACCCTTATTTTACTTTGCTTTATCCACACTTCAACAGCGCGTGGTTGTGCTTCCACTTTTTCTACATTCTTTCCTTTCTTAATCTTCTTGGCTCTTTTCTCCACTAAATTTTTCTTAACTTCTTCTTTATTTCTTGTGTCTCTCAAAGACGGGTTAAAATCATACTTCTTCACCCAGGATTGTAGATACTTGCATGCATTAGCGTCAAAACTTGCAATAAATTTAACATCCTGGTGTTCTTTTATCTCTTTTCTCAATGACTGGCCCATTGTTTCTTTCTACTATTTTTTTTTCCTACTCTCTACTCCGGAGCGGGAGGCGGCTACGCCCTTCCCTTATCACTCACACTCACACACACACACACACCACTAACCTTTTTTTCTTTTTCTTTTTGGTGCACCGTTTCCACAAGGTTTTGTGATTTATCAAATATTAGTTATTTTGAACACAGCTATTTTGATGAACATAGAGTGGGGAGGTGTAAATTATACCCGTATTTACACGAACGTTAATTTTACCGACCCAGACAACAGATACCGACACTCTTGTTTAACAGGTTAAAAACTAGTTAAATAAGTGTAATGGATCTCTTCTAATACAACAGTGATCCCTTTGTAGCCTGAATAATAAGTACCATGGGTTTTTTCACGGGGCCTCCTACACGGGCCTCCTACACGGGCCAACGCCCAAGCGCTTCTCTACTCCCCAATTACTCTTATGTTCCTTCCTATCTTTAGGTTAATTCTGTATTGGTGTTATTTTTATCTAAACTTTTGTGTAAATCGTGATAATTAAACAGTAAATACCTGTTAATCCTCGATGCCGGTCTGGTTCGTGGGACCCGATGTCCGGGCGAGCGGCCGGGGCCGGAGGGGGAGACCCGCCTCGCAATGGGAGACGCTGTCGACAGATTTTCGGTGTCCTCGGTTCGGCGGCGGTCGTTCGTCTAGATCAGTGGTTTTCAAAGTGGGCGGTACCGCCCCCCGGGGGGCGGTGTGAACTTTCAGGGGGGCGCTGACGAATAAACAGGCGAATGGGGGGCGTTGAAATAGTGAAGGGGGCGATGGAGCAATTACAGTAAAATGTGACGTTGGTGTTTGTAGAAAGACCGGAAAAATTGATTGTCTGTAATAAAAAGTCGACAAAAAACAAGCTTTATTGAAACAAGAAACGTTGTCTGCTCGAGCGCTCACGAGCAGCGCGCATATACCGTATATCACTAATTGTCGCGAGTTTATCGTCGATGCAGGCGACTGGGGAAACCACCACCATCCGGTCAGCCGCAGAGGAGCACACAATAGCGCGCCGGCAACGCTTAACCACAGACGTATGCGCACAGCGACCGGCTTAATGCATCAGCTATCAATTTTTATGATTCGAGGTGAACTGCGCATTGGTCTATTAAAAGAAACGAAATTAGCGAATAATATCTGAGGCGCCTGTCTTCTATTTATTTAAGCTTCGTTCGTTGGAAAGGGGTAAAGAGGGGGGCGTTGGCATTTTGGCCCGGCGGTGAAGGGGGCGGTGGCCAAAAAAGTTTGAAAATCACTGGTCTAGATACAGATCCCGGGTTTCGGCACCAGTTAAATGTTGGGTCTGAAGTAACAGATCAACGTAATTACCAACCGTGCACCAAGGAAAAAGGAGGCAGAGACTGTGTTATTTTTTAAAGGCACCAGCTGGCGGAAGAGAGGTCGAGGCGCGAGGTGGTGGCTCGCGCTCGGCTCAGTGGTTCTCTCTCTTATCTTTTCAAGGTGAAGGATGCCTATATTGAAATTCAGCATGATGTCATGGAAAAGTACAGAAGTTGAGATTATGGGCATCATGGAAAAATACAACAGTTGAACACTGAGGCGAGTTGAAAAGATAATATAGACATCATGGGAGAGCATAATATTAAGACAGAGAATATACACAGGATGTTCTTTAGAAATGCACATTATATTAAGACTCCTGTTTTAAGAAACTTCACATTATGTCAGGAGTGGCTGGATTGCCTTTCCTGGCATGACGTCACGATAACTATCAGCTGTCACTAATTACGTGATTAGATTATTTTTGGTATTTAAGCATTATGATTTTCTGTGGACGCCGTCGGATCGTCCTGGTTTCGTCCTGGTTTTGTCCTGGTTTCGTCCTGGTTTCGTTTCCTGTTTTTCCTGTTAGTCATTGCCGTTTCCATTGACGCCACGCCGCTTGTTCTTTTCGTTTGTAATGAGTGGTCAAGCCAAGTTGTTTAAGTTATGTTACCCCGTTTATTAAATCAACCTACAAGAGCTACAGATCTGCCTCACCTTTCCATTTACTTCGGCGACTCTGCATCTGGGTTCAACTTCTCCACCGATCCAGTCGCACTGCGCGGCGAGATCGTAACACATTATGGTTATGGTTTGGGTTATGTTTATGGTTGGGAATCTGGTTATGGTTGGGGTTATGGGTTAGGTTAGGGTTATTATTAAGGGTTGGGGTTATGGTTTGGGTTAGGGTTATTGCTAAGGGTTATGTTTTGGGTTATGGTTATGGTTATGGGTTGGGTTAGGGTTATTGTTTGTGATTGGGGTTATGGTTTGGGTTAGGGTTATTGTTAGGGGTTATGGTTTGGGTTATGGTTACTGTTAGGGTTATGGTTATGGTTTGGGTTAGAGTTATTGTTAGGGGTTGGGGTTATGGTTTGGGTTAGGGTTAGGGTTATTGTTAGGGGTTATGGTGATGGTTTGGGTTATGGTGATGGTTTGGTTTATGGTGATGGTTTGGTTTATGGTGATGGTTTGGTTTATGGTTATGGTTGGGGTTATGGTTAGGGTTATGGTTTAGGTTAGGTTTATTGTTAGGGGTTGGGGTTATGGTTTGGGTTAAGGTTGGGGTTATGGTTAGGGTTATGGTTTAGGTTAGGTTTATTGTTAGGGGTTGGGGTTATGGTTTGGGTTAAGGTTATTGTTTGGCGTTGGGGTTATGGTTTGGGTTAGGGTTATTGTTAGGCGTTGGGGTAATAGTTTGTGTTAGGGTTATTGTTAGGGTTTAGGGGTTATGGTTTGGTTTATGGTTATGGTTAAGGTGATGGTTGGGATTATAGTTTGGGTTAGTGTTATTTTTAGGGGTTAGGGGTTATGGTTTGGGTTATGGTTATTGTTGGGGTTATAGTTATGGATGGGATAAAGGTTTGGGTTAGGGTTATTGTTAGGGGTTGGGGTAATAGTTTGTGTTAGGGTTATTGTTAGGGTTTAGGGGTTATGGTTAAGGTTATGGTTGGGGTTATGGTTATGGTTGGGGTTATGGTTATGGTTGGGAATATGGTTTTGGTTGGGGTAATGGTTATGGTTGGGAATCTGGTTATGGTTGGGGTTATGGTTTGGGTTAGGGTTATGGTTTGGGTTATGGTTTGGGTTAGGGTTATGGTTTGGGTTATGGTTTGGGTTCGGGTTATGGTTTGGGATAGGGTTATTGTTAGGGGTTTGGGGTTATGGTTTGGGTTATGGTTAGGGTTTGGGTTATGGTTATGGTTGGGGTTATGGTTTGGGTTAGGGTTATTGTAAGGGGTTATGGTTTGGGTTAGGGATATTGTTAGGGGTTATGGTTTGGGTTAGGGTTGGGGTTATGGTTGGGGTTATGGTTGGGGTTATGGTTGGGGTTATGGTTGGGGTTATGGCTGGGGTTATGGTTGGGGTTATGGTTAGGGTTATGGTTATGGTTGGGGTTATGGTTGGGGTTATGGTTGGGGTTATGGTTGGGGTTATGGCTATGGTTGGGAATATGGTTTTGGTTGGGGTTATGGTTATGGTTGGGAATCTGGTTATGGTTGGGGTTATGGTTTGGGTTAGGGTTATTGTTAGGGGTTGGGGTTATGGTTTGGGTTATGGTTGGGGTTATGGTTGGGGTTATGGTTGGGGTTATGGTTGGAGTTATGGTTGGGGTTATGGTTAGGGTTATGGTTAGGGTTATGGTTAGGGTTGGGGTTATGGTTGGGGTTATGGCTATGGTTGGGAATATGGTTTTGGTTGGGGTTATGTTTATGGTCGGGAATCTGGTTATGGTTGGGGTTATGGTTTAGGTTAGGGTTATTGTTAGGGGTTGGGGTTATGGTTTGGGTTAGGAATATTGTAAGGGATAAGGGGTTATGGTTTGGGTTTTGGTTATGGTTGGGGTTATGGTTCGGTTTAGGGTTATTGTTAGGGGTTGGGGTTATGGTTTGGGTTAGGGTTATTGTTAGGGGTTGGGGTTATGGTTTGGGTTAGGGTCATTGCTAGGGGTTATGTTTTGGGTTATGGTTATGGTTATGGTTATGGGTTGGGTTAGGGTTATTGTTTGTGGTTGGGGTTATGGTTTGGGTTAGGGTTATTGTTAGGGGTTATGGTTTGGGTTATGGTTACTGTTAGGGTTATGGTTATGGTTTGGGTTAGAGTTATTGTTAGGGGTTGAGGTTATGGTTTGGGTTAGGGTTATTGTTAGGGGTTATGGTGATGGTTTGGGTTATGGTGATGGTTTGGTTTATGGTTATGGTTGGGGTTATGGTTAGGGTTATGGTTAGTGTTATTGTTTGGGTTATGGTTTGGGTTCAGGTTATGGGTTGGGTTAGGGTTCTTGTTAGGGGTTTGGGTTAGGGTTATTGTTAGGGGTTAGGGGTTATGGTTTGGGTTAGGGTTATTGTAAGGGATAAGGGGTTATGGTTTGGGTTAGGGTTCTTGTTAGGGGTTTGGGTTAGGGTTATTGTTAGGGGTCAGGGGTTATGGTTTGGGTTATGTTATGGTTGGGGTTATGGTTTAGGTTAGGGTTATTGTTAGGGGTTGGGGTTATGGTTTGGGTTAGGGTTATTGTAAGGGATAAGGGGTTATAGTTTGGGTTAGGGTTCTTGTTAGGGGTTTGGGTTAGGGTTATTGTTAGGGGTTGGGGTTATGGTTTGGTTAAGGGTTATTGTTAGGGGTTAGGGGTTATGTTTTGGGTTATGGTTATGGTTTGGGTTATGATTATGGTTGGGGTTATGGTTTAGGTTAGGGTTATTGTTAGGGGTTGGGGTTGTGGTTTGGGTTATGGTTGGGGTTATGGTTGGGGTTATGGTTATGGTTGGGGTTATGGTTTGGGTTATGATTGGAGTTATGGTTGGGGTTATGGTTAGGGTTATGGTTAGGGTTGGGGTTATGGTTGGGGTTATGGCTATGGTTGGGAATATGGTTTTGGTTAGAGTTATTGCTAGGGGTTATGTTTTGGGTTATGGTTATGGTTATGGGTTGGGTTAGGGTTATTGTTTGTGGTTGGGGTTATGGTTTGGGTTAGGGTTATTGTTAGGGGTTATGGTTTGGGTTATGGTTATGGTTTGGGTTAGGGTTATTGTTAGGGGTTGGGGTTATGGTTTGGGTTATGGTTTGGGTTATGGTTTGGGTTATGGTTTGGGTTATGGTTTGGGTTATGGTTTGGGTTATGGTTTGGGTTATGGTTTGGGTTAGGGTTATTGTTAGGGGTTGGGGTTATGGTTTGGGTTAGGGTTATTGCTAGGGGTTATGGTTTGGGTTATGGTTACTGTTAGGGTTATGGTTATGGTTTGGGTTAGAGTTATTGTTAGGGGTTGGGGTTATGGTTTGGGTTCGGGTTATTGTTAGGGATTATGGTGATGGTTTGGGTTATGGTGATGGTTTGGTTTATGGTTATGGTTGGGGTTAGGGTTATGGTTATGGTTTAGGTTAGGTTTATTGTTAGTGGTTGGGGTTATGGTTTGGGTTAAGGTTATTGTTTGGCGTTGGGGTTATGGTTTGGGTTAGGGTTATTGTTAGGCGTTGGGGTAATAGTTTGTGTTAGGGTTATTGTTAGGGTTTAGGGGTTATGGTTTGGTTTACGGTTATGGTTAAGGTTATGGTTGGGGTTATGGTTTGGGTTAGCGTTATTTTTAGGTGTTAGGGGTTATGGTTTGGGTTATGGTTATTGTTGGGGTTATGGTTATGGATGGAATTATGGTTTGGGTTAGGGTTATTGTTGGGGGTTGGGTGTTATGGTTTGGGTTATGGTTATGGTTTGGGTTATGGTTATGGTTTGGGTTATGGTTATGGTTTGGGTTATGGTTTGGGTTATGGTTATGGTTTGGGTTATGGTTATGGTTGGGGTTATGGTTTGGGTTAGGGTTATTGTTAGGGGTTATGGTTTGGTTTAGGGATATTGTTAGGGGTTAGGGGTTATGGTTTGGGTAAGTGTTGGGGTTATGGTTGGGGTTATGGTTGGGGTTATGGTTGGGGTTATGGTTGGGGTTAGGGGTTGGGGTTATGGTTTGGGTTAGGGTTATTGTTAGGGGTTGGGGTTATGGTTTGGGTTAGGGTCATTGCTAAGGGTTATGTTTTGGGTTATGGTTATGGGTTGGGTTAGGGTTATTGTTTGTGTTTGGGGTTATGGTTTGGGTTAGGGTTATTGTTAGGGGTTATGGTTTGGGTTATGGTTACTGTTAGGGTTATGGTTATGGTTTGGGTTAGAGTTATTGTTAGGGGTTGAGGTTATGGTTTGGGTTAGGGTTATTGTTAGGGGTTATGGTGATGGTTTGGGTTATGGTGATGGTTTGGTTTATGGTTATGGTTGGGGTTATGGTTAGGGTTATGGTTAGTGTTATTGTTTGGGTTATGGTTTGGGTTCGGGTTATGGTTTGGGTTAGGGTTATTGTTAGGGGTTGGGGGTTATGGTTTGGGTTATGGTTATGGTTTGGGTTATGGCTATGGACGGGATTATGGGTTGGGTTAGGGTTCTTGTTAGGGGTTTGGGTTAGGGTTATTTTTAGGGGTTAGGGGTTATGGTTTGGGTTAGGGTTATTGTAAGGGATAAGGGGTTATGGTTTGGGTTAGGGTTCTTGTTAGGGGTTTGGGTTAGGGTTATTGTTAGGGGTTATGGTTTGGGTTATGTTATGGTTGGGGTTATGGTTTAGGTTAGGGTTATTGTTAGGGGTTGGGGTTATGGTTTGGGTTAGGGTTATTGTAAGGGATAAGGGGTTATGGTTTGGGTTAGGGTTCTTGTTAGGGGTTTGGGTTAGGGTTATTGTTAGGGGTTGGGGTTTTGGTTTGGTTAAGGGTTATTGTTAGGGGTTAGGGGTTATGTTTTGGGTTATGGTTATGGTTTGGGTTATGATTATGGTTGGGGTTATGGTTTAGGTTAGGGTTATTGTTAGGAGTTGGGGTTATGGTTTGGGTTAGGGTTATTGTTAGGGGTTATGGTTATGGTTTGGGTTAGGGTTATTGTTAGGAGTTGGGGTTATGGTTATGGTTTGGGTTAGGGTTATTGTTAGGGGTTATGGTTTGGGTTATGGTTTGGGTTCGGGTTATGGTTTGGGTTAGGGTTATTGTTAGGGGTTCGGGGTTATGGTTTGGGTTATGGTTATGGTTGGGGTTATGGTTTGGGTTAGGGTTATTGTTTGGGTTATGGTTTGGGTTCGGGTTATGGTTTGGGTTAGGGTTATTGTTAGGGGTTGGGGGTTATGGTTTGGGTTATGGTTGGGATTATGGCTATGGATGGGATTATGGTTTGGGTTAGGGTTCTTGTTAGGGGTTTGGGTTAGGGTTATTGTTAGGGGTTAGGGGTTATGGTTTGGGTTATGGTTATGGTTTGGGTTATGGTTTGGGTTCGGGTTATGGTTTGGGTTAGGGTTATTGTTAGGGGTTGGAGGTTATGGTTTGGGGGTTATGGTTTGGGGGTTATGGTTTGGGTTATGGTTATGGTTGGGGTTATGGTTTGGGTTAGGGTTATGGTTTGGGTTAGGGTTATTGTTTGGGTTATGGTTTGGGTTCGGGTTATGGTTTGGGTTAGGGTTATTGTTAGGGGTTGGGGGTTATGGTTTGGGTTATGGTTATGGTTTGGGTTATGGTTATGGTTTGGGTTATGGCTATGGATGGGATTATGTGTTGGGTTAGGGTTCTTGTTAGGGGTTTGGGTTAGGGTTATTGTTAGGGGTTAGGGGTTATGGTTTGGGTTAGGGTTATTGTAAGGGATAAGGGGTTATGGTTTGGGTTAGGGTTCTTGTTAGGGGTTTGGGTTATGGTTTGGGTTAGGGTTATTGTAAGGGATAAGGGGTTATGGTTTGGGTTAGGGTTCTTGTTAGGGGTTAGGGGTTATGGTTTGGGTTATGTTATGGTTGGGGTTATGGTTTAGGTTAGGGTTATTGTTAGGGGTTGGGGTTATGGTTTGGGTTAGGGCTATTGTAAGGGATAAGGGGTTATGGTTTGGGTTAGGGTTCTTGTTAGGGGTTTGGGTTAGGGTTATTGTTAGGGGTTAGGGGTTATGGTTTGGGTTATGGTTGGGGTTATGGTTTAGGTTAGGGTTATTGTTAGGGGTTGGGGTTATGGTTTGGGTTAGGGTTATTGTAAGGGATAAGGGGTTATGGTTTGGTTTATGGTTAAGATTATGGTTGGGGTTATGGTTGGGGTTATCGATTAGGGTTATGGTTATGGTTGGGGATATGGTTGGAGTTATGGCTATGGTTGGAATTATGGTTTTGGTTGGGGTTATGGTTATGGTTGGGAATCTGGTTATGGTTGGGGTTATGGTTAGGGTTATGGTTTAGGTTAGGTTTATTGTTCGGGGTTGGGGTTATGGTTAGGGTTATGGTTTAGGTTAGGTTTATTGTTAGGGGTTGGGGTTATGGTTTGGGTTAAGGTTATTGTTTGGTGTTGGGGTTATGGTTTGGGTTAGGGTTATTGTTAGGCGTTGGGGTAATAGTTTGTGTTAGGGTTATTGTTAGGGTTTAGGGGTTATGGTTTGGTTTATGGTTATTGTTAAGGTTATGGTTGGGGTTATGGTTTGGGTTAGTGTTATTTTTAGGGGTTAGGGGTTATGGTTTGGGTTAGTGTTATTTTTAGGGGTTAGGGGTTATGGTTTTGGTTATGGTTATTGTTGGGGTTATGGTTATGGATGGGATAATGGTTTGGGTTAGGGTTATTGTTAGGGGTTGGGGTAATAGTTTGTGTTAGGGTTATTGTTAGGGTTTAGGGGTTATGGTTTGGTTTACGGTTATGGTTAAGGTTATGGTTGGGGTTATGGTTTGGGTTAGCGTTATTTTTAGGGGTTAGGGGTTATGGTTTGGGTTATGGTTATTGTTGGGGTTACTGTTATGGATGGGATTATGGTTTGGGTTAGGGTTATTGTTAGGGGTTGGGGTAATAGTTTGTGTTAGGGTTATTGTTAGGGTTTAGGCGTTATGGTTTGGTTTACGGTTATGGTTAAGGTTATGGTTGGGGTTATGGTTGAGGTTATGGTTTGGGTTAGCGTTATTTTTAGGATTTAGGGGTTATGGTTTGGGTTATGGTTATTGTTGGGGTTATGGTTATGGATGGGATTATGGTTTGGGTTAGGGTTATTGTTGGGGGTTGGGTGTTATGGTTTGGGTTATGGTTATGGTTATAGTTTGGGTTATGGTTATGGTTGGGGTTATGGTTTGGGTTAGGGTTATTGTAAGGGGTTATGGTTTGGGTTAGGGATATTGTTTTGGGTTAGGGGTTATGGTTTGGGTTAGGGTTGGGGTTATGGTTGGGGTTATGGTTGGGGTTATGGTTATGGTTATGGTTATGGTTCGGGTTATGGTTGGGGTTATGGCTATGGTTGGGAATATGGTTTTGGTTGGGGTTATGGTTATGGTTGGGAATCTGGTTATGGTTGGGAATCTGGTTATGGTTGGGGTTATGGTTTGGGTTAGGGTTATGGTTTGGGTTATGGTTTGGGTTAGGGTTATGGTTTGGGTTATGGTTTGGGTTATGGTTTGGGTTATGGTTTGGGTTATGGTTTGGGTTATGGTTTGGGTTATGGTTTGGGTTCGGGTTATGGTTTGGGTTAGGGTTATTGTTAGGGGTTTGGGTTTATGGTTTGGGTTATGGTTATGGTTGGGGTTATGGCTATGGATGGGATTATGGTTTGGGTTAGGGTTCTTGTTAGGGGTTTGGGTTAGGGTTATTGTTAGAAGTTAGGGGTTATGGTTTGGGTTATGGTTGGGGTTATGGTATAGGTTAGGGTTATTGTTTGGGGTTGTGGTTATGGTTTGGGTTATGGTTATTTTAAGGGATTAGGGGTTATGGTTTGGGTTTTGGTTATGGTTGGGGTTATGGTTTGGGTTAGGGTTATTGTTAGGGGATGGAGTTATGGTTTGGTTTAGGGTTAATGTTGGGAGTTAGGGGATATGTTTTGGGTTATGGTTATGGTTATGGTTGGGGTTATGGTTTAGGTTAGGGTTATTGTTAGGGGTTGGGTTTATGGTTTGGGTTAGGGTTATTGTTAGGGGTTATGGTTTGGGTTATGGTTATGGTTGGGGTTATGGTTATGGTTTGGGTTATGGTTATGGTTGGGGTTATGGTTGGGGTTATGGTTGGGGTTATGGTTATGGTTTGGGTTATGTTTATGGTTGGGAATCTGGTTATGGTTGGGGTTATGGTTTAGGTTTGGGTTATTGTTAGGGGTTGGGGTTATGGTTTGGGTTAGGGTTATTGTTAGGGGTTATGGTGATGGTTTGGGTTATGGTGATGGTTTGGTTTATGGTTATGGTTGGGGTTAGGGTTATGGTTTAGGTTAGGTTTATTGTTAGGGGTTGGGGTTATGGTTTGGGTTAAGGTTATTGTTTGGCGTTGGGGTTATGGTTTGGGTTAGGGTTATTGTTAGGCGTTGGGGTAATAGTTTGTGTTAGGGTTATTGTTAGCTTTTAGGGGTTATGGTTTGGTTTACGGTTATGGTTAAGGTTATGGTTGGGGTTATGGTTTGGGTTAGCGTTATTTTTAGGTGTTAGGGGTTATGGTTTGGGTTATGGTTATTGTTGAGGTTATGGTTATGGATGGAATTATGGTTTGGGTTAGGGTTATTGTTGGGGGTTTGGTGTTATGGTTTGGGTTATGGTTATTGTTTGGGTTATGGTTATGGTTATGGTTTGGGTTATGGTTATGGTTGGGGTTATGGTTTGGGTTAGGGTTATTGTTAGGGGTTATGGTTTGGGTTAGGGATATTGTTAGGGGTTAGGGGTTATGGTTTGGGTAAGGGTTGGGGTTATGGTTGGGGTTATGGTTGGGGTAAGGGGTTGGGGTTATGGTTTGGGTTAGGGTTATTGTTAGGGGTTGGGGTTATGGTTTGGGTTAGGTTCATTGCTAGGGGTTATGTTTTGGGTTATGGTTATGGTTATGGGTTGGGTTAGGGTTATTGTTTGTGGTTGGGGTTATGGTTTGGGTTAGGGTTATTGTTAGGGGTTATGGTTTGGGTTATGGTCACTGTTAGGGTTATGGTTATGGTTTGGGTTAGAGTTATTGTTAGGGGTTGGGGTTATGGTTTGGGTTAGGGTTATTGTTAGGGGTTATGGTGATGGTTTAGGTTATGGTGATGGTTTGGTTTATGGTTATGGTTGGGGTTATGGTTAGGGTTATGGTTTAGGTTAGGTTTATTGTTAGGGGTTGGGGTTATGGTTTGGGTTAGGGTTATTGTTAGGCGTTGGGGTTATGGTTTGGGTTAGGGTTATTGTTAGGTGTTGGGGTAATAGTTTGTGTTAGGGTTATTGTTAGGGTTTAGGGGTTATGGTTTGGTTTACGGTTATGGTTAAGGTTATGGTTGGGGTTATGGTTTGAGTTAGCGTTATTTTTAGGGGTTAGGGGTTATGGTTTGGGTTATGGTTATTGTTGGGGTTATGGTTATGGATGGGATAATGGTTTGGGTTAGGGTTATTGTTAGGGGTTGGGGTAATAGTTTGTGTTAGGGTTATTGTTAGGGTTTAGGGGTTATGGTTTTGTTTACGGTTATGGTTAAGGTTATGGTTGGGGTTATGGTTTGGGTTAGCGTTATTTTTAGGGGTTAGGGGTTATGGTTTGGGTTATGGTTATTGTTGGGGTTACTGTTATGGATGGGATTATGGTTTGGGTTAGTGTTATTGTTAGGGGTTGGGGTAATAGTTTGTGTTAGGGTTATTGTTAGGGTTTAGGCGTTATGGTTTGGTTTACGGTTATGGTTAAGGTTATGGTTGGGGTTATGGTTGGGGTTATGGTTGGGGTTATGGTTTGGGTTAGCATTATTTTTAGGATTTAGGGGTTATGGTTTGGGTTATAGTTATTGTTGGGGTTATGGATGGGATTATGGTTTGGGTTAGGGTTATTGTTGGGGGTTGGGTGTTATGGTTTGGGTTATGGTTATGGTTTGGGTTATGGTTATGGTTGGGGTTATGGTTTGGGTTAGGGTTATTGTAAGGGGTTATGGTTTGGGTTAGGGATATTGTTAGGGGTTAGGGGTTATGGTTTGGGTTAGGGTTGGGGTTATGGTTGGGGTTATGGTTGGGGTTATGGTTGGGGTTATGGTTAGGGTTATGGTTATGGTTGGGGTTATGGTTGGGGTTATGGTTGGGGTTATGGTTGGGGTTATGGTTGGGGTTATGGTTGGGGTTATGGTTGCGGTTATGGCTATGGTTGGGAATATGGTTTTGTTTGGGGTTATGGTTATGGTTGGGAATCTGGTTATGGTTGGGGTTATGGTTGGGGTTATGGTTGGGGTTATGGTTGGGGTTATGGTTGCGGTTATGGCTATGGTTAGGAATATGGTTTTGGTTGGGGTTATGGTTATGGTTGGGAATCTGGTTTTGGTTGGGGTTATGGTTTGGGTTAGGGTTATGGTTTGGGTTAGGGTTATGGTTTGGGTTAGGGTTATGGTTTGGGTTATGGTTTGGGTTCGGGTTATGGTTTGGGTTAGTGTTATTAATAGGGGTTTGGGGTTATGGTTTGGGTTAGGGTTATTAATAGGGGTTTGGGGTTATGGTTTGGGTAATGGTTATGGTTGGGGTTATGGCTATGGATGGGATTATGGTTTGGGTTAGGGTTTTTGTTAGGGGTTTTGGTTAGGGTTATTGTTAGAAGTTAGGGGTTATGGTTTGGGTTATGGTTGGGGTTATGGTTTAGGTTAGGGTTATTGTTAGGGGTTGGGGTTATCGTTTGGGTTAGGGTTATTTTAAGGGATTAGGGGTTATAGTTTGGGTTTTGTTTATGGTTGGGGTTATGGTTAGGGTTATGGTTGGGGTTATGGTTGGGGTTATGGTTTGGGTTATGGTTGGAGTTATGGTTGGGGTTATGGTTAGGGTTATGGTTAGGGTTATGGTTATGGTTATGGTTGGGGTTATGGTTGGGCTTATGGTTGGGGTTATGGTTGCGGTTATGGCTATGGTTGGGAATATGGTTTTGGTTGGGGTTATGGTTATGGTTGGGAATCTGGTTATGGTTGGGGTTATGGTTAGGGTTATGGTTATGGTTGGGGTTATGGCTATGGTTGGGAATATGGTTTTGGTTGGGGTTATGGTTATGGTTGGGAATCTGGTTATGGTTGGGGTTATGGTTTGGGTTAGGGTTATGGTTTTGGTTAGGGTTATGGTTTGGGTTAGGGTTATGGTTTGGGTTTGGGTTCGGGTTATGGTTTGGGTTAGGGTTATTGTTAGGGGTTTGGGGTTATGGTTTGGGTAATGGTTATGGTTGGGGTTATGGCTATGGATGGGATTATGGTTTGGGTTAGGGTTTTTGTTAGGGGTTTTGGTTAGGGTTATTGTTAGAAGTTAGGGGTTATGGTTTGGGTTATGGTTGGGGTTATGGTTTAGGTTAGGGTTATTGTTAGGGGTTGGGGTTATGGTTTGGGTTATGGTTGGGGTTATGGTTTAGGTTAGGGTTATTGTTAGGGGTTGGGGTTATGGTTTGGGTTAGGGTTATTTTAAGGGATAAGGGGTTATGGTTTGGGGTTTGTTTATGGTTGGGGTTATGGTTTGGGGTTTGTTTATGGTTGGGGTTATGGTTTGGGTTATGGTTGGGGTTATGGTTGGGGTTATGGTTGGAGTTATGGTTGGGGTTATGGTTAGGGTTATGGTTAGGGTTATGGTTATGGATGGGGTTATGGTTGGGCTTATGGTTGGGGTTATGGTTGCGGTTATGGCTATGGTTGGGAATATGGTTTTGGTTGGGGTTATGGTTTAGGTTAGGGTTATTGTTTGGCGTAGGGGTTATGGTTTGGGTTAGGGTTATTGTTAGGCGTTGGGGTCATAGTTTGTGTTAGGGTTATTGTGAGGGTTTAGGGGTTATGGTTTGGTTTACGGTTATGGTTAAGGTTATGGTTGGGGTTAAGGTTTGGGTTAGCGTTATTTTTAGGGGTTAGGGGTTATGGTTTGGGTTATGGTTATTGTTGGGGTTATGGTTATGGATGGGATAATGGTTTGGGTTAGGGTTATTGTTAGGGGTTGGGGTAATAGTTTGTGTTAGGGTTTAGGGGTTATGATTTGGTTTACGGTTATGGTTAAGGTTATGGTTGGGGTTATGGTTTGGGTTAGCGTTATTTTTAGGGGTTAGGGGTTATGGTTTGGGTTATGGTTATTGTTGGGGTTACTGTTATGGATGGGATTATGGTTTGGGTTGGGTTATTGTTAGGGGTTGGGGTAATAGTTTGTGTTAGGGTTATTGTTAGGGTTTAGGGGTTATGGTTTGGTTTACGGTTATGGTTAAGGTTATGGTTAGGGTTATGGTTTGGGTTTTGTTTATGGTTGGGGTTATGGTTTGGGTTAGGGTTATTGTTAGGGGATGGGGTTATGGTTTGGTTTAGGGTTATTGTTAGGAGTTGGGGTTATGGTTTGGGTTAGGGTTAGTGTTAGGGGTTATGGTTTGGGTTATGGTTATATTTGGGGTTATGGTTATGGTTTGGGTTAGGTTTTTGGTTAGGTTTTGAGTTAGGTTTTGGGTTAGGGTTATTGTTAGGGGTTGGGGTTATGGTTTGGGTTAGGGTTATTGTTAGGGGTTGGGGTTTATGGTTTGAGTTAGGGTTATTATTAGGGGTTATGGTTTGGGTTAGGGATATTGTTAGGGGTTAGGGGTTATGGTTTGGGTTAGGATTATTGTTAGGGGTAGGGGTTATGGTTTGGGTTATGGTTGGGGTTATGGTTGGGGTTATGGTTTGGGTTATGATTGGAGTTATGGTTGGGGTTATGGTTAGGGTTGGGGTTATGGTTGGGGTTATGGCTATGGTTGGGAATATGGTTTTGGTTCGGGTTATGTTTATGGTTGGGAATCTGGTTATGGTTGTGGTTATGGTTAGGGTTATGGTTTGGGTTATGGTTTGGGTTATGGTTTGGGTTAGCGTTATTGTTAGGGGTTGTGGTTATGGTTTTGGTTAGGGTTATTGCTAGGGGTTATGTTTTGGTTTATGGTGATGGGTTGGGTTAGGGTTATTGTTTGTGGTTGGGGTTATGGTTTGGGTTATGGTTTGGGTTAAGGTTTCGGTTATGGTTTGGGTTATGGTTTGGGTTATGGTTTGAGTTATGGTTTGGGTTATGGTTTGGGTTTGGGTTATGGTTTGGGTTATGGTTTGGGTTATGGTTTGGGTTATGGTTTGGGTTATGCTTTGGGTTATGGTTTGGGTTATGGTTTGGGTTATGGTTTGGGTTAGGGTTATGGTTTGGGTTAGGGTTATGATTTGGGTTATGGTTTGGGTTCGGGTTATGGTTTGGGTTATTGTTAGGGGTTGGGGGTTATGGTTTGGGTTAGGGTTATGGTTTGGGTTATGGTTTGGTTTCGGGTTATGGTTTGGGTTATTGTTAGGGGTTGGGGGTTATGGTTTGGGTTATGGTTATGGTTGGGGTTATGGCTATGGATGGGATTATGGTTTGGGTTAGGGTTCTTGTCAGGGGTTTGGGTTAGGGTTCTTGTCAGGGGTTTGGGTTAGGGTTATTGTTAGAAGTTAGGGGTTATGGTTTGGGTTATGGTTGGGGTTATGGTTTAGGTTAGGGTTATTGTTAGGGGTTGGGGTTATGGTTTGGGTTAGGGTTATTGTAAGGGATTAGGGGTTATGGTTTGGGTTATGGTTATGATTGGGGTTATGGTTTGGGTTAGGGTTATTGTTAGGGGTTGGGGTTATGGTTTGGTTGAGGGTTATTGTTAGGGGTTAGGGGTTATGTTTTGGGTTATGGTTATGGTTTGGGTTATGGTTATGGTTGGGGTTATGGTTATGGTTGGGGTTATGGTTTGGGTTATGGTTTGGGTTATGGTTTGGGTTATGGTTTGGGTTATGGTTTGGGTTATGGTTTGGGTTATGGTTTGGGTTATGGTTTGGGTTATGGTTTGGGTTATGGTTTGGGTTATGGTTATTGTTAGGGGTTGGGGGTTATGGTTTGGGTTATGGTTATGGTTTGGGTTATGGCTATGGATGGGATTATGGTTTGGGTTAGGGTTCTTGTTAGGGGTTAGGGGTTATGGTTTGGGTTATGGTTATGGTTTAGGTTAGGGTTATTGTTAGGGGTTGGGGTTATGGTTTGGGCTAGGGTTATTGTAAGGGATTAGGGGTTATGGTTTGGGTTATGGTTATGATTGGGGTTATGGTTTGGGTTAGGGTTATTGTTAGGGGTTGGGGTTATGGTTTTGTTGAGGGTTATTGTTAGGGGTTAGGGGTTATGTTTTGGGTTATGGTTATGGTTTGGGTTATGGTTATGGTTGGGGTTATGGTTTAGGTTAGGGTTATTGTTAGGGGTTGGGGTTATGGTTTGGGTTAGGGTTATGGTCTGGGTTAGGGTTATTGTTAGGGGTTAGGGGTTTTGGTTTGGGTTATGGTTTGGGTAATGGTTTGGGTTATGGTTATGGTTGGGGTTATGGGTATGGTTTGGGTTAGGTTTTGGGTTAGGGTTATTGTTAGGGGTTGGGTTTATGGTTTGGGTTAGGGTTATTGTTAGGGGTTAGGGGTTATGGTTTGGGTTATGGTAATGGTTGGGGTTATGGTTATTGTTTGGGTTAGGTTTTGGGTTAGGGTGATTGTTAGGGGTTGGGGTTATGGTTTGGGTTTGGGTTATTGTTAGGGGTTAGGGGTTATGGTTATTGTTAGGGTTTAGGGGTTATGGTTTGGTTTACGGTTATGGTTAAGGTTATGGTTGGGGTTAAGGTTTGGGTTAGCGTTATTTTTAGGGGTTAGGGGTTATGGTTTGGGTTATGGTTATTGTTGGGGTTATGGTTATGGATGGGATAATGGTTTGGGTTAGGGTTATTGTTAGGGGTTGGGGTAATAGTTTGTGTTAGGGTTATTGTTAGGGTTTAGGGGTTATGATTTGGTTTACGGTTATGGTTAAGGTTATGGTTGGGGTTATGGTTTGGGTTAGCGTTATTTTTAGGGGTTAGGGGTTATGGTTTGGGTTATGGTTATTGTTGGGGTTACTGTTATGGATGGGATTATGGTTTGGGTTAGGGTTATTGTTAGGGGTTGGGGTAATAGTTTGTGTTAGGGTTATTGTTAGGGTTTAGGGGTTATGGTTTGGTTTACGGTTATGGTTAAGGTTATGGTTAGGGTTATGGTTTGGGTTTTGTTTATGGTTGGAGTTATGGTTTGGGTTTTGTTTATGGTTGGGGTTATGGTTTGGGTTAGGGTTATTGTTAGGGGTTGGGGTTATGGTTTGGTTTAGGGTTATTGTTAGGAGTTAGGGGTTATGTTTTGGGTTGTGGTTATGGTTTGGGTTATGGTTATGGTTGGGGTTATGGTTTAGGTTAGGGTTATTGTTAGGGGTTGGGGTTATGGTTTGGGTTAGGGTTATTGTTAGGGGTTATGGTTTGGGTTATGGTTATGGTTGGGGTTATGGTTATGGTTTGGGTTAGGTTTTGGGTTAGGTTTTGGGTTAGGTTTTGGGTTGGGGTTATGGTTTGGGTTATGGTTATGGCTGGGGTTATGGTTTAGGTTAGGGTTATTGTTAGGGGTTGGGGTTATGGTTTGGGTTAGGGTTATTGCTAGGGGTTATGGTTTGGGTTATGGTTACTGTTAGGGTTATGGTTATGGTTTGGGTTAGAGTTATTGTTAGGGGTTGGGGTTATGGTTTGGGTTAGGGTTATGGTTTGGGTTAGGGTTATTGTTAGGGGTTATGGTGATGGTTTGGGTTATGGTGATGGTTTGGGTTATGGTGATGGTTTGGTTTATGGTTATGGTTGGGGTTAGGGTTATGGTTTAGGTTAGGTTTATTGTTAGGTGGTCGGGTTATGGTTTGGGTTAAGGTTATTGTTAGGGTTTAGGGGTTATGGTTTGGTTTACGGTTATGGTTAAGGTTATGGTTGGGGTTATGGTTTGGGTTAGCGTTATTTTTAGGTGTTAGGGGTTATGGTTTGGGTTATGGTTATTGTTGGGGTTATGGTTATGGATGGGATTATGGTTTGGGTTAGGGTTATTGTTGGGGGTTGGGTGTTATGGTTTGGGTTATGGTTATGGTTTGGGTTATGGTTATGGTTTGGGTTATGGTTATGGTTATGGTTATGGTTATGGTTATGGTTATGGTTATGGTTTGGGTTATGGTTATGGTTTGGGTTATGGTTATGGTTTGGGTTATGGTTATGGTTTGGGTTATGGTTATGGTTTGGGTTATGGTTATTGTTTGGGTTATGGTTATGGTTGGGGTTATGGTTTGGGTTAGGGTTATTGTTAGGGGTTATGGTTTGGGTTAGGGATATTGTTAGGGGTTAGGGGTTATGGTTTGGGTTATGGTTATGGTTGGGATTATGGTTTGGGTTAGGGTTATGGTTTGGGTTAGGGTTATGGTTTGGGTTAGGGTTATGGTTTGGGTTCGGGTTATGGTTTGGGTTATTGTTAGGGGTTGGGGGTTATGGTTTGGGTTAGGGTTATGGTTTGGGTTCGGGTTATGGTTTGGGTTATTGTTAGGGGTTGGGGGTTATGGTTTGGGTTAGGGTTATGGTTTGGGTTAGGGTTATGGTTTGGGTTCGGGTTATGGTTTGGGTTATTGTTAGGGGTTGGGGGTTATGGTTTGGGTTATGGTTATGGTTGGGGTTATGGCTATGGATGGGATTATGGTTTGGGTTAGGGTTCTTGTCAGGGGTTTGGGTTAGGGTTCTTGTCAGGGGTTTGGGTTAGGGTTATTGTTAGAAGTTAGAGGTTATGGTTTGGGTTATGGTTGGGGTTATGGTTTAGGTTAGGGTTATTGTTAGGGGTTGGGGTTATGGTTTGGGTTAGGGTTATTGTAAGGGATTAGGGGTTATAGTTTGGGTTATGGTTATGATTGGGGTTATGGTTTGGGTTAGGGTTATTGTTAGGGGTTGGGGTTATGGTTTGGTTGAGGGTTATTGTTAGGGGTTAGGGGTTATGTTTTGGGTTATGGTTATGGTTTGGGTTATGGTTATGGTTGGGGTTATGGTTATGGTTGGGGTTATGGTTTGGGTTATGGTTTGGGTTATGGTTTGGGTTATGGTTTGGGTTATGGTTTGGGTTAGGGTTATTGTTAGGGGTTGGGGGTTATGGTTTGGGTTAGGGTTATTGTTAGGGGTTGGGGGTTATGGTTTGGGTTATGGTTATTGTTAGGGGTTGGGGGTTATGGTTTGGGTTATGGTTATGGTTTGGGTTATGGTTATGGTTTGGGTTATGGTTATGGTTTGGGTTATGGCTATGGATGGGATTATGGTTTGGGTTAGGGTTCTTGTTAGGGGTTAGGGGTTATGGTTTGGGTTATGGTTTGGGTTATGGTTATGGTTTAGGTTAGGGTTATTGTTAGGGGTTGGGGTTATGGTTTGGGCTAGGGTTATTGTAAGGGATTAGGGGTTATGGTTTGGGTTATGGTTATGATTGGGGTTATGGTTTGGGTTAGGGTTATTGTTAGGGGTTGGGGTTATGGTTTTGTTGAGGGTTATTATTAGGGGTTAGGGGTTATGTTTTGGGTTATGGTTATGGTTTGGGTTATGGTTATGGTTGGGGTTATGGTTAAGGTTAGGGTTATTGTTAGGGGTTGGGGTTATGGTTTGGGTTAGGGTTATGGTTTGGGTTAGGGTTATTGTTAGGGGTTAGGGGTTATGGTTTGGGTTATGGTTATGGTTGGGGTTATGGGTATGGTTTGGGTTAGGTTTTGGGTTAGGGTTATTGTTAGGGGTTGGGGTTATGGTTTGGGTTAGGGTTATTGTTAGGGGTTAGGGGTTATGGTTTGGGTTATGGTTATGGTTGGGGTTATGGTTAATGTTTGGGTTAGGTTTTGGGTTAGGGTTATTGTTAGGGGTTGGGGTTATGGTTTGGGTTTGGGTTATTGTTAGGGGTTAGGGGTTATGGTTTGGGTTATGGTTATTGTTAGGGTTTAGGGGTTATGGTTTGGTTTACGGTTATGGTTAAGGTTATGGTTGGGGTTAAGGTTTGGGTTAGCGTTATTTTTAGGGGTTAGGGGTTATGGTTTGGGTTATGGTTATTGTTGGGGTTATGGTTATGGATGGGATAATGGTTTGGGTTAGGGTTATTGTTAGGGGTTGGGGTAATAGTTTGTGTTAGGGTTATTGTTAGGGTTTAGGGGTTATGGTTTGGTTTACGGTTATGGTTAAGGTTATGGTTAGGGTTATGGTTTGGGTTTTGTTTATGGTTGGAGTTATGGTTTGGGTTTTGTTTATGGTTGGGGTTATGGTTTGGGTTAGGGTTATTGTTAGGGGTTGGGGTTATGGTTTGGTTTAGGGTTATTGTTAGGAGTTATGGTTTGGGTTATGGTTATGGTTGGGGTTATGGTTATGGTTTGGGTTAGGTTTTGGGTTAGGTTTTGGGTTAGGTTTTGGGTTAGGTTTTGGGTTAGGGTTATTGTTAGGGGTTGGGGTTATGGTTTGGTTTAGGGTTATTGTTAGGGGTTGGGGTTTATGGTTTGGGTTAGGGTTATTGTTAGGGGTTGGGGTTATGGTTTGGTTTAGGGTTATTGTTAGGGGTTGGGGTTTATGGTTTGGGTTAGGGTTATTATTAGGGGTTATGGTTTGGGTTAGGGATATTGTTAGGGGTTAGGGGTTATGGTTTGGGTTAGGATTATTGTTAGGGGTTGGGGTTATGGTTTGGGTTATGGTTGGGGTTATGGTTGGGGTTATGGTTTGGGTTATGATTGGAGTTATGGTTGGGGTTATGGTTAGGGTTGGGGTTATGGTTTGGGTTATGGCTATGGTTGGGAATATGGTTTTGGTTCGGGTTATGTTTATGGTTGGGAATCTGGTTATGGTTGTGGTTATGGTTAGGGTTATGGTTTGGGTTATGGTTTGGGTTATGGTTTGGGTTATGGTTTGGGTTATGGTTTGGGTTAGCGTTATTGTTAGGGGTTGGGGTTATGGTTTTGGTTAGGGTTATTGCTAGGGGTTATGTTTTGGGTTATGGTTATGGGTTGGGTTAGGGTTATTGTTTGTGGTTGGGGTTATGGTTTGGGTTAGGGTTATTGTTAGGGGTTACGGTTTGGGTTATGGTTATGGTTTGGGTTAGGGTTATTGTTAGGGGTTGGGGTTATGGTTTGGGTTATGGTTTGGGTTATGGTTTGGGTTATGGTTTGGGTTATGGTTTGGGTTATGGTTTGGGTTATGGTTTGGGTTATGGTTTTGGTTATGGTTTGGGTTATGGTTTAGGTTATGGTTTGGGTTATGGTTTGGGTTATGGTTTGGGTTATGGTTTGGGTTATGGTTTGGGTTATGGTTTGGGTTATGGTTTGGGTTAGGGTTATTGTTAGGGGTTGGGGTTATGGTTTGGGTTAGGGTTATTGCTAGGGGTTATGGTTTGGGTTATGGTTACTGTTAGGGTTATGGTTATGGTTTGGGTTAGAGTTATTGTTAGGGGTTATGGTGATGGTTTGGGTTATGGTGATGGTTTGGGTTATGGTGATGGTTTGGGTTATGGTGATGGTTTGGTTTATGGTTATGGTTGGGGTTAGGGTTATGGTTTAGGTTAGGTTTATTGTTAGGGGTTGGGGTTATGGTTTGGGTTAAGGTTATTGTTAGGGTTTAGGGGTTATGGTTTGGTTTACGGTTATTGTTAAGGTTATGGTTGGGGTTATGGTTTGGGTTAGCGTTATTTTTAGGTGTTAGGGGTTATGGTTTGGGTTATGGTTATTGTTGGGGTTATGGTTATGGATGGGATTATGGTTTGGGTTAGGGTTATTGTTGGGGGTTGGGTGTTATGGTTTGGGTTATGGTTATGGTTTGGGTTATGGTTATGGTTTGGGTTATGGTTATGGTTATGGTTTGGGTTATGGTTATGGTTTGGGTTGTGGTTATGGTTTGGGTTATGGTTATGGTTTGGGTTATGGTTATGGTTTGGGTTATGGTTATGGTTGGGGTTATGGTTTGGGTTAGGGTTATTGTTAGGGGTTATGGTTTGGGTTAGGGATATTGTTAGGGGTTAGGGGTTATGGTTTGGGTTAGGGATATTGTTAGGGGTTAGGGGTTATGGTTTGGGTTATGGTTATGGTTGGGGTTATGGTTTGGGTTAGGGTTATTGTTAGGGGTTATGGTTTGGGTTAGGGTTAGGGCTATGGTTGGGGTTGTGGTTGGGGTTATGGTTGGGGTTATGGTTGGGGTTATGGTTAGGGTTATGGTTATGGTTGGGGTTATTGTTGGGGTTATGGTTGGGGTTATGGTTGGGGTTATGGTTGGGGTTATGGTTGGGGTTATGGTTGGGGTTATGGCTATGGTTGGGAATATGGTTTTGGTTGGGGTTATGGTTATGGTTGGGAATCTGGTTATGGTTGGGGTTATGGTTTGGGTTAGCGTTATTTTTAGGGGTTAGGGGTTATGGTTTGGGTTATGGTTATTGTTGGGGTTATGGTTATGGATGGGATAATGGTTTGGGTTAGGGTTATTGTTAGGGGTTGGGGTAATAGTTTGTGTTAGGGTTATTGTTAGGGTTTAGGGGTTATGATTTGGTTTACGGTTATGGTTAAGGTTATGGTTGGGGTTATGGTTTGGGTTAGCGTTATTTTTAGGGGTTAGGGGTTATGGTTTGGGTTATGGGTATTGTTGGGGTTACTGTTATGGATGGGATTATGGTTTGGGTTAGGGTTATTGTTAGGGGTTGGGGTAATAGTTTGTGTTAGGGTTATTGTTAGGGTTTAGGGGTTATGGTTTGGTTTACGGTTATGGTTAAGGTTATGGTTAGGGTTATGGTTTGGGTTTTGTTTATGGTTGGAGTTATGGTTTGGGTTTTGTTTATGGTTGGGGTTATGGTTTGGGTTAGGGTTATTGTTAGGGGTTGGGGTTATGGTTTGGTTTAGGGTTATTGTTAGGAGTTAGGGGTTATGTTTTGGGTTGTGGTTATGGTTTGGGTTATGGTTATGGTTGGGGTTATGGTTTAGGTTAGGGTTATTGTTAGGGGTTGGGGTTATGGTTTGGGTTAGGGTTATAGTTAGGGGTTATGGTTTGGGTTATGGTTATGGTTGGGGTTATGGTTATGGTTTGGGTTAGGTTTTGGGTTAGGTTTTGGGTTAGGTTTTTGGTTAGGGTTATTGTTAGGGGTTGGGGTTATGGTTTGGGTTAGGGTTATTGTTAGGGGTTGGGGTTTATGGTTTGGGTTAGGGTTATTGTTAGGGGTTGGGGTTATGGTTTGGTTTAGGGTTATTGTTAGGGGTTGGGGTTTATGGTTTCGGGTTAGGGTTATTGTTAGGGGTTGGGGTTTATGGTTTGGGTTAGGGTTATTATTAGGGGTTATGGTTTGGGTTAGGGATATTGTTAGGGGTTAGGGGTTATGGTTTGGGTTAGGATTATTGTTAGGGGTTGGGGTTATGGTTTGGGTTATGGTTGGGGTTATGGTTTGGGTTATGATTGGAGTTATGGTTGGGGTTATGGTTAGGGTTGGGGTTATGGTTTGGGTTATGGCTATGGTTGGGAATATGGTTTTGGTTCGGGTTATGTTTATGGTTGGGAATCTGGTTATGGTTGTGGTTATGGTTAGGGTTATGGTTTGGGTTATGGTTTGGGTTATGGTTTGGGTTATGGTTTGGGTTATGGTTTGGGTTAGCGTTATTGTTAGGGGTTGGGGTTATGGTTTTGGTTAGGGTTATTGCTAGGGGTTATGTTTTGGGTTATGGTTATGGG
This sequence comes from Stigmatopora nigra, assembly GCF_051989575.1. Classification (NCBI taxonomy): domain Eukaryota; kingdom Metazoa; phylum Chordata; class Actinopteri; order Syngnathiformes; family Syngnathidae; genus Stigmatopora; species Stigmatopora nigra. Next base: position 363,498 of record NC_135511.1, on the reverse strand, counting down.
TTGGGTTAGGGTTATTGTTTGTGGTTGGGGTTATGGTTTGGGTTAGGGTTATTGTTAGGGGTTACGGTTTGGGTTATGGTTATGGTTTGGGTTAGGGTTATTGGGTTATGGTTTGGGTTAGGGTTATTGTTAGGGGTTGGGGTTATGGTTTGGGTTATGGTTTGGGTTATGGTTTGGGTTATGGTTTGGGTTATGGTTTGGGTTATGGTTTGGGTTATGGTTTGGGTTATGGTTTGGGTTATGGTTTGGGTTATGGTTTGGGTTATGGTTTGGGTTATGGTTTGGGTTATGGTTTGGGTTATGGTTTGGGTTATGGTTTGGGTTATGGTTTGGGTTATGGTTTGGGTTATGGTTTGGGTTATGGTTTGGGTTATGGTTTGGGTTAGGGTTATTGTTAGGGGTTGGGGTTATGGTTTGGGTTAGGGTTATTGCTAGGGGTTATGGTTTGGGTTATGGTTACTGTTAGGGTTATGGTTATGGTTTGGGTTAGAGTTATTGTTAGGGGTTGGGGTTATGGTTTGGGTTAGGGTTATTGTTAGGGGTTATGGTGATGGTTTGGGTTATGGTGATGGTTTGGGTTATGGTGATGGTTTGGGTTATGGTGATGGTTTGGGTTATGGTGATGGTTTGGTTTATGGTTATGGTTGGGGTTAGGGTTATGGTTTAGGTTAGGTTTATTGTTAGGGGTTGGGGTTATGGTTTGGGTTAAGGTTATTGTTAGGGTTTAGGGGTTATGGTTTGGTTTACGGTTATGGTTAAGGTTATGGTTGGGGTTATGGTTTGGGTTAGCGTTATTTTTAGGTGTTAGGGGTTATGGTTTGGGTTATGGTTATTGTTGGGGTTATGGTTATGGCTGGGATTATGGTTTGGGTTAGGGTTATTGTTGGGGGTTGGGTGTTATGGTTTGGGTTATGGTTATGGTTTGGGTTATGGTTATGGTTTGGGTTATGGTTATGGTTATGGTTATGGTTATGGTTTGGGTTATGGTTATGGTTTGGGTTATGGTTATGGTTTGGGTTATGGTTTGGGTTATGGTTTGGGTTATGGTTTGGGTTATGGTTATGGTTTGGGTTATGGTTATGGTTTGGGTTATGGTTATGGTTTGGGTTATGGTTATGGTTGGGGTTATGGTTTGGGTTAGGGTTATTGTTAGGGGTTATGGTTTGGGTTAGGGATATTGTTAGGGGTTAGGGGTTATGGTTTGGGTTATGGTTATGGTTGGGGTTATGGTTTGGGTTAGGGTTATTGTTAGGGGTTATGGTTTGGGTTAGGGTTAGGGCTATGGTTGGGGTTATGGTTGGGGTTATGGTTGGGGTTATGGTTAGGGTTATGGTTATGGTTGGGGTTATTGTTGGGGTTATGGTTGGGGTTATGGTTGGGGTTATGGTTGGGGTTATGGCTATGGTTGGGAATATGGTTTTGGTTGGGGTTATGGTTATGGTTGGGAATCTGGTTATGGTTGGGGTTATGGTTTGGGTTAGGGTTATGGTTTGGGGTATGGTTTGGGTTATGGTTTGGGTTATGGTTTGGGTTATGGTTTGGGTTATGGTTTGGGTTATGGTTTGGGTTATGGTTTGGGTTATGGCTTGGGTTATGGTTTGGGTTATGGTTTGGGTTATGGTTTGGGTTATGGTTTGGGTTATGGTTTGGGTTATGGTTTGGGTTTGGGTTAGGGTTAGGGTTAGGGTTAGGGTTATGGTTATGGTTTGGGTTAGGGTTATGGTTTGGGTTAGGGTTATGGTTTGGGTTAGGGTTATGGTTTGGGTTATGGTTTGGGTTCGGGTTATGGTTTGGGTTATTGTTAGGGGTTGGGGGTTATGGTTTGGGTTATGGTTATGGTTGGGGTTATGGCTATGGATGGGATTATGGTTTGGGTTAGGGTTCTTGTCAGGGGTTTGGGTTAGGGTTCTTGTCAGGGGTTTGGGTTAGGGTTCTTGTCAGGGGTTTGGGTTAGGGTTATTGTTAGAAGTTAGGGGTTATAGTTTGGGTTATGGTTGGGGTTATGGTTTAGGTTAGGGTTATTGTTAGGGGTTGGGGTTATGGTTTGGGTTAGGGTTATTGTAAGGGATTAGGGGTTATGGTTTGGGTTATGGTTATGGTTTGGGTTATGGCTATGGATGGGATTATGGTTTGGGTTAGGGTTCTTGTTAGGGGTTAGGGGTTATGGTTTGGGTTATGGTTTGGGTTATGGTTATGGTTTAGGTTAGGGTTATTGTTAGGGGTTGGGGTTATGGTTTGGGTTAGGGTTATTGTTAGGGGTTGGGGTTTATGGTTTGGGTTAGGGTTATTATTAGGGGTTATGGTTTGGGTTAGGGATATTGTTAGGGGTTAGGAGTTATGGTTTGGGTTAGGATTATTGTTAGGGGTTTAGGTTATGGTTTGGGTTATGGTTGGGGTTATGGTTGGGGTTATGGTTGGGGTTATGGTTGGGGTTATGGTTGGGGTTATGGTTTGGGTTATGATTGGAGTTATGGTTGGGGTTATGGTTAGGGTTGGGGTTATGGTTGGGGTTATGGCTATGGTTGGGAATATGGTTTTGGTTCGGGTTATGTTTATGGTTGGGAATCTGGTTATGGTTTGGGTTATGGTTTGGGTTATGGTTTGGGTTAGCGTTATTGTTAGGGGTTTGGGTTATGGTTTTGGTTAGGGTTATTGCTAGGGGTTATGTTTTGGGTTATGGTTATGGGTTGGGTTAGGGTTATTGTTTGTGGTTGGGGTTATGGTTTGGGTTAGGGTTATTGTTAGGGGTTACGGTTTGGGTTATTGTTATGGTTTGGGTTAGGGTTATTGTTAGGGGTTGGGGTTATGGTTTGGGTTATGGTTTGGGTTATGGTTTGGGTTATGGTTTGGGTTATGGTTTGGGTTATGGTTTGGGTTATGGTTTGGGTTATGGTTTGGGTTATGGTTTGGGTTATGGTTTGGGTTATGGTTTGGGTTATGGTTTGGGTTATGGTTTGGGTTATGGTTTGGGTTAGGGTTATTGTTAGGGGTTGGGGTTATGGTTTGGGTTAGGGTTATTGCTAGGGGTTATGGTTTGGGTTATGGTTACTGTTAGGGTTATGGTTATGGTTTGGGTTAGAGTTATTGTTAGGGGTTGGGGTTATGGTTTGGGTTAGGGTTATGGTTTGGGTTAGGGTTATTGTTAGGGGTTATGGTGATGGTTTGGGTTATGGTGATGGTTTGGGTTATGGTGATGGTTTGGTTTATGGTTATGGTTGGGGTTAGGGTTATGGTTTAGGTTAGGTTTATTGTTAGGGGTTGGGGTTATGGTTTGGGTTAAGGTTATTGTTAGGGTTTAGGGGTAATGGTTTGGTTTACGGTTATGGTTAAGGTTATGGTTTGGGTTAGCGTTATTTTTAGGTGTTAGGGGTTATGGTTTGGGTTATGGTTATTGTTGGGGTTATGGTTATGGATGGGATTATGGTTTGGGTTAGGGTTATTGTTGGGGGTTGGGTGTTATGGTTTGGGTTATGGTTATGGTTTGGGTTATGGTTATGGTTTGGGTTCTGGTTATGGTTTGGGTTATGGTTATGGTTATGGTTTGGGTTATGGTTATGGTTGGGGTTATGGTTTGGGTTAGGGTTATTGTTAGGGGTTATGGTTTGGGTTAGGGATATTGTTAGGGGTTATGGTTTGGGTTATGGTTATGGTTGGGGTTATGGTTTGGGTTAGGGTTATTGTTAGGGGTTATGGTTTGGGTTAGGGTTAGGGCTATGGTTGGGGTTATGGTTGGGGTTATGGTTGGGGTTATGGTTAGGGTTATGGTTATGGTTGGGGTTATTGTTGGGGTTATGGTTGGGGTTATGGTTGGGGTTATGGTTGGGGTTATGGCTATGGTTGGGAATATGGTTTTGGTTGGAGTTATGGTTATGGTTGGGAATCTGGTTATTGTTGGGGTTATGGTTTGGGTTAGGGTTATGGTTTGGGGTATGGTTTGGGTTATGGTTTGGGTTATGGTTTGGGTTAGGGTTATGGTTTGGGGTATGGTTTGGGTTATGGTTTGGGTTATGGTTTGGGTTATGGTTTGGGTTATGGTTTGGGTTATGGTTTGGGTTATGGTTTGGGTTATGGTTTGGGTTATGGTTTGGGTTATGGTTTGGGTTATGGTTTGGGTTATGGTTTGGGTTATGGTTTGGGTTATGGTTTGGGTTATGGTTTGGGTTATGGTTTGGGTTATGGTTTGGGTTATGGTTTGGGTTATGGTTTGGGTTAGGGTTATGGTTATGGTTTGGGTTATGGTTTGGGTTCGGGTTATGGTTTGGGTTATTGTTAGGGGTTGGGGGTTATGGTTTGGGTTAGGGTTATGGTTTGGGTTATGGTTTGGGTTCGGGTTATGGTTTGGGTTATTGTTAGGGGTTGGGGGTTATGGTTTGGGTTATGGTTATGGTTGGGGTTGTTATGGTTATGATTGGGGTTATGGTTTGGGTTAGGGTTATTGTTAGGGGTTGGGGTTATGGTTTGGTTGAGGGTTATTGTTAGGGGTTAGGGGTTATGTTTTGGGTTATGGTTATGGTTTGGGTTATGGTTATGGTTGGGGTTATGGTTATGGTTATGGTTGGGGTTATGGTTTGGGTTATGGTTTGGGTTATGGTTTGGGTTATGGTTTGGGTTATGGTTTGGGTTATGGTTTGGGTTATGGTTTGGGTTATGGTTTGGGTTATGGTTTGGGTTATGGTTTGGGTTATGGTTTGGGTTAGGGTTATTGTTAGGGGTTGGGGGTTATGGTTTGGGTTATGGTTATTGTTAGGGGTTGGGGGTTATGGTTTGGGTTATGGTTATGGTTTGGGTTATGGCTATGGATGGGATTATGGTTTGGGTTAGGGTTCTTGTTAGGGGTTAGGGGTTATGGTTTGGGTTATGGTTTGGGTTATGGTTATGGTTTAGGTTAGGGTTATTGTTAGGGGTTGGGGTTATGGTTTTGTTGAGGGTTATTGTTAGGGGTTAGGGGTTATGTTTTGGGTTATGGTTATGGTTTGGGTTATGGTTATGGTTGGGGTTATGGTTGGGGTTATGGTTTAGGTTAGGGTTATTGTTAGGGGTTGGGGTTATGGTTTGGGTTAGGGTTATGGTTTGGGTTAGGGTTATTGTTAGGGGTTAGGGGTTATGGTTTGGGTTATGGTTTGGGTTATGGTTTGGGTAATAGTTTGGGTTATGGTTATGGTTGGGGTTATGGGTATGGTTTGGGTTAGGTTTTGGGTTAGGGTTATTGTTAGGGGTTGGGGTTATGGTTTGGGTTAGGGTTATTGTTAGGGGTTAGGGGTTATGGTTTGGGTTATGGTTATGGTTGGGGTTATGGTTATTGTTTGGGTTAGGTTTTGGGTTAGGGTGATTGTTAGGGGTTGGGGTTATGGTTTGGGTTTGGGTTATTGTTGGGGTTATGGTTATGGATGGGATAATGGTTTGGGTTAGGGTTATTGTTAGGGGTTGGGGTAATAGTTTGTGTTAGGGTTATTGTTAGGGTTTAGGGGTTATGATTTGGTTTAAGGTTATGGTTAAGGTTATGGTTGGGGTTATGGTTTGGGTTAGCGTTATTTTTAGGGGTTAGGGGTTATGGTTTGGGTTATGGTTATTGTTGGGGTTACTGTTATGGATGGGATTATGGTTTGGGTTAGGGTTATTGTTAGGGGTTGGGGTAATAGTTTGTGTTAGGGTTATTGTTAGGGTTTAGGGGTTATGGTTTGGTTTACGGTTATGGTTAAGGTTATGGTTAGGGTTATGGTTTGGGTTTTGTTTATGGTTGGGGTTATGGTTTGGGTTTTGTTTATGGTTGGGGTTATGGTTTGGGTTAGGGTTATTGTTAGGGGTTGGGGTTATGGTTTCGTTTAGGGTTATTGTTAGGAGTTAGGGGTTATGTTTTGGGTTGTGGTTATGGTTTGGGTTATGGTTATGGTTGGGGTTATGGTTTAGGTTAGGGTTATTGTTAGGGGTTGGGGTTATGGTTTGGGTTAGGGTTATTGTTAGGGGTTATGGTTTGGGTTATGGTTATGGTTGGGGTTATGGTTATGGTTTGGGTTAGGTTTTGGGTTAGGTTTTTGGTTAGGTTTTGGGTTAGGGTTATTGTTAGGGGTTTGGGTTATGGTTATGGTTGGGGTTATGGTTATGGTTTGGGTTAGGTTTTGGGTTAGGTTTTTGGTTAGGTTTTGGGTTAGGGTTATTGTTAGGGGTTTGGGTTATGGTTTGGGTTAGGGTTATTGTTAGGGGTTGGGGTTTATGGTTTGGGTTAGGGTTATTATTAGGGGTTATGGTTTGGGTTAGGGATATTGTTAGGGGTTAGGGGTTATGGTTTGGGTTAGGATTATTGTTAGGGGTTGGGGTTATGGTTTGGGTTATGGTTGGGGTTATGGTTGGGGTTATGGTTTGGGTTATGATTGGAGTTATGGTTGGGGTTATTGTTAGGGTTGGGGTTATGGTTGGGGTTATGGCTATGGTTGGGAATATGGTTATGGTTGTGGTTATGGTTAGGGTTATGGTTTGGGTTATGGTTTGGGTTATGGTTTGGGTTATGGTTTGGGTTATGGTTTGGGTTATGGTTTAGGTTATGGTTTGGGTTATGGTTTGGGTTATGGTTTGGGTTATGGTTTGGGTTATGGTTTGGGTTATGGTTTGGGTTATGGTTTGGGTTATGGTTTGGGTTAGGGTTATGGTTATGGTTTGGGTTATGGTTTGGGTTCGGGTTATGGTTTGGGTTATTGTTAGGGGTTGGGGGTTATGGTTTGGGTTAGGGTTATGGTTTGGGTTATGGTTTGGGTTCGGGTTATGGTTTGGGTTATTGTTAGGGGTTGGGGGTTATGGTTTGGGTTATGGTTATGGTTGGGGTTGTTATGGTTATGATTGGGGTTATGGTTTGGGTTAGGGTTATTGTTAGGGGTTGGGGTTTTGGTTTGGTTGAGGGTTATTGTTAGGGGTTAGGGGTTATGTTTTGGGTTATGGTTATGGTTTGGGTTATGGTTATGGTTGGGGTTATGGTTATGGTTATGGTTGGGGTTATGGTTTGGGTTATGGTTTGGGTTATGGTTTGGGTTATGGTTTGGGTTATGGTTTGGGTTATGGTTTGGGTTATGGTTTGGGTTATGGTTTGGGTTATGGTTTGGGTTATGGTTTGGGTTATGGTTTGGGTTATGGTTTGGGTTATGGTTTGGGTTATGGTTTGGGTTATGGTTTGGGTTAGGGTTATTGTTAGGGGTTGGGGGTTATGGTTTGGGTTATGGTTATTGTTAGGGGTTGGGGGTTATGGTTTGGGTTATGGTTATGGTTTGGGTTATGGCTATGGATGGGATTATGGTTTGGGTTAGGGTTCTTGTTAGGGGTTAGGGGTTATGGTTTGGGTTATGGTTTGGGTTATGGTTATGGTTTAGGTTAGGGTTATTGTTAGGGGTTGGGGTTATGGTTTGGGCTAGGGTTATTGTAAGGGAATAGGGGTTATGGTTTGGGTTATGGTTATGATTGGGGTTATGGTTTGGGTTAGGGTTATTGTTAGGGGTTGGGGTTATGGTTTTGTTGAGGGTTATTGTTAGGGGTTAGGGGTTATGTTTTGGGTTATGGTTATGGTTTGGGTTATGGTTATGGTTGGGGTTATGGTTGGGGTTATGGTTTAGGTTAGGGTTATTGTTAGGGGTTGGGGTTATGGTTTGGGTTAGGGTTATGGTTTGGGTTAGGGTTATTGTTAGGGGTTAGGGGTTATGGTTTGGGTTATGGTTTGGGTTATGGTTTGGGTTATGGTTTGGGTAATAGTTTGGGTTATGGTTATGGTTGGGGTTATGGGTATGGTTTGGGTTAGGTTTTGGGTTAGGGTTATTGTTAGGGGTTGGGGTTATGGTTTGGGTTAGGGTTATTGTTAGGGGTTAGGGGTTATGGTTTGGGTTATGGTTATGGTTGGGGTTATGGTTATTGTTTGGGTTAGGTTTTGGGTTAGGGTGATTGTTAGGGGTTGGGGTTATGGTTTGGGTTTGGGTTATTGTTGGGGTTATGGTTATGGATGGGATAATGGTTTGGGTTAGGGTTATTGTTAGGGGTTGGGGTAATAGTTTGTGTTAGGGTTATTGTTAGGGTTTAGGGGTTATGATTTGGTTTAAGGTTATGGTTAAGGTTATGGTTGGGGTTATGGTTTGGGTTAGCGTTATTTTTAGGGGTTAGGGGTTATGGTTTGGGTTATGGTTATTGTTGGGGTTACTGTTATGGATGGGATTATGGTTTGGGTTAGGGTTATTGTTAGGGGTTGGGGTAATAGTTTGTGTTAGGGTTATTGTTAGGGTTTAGGGGTTATGGTTTGGTTTACGGTTATGGTTAAGGTTATGGTTAGGGTTATGGTTTGGGTTTTGTTTATGGTTGGGGTTATGGTTTGGGTTTTGTTTATGGTTGGGGTTATGGTTTGGGTTAGGGTTATTGTTAGGGGTTGGGGTTATGGTTTCGTTTAGGGTTATTGTTAGGAGTTAGGGGTTATGTTTTGGGTTGTGGTTATGGTTTGGGTTATGGTTATGGTTGGGGTTATGGTTTAGGTTAGGGTTATTGTTAGGGGTTGGGGTTATGGTTTGGGTTAGGGTTATTGTTAGGGGTTATGGTTTGGGTTATGGTTATGGTTGGGGTTATGGTTATGGTTTGGGTTAGGTTTTGGGTTAGGTTTTTGGTTAGGTTTTGGGTTAGGGTTATTGTTAGGGGTTTGGGTTATGGTTATGGTTGGGGTTATGGTTATGGTTTGGGTTAGGTTTTGGGTTAGGTTTTTGGTTAGGTTTTGGGTTAGGGTTATTGTTAGGGGTTTGGGTTATGGTTTGGGTTAGGGTTATTGTTAGGGGTTGGGGTTTATGGTTTGGGTTAGGGTTATTATTAGGGGTTATGGTTTGGGTTAGGGATATTGTTAGGGGTTAGGGGTTATGGTTTGGGTTAGGATTATTGTTAGGGGTTGGGGTTATGGTTTGGGTTATGGTTGGGGTTATGGTTGGGGTTATGGTTGGGGTTATGGTTTGGGTTATGATTGGAGTTATGGTTGGGGTTATTGTTAGGGTTGGGGTTATGGTTGGGGTTATGGCTATGGTTGGGAATATGGTTATGGTTGTGGTTATGGTTAGGGTTATGGTTTGGGTTATGGTTTGGGTTATGGTTTGGGTTATGGTTTGGGTTATGGTTTGGGTTATGGTTTAGGTTATGGTTTGGGTTATGGTTTGGGTTATGGTTTGGGTTATGGTTTGGGTTATGGTTTGGGTTATGGTTTGGGTTATGGTTTGGGTTATGGTTTGGGTTATGGTTTGGGTTATGGTTTGGGTTATGGTTTGGGTTATGGTTTGGGTTATGGTTTGGGTTATGGTTTGGGTTATGGTTTGGGTTAGGGTTATTGTTAGGGGTTGGGGGTTATGGTTTGGGTTATGGTTATTGTTAGGGGTTGGGGGTTATGGTTTGGGTTATGGTTATGGTTTGGGTTATGGCTATGGATGGGATTATGGTTTGGGTTAGGGTTCTTGTTAGGGGTTAGGGGTTATGGTTTGGGTTATGGTTTGGGTTATGGTTATGGTTTAGGTTAGGGTTATTGTTAGGGGTTGGGGTTATGGTTTGGGCTAGGGTTATTGTAAGGGATTAGGGGTTATGGTTTGGGTTATGGTTATGATTGGGGTTATGGTTTGGGTTAGGGTTATTGTTAGGGGTTGGGGTTATGGTTTTGTTGAGGGTTATTGTTAGGGGTTAGGGGTTATGTTTTGGGTTATGGTTATGGTTTGGGTTATGGTTATGGTTGGGGTTATGGTTTAGGTTAGGGTTATTGTTAGGGGTATGGGTTATGGTTTGGGTTAGGGTTATGGTTTGGGTTAGGGTTATTGTTAGGGGTTAGGGGTTATGGTTTGGGTTATGGTTTGGGTTATGGTTTGGGTTATGGTTATGGTTGGGGTTATGGTTATGGTTGGGGTTATGGGTATGGTTTGGGTTAGGTTTTGGGTTAGGGTTATTGTTAGGGGTTGGGGTTATGGTTTGGGTTAGGGTTATTGTTAGGGGTTAGGGGTTATGGTTTGGGGTTAACTCAATAACCCAAACCATAACCCAAACCATAACCCAAACCATAACCCAAACCATAACCCAAACCATAACCCTAACCATAACCACAACCATAACCAGATTCCCAACCATAAACATAACCCGAACCAAAACCATATTCCCAACCATAGCCATAACCTAAACCATAACCCCAACCCTAACCATAACCCCAACCATAACTCCAATCATAACCCAAACCATAAACCATATATGATGCTGTGAGCATCATACCCCGCATCTTTTTCGACATTTCATGGGTGTCCATCTGCTAGAGTAGTACCGCTCACGGCCATACCACCCTGAAAAGGCCCGATCTCGTCCGATCCCGGAAGCCAAGCATGGTTCGGCCTGGTTAGTACCTGATTGGGAGACCGCTTGGGAATACCAGGTGCTGTGAGCATCATACCCCGCATCTTTTTCGACATTTCATGGGTGTCCATCTGCTAGTGTTGTACTGCTCACGGCCATACCACCCTGAAAAGGCCCGATCTCGTCCGATCTCGGCAGCCAAGCATGGTTCGGCCTGTTTAGTACCTGATTGGGAGACCGCTTGGGAATACCAGGTGCTGTGAGCATCATACCCCGCATCTTTTTCGACATTTCATGGGTGTCCATCTGCAAGTGCAGTACCGCTCACGGCCATACCACCCTGAAAAGGCCCGATCTCGCCCGATCTCGGCAGCCAAGCATGGTTCGGCCTGGTTAGTACCTGATTGGGAGACCGCTTGGGAATACCAGGTGCTGTGAGCATCATACCCCGCATCTTTTTCGACATTTCATGGGTGTCCATCTGCTAGTGCATTACCGCTCACGGCCATACCACCCTGAAAAGGCCCGATCTCGTCCGATCTCGGAAGCCAAGCATGGTTCGGCCTGGTTAGTACCTGATTGGGAGACCGCTTGGGAATACCAGGTGCTGTGAGCATCATACCCCGCATCTTTTTCGACATTTCATGGGTGTCCATCTGCTAGTGCAGTACCGCTCACGGCCATACCACCCTGAAAAGGCCCGATCTCGTCCGATCTCGGCAGCCAAGCATGGTTCGGCCTGTTTAGTACCTGATTGGGCGACCGCTTCGGAATACCAGGTGCTGTGAGCATCATACCCCGCATCTTTTTCGACATTTCATGGGTGTCCATCTGCTAGTGCAGTACCGCTCACGGCCATACCACCCTGAAAAGGCCCGATCTCGTCCGATCTCGGAAGCCAAGCATGGTTCGGCCTGTTTAGTACCTGATTGGGAGACCGCTTGGGAATACCAGGTGCTGTGAGCATCATACCCCGCATCTTTTTCGACATTTCATGGGTGTCCATCTGCTAGTGCAGTACCGCTCTCGGCCATACCACCCTGAAAAGGCCCGATCTCGTCCGATCTCGGCAGCCAAGCATGGTTCGGCCTGTTTAGTACCTGATTGGGAGACCGCTTGGGAATACCAGGTGCTGTGAGCATCATACCCCGCATCTTTTTCGACATTTCATGGGTGTCCATCTGCTAGTGCAGTACCGCTCACGGCCATACCACCCTGAAAAGGCCCGATCTCGCCCGATCTCGGCAGCCAAGCATGGTTCGGCCTGGTTAGTACCTGATTGGGAGACCGCTTGGGAATACCAGGTGCTGTGAGCATCATACCCCGCCTCTTTTTCGACATTTCATGGGTGTCCATCTGCTAGTGCATTACCGCTCACGGCCATACCACCCTGAAAAGGCCCGATCTCGTCCGATCTCGGAAGCCAAGCATGGTTCGGCCTGGTTAGTACCTGATTGGGAGACCGCTTGGGAATACCAGGTGCTGTGAGCATCATACCCCGCATCTTTTTCGACATTTCATGGGTGTCCATCTGCTAGTGCAGTACCGCTCACGGCCATACCACCCTGAAAAGGCCCGATCTCGTCCGATCACGGAAGTCAAGCATGGTTCGGCCTGTTTAGTACCTGATTGGGAGACCGCTTGGGAATACCAGGTGCTGTGAGCATCATACCCCGCATCTTTTTCGACATTTCATGGGTGTCCATCTGCAAAAGCAGTACCGCTTACGGCCATACCACCCTGAAAAGGCCTGATTTCGTCCGGTCTTGGAAGCCAAGCATGGTTCGGCCTGATTAGTACCTGATTGGGAGACCGCTTGGGAATACCAGGTGCTGTGAGCATCATACCCCGCATCTTTTTCGACATTTCATGGGTGTCCATCTGCTAGTGCAGTACCGCTCACGGCCATACCACCCTGAAAAGGCCCGATCTCGTCCGATCTCGGAAGCCAAGCATGGTTCGGCCTGTTTAGTACCTGATTGGGAGACCGCTTGGGAATACCAGGTGCTGTGAGCATCATACCCCGCATCTTTTTCGACATTTCATGGGTGTCCATCTGCTAGTGCAGTACCGCTCACGGCCATACCACCCTGAAAAGGCCCGATCTCGTCCGATCTCGGAAGCCAAGCATGGTTCGGCCTGGTTAGTACCTGATTGGGAGACCGCTTGGGAATACCAGGTGCTGTGAGCATCATACCCCGCATCTTTTTCGACATTTCATGGGTGTTCATCTGCTAGTGCAGTACCGCTCACGGCCATACCACCCTGAAAAGTTCCGATCTCGTCCGATCTCGGAAGCCAAGCATGGTTCGGCCTGGTTAGTACCTGATTGGGAGACCGCTTGGGAATACCAGGTGCTGTGAGCATCATACCCCGCATCTTTTTCGACATTTCATGGGTGTCCATCTGCTAGTGCAGTACCGCTCACGGCCATACCACCCTGAAAAGGCCCGATCTCGTCCGATCTCGGAAGCCAAGCGTATTCCCAAGCGGTCTCCCAATCAGGCACTAAACAGGCCGAACCATGCTTGGCTTCCGAGATCGGACGAGATCGGGCCTTTTCAGGGTGGTATGGCCGTGAGCGGTAGTGCACTAGCAGATGGACACCCATGAAATGTCGAAAAAGATGCGGGGTATGATGCTCACAGCACCTGGTATTCCCAAGCGGTCTCCCAATCAGGTACTAACCAGGCCGAACCATGCTTGGCTTCCGAGATCGGACGAGATCGGGCCTTTTCAGGGTGGTATGGCCGTGAGCGATACTGTACTAGCAGATGGACACCCATGAAATGTCGAAAAAGATGCGGGGTATGATGCTCACAGCACCTGGTATTCCCAAGCGGTCTCCCAATCAGGTACTAACCAGGCCGAACCATGCTTGGCTGCCGAGATCGGGCGAGATCGGGCCTTTTCAGGGTGGTATGGCCGTGAGCGGTACTGCTCTTTCAGATGGACACCCATGAAATGTCGAAAAAGATGCGGGGTATGATGCTCACAGCACCTGGTATTCCCAAGCGGTGTCCCAATCAGGTACTAAACAGGCCTAACCGCACGCTGCTGACGGCCAACGTCCCCGACGACAAGACGCCCCGCGGGGCCTGCATCACCGACGACGACCTCACGGCTCATCGCAGGTAGCGCCGCCCTCAACTTTTTTTTTTTATCCCTGCCCTCAACTTGAGATGTCCCTTTTAAGTGGCACTTTCACCTGTGTTTCCACATTCGTTCCATTGTAAATGTGGTCAAAGAGTTTTGAAAAATCCCTATTTCACAAATGTTCGATTGTCACCTCTAAACTAACTGATGAAAATCTAAAGTTTCGACAATGCGTTCTGCAGGCACCGGGGAGCCATCTGCCACTACGACTTCTGGGAGGAGTCACGGGCCAACGACGCCGTCCTTCCCATCTGCAGGTCCGACTACGACCAGTCCGACGGCTACAACTACAACATCGCCCTGGCCGTGCCCTACGACCGCCTCAGGTGACCCCCGTCCGTGGAAACTCCGCCCTCACAGCAACCGGCGCGGCTGTTCCGCTAGCTAGCCGTGACTTTAGCTAAAGGACTTCACGCTTCGTCGACGGCATTTTTGGAACTTACTTTTTTTTTCATTTGTATTCTTGAAAAGCAACCCGTTTAGAAAAAAACCCACACATTTAACACATATTTAACATATTAGGACACTAAAAACATGCTCTTTAGGTCATAGCATTATAACCCCACCCAAATAATATAGCATGTAAAAAAGAGACTAGCCATTTAGGGAAAAAATGGTTTACAAAAAACAAAACTTGACTTTATTGGCTGTTGCGTAGCTAACAAAGCGCTATGGGGTCGACGTCGAGCCGGCTTTTCCGCAGCGCACGGTGCTGGTGTCCACGTCTAGAAAGCGGATGTGCATGCGCGACTCCATCTCCAGCCCGTTTAGAATCTGTGTGGCCAAAAAAGAAAAACCAAAACATTCAGACCGTATTAGCTACCCGTCAAATCATGACTGGAGACCGACAACTACAAAAATGGTGGCCAAACCTGTTCAAAATGCTCAAAAGTAATCCCCTCGTAGAACTCGTCCGGCGCCTGAGTGCTCACACCAAAAAAAAAAACAGCCCATTCATTTTTGAATGGTACGCATCGACCCGTCGTTTTTGAGAGAGTTTGCGGTCGCTCACCATGTGCGGCACGTTGGTGCTGGCCACTTCCAACATGGCGGCGTCGGCGATGGCCTTGGCCGCCTCGTGCCCGATGGCGCCGCTTTTGGACAGCAGCTCTTCCACCACCTGCGCACAAAAAAAGAGCCGCTATTACAACCACTTCAATTTGAATTCTGGTGGAGAATTTAGAGCGTAGTACCGTAGTACCCGTAGGAGAAAAAAACAGAGCAGGCAAAAAAACATAAGTTGCATGCCCTGCCAAATGTTGGAAAAAACCCAAATGCGACTTATGGTCCAGAAAATACGGTACTCGCAATATTTCTCGCCCCCATCGTTGGCTATCATCCTATTTTTTTTTTCTTTTTTTTGTGGTTACCTTCCTGTACTCGACGAGCGTGATGGTGCCGTCGTTGTCCGTGTCGTGCATGTTGAACAAAACTGCGGAGAAAAGAAAGTTTGCGCTAAATGAGCCCACTCTGGCTTCACTCGAGGCCCGAAAATGTCCAAAAAGGGCGGCTACGGAAGCCCGGCCACTCACAGCGAAGCTTCTGCCTTCGCACGGCGCGCCGTTCGTCTTCTCCGCTTTTGTGCCGGGGCGGCCGGAAGTGGCTCATGACCATCAGGAAGTGGCCCAAGTCCAGTTCCTCCAAGCGGCCCGACTCTCCCTCTTGTTGATTCCTGGGAAATTGCAGGCAGGGCCAATCCAACCATTAGTTTATCTTTACTATAAAAGGGGAACATCAGGAAAAGTAATATACATCTATAGTCTTCGTTTGAATTTGATCCAAAAAGAGAAAGTCACCACTCATGATTGACTTTCTTGGGCCGCACAAAATGATGCGGCGGTCCACATTTGGCCCCCGGGCCGCCACTTTGACACCTGCGGTCCAGATGATCCACTCACCTTTTGTCAAAGAAGGCGTCGATGATTTGCTTCTTGATGGGATTTTTAGCTAGCGTGGGAATGCTCTCCAAATGAGCTCTGCTGCAGACATCATAGTTGGACACAAGCGAGCTTTTCAAAGTAAAAGTTGCAACTTATTACCTGATGGTCTCCCCATTTGCGCTGAGTTCTCGGAATCGGTGATGGAGGTTTTTGATTTGTTCTGCCGAAACTGACAACCAAGACACGAAAAAAAAGAAAACACAAACATGGCGTCAATGGCGGGTGTGGCTTCTATTAAAAAAAGAAAAATGCAAGTCCAGGCAATGAGGAAGTTTAAAGTCCATTAAAAGAGCACAAACAACAATAGGTTCACCTTTGAATCAAATTGTCCAATAACTTTTGTCTCAAGAAAGCAAGCAAAAAAATTTCATTGCAAGATGTGTATTGTTAGCTGTTTTCATTTTAGAAATCCGACAATATTTGCATATTTCAAATGCCCCAAAAATGTACATTTAAAGCTTTCTTTTCACTGTTCAAAAGTAGTCCTTGTCTCATGAAAATATATATAATCTTTTTTTTCGAAGAAAAATAGAACCAACCCAAAGTGTTTTTGTCGTGGTTAAATTTTCCAATGCAAATAATTTATTAAAATCAACAAAATGTGCATTTTTATCATGTAAAATGATTGCATGCAAATGTCTCCGAGTGAGATTTCCAATTTTCATTTCTACACTCAATTTTAAAGTACACGAGAGAAATGCTTTTGAAATATTAAACGCCCCAAAAATATTCGTTGAACAATAAACTGCAAGCCATTATTGACTGAAAGAACAGTAAATGTATGACATTTTTAAATCACTACAACGTCTCAAGAACAGCTTTTTTTTTTAATCCATCAAATGAAATAACTTAAAATCCACATGTGCGAGGCTCAAGCATCCATCCATCCATCCATCCATCCAATCCAAGTCCAGGTTTACGTACATCCCGTCTTTTGGGCCAATTGGTGGTAGTAATGCTGTTGCTCGGGACGCGCCTGCCACGACCCCATGGCCCCTCCAGAGAATGCCAACGGAACTTTGGGGGCTCGTATACTCGGACAAGACACACACCCCCTTCGCCAAGTCCCTCCCTTCGTCCTTCCCTCCCTCATGGTCCCAAGTCCATTTCATTGACAAGACTAAATTAAAAAAAAAGTTAATGTGAGCATTCAGTTCATTTCCTCACAGGCAGTATTTTAATACCGTTGCACAAACATGACCCCCCACATCCCCGACTGAAGAAAAGTGTAGAAACAGGCACCTTTTTAATATACATAAGCATCAGTTTTAATGTTAAAATATTGAACATTTAGACTGAGAGAAACATATCTATAAATAGATATGAAATAATTTTGAATGACCTTGTTTAGTATTTAAGCAAAAGACGACCTGATTGCGTTACACCGCCGAAGAAGAAAAAGGCGGAAGTGGTTTTAACGTCATTTCCACACGTCACCAACAATAGTGTCGAGTCGAGACGACGAAGGCTACTTCGCCAATATGTTGGAAAGTGAAGTGAGGGAGCACCTGGATGAGGTCGCCGATGAAATATGCGACATGATTGAAAAAACCATCGCGTCCTACGAGGACGAACTCATTCGAGCGAGACGGGAGAATGAGCGACAACGACGACAACTTGAAGCGGTTGCTCGGGTTCACCCGACGGTGTGGCGCATCCCAGGTGTCTTATGCTTAAACCATTTTATTATTATTACACGGGGACGCACAATAATAAAAGTGGCTCAAGTGGAAAGGGCGATTTGGCTCTCGTTTATATGTAGGCGCTGTCGAGTGGGCTGCTTCTCAAAGTACGCATGCGTACTCGGGACTTGCTCAAACTACGCTTGCGCATGTTGCACACGCATAAACCTTTTTTTCCCCCCAAAAATTTTGCTATCCCAACATCACATGCGAATGAAATTTGAATAGTCGTCAACGTGTCTGAGTAGGGGAAAACACATAACTTTATCATAATGTTGTTGGCTATTTACTATGCAAAGTAGTCAAATATAGAAACTTTAAACGTATTTTTTTTAAATGTTACTCGAGGGTTGGAGGATTCTTACCATATCACCACTGTACAGTACAAAATAATCACATAAAGAAACCTTTAACTTGTTCATAGAAAACAGAAATTATGCTGCACATATATTGTAGGATTCCCGTCATTTATTCCGCTGGTGTTTTACAGGCTTCCAGCAGATGATCGGTCGCCCGCCACGTCCGGGGGGCGCCGCAAACTCTGAGCCACCGCAGTCTTCCGACGTTCCGGAAAAGGAAAACAATCCTCAACCTATCGTCACCATCAAGGAAGAAGAAGAAGAAGAAGAAACTGTCGTCGCCATGAACGAAGCCGGCGAATGGCCAGGATCGCCCGAGACGCCGCAGCGGCCGGTAGGCGGCGGGGACCCGGACGAACCACCGAGTAACCAGGCGGGTGACGGATCGGATGCGGGACAACCCTCCACTGGCGACAAACCGTTTAGCTGCCCGGTGTGCGCCAAAAAATTTGGCCGCAAGAATCACGTGGAGCGCCACATGTGGACGCACACGGGGGAAAAGCGCTGCTCCTGCTCGCTCTGCGGCAAAACCTTCACCTGCCCGGACAATTTAAACGCCCACATGAGAACGCACACCGGAGAAAAACCCTTCGCCTGCTCCGTGTGCGGGGAAAAATTCCGCCGCAGGCGCACCATGCTCGCCCACCGGGCGAGACACGCCAAAGATAAACCTTTCGCCTGTTTCGTTTGCGGCAAAAAGTTTTCCCAGGAGTCGGCCTTGACCGAACACGCCTGCCCCGGCGCCGCTCCCAACGCCGACGGGCCCGAGAGCGCCGCGGACAAGTCCCGGCTGGAATCGGAGAGACGTTTGACCTGCCCGGTTTGCGGGAAAAAGTGCACCCAGAAGTCGCAGATCACCTCGCACATGCGGACGCACACGGGGGAGAAACCTTTCGCCTGCTCGGTTTGCGGCGACCGATTTGCTCACAAGGTGACCTTGATCACGCACATGGCAAAGCACACGGGAGAAAAGCCTTTTCTTTGCGCGCTGTGCCGCCAAAGTTTTGCCTCCAAGTACTTCCTGAACCGGCACCTACGCACGCACAACGTCCAATAAATGTTTCGGAGGCGACACTTGGCGACACTTTTTTCCCCAACCAGCCAAACAAGCCCAACCTAACCCCCCAAAACTCACCCTGGGAACATTGAAAGTGCTTCATTTGAAAAGCCTGTGGGAAAATTCCAAATCCCTCTAAACGCCAAGGTCTACTATTTGACTTTTTCAGGACTATTTACAAACAAACCAACTTGCCACTGACAAAAAACAGCAACTGAAAGACTGCTTCAAATAGTCGGATGTATCGTTACTTGGCCATTGTGAATAAAACACTCCATTCTGGAATGGTGTGCTATATTCTGCTGAAATTTATTTTTTACTTTTCACTTTTTTACTTGCCACTACTAACAAAGACTCCTTAATTCAATCATTTTAGCATATTTGTGAGGCCCTGCCGGATGGAATTAGCATCCTCGTGAGAATTTTCAGAAGCGTCAACACAATTATTGTAATATTGGGCCATTTAATCCACATTGGGTAAATACTCCAGTCCTTATAAGTATCAAAGTGTGGAGATTACGCTTAACTCTGATCTGAGACTGGCTTATCAGGTAGGTTTACCAACACACAGCCACGCACGACACACTAGTTTTGGTCGGCAATTCATTTTATAGGATATTTTGTCGATATTTAAAAGAAAGATACGATTTCTGAAGAGGCTGAAACATTTCGGACTCCAAAAAAAAAAAACAACCCAATGACATTGATCTGTGTGCCATTCTTCAATATAAAATCATATTAGCAAAGATGCCACCGTTGGATTTGCCTGAAAAGAAAGACCACAGAACGTTGCCATTTGCCCGTGTTTGTTTCAGCTGAAGCCATCATGACTAAGCTTGTGAAACTCACCCTGACGTTGGCCATGTGCGTGCTGGTCTTGGCCGCCACCATGGCCCCCGGCGCCGACGCCTGCGCCGTCTCGATCCCGGGGCCGAGAATGCCGGGTGCCGTCGGCCAACTTGAAACCAGAGGATTGGTGGCGGCCGTTGCCCTGGAAGCCCAGGTGAATGATTACGACGGCCTCCAAAAATAAAAAGAGAAGCCGTGCATACAAATGCTCAAAGCTGAACAATAAAGTTCTTCTTTCATGGTGATACAAACAAGTTGGACTTGGTTCTTGATGTAAACATGCTAAACCTGCAGAACTACTTTTCAAGGAGACTACATTTCGGGGGCACGGAATGAAACGTTAATATAGAAAAGGGAAGCCTTAATTATCTTTATGAAATACACTCTGTGACTTGTGTTTAGTTATCATTTTGTTAGTACGTGCTTTTGTTGGTTAACAAACCAATGAAGATCGTTCCGTCTTTTTAGAGTCTACGACATAAGTTATTTTTTTGTTATATTGGACTTTTTCCCCATATGATCATGTACGTATTATTTTTGACTCGGGCAGGTTGTCTTTTGTTATGGGTTTTTGGATCTCCCTGGTGGCGAGTCATCTTTCGTTATTCTAATAAGGCATATTCTGAGACACCTAAACCAAGAACCACGTCGCTTTGGGCTGGAGCATGGTAGCGACAAATTCAGACGTTTCTTCCTCTAATTGTTCCCTCTATGCCCATACACAAGTAAGTCCATTACTATGTAGATTGTTCCGTCGATATATGTTATCCATGCGCGTAAATATGAGCGTTTGCCGCAATGTTTGTCACTTTTCGCCCAGCTCCGCTATTAGCCTGTTAGCATTGCACGACTAGCATTACATGACGGGAGACTTAACTCATTTCTGTTAAACATTATACAGTGCGCGTTTTTTGGAAGGGTATTGGTCTAATAGTAAGTGCCTCTTCGGCTTTTCGTACTGCGTGTTCACAAAAACAGTCAAACCTGACGGAAAAATAAACGTTCTCATTTCTAGAACCCGACAATACCACTCTTTTGTTTACTTATTTCAAACTGGAAACACGTTTTGAAACTTTGACAGTAAATAGATGAGCTTCACAACACTTTGAAGACGGTATTAATAATAAAACCAAAAGGAATTTATCGGCCGTACGAGTTCAGTTTCACCATTCCTCCCAATTCCAGTGAATTGGACAGCTACTAATTAGAATAGTCTCAAGAAAAAGTAGCATACACTACTAAAAGCCAATAGCGACCACATCTTCAGCCAAATCATTTTTGATCTTATGACATCTTGTTACAGTCTTCCCTCATTTAGCGGGAATTCCCTTTGCGATCTTTACCCTGCTATTAATGATTTAAAAGAAATCATAAAAATGTGAAAATCCACACTGAAACTCATAAGTGGATGCCACAAAAAAGCTTGCTATAATAGGGGTGACCTTACTTTGCGATTTTTCAATTAGCGTGGCCATGTCTGGTCTACGTTTACCGCGATATTCGAGGGATTACTGTTTTTGCTATTTGCCTTCCACATGATGGAGAGGATTAACTTTTATCTTAATAAATATGTATTTAAATGTAAGGGGGCGTGGTCATGCCGTAGGCTGTTTGCCGACTCAATGGACTTTTGAGGGCACATTAATTCATGTAAAATAAAAAGTAGTTTTTCTTGTCTCTTTTTGAAATGCCAAATTGAAAACAATTAAAGACGTTTTTTGCTTGAAAAAAAAATTAAATATATTTGAAGAAAAAAAATTAAAAACGTTTTGCAATTGTACACTACGTGATGATATGTATTTAATTGAATGTTTTTTTTTTTGGCGTTAAAGCTTCACCATGTAGGGCACAAATTAATCATCAATTAATAAGTCCTAAATAAAAAAAGTACTCTCTTAGAAATGTTTTTGAGAGTGCGGGTATACATTTTTTTTTTATGCTCTGCAAACTTTGAAAATTGAAATGAAAGCGCTAAAATTCTTGATATTTCAATGCACAGAGAACTTTATTGAGTTACACATTCCGACTTTGTTCTCTCTTTGTTTTGCTACGTTTTCAGACATCATTCATGGCATTTTCTCTTTGTGAAGTGGCGGCCGAGACCAAGTTCTTGACAAGTTGGAGGGGCGCGCCCGGCAACTGTACTTTGATATCCGGGGTGATGGTGCAGCTGTCGGCGCCGGGCATCATCAGCATGGCCATGATGAGGGCGCACACCACCAGAGTCAAGGTAAGCTTCATAAGTCTGGACATGATTGCTTGCTTCTCCTGAAACACAAACAACTCAAATGGCAACATTTCTTTGGCACCATTTTCGCTTCCACTCCACACATTTTATTCCACGTGTTGTTTTTAGTCGGATCTAATTCGGCGGCACGGTGGGTTGGCGGCGAGCACGTCCGCCTCACAGTTCAGAGATCGAGGGCTCAATCCCGGGCTCCGCTGTGTTTTTCCATTTGCTCCCACATCGCATAAGCAATGTGGTGACTTGATGAAACACGTTTAATGTAATGATTAAATAGATACACGTACTAAATTTGTAAGATCCTTTCAAAGGGCTTCATCTCGGATTTATTTTTGAAATTCCCCTCGAGACCATTTACAAACGATAAGATGGACGTCACTGAGAACTTACTTTATTTCTCCACGGAATCCATAAAAAGTCACACACTCATTTTACCTTATAGCGTCTTGCCCCGAGTATAAGACGACTCCTTTATTTTCAAGACTCAAGTGTGAACAAAGACTTTTTGAACTTCAATTCAATTTCTTTATGCAGAAAACTAATGACAGCCTACTGCTGAAAAAAATGATTGTAGCAATATATTGGAATCATTAAGCATGTTATTTTGCCTTGTTCAAATCAATGCAAAAACGGTCTATCGCATGTTAATTTAGCATCCAGAATAGGTTTCCCGTCTAGACTACCAATGACATGACCGACACTTTTTCAGTCATATTTCAAGGCAAAAACATCGTCTTATATTCGGGCCAATACAGTTTATGAAAGGTAAAATTTCTGGACAAGGGAATGGGTTCCACTCGGCCTACCTGTTGAGCTACAGATGATTTCCTACAAAGCAGCTCGGCGGAATGTGAGGCTCAATTGGGACGGCGTTCCTTATAAAGCGGACCGGAGTATTTGCTCAGCGCCGTTTGCCGCTTTGACTCGACCGCCATTAGCATAATTCTATTGACCCTTCTACTTTGGCATGGGAGGATTTGCACTTGTTTGTCTGTCCTCAAGTACACTCAAGCCAACACAATCATGTGCTTCTCCTGTCATTCAAAAAAATGGAATCAATGGTAATATCGGAAAAGTTAGCACTTAGGTACCGTCCATGCTAATAAACGACATGTGGAGGGATGCTAATGCTATTGACGACCATATTATTTATCGGTATCGCTGCTTCACTTTTTTTCTTCTAATTTTGACTTTTTTTTTAAATTAATGGATTTATCTTCCATACCAGCCCTCCTCGAAAGGGTCGCGGGGGTTGCTGGAGCCTAACCCAGCCGTCTCGACTGGTCGCCAGTCAGTCGTAGGGCGCACATAGAGACAAACGACCACCTGTACTCCCAATCATACCGCCGCTTGTGGGAATCGAGCCCGTGTCTGCCCGCAACAAAGTCAGGCGGTTGAAACGCTACGCCACGAGACGTCTTATTTTTTCATCATTTTCTTCCAAGTTGATAAAAATGTTAAAATCCACGCTGAAACACTTCACCAAAAGCCACTCTTGCCACTAGGACTCCGCACTGAAGAGAAAAAAAAGTATTTATTGACTTATTTTTGTAATAGTATTGCAGTTGTAATCCATTTTGCCTCCCAAAAATGTGACTTATACTCCAGTATGATCTTGATCTATTTTTTGTGTGACCTATAGTCGGGTGAAAAATACGGTAAAGACGTTTTACCGGGAGAAGACCTGGGGCCAAACTATTTGACTGTCAATCGTTCTTCAATTCTTGTACCATGCTTACTTATCATCCTGTTTTTTTTTTGGCTTTGAATAGATTGAATTAGAATGCCACATCATCATATTGGTACACACTGACTTGTATTCAAATGATTATTGAGTCATAAGGCGCAGTTTGTCTTCCACCATTGATCTTGTCCTATTCAAATATACTTGACTAGAGATCAAGATAGTCTCACACGCAATCGCTTTTGATATGAACGCAAAGACAGACAAAAAGAATGATAGTGTGTCACTTTTGGACTTTAAATTCCTTTAAAAAAGGATTTTGGGGAATTTTTGAACAGTGGAAATTCATACATTTGATCTTGGGCACTTGGGTGTGTTTTTAAATGAACTCACTGATGGGAATCTATTTTTGAAGAAGGCTGAAATCCTTTTGTGCACAAAAGTTCAACTTTTGTTGTCACATTTGCCTCACTGTTGTGTGGCATTTCAAAAGAAAACACTTTGTAAATGACACACAAATAAGCACAAAATGACACAAGTGGAGCTCATTTGGTTCTTTGACGTCTTTTTTCCCACCGCTTAGCTTTTTTGATTTTTTTTTTGTCTGGATCTGTGGTCGCTCCACCAAGTGAGAAATAAATGGTTATTTCCGTTTAAAGTCCAAACTTTTTGAGGCAAGGTCAGAGTGCCGACTTTCTGTTTTAGGAGCAAATTCAAACGATAGATATAGATGTATACGTATTACATTTCCTGATTTTTCCCCCCTTTTAAATCATTGTCATTTTTTCATCATTTTTTTGGTTTTTAGTTAAAAAATCATTTTGTATAATCTAAAAATAGATTTAAAAAAGCTCAAATAAACATGGTTTTAGATGTGTAAAAATAAATTATTATTAGCAACAAAAAAATAATCGCAATGTAGTGAATTTGCGATAAGTGAGGGATTACTTGAACTAGGATTAGCGTAGCGGCTTTCTCTTCTGAGCAGATGTAAATTGAAGTCTTGGTTGGAGTTTGAATGAGCATCAACCTCATTGATCTCTCTGCTTTTCACAGACGGCGGCAACGTTCTCGCTCTCTGGCTTTTGGACCGATGACAAACGTCGACATCAATGGCCGCCACGCCAGACCACGCCCCCCCCCCCACTGGCTTCAGGATGGAGAACAGCCCCACTGAGAGGTGAGGTTAGGGTTAGGATTAGGGTTAGGGTCCTCCTCCCTTCCTCCAGATACGCGTTAGGGTGTTTTTAAATACAAAAGGGTTAGGGTTTGGTTAGTGTTTGGTTAGGTTTGGTTAGGGTTAGGGTTTGGCTAGGGTTAGGGTTTGGCTAGGGTTAGGGTTTGGCTAGGGTTAGGGTTTGGTTAGGGTTAGGGTCCTACTCCCTTTCTCCAGATAAGCCTGGGCTTGGCTCATAAATGAATGAATCTTTTTCACATTGAAAAGAGGCAAAAATTTTATGCAGGGAACTTTATTGTTGCATTTTCAAATTTCCCACAGTTACTTTTCCCCGCTGTCAGTCAGGCTGTAAGTAGCCGGCGCCGATTCCAAACTGGCACCGCCTTCCAGGCTGGAACTCGGCGGCACGATGTTGATATTTGGCACGGGTACGCAGGCCTCGGCGCCGGGGGGCAGCGTGCTCAAGAGGAGCGTGCACATGGCCAGGGTCAGGGTGACTTTCACAAGCATGTTCATGATGGATTAACCTGCAACAAAAAAATGCCATTATTCCATTTTGAATGAGAAGATTTTCCACCATTTTGGGACAGGGTCCTCGTCCACTAAGTCATAGGGGAATAACAACAGTTCAAATGGATGATGTCAAATATAAAGGGAGCTATCCTATGCTCATTAGAGATAAAAGTGCCCTTAAGCGGGCGGGCAATGAAGGGTTAACGTAGTGTTTTGGAAATAGCGCTACTAAGATTTTAGCTTACCGTGGGTTGCTGGCTCGGTGGATGGCTCTCTCGGCTTGACGGCAGAGTGAAGAATGGCGTGGCAATATGTCCGGAGCGCCTTGTGTCGATGCTTTAAAGCGTTCAATATTCAAATGTTGGTGTGGGCTGGCAGTCTCGGTTGCGTTTTTGAGGATTTGCATGACGAACGGGCGCAAATATTAGTTCCTCTCATTAGAATGTTCATCAGGAGGACAGAAATGAAAGTCACCAGCTCCACATTATGAAACAGCCACCAAAAACAAACACAAACGCCACGTCATGTGATCACGTTTCCTTTTGATCATCCAGAAATGAGGAGGCTCAAAAAAAAACAAAAAAAAAACACGCCCGGTGCTGCCAGTGTTCGCGTGTCGGCCTCACAGCTCTGGGTTCCTGGCTTCAAGTCCAGGTTGCTCTACCTGTGTGGAGACCGAGGGCAGTTTTAAGTGTATAACGTGCACCCGAACTTTGCCTCAGTTTTTGAGTACAACATTTTGCACGTTACACTTGAATGAATACGGTAGATTGGACTTTATTCACTACAGAATCTTGAATTTAGTGCATACAAAAGGGCGCAGGACACACTTGGGGGAATTTTTTTTTTAGACTTAAGTGCTCTCTATCTGAGTAAATATGTGCCGTGCCGTGTTGTGTTTGTACCTTTTATGTTGCCTAAACACAGGGAATTGCAATCATTAATAAGGGGAGAAATTGGCCCAGGTTGCCAGGTATGCAATGACCACCAACCAAGTTGATTTCTGCCTTTCCAGGCGGCGACAAAAGTTGGCAGACTGACCGTTCTCCTCAACAAGTTCGAGTTCAAGATGGAGAACAGCCCGGATGAGTGGTGAGTAAGGGGCGGGGCGTTTTGCTTATGCATTCTCAAAATGTCAACAACATAGGGAAATCATTTTATTTGATTAATTTTCACAACAATGGAGAAATGAGGAGGCCCAGAGGAACGCCATTTCAAATGCGACATCCCCCACCTAGCCTAATTGCCTGGCATCCCATACTGTTCCAGCACCCCCTGCCCCAGTTAAACCTGGCCTTGGCTCATGAATGAAGATTTTTCATATTGAAAAGAGAGAGCGCAAAGTCACTTTTTTTTCATGCAGGGAACTTTATTGTGGCATTTTTCTAGTCACTCGCGGTTATTTTTCCCTGGTGTCGGCGGTCAGGCTGGAGATGGCCGCCGCCGGTGAACCCTCATTGCCCCCAATTTTCAATTCCAGACCTGGCGAGATTGTGAAAGTTGGTATGGGTAATATGCAGGCCTCGGTGCTGGGGGGGAGCGCGGCCAAGAGGAGCGTGGACACGGCCAACGCCAGGACCAACTTTGCCAGCATGCTCGTCGTAGTGATGGCTTGACCTGCAACGAAAAAAGGGACAGGAATTATTCTGAGATTTGACCCTTGTGAGATTAAGCAGTCCGGAAAACCTAATCCAGATGATATGGGACTACTCTTACCCCGAGTGTAAAAAGATGTCTTTATCTTTGTCGACTGCCGTTGGTGATCCTGTGGAGCCAATGGGTCGTTCGCTCTCTCAGTGCTCGCGTCTTGACGCCAAAGCTGACTCGTGTGTCCGCCACCTCCACTTTATATGGCGGACCGCCTGGTCTTCTGACAAGGATGGCCACGGACTGCCATTGGTGGCCACCGTTTGGAGGATTTGCATGAGCATGCAAATGGAAGAGGGGCAAATATTTCAACGATCAAATGATTTTCATGGAACTGTTCAATATTCACCACTTCCACATCATTCTCAAGCAGCCACCAAAAAACAAACACAATGGCACGTGGTCCTTTTTTCTGGTCCTTTATTACGGAAGAATATACACCAGGGCTCCTTTCACCCCTATTTTTGCTCTTTTTTTCCTTACCATCGGATGCAAAAAACCCGGCGTGCGTGGGGATCGGTGCCGATAAAGGATATTTTAAAAAAAAGCAGCATTGGGACATAACGTGTCGCTCTTCTTGCCCAGAGACGGCTGAAGAGTCTAATGAAAAGTCCAAGAAGTTGTAAGCTAGTTCAGCAGCCTTTGTCTGACCCAAAAGCCACAATGTGCATGACTATGGAGGGAACGGACTCCCAAGGTATACGTTGGGGAGAGCCCGTTGGAGTCCCCCAAGCCCCTCCCCGACCGACTTCCCCTCAGTCACTTCACAGGAGCGGCAGAAGGAGAGTGAGAATGGAGCCCACCACCACCACGATACTGTTGTAGACGGGCCCGCTGGACGCCCCGGTCAGGAACTCCATGTCTCCGGAACCCTCCGGGTCGTACGCTTGCCCGCCGCCAGTGGCGCGGTAGCCCCCGCCGTAGCGCGGGTAGCCGTAGCCTCCGGGATAGCCGTAGCCTCCGGGATAGCCGCCTCCGTAACCTCCCCCGAAGCCGCCGCCGTAGCCTCCGTAGCCTCCGTAGGCGGGGCGGCTCAAGGCCGAGCCCAGCATGGCTCCGCCGATGGCCCCCGCCGCGGCCGCGCCGGCCACTTTGCCGGCGCTGGGGCCGCCGCCTCTGGGGGCCTGCGGCCGGTAAGACGACCTGCCCCCGCCCCAACCGCCCCTGAAGCCTCCGCCGCGCCGGGCCTCCGAGCTGGGGGTCAGCGTGGCGAGCAACAGCAGCGTGCACGTGGCCACTGTCAGCGAGACATTTGGTAGCCTGGACATGGCGGCTTCAACCTGTAAATGTGGAACGGGGGAAAATATCGTTAAAGAGAAGAAGTCAGGCCTATTTACTTGTTTGACTATTTTGCTGAACATAAACTATCTTTGCTCTTCATCGAATGTTGTAGTAAGATAAGTAAGGGATAGAGTGTAAGGGTTAGTAAGGTTGTTACTAAGGTTTTTTTTTTAAATGACTATGGATTTTTCTTTTTAAAAAAGCCACCATGTATAGTAAGGCTTTTTTTTTTTTGCAAATTCCACACAGGTGAACCATTTGGGATTTGGAACCAGGACCCCCACTGAGGCCAACGCGCTAACCACTCATCCACCGGGCCAGCCCACGGTAAGGCTTTTCACTGTCTAATAATAAATTGTCTCCATTAGAAATAACCTTGGGCAAATGAGATAACATGAGCTCCACTGGGTTATTTATACGTGTCCGATTATAGGAGAGCTGATTGCTAATCCTCCTAAACGGAGACCCACTTTTACACTAGCTTTGGGGTTTGCGGCTTGAATTAGACCATGGCACTGATCCAATTACGCTAGCGTTCATTGACAAACAACCGACAAACTTTCCGTCACAAACGACCGTCGTCATACATTTCTATGGAATTATTTATTCTCTTGAGATTGTTGGAGCCTATTCCTTTCTAGTTTTTGGCATTTTGTGAACGATCACTTTGAAGCGTAGTGTCCAATCCTCAAATTCGGAAGTCTTACATTTTAAAACGGTGCTCCAAAAGTTGCTGTTTTAAAAAAGACAACGAGAACCATCTCACCCGTTAAGTAGAAACTTGTCTTTTGTCTCCTCCAGAAGCCCAAAGCCTCCAAGCGTTCTTCAGAGCAAGACGACGACGTGACAAATGTCTCCGGGGGTCGGCTGCTCGGCATTTAGACTGACTGAAGCCGCCGTGATTGGTCGCCGGGCATTAATCCGCCACGGCGCTTACGGTAAGACACCACGTTTACATCATACTGTAATTGTGTCGACTAATGGGATGTTCCCATTTCGCACCCACGTAAGCGTTGCAACAACCAAAAATACACACTGTATACAAACATGTATGTATGTATGTACGTACGTACGTACGTGTTTTTTAAGAAAAGCCTTACTATACTATGTCGTTTTTTAAGAAAAGCCTTACTATACTATGTCGTTTTTTAAGAAAAAAAGCCTTACTATACTATGTCGTTTTTTTAAGAAAAAAAGCCTTACTATACTATGTCGTTTTTGAAGAGAAAAAAACCCTTACTATACTATGTCGTTTTTGAAGTAAAAAAAGCCTTACTATACTATGTCGTTTTTGAAGAAAAAAAAGCCTTACTATACTATGTCGTTTTTGAAGAAAAAAAACCCTTACTATACTATGTCGTCTTTGAAGTAAAAAAAGCCTTACTATACTATGTCGTTTTTTAAGAAAAAAAGCCTTACTATACTATGTCGTTTTTGAAGCCAAAAAGACTTACTATACTATGTCGTTTTTTTAAGAAAAAAAGCCTTACTATACTATGTCGTTTTTTAAGAAAAAAAGCCTTACTATACTATGTCGTTTTTCAATAAAAAAAAGCCTTACTATACTATGTCGTTTTTTAAGAAAAAAAGCCTTACTATACTATGTCGTTTTTTAAGAAAAAAAGCCTTACTATACTATGTCGTTTTTTAAGAAAAAAAGCCTTACTATACTATGTCGTTTTTTAAGAAAAAAAGCCTTACTATACTATGTCGTTTTTTTAAGAAAAAAAGCCTTACTATACTATGTCGTTTTTGAAGAAAA
This sequence comes from Stigmatopora nigra, assembly GCF_051989575.1. Taxonomy (NCBI): domain Eukaryota; kingdom Metazoa; phylum Chordata; class Actinopteri; order Syngnathiformes; family Syngnathidae; genus Stigmatopora; species Stigmatopora nigra. The sequence goes on along the minus strand of NC_135511.1, from coordinate 333,823 downwards.
AAAAGCCTTACTATACTATGTCGTTTTTGAAGAAAAAAAAACCCTTACTATACTATGTCGTTTTTGAAGTAAAAAAAGCCTTACTATACTATGTCGTTTTTTAAGAAAAAAAGCCTTACTATACTATGTCGTTTTTTAAGAAAAAAAAGCCTTACTATACTATGTCGTTTTTTAAGAAAAAAAAGCCTTACTATACTATGTCGTTTTTTAAGAAAAAAAAAGCCTTACTATACTATGTCGTTTTTTAAGAAAAAAAGCCTTACTATACTATTTCGTTTTTTAAGAAAAAAAAAGCCTTACTATACTATGTCGTTTTTTAAGAAAAAAAAAGCCTTACTATACTATGTCGTTTTTTTAAGAAAAAAAGCCTTACTATACTATGTCGTTTTTTAATAAAAAAAAAGCCTTACTATACTATGTCGTTTTTTAAGAAAAAAAGCCTTACTATACTATGTCGTTTTTTTAAGAAAAAAAGCCTTACTATACTATGTCGTTTTTGAAGAGAAAAAAACCCTTACTATACTATGTCGTTTTTGAAGTAAAAAAAGCCTTACTATACTATGTCGTTTTTGAAGAAAAAAAAGCCTTACTATACTATGTCGTTTTTGAAGAAAAAAAACCCTTACTATACTATGTCGTCTTTGAAGTAAAAAAAGCCTTACTATACTATGTCGTTTTTTAAGAAAAAAAGCCTTACTATACTATGTCGTTTTTGAAGCCAAAAAGACTTACTATACTATGTCGTTTTTTTAAGAAAAAAAGCCTTACTATACTATGTCGTTTTTTAAGAAAAAAAGCCTTACTATACTATGTCGTTTTTCAATAAAAAAAAGCCTTACTATACTATGTCGTTTTTTAAGAAAAAAAGCCTTACTATACTATGTCGTTTTTTAAGAAAAAAAGCCTTACTATACTATGTCGTTTTTTAAGAAAAAAAGCCTTACTATACTATGTCGTTTTTTAAGAAAAAAAGCCTTACTATACTATGTCGTTTTTTTAAGAAAAAAAGCCTTACTATACTATGTCGTTTTTGAAGAAAAAAAAGCCTTACTATACTATGTCGTTTTTGAAGAAAAAAAAACCCTTACTATACTATGTCGTTTTTGAAGTAAAAAAAGCCTTACTATACTATGTCGTTTTTTAAGAAAAAAAGCCTTACTATACTATGTCGTTTTTTAAGAAAAAAAAGCCTTACTATACTATGTCGTTTTTTAAGAAAAAAAAGCCTTACTATACTATGTCGTTTTTTAAGAAAAAAAAAGCCTTACTATACTATGTCGTTTTTTAAGAAAAAAAGCCTTACTATACTATTTCGTTTTTTAAGAAAAAAAAAGCCTTACTATACTATGTCGTTTTTTAAGAAAAAAAAGCCTTACTATACTATGTCGTTTTTTTAAGAAAAAAAGCCTTACTATACTATGTCGTTTTTTTAAGAAAAAAAGCCTTACTATACTATGTCGTTTTTTAAGAAAAAAAGCCTTACTATACTATGTCGTTTTTTTAAGAAAAAAAGCCTTACTATACTATGTCGTTTTTGAAGAGAAAAAAACCCTTACTATACTATGTCGTTTTTGAAGTAAAAAAAGCCTTACTATACTATGTCGTTTTTGAAGAAAAAAAAGCCTTACTATACTATGTCGTTTTTGAAGAAAAAAAACCCTTACTATACTATGTCGTCTTTGAAGTAAAAAAAGCCTTACTATACTATGTCGTTTTTTAAGAAAAAAAGCCTTACTATACTATGTCGTTTTTGAAGCCAAAAAGACTTACTATACTATGTCGTTTTTTTAAGAAAAAAAGCCTTACTATACTATGTCGTTTTTTAAGAAAAAAAGCCTTACTATACTATGTCGTTTTTCAATAAAAAAAGCCTTACTATACTATGTCGTTTTTTAAGAAAAAAAGCCTTACTATACTATGTCGTTTTTTAAGAAAAAAAGCCTTACTATACTATGTCGTTTTTTAAGAAAAAAAGCCTTACTATACTATGTCGTTTTTTAAGAAAAAAAGCCTTACTATACTATGTCGTTTTTTTAAGAAAAAAAGCCTTACTATACTATGTCGTTTTTGAAGAAAAAAAAGCCTTACTATACTATGTCGTTTTTGAAGAAAAAAAAACCCTTACTATACTATGTCGTTTTTGAAGTAAAAAAAGCCTTACTATACTATGTCGTTTTTTAAGAAAAAAAGCCTTACTATACTATGTCGTTTTTTAAGAAAAAAAAGCCTTACTATACTATGTCGTTTTTTAAGAAAAAAAAGCCTTACTATACTATGTCGTTTTTTAAGAAAAAAAAAGCCTTACTATACTATGTCGTTTTTTAAGAAAAAAAGCCTTACTATACTATTTCGTTTTTTAAGAAAAAAAAGCCTTACTATACTATGTCGTTTTTTAAGAAAAAAAAAGCCTTACTATACTATGTCGTTTTTTTAAGAAAAAAAGCCTTACTATACTATGTCGTTTTTTTAAGAAAAAAAGCCTTACTATACTATGTCGTTTTTGAAGAGAAAAAAACCCTTACTATACTATGTCGTTTTTGAAGTAAAAAAAGCCTTACTATACTATGTCGTTTTTGAAGAAAAAAAAGCCTTACTATACTATGTCGTTTTTGAAGAAAAAAAACCCTTACTATACTATGTCGTCTTTGAAGTAAAAAAAGCCTTACTATACTATGTCGTTTTTTAAGAAAAAAAGCCTTACTATACTATGTCGTTTTTGAAGCCAAAAAGACTTACTATACTATGTCGTTTTTTTAAGAAAAAAAGCCTTACTATACTATGTCGTTTTTTAAGAAAAAAAGCCTTACTATACTATGTCGTTTTTCAATAAAAAAAAGCCTTACTATACTATGTCGTTTTTTAAGAAAAAAAGCCTTACTATACTATGTCGTTTTTTAAGAAAAAAAGCCTTACTATACTATGTCGTTTTTTAAGAAAAAAAGCCTTACTATACTATGTCGTTTTTTAAGAAAAAAAGCCTTACTATACTATGTCGTTTTTTTAAGAAAAAAAGCCTTACTATACTATGTCGTTTTTGAAGAAAAAAAAGCCTTACTATACTATGTCGTTTTTGAAGAAAAAAAAACCCTTACTATACTATGTTGTTTTTGAAGTAAAAAAAGCCTTACTATACTATGTCGTTTTTTAAGAAAAAAAGCCTTACTATACTATGTCGTTTTTTAGGAAAAAAAGCCTTACTATACTATGTCGTTTTTGAAGCCAAAAAGCCTTACTATACTATGTCGTTTTTTTAAGAAAAAAAGCCTTACTATACTATGTCGTTTTTTAAGAAAAAAAAGCCTTACTATACTATGTCGTTTTTTAAGAAAAAAAGCCTTACTATACTATGTCGTTTTTTAAGAAAAGCCTTACTATACTATGTATGTATGTCTACATACATACATGTATGCATGTATTATGCAAGTGAAGAAAATAACCATTAAAGGGAGACAACAGCAAGCAAGCAAGCAAACAAACAAACATAGACACATACAAACATAGACACATATAGGAGAATACGGTATGGTTCACTTTTCATCCTTTAGCTGGTCGATAGCGATCTCGTTGAAATATTTGTGCCACTTGATCTATATGGATAGTCATTGGACACTTGACTCTCTCTTTAACTTACAATCCTTTTATTGTTCTCGACTCATTTTCTAGCTGTGTTCGTACAAAAAAAAGGAGGGAAAATACAGTCAAGACAACGCATGCACATTCTCGGAATGACGTGTGCTTGATATGCAAAGAAGTCACTGAAGACATCCTGCGTTGTGCATCATTCCACGGACGGACGGGGCGACGGAACGATGTCCCGGCGAAGACGGCAGCTGGTGAGTTGCACTCGAAGCTCCCTTTCAAGTCTTTTATTGTGCTTTGAACATTTGGAAATGACACCAATATCTTCTCCCGGCCGGATCCACTTTTTCTGCAGGCACTTGGTCGGAAACGCCACCCACGACGACGATCCGCCTCGGCTCACAGACACTCGGGACCTTCCGCCAGGCAGCCCAGTTGCTTCTCGATGACGCAGCGCAGGACGTTGTACCTGCGGGACAACGGACAGTTTGAATTGATGGTAGATAGTCCATTTTTCCTTCTTGTACGCTCTGAAAAATGACTGACGGCACCGACGTTTGCCAGGTGGAACAATCACGGCACGGGCGGTCCCGTCTGGAGGCAAAAGACAGACGGGTGTACGTACCTTCTCCTCAGCTTTTGCACTTCGCGGTCTTCCTCCTCCTTCAGCTTGACGACGAAGCTCTGCAGCACGGGCATCTCAAACTTGATGTACTGTGCCACCTGCAAGACGGAAAAGATGTGCATTGGAAAAAAAGGGCAAGTAAAAAAGCAGCCATTTTGTGTGTGTTTATTTACGTCATAGGTGACTTCTTCTCCCAGGTCCTCCTCCATGAGGAAGAGTTTGCACACCTGCTCGCACGGACCCTGCATGACTCTCAAGACCAGAGGGAAGTCGCTGCGCTTCAGTTTGGCTCTTTCTGAAAACAAAATGCCACAACTATATTACTGTGTCATTTGAAAACAATCCAATAAAAGAAATGACGACGAAAACAGGACAGTTTCCAAGCCGATTTTTTGCGGTCTCACCTCCGCTGGCGTGCACCAGGTAAAGCGCAAAGTCGTCGGGGCTGTTCTCGATCTTGAACTTGTTGAGGAGGACTCGCAGCACCTGCGGCGTGCTCATGAAGCTGTTGATGCGGACGTTGGTCACCGAACCGAAAGCCGGCGTGAACACCGCCGTCTGAAAACGATCCATGGCTCAAAATGGGTCAAAACGGTCAGAATCCACCGAGGATGTGCGTGCTAGACGCGTCCCACGTATCCAAACCATTAGTAAGACGAGGCTTGCACGGGCAAACATTTCGATTAGGACACGGATATCAAAGTGGCGGCCCGGGGGCCAACTCTGGTCCACCGAGTCGTTTTGTGCGGCCCGAGAAAATCAAAGCTCCGACTTTCTGTTTTAGGAGCTCTCACCTGACACGTGTTCTCCTCACCTTGTGGTTGTAAAAGTGTCCGTTGATGGAGAATCGATGGCGTCGGATCTTCCTCTGGTCGCTGGGCGAGCGGCGGTGGACTCGCCTCAGCACCCCGGCGTCGCTCTTGGTCCTGGGCAGCTGAGCCGATTTTTCGCCGTCCTCTGTCGGGAGGACGCACGGGGACGCTGACTCGTGTGTCCGTCGTGGCCGGTGCGGCGAGTGAGCTCGTTCACCTTCCGTGGCGCCGGCGCCGTCGTCGTCGTCCGCTCGGCGGTCGGGGGGCGTCACCCGCACGCCGGGTGGTGCCGCCGGCGCCGTCTGTTGACTCTCGGGGCCGCTCGGGGAGCTGCGGGAAAAAAGCCATTTGGCCTTTGTCATCAATGACATCAGGAAAGCTCCAATTTCCCACGACGTGCCTGACCTTTGACCGTCCAGGATGCAACCCGAGTGCCAGGAGGTGGAGGACGGAGGCGGTCGGATGCGCTCGTGGTCGTCCTGCATCTGAAGCCTGATGGGTCGCCGCAGGCCCCAAAAGATGTTCAACAGGCCCTCCACCATCAGCTCCCCCTCTTCCTGTCGGGAAGCGTCGCTTACACACGGACGGACGGAAAGACGGACCAACGGAAAGACCAACCTCTCTGTGGCGGAGTTGTAGATTCTGGCCATCATAGTAAATGTTGTACGTTTTCAAATGTGAGAGGATGGTCGCCCTGGAAACAGATCATATTTAGATTTTTTTTAATAGAAATTGATTAAATAGCCTGAATAGTCAGGATTTTTATAGATCTAAAACAATTGAGCTTTTTCAAAAATATATTTTTAGATTTTACAAAATGATTTTTGAACTAAAAACAGAACAAAATGACAACGATTGATTTAAAAGGGGGTAAATCAGTAAATTCAATATACATCTTTACTCTTCATTTGAATTTGATTCTTAAACAGAAAGTCAGCACTTTTGATTGACTTTTTCGGGCCACACAAAATGAGGCGGCGGGCCAGATTTGGCTCCGGGCCATCACTTTGACACACCTGACGAACATTGCCCTCTAGCGGACAGTGAGATGATGACACATTGCGAGTGGCTGAAGTGAAAAAGGCAGTGCGACAGAAGTGAGAGAGGCTTACTTGCTGATGAACTTGTTCTCCCCCAGCTGAACCCTGTTGTGAGTGCCATCCATGGTCGGAGCGCCTGGCTGTGGAGAAGACCAGAAACAAAAGAGACACTTGATTCTCCGTCTCGTGACTCCTCGAGGAAGCGCGTAAGAGCGCATCAAAAATGGCCAGCTGAAATGGCCCCGTCGCAAGTCAAACGCAAGATTCTGCTAGAATTATTTTATTGGATTTTTTTTCTTCCTGGCCAAGGTTTTCAATTCGATACTTTTTGTCCAATCCCGTTTTTTTTTTATTCAAGTTACGTTTTGCCATCCGATGCCCATATTTTCAGGCTAGTAAAAATAATGCCAAAGAAATCGCATTAACAGTAAAAATCAATCTGTGGTATGAAAAGCCCAGAAATGTTAGCATAAAATCGTGTCTCGCCGCTAAGAGGCGGGGCTGGGGGGAGGAAGCTCCCCCCCAAAGAGTATCGTTTCCTCCTTGGCTCGCACTGTCACACAGGAAACACCCCCCCCCCCCCCCCCACACACACAACACCACTACCGCAGCTCCGACTTCCTCAATCCGTCGTCACCGAGCACCCACGTATGGTACGTCCGTGTCGAGGCAAAAACTCTGTGAACGCAAAGATGCCGCCGCCTCGCTTGAGGGTGTCAACTTGGCGTTCCCAGAATGGGATTAAATATTAAAAAGCAATTGGTAGAGCGCTATCAATATTTCAGCGCTCGTACGTCGTCGGTGTCAAAGCGTGAAATGGAGGCCGTCACTCACAAAGTTACACAGCAGGCGTGGTTCCACCAGGGGCGCGTCCACGCCACTAAACGAGCGGTCTACCCGGATATATATTTATTCAGACAATTCCCATATGGTGCATAACCACATTCAACGTTATTGCTACGCCGTTAGCTTTGTAGAATATCCATGCAAAAGACAGACTGAAGTGTCCAAGATCAATGTATCACTTAACAAGCAGCCCACATTTATGTGAGGCCAGGCCGTCAGCTCCGCACTAAAGTTGTTGTCGGTAGAGAAACCGACGTCCTCGTTAAACGAGCCAGACATCGGATAAAAGTATGGGGCGCCGTGGGCAATCCGGGAGACTGGCTCAAATCTTAGGGTCACGCCGTACCTTGGCTATTGAACGGAACGAACGTATCGAGCGCCCCTTCCTGACAGCGCCATGATTAGGTGACGCCGTCCGAGGAATACAATCTGGGGGTCGGAAGGGACATCTCGGGAGAATTCCCCGGCAGCCGCTTACGGTTTGGCCAGTCAAGTCAGCTTCAATTTGGTACGGATGAGATTGGGAAGGGGTTGAAATCCTTTTACCAACTCAATACTGTGACCCCCCCCCCCCCCCCCCCCCGAGCAGCCTGTTTTTTTTTTGCCTTAGTGCTCGCAGTCTGCCTTTTTTAGCGACATGAAAAGCTTTTAAAAGGCACCCCGCCTCTTCACATGACCTCTATTGTATTTAGTGTCATAGCAACCCTAGAAACATCTCCATCCACTTTCTCCTGCTGCAACACCCGGACAACTAGGCCACAGTCCACTTCTTGGCGGCCCCACTTTAGCTTACAACTGATTCGAACCCGGGCGGCCCATTTCACAGCCCGTTTTACGGATACGTCGGAACTAATCCATTCGAACAATTAGCGTCGGAAACGGTTGTGTTGGCAGCATACTTTTAACGCGAGTCATTGCTTTAGTTGTCCACTGACGTCTGGTGAGAGACAGTGGTCCGTCCACCCCTGAACTGGTCTCCTCCAATCCATCACAAGACACAAACAACAATTCACGGTGCCACTGTTATAAAAAGACGATTGAAGACCCTGAACTACTTGCCTACTCGGAGATGCCACGTTAGGAACATGAAATTAATTCAACGGGAAAAGTCGTCGTTTTAAGGATGATGTCGCCCGCTTGTTAAAACAAGCGTTACATAAGGCGTCAAAGGGAAAAGCAACTTAGATGTCTTTTCCATGATTTAGACGTCGGCACTTTAATATAGCATGCTAGCATGCTTTGAACGGAGACTTCACCAAAACGCAAAGGGAGGGCTCACTTGAATTTCAACGAGGGAGTCGTCAACAGCCACATTGTTGTTGTTTGTTTGTTTTTGCACTACAAGCGCCTGAGGATTGCCCTCAGATAGCGCTAGAGCTGCCACTGGAACGCGGATTATTTCATCCGGGGGGTAGTCGGAGGTGAGGGGCAGTCAAATGTCTCCGGCTGGATGAAAAACGTAGGGTGCCACGGTCCTTGTTGGCAGCTCTGAGTGGTATTTGTTGGAATTCGCAGGCCGCAGCGAGCGGCCTCTCAGGAGACACCACGTGAAGGTTTCCAACTTTGTCTCCCCATTGTTGTTGTCGTCGTCGCGCTCCGTTACTTTGAATATTAATGAGCTGCTTACCGGAGGCTTGTCTTCCGGTTCTCTTCCGCAGACGTTCCGGCGAGACGGAAGGCAGCTCCCTCCTTTGGACGTTGGTCGCTTCGCCGCCGACCGGGACTGAAGCTAGCTCCCCCCGCTGGACGTTCGTTGGTTGACCGGCGACCAGTGACCAGCGAGCGGCGTGAAGTCCGCGTCGTTCGCTGTGCGTCTTCGAAGGTTCCTTGAGCCAGACTCGGCTCGAATAGGGTGGCTTCCATTCGCGGTGGCGGGCGGGAGGCGGCAGACGACCAATGAGAGGCCTCCTCGTTTGCCCGCTCAAGTCCGCGCCCCGCCTCCAAGCAGCCTTTTGTTCAGCGGGCATCAATGGAATAGTCCAAACAATAGATGGGGGCAGGGGGGGAGAACTCTCTTCTTCACTCTATCCTCCAGGAGGAATACACGGGTTGTGCCACTGGATTCCTGAAAATGGATTTGCCATTTTTTTAACATTGAATTTTCATACCGTGTTTAACAAATTTTCTCAGTTGACTTGAGAATAAATAGCACTTAGTTCTGGCCCGTCTCGCTTTACAAGGCAACACACTATTTTCGGTTACCAAAACAAAACAACAAAAATGGCGGCCACGTCCCATCTTGATCACGGGACAATAATGTAGGATGACCCAACTTGGATTTTGGAAAAAAAAAGGAATGACTCACATAGTAAAAAGAAAGTTCTATAAAAGACTAATAATGAATAACGTTAGATGAATTATAGATGATTTGTTTGGTCCCTCCCAGTTAACATGGTATGGACGTCCACTACTGTATGTAAACAAACTAGCTAACAAGCTTGGTTCGCAAGTGGTCATGGGAGTTGGACGCTAGCTAGTACAGGCCGACACGAAAGACGAGTAAACATTTAAGAAACAAACGAGTTCACCTATAAAATAAACCTTAAAACAGGGAAAACATCAAGAAAAGAAACATAAGCTTACGTGAGCAGAAGACACAAAGATTTGGGAATCTGCAGGCGGACGACAGACTCGACGGCCGGAGTTGGATAATTCGAAACAGCTGGCTGAGACGAGAGCCAACCAATGGGGAGACAGGACACACCAGGTGAACGGAATTGCTAATCACTAAGGGGGAAAAAACAAGAATCGTTGAAAAAAAAAAAAAAACAAGAAACACGCCAACAACTTCCGCCTGGAGTACAATAAAAGTGCAGCCTAAATGATTTGACATCCATTTTATTTGATTTTTTTTTGATTGATTGAAAAGTTGCATCGAGGAAATGAGTCACCGGATGTGGAAAGATGACACAACCGTTGAAATTTAACATGAGAAAAATCAAAACAAAAAGTGGACACGAACCGAGTTGCAAAGGAAAGATTGCAGATTTGCATATTTCAAAGCAGAGTTGTGCGCATGAATTTTCATATCAAATGAAGAAGACAAAAACATACATTCTGTAACATCTTATTAAATAGTATTAGGAACAAAGAATCAACCATTTCTGTTGCTACCATTAGTTGACACCATTTATATTACAAGGCTTTTGGCAAGTTAAATATACATAATCAACCGCTCTTTAAATTTCTCCTTTTTTTTGTATGTGTATATAAATATATACCCACACAAAACAAATCTTAAACAAGCATAAAAGAACTGAAACCGATTTTTCTCCCAAAATAAAGGTACAATTAAAGAGTGCACTTTCCAGCATGATTTAAAATCATAGTTATTTCATTCTTAGAAATATTTGCTTGCAAAAAAATGCATGTATTTATAAATCTCTATCTATACATACATACACAAACATGTACATATAGATATATGTATATATATAAACTAAAGAAGAACAGTCAAAGAGAGAACAGGTGTTAAGTACCTAGAAGAAAATATGTTTAGTCCAGGTGTATCATCCCCTTCATAATAACTGAAAGGGACGGATTCTTCGTCCTCATCCTCGTGTGCTTCTGGCCACCTTGTTAAGCAAGACCCAACCGCCATTTTGTCACTAAACCGCTAAAAAATGTGTAAACGGCTGGCGAAGAAAGAAGAGTTGCCGCGAACGGAGTGGCCTTGCGTGTTGCTACCTTATCCGTTCCCGTGACAACAGCCATTCCTAATGAGGAAACCGCTAGTTTTCTTGTGGTTTTACGAGACCAACGGCTAAATCCAACAAAAAGCCCCTTCAAACGTGTTGTATGGAAATGTAAATATCAAAGGAAATATTGAAACATCGACGTAGCAGAATATTGTAATGGAAATTGACGTCCCAGCTCAATGTTTATCTTTTTTTAACCTTATTGACTGCTATTAGAAACCATAGACACCCAAACTGGGGAAGTCTGGCAGTGTTATTTGGTTCAAAATAACTTTGCAATAGCATTGTGCTCACATTTCATGAATAAATGGTCAACATATCACTGGGAATAACCGTAAAAAAGGCAATTATTTAGTTTTCCCAAATAGAGGCAAACATCCTCATAGAGCATGAGCAAAATCCATGCACGTGAACCGTAAGCTAGCAAAGGCCTTCGTTCAGACCCAAAGTCCTGCTTTGCATAAGCAACTTTACTTTCCCAAATAAATAACTTTAACTAAAGACATGGTGATTCAAATGAAAAGAACGGTTGAAACATTTCTCTTTTGGTAAAGCAAACTTTTGGTTTCTTCAATAAACTCCATCTCAATTGGACCCCCCGTTAAAAGTGGCTAGATGCCACAACCCTTTTTTAAAGGGAGAAAAATACGCATTCAGAGCGAGACGAGACGAAGTCACATCCAAACAAATTTACTGGCATGAGAAGACGCCAGTTGAGTCTTCACCAAACTCAGAAGGATTTACTATCTTAAGGCCAGATGATTGAAAACTATGAATTTAAAGAGTAGTCTTTCTTTCTGTGGAGAAATCGGATGGAATCCAAGTCACAAACCTCAAAATCCCCAAAAGTAGCCTTGCCAATAACTTAGGCAGCAACAGAGAACCTGTTCAAATCCCTCAAAAGGTCAAGAAGCCACTAGTAAAGGAGCTCTAAGGACAAAATAACAGTTTTGGTTTCTCTTCCTCGGACTACCGTCTTGGCAAAAAGCCGCTAGCCTTGTCCACAAGATGCGATTGGAGTACTTTCATCCGAGAGCGATTGACGGTCTGCCCCTTGACACGAGTAAACTGGAGGAAGTCTTCGGGTGTAACAGAGCTCGCGCCTTATGATACAGTATTCAAAGAGCGTCAATGACTATATGAGGATGCTTGTGGCTAATACTGATAAACCCAGATGTGTAAACACTTTGACGGTTGAATTTAACGGGCGTCCAACTGAGATTTGAGCGGCCTGAAAGTTTACAAAGGGCTGACGTTCGCAACTGAGGAAAAAGATGGCGGTGTCCAAAATCCATGTTTGTGCGTAGCGGCTTGCATACATGCTGCTTCCTTTCTTTTCTTTTCTTCTTGCTTCGTTTTGCATCATTTGGAATGGGCAGGGTGGATTAAAAGTGACAGCGTCCACCAACGCGCCAAGCGGGCGCCGTTTTTGGCGGCACGCTCGGAACGGCACGTCGGGGAGGGGCAAAACAGTAGACGGAGGTCGGAGGCTCCCCCCGATCGTACCCGGGCATTTTTTTTCTTCTTTTTCCCCCCACTCAGTTTGCTCCTCAAATGGAGGCGGGGTTAGGGAAGACTCTCGCCGCGGGAAACTCCTCCCTCGCCGTCTTCCGCCCGGCCGCAGCCGCTCCGGCAGCTCTGCCGCAGCGCCCCCCACTGGTAGCCGGCGAAGGTGGGGCTGATGGGGAGGTACTTGAAGAAGGAGTGCCTGCGAATGAAGTCCATCCCGAAAGGGAGGTCGTAGGATCGCATCCCCTCCAGCTCGGCGGCGCTGGGACCCGTGCCCCGCTTCAGCTTCCGGATGCCGCGCTCCTCGGGGGTACCTGGCGAGAGGCTAGCGTTAGCTGACGTTAGCACGCCACAATGTTTTGAAAAGGAGCTCCTAGGGAATGCAAGTAGCCAGTTCCAAAAGGAACTGCTATTGTCTGAAGTCTCATGATTCTCTTAGTTTTAATATATATATTTTTAAATGAGGGCTTGGGGAATGCACTTTCATTCAAAACCTGCATGTTTTGTTAAAACGCTAGGAAGTTTATACTTGATAGCCATTACTGAATGACCCGGATTGCTTTAACATCCATTTTATATAATATTTAGATTTTTTAATTTTATAAACGGATTAAATGGCTCTGAATATTCAGTTTTTTATAGATCTAAAACAATGTTAATTTGAGCTTTTTTTAAATAAATGTTTTGATTTTACAAAATGATTTTTGAACTAAAAAAATGGATAATAAAAATGGCAATGATTGATTTAAAAGGGGAAAAATCAGGAAATGTAATATCCATCTATACTCTTCATTTTAACTTGATCCGAAAACAGAAAGTTGGCACTCATGATTGACTTTCTCGGGCCGCACAAAATGAGGCGGCGGGCCAGATTTGGCCCCGGGGCCGCCACTTTGACACCCGTGGTCTAGCTACTGCAATAGCCCGTGACTCCGGCCCCAAGTACTTTAGTCCTTCAAAGGTGTGTCTCACCTGGAATAGTGTTGTCCAAAATGAATGCCACCGAGCCTCCCACAAACATGGCCGTGGTGAGAAGCACGTTCAGCACTTGGTCAACCTCAACAATGCCTGGCGAGAAAGACAAAAACAAAACATAGTCAATCATCTGGACGAGAGTGGCCAAAGTAGCGCTCCTCGGCAGGTCCAATGAGATTTTGGGCCGACTCACCTGTAACCAGCGGGTTCTTTTTCAGGTAGCTGGGCAGCATGAGGCCAAAGAAGATGGAGAAGCCCAGCACAAAGAGGTTGCGCGAAGAGTTGAGGTCCACAAACTGCAGGTTGGACAGCCCCACCGCCGTGATCATGCCGAACAAAGTGCAGAAGAGCGCCCCCAACACGGGGTCCGGCAGGGAGGCGAACAGGGCGCTGAATTTGCCCACCAGGCCCAGCAGTAGCATCATGGCGGCGCCGTACTGGATCACGCGACGGCTGCCCACCTGTCAGAGATCATGGGATCCAATCAAAACGTTTCAAAGCTGGCTTTCAATCTAGACCAGACTGTTATGTGGGCCGGATCATTTTAGATATAATATTTAGATTTTTTTTAATTGATTAAAAGAACTGGATTAAAGGTCCCGAATATTCCGTTTTTTCTAATACAATGTTTATTTGAGCTTTTTTAATTGTTTAATTAATAATTTTCGATTTTCCAAAATGATTTTTTTAACTAAAAACTGAAAAAATTGATAAAAGACATTTTTTGATTAAAAGGGGGAAAATCAGGAAATTTAATATACATCTATACCCTTCATTTGAATTTGATCCTAAAACAGAAAGTCGGCACTCATCATTAACTTTCTCGGGCCGCACACAATGAGACACAGATTTGGCCCCCGGGCCGCCACTTTGACACCAGTCATCTAGACCATTGTGCTAAGCCAACTATTGGAAATGAAACTGAGATTCAAATGAAAAATTGAGCAAATACGTGGACATCATGAAGAATGGAATAGGTTTTGGAATACCTTTGTTATTCCCAGAACGCCAATGTTGGGGCTGGAGGAGGTGGAGCCATTTCCCGTCCCAAAAAGGCCGTCCAGCACGCAGGAGATTCCCTCCACGAATATGCCCCTGGCAAGAAATAAGGCAACCGTTGGTTGTCGCCAGAAAGGACCACAGAGCGCGGGCCGAGGGCTCGCTTACCTGTTGATGGCGTGGATGGGCGGCGGTGGCGCGCACGACAGGCGAGCGCAGGCGTAATAGTCGCCGATGGATTCGATGATGCTGGCCACCACGGCGCTCATCATGCCGATCACGCCCGCCGCCGTGACGTTGGGAACGCCCCACTGGACTGAAAGGGGGCGCCAAAAAAAAAAAAAAAATCAATAATAGCCGAAAAAACAGCATAGTCGCGATTATCATGTCAACTAGTGGACGTGTGAGGAAGTACACCCGCCGATTTTCACCCAAAACACACAGGAAAAGATGATTTTGGACAGACTTTTGAATGGATATGAATGAGAATGTCGTAACGTCATATTGCAAAATGGATTAAATGACTATAGGCGGCGGAGGGACTCACATGGGTAGGGAATCTTGAACCAGGGCGCCGCCGAGAGGATTCCCTGGCGCGCGTCCGTGCGAGCGTAGTAGCCGTACTTGCCCTTTTCCGGCGGAAAAACGTCCGTCACCGTGAAGATGAAGCAGAGAAACCACGACACCAGGATGGCCATGATGATCTGGAGAAAGAGGAGGAGGAGGAGGAGGAGGAGATACTTGCTACTTTAGGCTCCCATAGCTAGATTCAAATCCATTTCTGACACTTGAATCCATTTTTCGACGGATTTTCCTCAAAGTAACAAAACCTAAAAATAAAAATGACTCCATTGGAGGCTGGACAATTTAACCTTGTATTCCAGTACAAGACTCAAAGATGGTTAAAAAAGAAAAATTACGAAAGGGGACTTTCCCTTACAATCTCTCTTTTGATCTCGTCCCAGAAAAAAAAAAACTTTTAGGTAAGACCTTAGCGTTTCCCTGCATGAACACTAGAGGGCAGCAGATCGACTACAGTAGTAGTAGGACTGGGTAGCAGTTCAACGAACCAGCTCTGTTTGCTCATCATGTCGAGGAATTTTCAAATAAAAGGTCAAAATATGGTCACATAACGCAAGGCGGGACTTACCGGGAACATTTTGAAAACTTGCAGTCGGTAGGACGTCCAGCCTTTTTTGGCTTTGTAGACCGGCAGCGGGAAGTGGACGTTTCGGGCGTACTGGGAAAACAGGAGCACCAGGAAAATGGTGCTGACAACACAAAAGGGCAAAACCACATTCATTTCAAATTCAATTCAATTCAATTTTCCTTTTTTTCCCAAAACGAGGGAGCGTCCTTCCACTTACAGCATGGCGACACCCCAATGTTTTCCCGCCCTCTCACCGGCCGCCTGGAAGCCGGAGAGGCCGATGAGGGCCACGGTGGGGGTGATGGTCAGGGGCCCGATGTACTTCAAGAGGAGCCCGGGGAGACCCAGCGCTCCGATGCAAACCTCCACCAGCGAGGACACGATGATGGCTCCTTGGATCTTACAAAAAACAAAAAGATGTCAGACTCGGGTTGGTTCGTGGGCCGCTTTAACGTCAACTCCATTTCATGCGGACCATTTTAGATAGAATATTTTCCTGATTTTTTTTACGATGACTCATTTGATGGCCAACGGCACTGAAATACTTCCATTTGTTGGGCTTTGTTATTCAAGTAGTATCAAGTCATTTTTGGGGGGAGTATTAAGTACTTACATGACAAATTTTGGGATAGTTACGAGAGCAATTGGCAGCTCTCCAATGACTGTTTGTTTGGTTGGGAAGGAGTTATTCAAGTCTCATTGAACTGCCATTCTCAGGTCATGTGACCAAAGCCCGCCCGCCCGCCGCAAGTATTTTTCAGGCTGACATCCTGTCATTCCACTTCCTACTTTGCTCGGAGCCTTTTCTAAGCACTCCTCCCAAAAATATTGACTGGTGTATTTTCTATGTCTCACTTCTCGTATCCTGGGATGCCAAATGTGCTCCGTGTTCACAATCTCTGTGCTGTTCATCCCCAGGATTTCTGAGGAGAGGTAAAAAAAAAACATTGTTGTTGTCACAGACATAGGTCATAATAAAAAAAAATTGAAATAAAAACCCTGCGCAATCTTTGTAGGAAGACGCGCTCTTCTCACCCGTGTTGTTGCACTTCCACTTGTCCAGTGAGAGGATGGCTCGGGCTGGGGCCAGGAAGGCAAACGCGCTGGCCTGGAACAACGGCAACCTGCAGACAAGCAAACGGGGGAAAATAAACCCACCAAAAAATTCAAATGATAGATATCGATGTATATTAAGTTTCCTGTTTTTCTTCCCCCTTTTAAATTCATCATAGCCATTTTTTAATCATTTTTTCTGTATTTTTAGTTCAAAAATCATTTGGTCAAATCTAAAAATATATTTAAAAAGATCAATGAAATATTTTATGAGATCTATAAAACAGAGTATTCATGGCTTTTAATCCACTTCCATTAATTCATAATTGTATTATTTTTTTAATTCATACCTGCAGCCCAGCGTGGTTTGCAGCAGGGTGGTGATTCCCACGCAAAAGAAGATGGTCCCGATGAGCTGGCTGGTGGCCCACTGGTCAAAGCCCACGCACATGGCTTCGGCCAGGAGGAACGGCACCGCGATGGTTCCGCTGAAACACGTCAAATAGTGCTGCAAACACACAAAAACAAAAACCCAACACACTTTCTTAGACATCTCTCACATTTTTTCATAGCCGATTTTACGGGTTTGCCGAAGGAAAGGGGAATAAAAAAAAAAATACCCAAAGCCAAAATGCACGGCAATAATTGTCTGAGTGGCAAAAAGCGCTTTGCGTATTATGTTATGTAATCACTACAAACAAAAGCACATTATTTTTGTAGAGACTGAAAATAGGTGGAGAGCCAATCAAAAGTCAAAAAAGAAATGAATTTATGGGAAGTTCATTTCAGAGCAAATGCGGGTGAGCCTAATTGTCCTTGAGTGACAGCTTGTTTAAAAATGGAATGAATTACAAGCTGACAAGTATTTTAGCTCCCTCTCCACTTAAGGTAATAAAAGAGCAGTGTTAAGAAGGTGTGTTTTTGTGTGTGTGTGTGTGTGTGTGTGTGTGTGTGTGTGTGTGTGCGTGCGTGCGTGGACGCCATTTACCTGTAGGCCTAAAAATACACACAGGTACCAAGGTGGAGTGTCTTCTATGATATAGATCATGTCCATCCTCCTTGGATCCACGCTCTCTGAACTGTCCAATGTTTCAGAAATGGAGCTCTAAATAAAAAAACAAAAACAAAAATTCAATCATAAAAAAAAATAATCAAAAGATTGATTTTTCATTTCAAACCATTTATTTTTCTTCTCTATTTGGGACATGTCACTCACTTATATAAAGGGAAAGCAAACTTAAGTGGCCATCAATAAATTCATTTTTCTTAAAATAATAATTAAAAAAATAAATAAATAGGTTGATGCCACACCAACTTGGAGGATAAATGAATGAATAGAAAAATACAAAATACAAAATAAAAATGGAGGATTTCTTTTTGGCCATATTGCCCAAGTGAATCATCATCATTATTATTATTATTATGAAAGGGAGAAGAAAAAGTGTTAGTGAACTTCCAGAGAAAGTGCGTCGTCACGGTGACAATGTCAAAACTTTAGCAGGACAAAGGAAAGTAAAGAGTCACAGGAAAGAGAGAGAGAGAGAGAGAGAGAGAGAGAGAGAGAGAGAGAGAGAGAGAGAGAGAGAGAGAGAGAGAGAGAGAGACTTGCTTACAGATAACTTTCAACCTCAGAATGAAGCATTTGCACTATCACAATAGCGAGTCATAATAATCCGAAGGGGGAGGGGGGGGGGAAGCATACCTAAGTTAAGTTAAGATGATTATCAGGGTTCGTCTGCCTCCTCAGCATGAATGGACTCCTTTTTCTGTATTAACGGTCCACGCCTATATGAGTCAAGAGGCCTTTTTCCACAAGTGTTTCTTTTGTTTTTTGGTGATTTTTTTAAGTAGACGATTCATTAGTTTGTCGCAATAACGATGAGACTAAAAACAACGGTTCAACTCCCAAGACGTTGGAAGTCGCAGAAATTAAAGCACCAAAAAGGACTGAGCTACCAACCCATCTTTACGCTAATTGACAAGTTTGCCTTTTTTATGGCAAAGTTTTGTCGTTGGACTATCACGGAATGCTTGAAAATTTCAGACAAAAACACGTTTTTTCCCTAATTGTTCATTCATTTGATCAGAGTCAGTTAATAGCAAGAGCAAATATTGTCTTGCTTACCTTTTCGGCTCTTTGAGCCTCTTTGGTGTAGACGGCCATCAGCTCCGTGTTCTCCGTATCCTGGTCCCCGTTGGCTCCGCCCACTCCGTTGACCACCACCTAGCCACACGTGTTTAAAAAGAGCTTGGTAAGAATTGGATATTCACAGCACTCGTGGCAAAGTGAACACACTTGGCAGTACAAAGTAGATTCTAAAGCGAGTTGGGGAGCTAAAAGAGGAATTTGACTGAAAATACAATCTAAAATATGATGGCTTTCAACTTGGGATGGGCCACATATGTTCTTTCCTGAAGAAACACTTCAAATTTGGGTGTTGATTTTTCTAATATTGCATATTTGTAGAGCATACATCATTAAAATACACGACTGAATAATTCAAAGTGAATAAATACTTTTGAGATAGGCAAGGGAGCTTTAACGATGTTGTACAGCCAGAAAATAAAGAAATTTAAACTTATTTTCAACGCAACTCTTTGCAGATGAAATACAGAGACTAATACTTATAGCAAGGGCCTTTCCCATTTTATCCAGAAGTTCATGGATTTGAGGAATAATTGCTGCATTCGTTTGAAGTGTCCAAGATCAACATATCACTTGACGAGCAGCTGTTTATGTTAGTCTGGGGGCATTAAAAGAGCCAGATATGGTGTTCAAAAGATTCTAGAACATCTCCAATGTAGATTCTTACTCTTTTTGCCAAATGTTTGGAGGGTTTAGATGGGGAGATGTCATCATGGAGTGTGCAGATTGCTGGGCATTATCCCATGCTAACTTGCTAGCTTGATAGTTGGGTGGCTAGTATAGTTCAAAATGGATTTCTATATAGTGAAAAGAAAGGGAAAGCACCTCTGGGAGCTTCTGTGACATCAGGGGGGACAAAACAGGCCGTGAGGAAGCTCAAATCAGACATTTCCTTCCCCTTTGCTTCTATTTTGTGAGTCCGTCAGTAGCACGCCGCAAAGATGGGCGGGATCCAAGGCCGTTGATGTTTTCGCTAGCAACATTTTAAACAGCCGAGGAAGGTCGGCAAATATTTGTGGCGGCAAGACTATACATACACAAAGCAAGCGAGCGAGCGAGCGCCGCCGCCGAGCCTCCTTTGCAACGCCTCATCAAAGTACTTCACATGATTTTCGATTTAGATTGATTCTAGTGTCTTTTTTTGCCTCAAAGGTTTGGGACATTTATACATTTGGCTTCATATGTCGCCATGTTTGACCTTTTGTTATCATCATTGCACCCCAAAAAATAGCAGAAGCGACATTTTTGCAAGGACGTTTACATTAAACGTATGTTTGAGTGTCTGAAAGTATTCATCCAAGTTCATTTAAATTAGTTTGTTTGGTTACAAAGGCGTTGCCGTGGGAAACAAGCCCCCGCCTTCTTCTATGTGCCTCGCTCTACCCTAACCCGCAAAATCCGTCTAATTTTAGTTCTATTAAACACATTTTATTACTATTAAACCACGAGTTCTGTTTTACTTTGTTAATAGATGGAGAATTAAAAGAAATTCACATTTTTTTCCAATCCAATATTTCTGGCTTTGCTATTTTTTCAGAGGGTTGGAACCAATTCATTAGTTTTGAGTTCATTTCAATGGAAAACGTTGATTTGAGTTACAAGTAAATTGACATACGAGCTCAGTCCCGGAAGCAATGAAGCTCGTATGTCAAGGTACCACTCGACTTGGGCCTAAAATGAGGCACATACCGGAATTGGGTAGAAGTCTGTGGCCTGTTTGCTCTCCTCTTCATATTTTCCTCCCTCGCTGCCGCTGTCCACGGCTTTGGCGGCCGTATTCTTGCCCACGCCCATTTTGGCTTGCCCGGCTCCGTCGCCCCCGTCTCGCTCCGGGGTGAAGACGCTAGATGAGCCCCTTCGCCCAATCACATGGTCCGGGGATGACTCGTCTGCTGGGTTAAAAAAAAACACACACAAGAATGGCGTGGAAATCAATTTCAAGTGGAAAGTGGATGGCCCGAGAAAGTCGCTTATAAATTGTGGCAAGTTCACTTTCAGCCAACTCTTTTTTAATTTATTAGCAACAGATGTCGGGAAGCGCGGTAGCCAATCCTACACATCTGTTTGGATGATAAATTATGCATGGATGATACATTTACGCAAGAGAAAAACAATGGCCGGCGGGGGTGCCGGACACCAGAAAGACCAGGGAGAACGAGGGCGACAAAAAATAAAAACGAGGCTAATACGGCGCGGGAAAAAGCGACCCTGAGAGAGATAGCAAATGTTCCGTTGGAAACGTCAGCGCAACTCTCGCCTTGAGATTTGGGAAGGCGTCCTTTGGCCCAAAAGCCACCAAGGTTTTCTTTTGGCTTTGCCTGATAACTGGATCCAGGGCCAGGTGACGACCGTGGCCCCAATCCGGCTTGCCCAACTTTCACGTAACACGTGGAAAATGCTTTCATTTAGTCTTTGGGTCGCAGCATTTTTGGAAGAAATGAAAAAAATTTGGAGACAAAACAAGCCGCAACGTCAACAAACTCGCTACTTATGGCAACCTCTCACCCATAAATCAGAGTTAAATCGGTTTAAACCAGCAAATTTATGTCAAAAATGTGTGTGGCTAACTTTAAAAAAAGAACAATAAATGAAAAAAAAAAAATCGGAAAATTAAAAATACTTTAACACGATTTTCAATTGTTATGGAAAGTGCTATAGAAACCCTCTTAACCAATGGGAGCACAGCAAGGTAGGGAAAAGCATTTCTATTCTATGAATAATAATAATTTGTCATCATGATTGACTCGACAAATAGCCTAATTGTCATCATACCAGCTGCATTTTTATTATTTTTTATTAGTTTTTATTTTGATATTTTTTATTCATAATTCAAAATAAAATATGGGAGAGAGTAAGTGTTTGTGTTAAGTTTTGAAATTCTTGGAAGAAAATTTGCCCCTTGAGGCCTTTCGTAACTTGAATCTTTCATAAGTGGAGTTATCCGTAAGTAGGGGTGTGTCCCACTTCACTTTGAAGTTTTTTTTTTTTTTTTAAAGGATTTGGAGTGGAAAATGCCACGCCACTTATGAAAGAATCAAGTTACGAAACCACTTCTGGGGAGCCTATTTTGTAAGTAGAGGCATTGTGGTGATTTGTCCAATAGATTTTTGGACACCTGCCCGTGGTGGTGTGAAAATATGGGCTCAGTGAAATACCTAGTTGACACATCCCATCGCTCCCGTCAATCTGCACGGCTGGGAGCATCTGTGTGGAGGGGCGAGAGAGAGAGAGAGAGATAGAAAGGGGGGAGGGGGGGCATACGGGTTAAGGAGGAAAGTAGAAGAAGAAGAAGAAACAAGAGATAGGAGGGAGGGAGGGGGGCGGATCAAGCACAAGAGATGGACAGGTCAAAGACAGGGAGGGAGGGAGTAGCGGGGAGGTGAACACATACACGTTAATTGGACACAATTTATTCAAAACACAGCTAGTCATTGATTAGAATTCAAGGCGGGGGGGGCATACTCGGCACGCTTTAAAGTCAACTCATGTGGGCCGCACCATTTTATTTACTTCTTTTTTAAATAAATGAACTGGATTAAAGGCCCGGAATATTCCATTTTTATACATCTAAAACAATGTTTATGGCAGCTTTTTTAAAAATATATTTTTAGATTTTACAAAATGATTTCTGAACTAAAAACTGAAAAATTGGATTAAAAAATTAGCAAGTATCAATTTAAAATGGGGGAAATCAGGAAATTTAATATACATCTATACTCTTCATTTTAATTTGATCCTAAAATAGAAACTCATGATTTACTTTTTGGGCCGCACAAAATAAGGCGGCGGGCCAGATTTGGCCCCCGGGCCGCCACTTTTATACATACAAAAGCAATGAGAATAAAATCTGTCATTTTCATGCTGATGGCCACTCCCTAATTCAGACCCTAATCCAGTCAGAGCATTCTAAAAGCAATGCGAGTGCCGTGTGTCAACGTGTTTTGTTGAGAAATTTGGACTAGGCCGTGGCCGTGGTGTCACAACGGCGGGGAACAAAGACGAGCGATTCGAGGGAGCGATAAGGACGCGCTTACGATAAGGAGGCCCGGCGGCGGCGACGGCGTAACGCACGGACGCTCCAGCGCTCGGCTACACTTTCCCGGCGGCCTCCGGATGTTTGGACATGGGGGCCCAGCCGTGCAAACATTACCAAATCCTCTTCCGCCGCACAGACATAACTCTTTTATGCGCGTGCGACGAAGGGGGGCGGGGGGTGGCGGCTGTCCACGGGGACATTCCTCCGTGCGAGACACCAACGGGGAGGAGAATAGTCAAAGCGTCATCACAACAGGAAGAGCTGGCTAACATGACATGTACAGTCATACCTCCTCGACTTACAAATACCTCTAGATTCAGGTTACGAATTTTTTGGACTGGAGATACCAAAATGATCCAAGTTACAAAATCCCCCAAAAAATAAATGCATTTCGTTATTTGATTTGATGATACTTTTTGATTATGAAAGGCAAAGTGAAATCTTCATTTTATGAATGCACTGGCAAATTGAACAATAAAAAGTCAACATCAATACAGTTATTTATTGAATTTGAAGTCATGCTGTACACAAGAAATAAACTAGAATACACAAAGTCTAATTAGCAATAAGAGTGAAATACGGGTTTAGCGCATAAAAAATAGCTTTAAGCTAAAGCTCGTAACAACATAAAAAGAAAAAGAGAGTTGGAAGGAAGGCCAAAAAAAAAAACGCTTTGCGACGACGGCAGGTGGTCCCCGGCACGGCGCCGTCGGAAACCGTGCGTCAAGCGGTGGGAAAGACGCTCCCATTTCCATCCCGCTCGCAAAGACGGACGACCTTTCAGCGTTCCTCCGCTGGTTTCTCACGGCAACGTGGCCCGAGGCGCAGCACGCCGTGGCTCACTCGGGGTGCGTTCTCACCGTCCCCGACGTAACCAGGTTAGTCACCTGACCTTCTCGGGGGGCCCCCCGCCCTCCCGCCGAGAGCAGCGGGGCCCCCTTGGGAGCCAAAGACCATTGTTGCTCCAAGTCCATAAAATCCTTTAAGCCGCGGCCAGAGACTGGCCGGCGTGAAATTCCCTCCCGGGGCTTTCGTAACCACGTTACGTCAAGAGCGGGCGTCCTGCCATCGTTTTTTAGGGCCCGACGGCGGGGATCGAGTCCGAAGGGCCCAGGAGAGGGATGCGGACGGCGATCGGGGTGTTCGGATTTGGTGGCCGGGCGGGGCACGAGGAGGCGAAGCAGCCCCGAAACATCATTGAAAATGGCTTTGACTTTAGGGAGCGTGTTCTTCTGCCGTAGCATTTCTTCTCGTTCATACGAAAACGTACGGAGACTGCCATTAAATAGGACGTGGTGTCCGAAAACGGGGTCTGTCGTGGACAGACGAGGACCCAAAACGTAGCAACGACAAAGAGGCGGGGAATTCCGGAGTGGCCATCCATGAATCCCGACGGTGAGTTCTTCAAAATTGCCGTTCCGTTCAATTCCGAGGCTATCCGGATGGACTATTTGGCTAAAGTTCTCCAAAATTCAACAAATAGAAAACAAAAGTTCACGCGCAATCTAATGGTCATTTTTAACTGGGAGCGTGTGCACAAAATGGGGTGAATTTAGAATACCAGACAATCTATCGGTCAGGAAACCGGTTCAGTGAGCCACATTCTTTTCTCCCTGCTAGTTTGAATAGTTTTGGAATGATTTTGTTAATAGATAATTGAAGCCATACGATAAGCGAGCGGGTAGCGCGCACATCTCACAATTCTAAGCTTTTGTTCTCCAATCTAATCCAAGCACCCCCCGCAAACACAATGCTATTGCGCCACAAGGAAATGACAGTTATTAAAGCAGGTGGACGTAAAAGCAAGCAATCAGGTGTGGCCTGGGAACAGGACATAAAAGCACATTCCATTTCAAATAATACTAAATTATACATCTATATTGACATATTCAGTCAAAGATGCCAAATTTTTAACATTCAGAAATACCACCGTTTCCCGGCTACAAACTACCCAACAAAAAAAATCATTACCAAGTAAACGTTATTTAGGATTGAAAGACGGGGAAGGAGGCGACATTTTCAAGGCCCATTTGTCATTCCAGAAGAGAAGTGGCACGACGGTCGGGGTCATTGTCACGGCTGAAGATACGGTTCCTCGGAGCCAAGGCTTTTGTGCCAACGCTGACATTTCAACATTTGAAAGCGCTCCTAATTGGCCACCGTTGGAAACGAGCCGTGACCAAGGTGAGAAGCTAAAACCGCGGGGGAAGCTGTCCCAGCGCAAAGAAAGAAAAAGGTGATATTTTTCCCGTTGGATCCAAGCCGGACTTTGTCACGCTCTCGTTTATTAGCTGGCGATCATGAGACGGTACAAAAAAGGAGAGAAAAAATAGAATAGGTCAGCTAGTTTGTGGCGCCGTGAGCCAATTCCCTCCTTTTACATTACACATTAATCTGTCAGTTTACGCACGGGAGGAGTGTCCAAACTGAAGCCCGCTGCCTACTTTTTATTGGCCAGCGGCAAAAAAAGATGAAAAAATCCACAAATAAGAGCCATAAAACAATCATACAAGAGGACTACATTTGATTGCAATACTCCGCTGGAACACTAGATGGCCACAGATCAATGGTCAATGGCCATTATTTTCAATCAATGTAAATTTTCTGTATTTGGTTTAACGTCATTTATATAATCATTTTTAAAAAGCTGTTTTGGTTGGGATTTTCTTGCATTTTGGTCGAGTCAATAAATATCTACATGAACGTTTTCAATTGTGATTAATGGCATTGGACGCATTTTTTTTCATGTGCAAAATACAAAAATGTTTATATATTTGGCAAAATCCTTCAACCTTTTATTTTGTTGCTGCTGGGCCTGAACGCATTGACATTTCTGGACATCAAATTCATTTTCAAATGGAAAATTGCCATCATTCAATCGTTGACAATCTCTCTTATCAAATTGGATTGAATTTCGTCTTTCAAAGAGAGTGAGAACAAATGAGTCAAAATACATTTGAAAACCTGATTTTTTTTTCTTGATTCCTGATTTCGATGGGATATTTACTAAATAAAATTGAAATTGCATCCTTTGAGTTTTCTGAAAGAGGCCCTCGGAGGAAAAAGTTTGAACAGAAATATACTTTTTAGCCTTTTGAAATGGTTTAAGGAGTGGCGTGGGGAACCATGGAACGGATTACACACCAAATGCCAAATGCCACTCGACTTACGCGGGATTCCAGTTACTAAACCAATATTGGAACAATTACTGCATTTCTTAAGTCACACAAACACTGTATACATTTCTGATTGTATAGCTTTCAAAAGGATTCTGCGAATGATTAGTTGGCGGAAACCCGCTGGACTTGAGCCGGAATTCAATCATTTCTTAGGGAGAACATACATTGACGTTAAGAGCAGATTGACGTTACGAGCTGCCATTGTGAACGGACGCTGCTCGTATTCCGAGGGTCAACTCTGCGTGACATAAGAGGGCTGTTAACGGGCCGTTAACGGGCTGTTTCCAGGACGACCTCATCGCTAGGGGGCAAAGAAGATGCACATCCAGTGAGTGTCATGCCAAGTGTCTGACAGTTGGCATGATTCACTTGATGCACCCATGGGTGGCTGCTGGCTGTCACGTCAGTTTTCGGACACACGAGCGAGCAAATTGACAGACCGACCATGCGAGTCTCGCCATGTCACATTAAGGTGGAGGTAAACCAAACGAAAGGTTTCGGGGCGCTCGAGGATGACACATCGGGCCTGGTGGCGTGACGACGCAACACCCACGACCGCCCCATAAGACCCACGGACGGCGAGAGAGCCAGATACCCGGCCGTCAATTCTATTTATTATTTATTTATTTATGTATTTATTCTTATTTATTTCACAGTCTGGGGCTAGTAGAGTTGGGTTGTGCGGGGCATGGGCTTCGCGTGCTCGTTAACTCACCTGCCTGAAGAAAGAGAAGACCAAGAGGAAGCCCGAAGCCCACTTCCCCTCTCGGCGCTGGTGTCCGCGAGGTGGCTCCGTCGGTGGAGAGAGGTGAGCCGCCGCCGCCGCCGCTTGCTCGAGCTGGAAGCCGCCGGACGGACGAAGGCTCACGCGAGGACGACGACGAGCGTCGTTGAAGCCGCTCGAGTGGATGGAAGAAAGGAAGGAACCTGCTTCGTCTCCCTTTCCCTCTTCTCTTCTCTCGGGTTGGACAACCGCTGGTCGCGCCGCGGAGGGATTTGTGTCTTTCATATAACCACGGGGTTGAGTCAGGCTTCGCGCCTGCGCAAAACCTCGTGACGTCTGTTCCCGCCTCTCGCAGCGTCTCGGCCAATCATAGACGACGACCTCCGTGACGCAAAACGGAGCGGTCGTGATGCACAATAGGTACTACAGTGGAGCTTAGATAGACACATTAGGATTTCTATATAATTAAGGTTCTAGTACATTCGACAACCATTTTGTTGGACAGCCCGTGTTATGTTTTCTCATTTGAAAGGGAAGGCATAAGATTGGGAGGCAAGGTAATGCGCTAACCGCACTGCCACCTAGCTTCGAGCGTTTGTACTTTTATAATACGTTGCGTAAAATAATGTCACCGCAGACAATTTGCTGGATTTCTCCCACTCATTGTGATCGGGAAATATCCATATGTTTTAGGAATATTTTTAATCAAATCCTTATAATCCACGCCTATTTTTTTCCAGACAGACTGACTAGATTTATGTATATAAATTGTTTTAAATTGTGCAGAACAAAGTGTTGCTATAATTGAGCTTTGCAATTCTCTCAAATCATCCCAATCGATTCAAGGGTGGATATCTAGCCTGTATATTGATTTCTTTTGTTATCATTTGCAAAAAAATGCTCCATTAAGTAATACATCATGACAACACAGTTTGTTATCCATTTACAGTATTTGTTTTCTACTCGACTGTCTGTCACGAAATGGATAGTATTGCGAAAATACTCTTACTTTCTGGAAGCAGATAAAAAGTTGTGTTTATTTCACAAGTATCTCTGGACGCCCTTGTCTGGCAATGACTGCTATACTGTATATTACGTAACGCCTTAACAGAGTCCT
Organism: Stigmatopora nigra; assembly: GCF_051989575.1. Lineage (NCBI taxonomy): Eukaryota > Metazoa > Chordata > Actinopteri > Syngnathiformes > Syngnathidae > Stigmatopora > Stigmatopora nigra. The sequence continues at coordinate 306,335 of NC_135511.1, read as the reverse complement.
GTAGCCATGTCGCAAGCTCATGCTAAATGGTTAACAACCTGCCTAGTAGGATGTACCTATTATCATCTATCCCTACAGTGCTTAAATATTAAAAAGCAAGATGTTAAAAAGCGCTTACACCAAGTGTCACAAGACATGTTCATGATATACACGATTAAAGGCATTGGAAACGGTCTAATTGTTGAAATCAATCTTTCATTAATATTTTTAGCTTGGCCCGTGCACATTTCAGATTTGTTAAACTAACGGACGCGGGATGTCCTTTGCCCCGCGTCCTTTCGGACACGCGACCGGTAATGAACGGCGAGGAGGCCGGCCGGCCGGCCGGCCGGGTGACAGCGGTCCGTTGCGTCTTTATTCAGCCACTTGACAAAGGTCGGACTGTACTGTACATTTAAAGTGTGGCACTGGCATGCTAGTCGGAAGCCCAGAGAGCACACAAAGCCTTCATTCAGCGTATAAAGTCCACGTGAAGCCACCGCATTGTTCAACAGGACGGCAAATAAACTGGACTGTCAACGTCGTCTCCGTCAAATACAAAAGGACACCACCACGCCATTCCCCGCCACCCTAATGAGGGAAGACCGCGCCATTCTTGGCGTTACTGCCTATTTCCTATCCTATGGAGAAGAAAGTGGTGGTTTCTTTTCCAGATTTTCTTACGCGCAAAGCTTGGGATGAAATGACGACGCTAGCAGATTGCGCGTGACAAGCACGCCGTCAATGGCCTTTTCGTTTTGCTTTTGGAGAGGCGTGGAAATTGAATTTTCAGAGTCAAATCTCGTCTTTTCGGGCCATCGCTTCATTCCACTTTGCGGCTTTATGTACATAAAAATAGGGGGCGGGCTAGGTTCGTGTGGTCCGTAGAAAGAAAGAAAGAAAGAAAAAAGTCAAATGAAATACTTGTCTGTGGAATATTTGTACGCGTTAGATGACATTCTCAAAGAGCTGCATGGAGTTCATGATGTTTTCATCCTGGACAGGAAACAGAGTAAAAAAAGAGTTCTGATGACATTTGGCATTTATAAAACAACTCACATCTTTAAGTTTTAAGCGTACGTTGGTGGAACACATATATATTTACTCCCCAGTCTTCAAATAAACGCCGTAGTGATGGTTTCTTAGCCCGCAACTCAAAATGCCCGGTGGAGAGTGGTTAGCGCGTCGGCCTGACGGTTCTGGGGTCTTGGGTTGGATCCCAGCTAGGCCCTAACTGTCTGGAGTTTGCCCGGGTACTCCGCTTTCCTCCCAAATCCCCAAAACATGCACGCTAGGCTAAATTTGACACTAAATTCTCCCTAAATAGGATTGTTTTTCTGTCTCGTGGTGCCTTGCCATTGGCTGGCCACCCGTCCAGGGTGTCCCTCCCCCACCTCAACCAGCGACTGAAAAAACGAAGGATTCCGCTTACCTTCTGACAAGTCTCAATGAACTCTTCTATAGTCACGACGCCATCTCTGTTCCTGTCCATTTTCTGTAATACGAAGTTTGGACATCGGACCAAAGATTTGCAAATGTTGCATCTTTGAACCCACCTGAAAGAACTTGTCCACGTGCTCGGACGGCGCCTCGTCTCGCACGCACGGGTACGTGTACCTTCCCATCATGTCGTAAATGGATTTCATGATGGCCAGCATCTCCTGTCCCAACAAAGACGCCATCAAAGACCAGTTTCGGGGATTGTGGCCGCGTGGTTACTTACCTCTTTGGTGATGTAGCCGTCTTTGTTGATGTCGTAGAGGTTGAAGGCCCAGTTGAGCTTCTCCGTGACCGAACCCCTGAGGAGGACGGACAGGCCGATGACAAAGTCCTCGAAGCGGATGGAGCCGTTCCTGTCCACGTCGAAGGCGTTGAACAGGAAGTGAGCGTACGTGCTGGCGTCTGCCCAAGGGAAAAAAAAAAACAAAGCTAAAAGATGCTGGTCGGGCATTGGTTGGCCTCCTGACCCGGGATCGCTCACCTCCTTGGGGAAAGAACTGAGAGTAGATGGTCTTGAAGGTGTCCTCGTCCACCAGACCGCTGGGACACTCCTGGGGGACAGAAAAAAAAATCGCTTTTACAGCTAAAAAAACACATTTTTTGGCACTAAAAGCAGGAGAATACACAATCAAGAGTGAAAAAATTCTTCATTTTCTGAAGCGCTTATCCTACAAAAGGCTTGCAGAGGGTGCTGGAGCCTACTCCGTTGACTTTGGACACTCTGAATCAGTGGTCAGCCAATCGCAAGGCACAAGGAGACAACCAATGACTCACAGCTAAGGGCGATTTAGCATACGATAAGCCTAGCATGCATGTTTCGGGGATGTGGGAGGAAAGCAGAGTACCCAGTGAAAACCCATGCAAGCCAGGGGAGAGCATGCCAACAGTGACGAGCCACCTGGGATCCGACCCAGGACCCCAGAACGCGCTGCGACCCACTTTGACACTGGCCAGGTGATGGAAAAAAAATGTTTTCCCTCTCTTCCTGGTGTATTTTTGGGCCGCCGCCGCCGCCACTTCTATATTCAGACAAATCTGCTCATCCTTCTGAAACAAATGGTTTTTGGTAAAAGAGGAACGTACATTTTTGAAGCCTCGGTAGAGCGACTGGAGTTCCTTTCTTGTGAATTTGGTCTGAGTTTGCAGTTGTTCCAGACCTTCTGGCTGGTGACGCACCGTGGACAGCTCCAGGTCGCTGTCGCTGCTGTCTGCGGGACAGACAAAGATGGGGGAGATAGAGAGTGACGTGGGAGGGGTGGGGGGGGGGGGGGGGGGAGGGATGCCGAGGTGCGGAGGACGCGTGGACTGTGGGATAAGCGCTGGGGGAAAAGAAAGACTGGCTTTTACTTTCTCAAAAAACATGGCGTTTGTTTCCAAAAGCACCCGTACAATGTGTCGGATGCCACTTGACGTCAACGTGCCAAGAGAAAGGAAAAGCCAAAACCGGGAATGGAAATGGCGGGTAGGGGAGTGGGCCACAAAGCGCTTTTCCTTACTCACCATCTTGGGAAAAGACACCCAAAATGAAAGCACACAAGAGGACATTGCCAGAGAGAGAGAGACACAAGTGGGGAGGAAGAAAAGAAACAGAATAGACAGGAAATCACAGGTTTGGTGGGCCATAACGCACCGAAGATACCATTTCTTTTCATCCTTATTTTACTGTTTTAATTTTGTTTTTTTAGCTTTGTTGTAATTGCCCTTAAATAAGATTAGAATATAGTAGGCAATAATCCAGTATCCAAAATCAGATTGTCAACATCAGGTGACTGACCGGCACAAAATGGCTGTCATCATTCCAAACAAGAGCAGTGACTAATGTGATATTAAAAAAAAAACATCAGATGACAAAGCCACCAAAAAGAGGGAAATGAAACATTACAGTAAGCATTCATGGGTGACGTGGGCGGGGCGGCTGGCACACCCGCCTTTCGGATTCAATTCTGTGTCGGTCGGAGGAATTCAACTTTGTCGGAAGCTTTCTCCCGCCCGGCCTTTCCGACCCGGTTTCAACTGCGCTTCCCGTTAGCCCACGCCCGGCCGACCCAAAGCCAACGCCGCCCTCCGTTGGTCACCGGCGCCGCGCGAAGGAGTCATGTGGTATTTCTCAACACTTCAATTCATCCAGAAAATGAAGACATATTTGCCAAGGAAAAAGACAATTAAAAGTGACTCGCCGAGGCTTTCCGACGCACGCTAACGCCTTTACGCGGGCGACCAATCCCCACGGGAGCGATAACGCAAATCCTATTGTTTTTGGAAGTGGCGGTTTTGCTCACCCGTCTCGGTGATGTCGATGAGGCCCAGCAAGTGCATGAGTTTGAGGAACATGATGACCAGACACACGATGCCCACCGTCTGCAGGCCCTCCGTCTCCCAGCGCACGCTCATCACGACCCCGTAATCCCCCGCTTGGCGTTCACGGTAGCGTCCCCCAACTTTGGGCTGTTTTTTCCCGTCGGCGTCCCGTCGGCGTCCCGTCGGCGTCCCGTCGCTCTGTGCCAGGCTTTTCCCCGCCGGCGTCTCTTTTTAGCTCAGTGTGTTAATTGTCTGCCCTTTTTTTCTTCTTCTTCTTCTGCGCCCTCCCTTCCACCACACTTTGCATTTTTTTTTTTTGCTTTTTTCCTAACTCTGACCCAGTATTTTGTGAAAATACTTTTGCAAAGGGCAAGAGGTTACAGAGAAAATATATAACTTTCAACTTTCTAAAGTACTCGTCGACGGCACGGTGGAAGAGCGGTGAATGCGTCCGCCTCGCAGCTGGGTGATGGAGAGCGCAATTCCAGGTGGGTTCCGACCTTGTCGTATTCACATGTGCGTGGCTTTTCTCCGGGTGCTCCCATCTTCCCAAAAGATCAGGAATGCTAAGCTAATTGCCCGCTAAATAGTGGATGAGTTTTTTGGAAGGACCATGACCATTTTTAAAAGTCAATTCGGGCCTTTAAGAAGCCCAGTCTGTGGGCAGAAAGAGGGCGTGCTTAGAGCAGGCTGGAGTGGAAAGACAACGTGAGACTGACGTGCAGAGTTTGATAGCAATCACGTAAGAGAAAATGACACGAGACGAGGAGGAACGACCGAGATGGCCGATTGTTCAGGTCACAGGACCGCGCCACATCTCACACGCTTCTGCCATAAATAACCTTCATTTCCATCCACACCGCCATTTTCTTTCCATGGGAATTTAAGTGACACACAGAACTAAACCATCTGGCGTCCGTCTGTGGGTCCAGAGTCCAAAAAGGTGCCCTTGAATCTGAATCTAATTGTCGTAGAGCCCAATTTCAATTTTCAACGGTCTCGGGGTCTCTTGGGGGATTTTGCCGTGGATGGGGCGCACCTACTCAGCACGTATAATGGGAAAAAAAGGGGACGTGGACTCCCTGGGGGGCTGTCACACTTGTGTAAAGTTCTGACGGTCCATTGGAGAAGCTGGCTCCCCGCTGCCCTCTAGCGGACAGATGTCACATATACGTTGAAGGAAAGACGAGCTTGAAGGCAACGGTGAAGCAAAATATCTGGGGTGATCACTTTTAGGGGGGCTTTGTCATGTCATTTGGATTTTTTTCTATTCCCTGGGGAAGAAAGAAAACAGAAGGGTGGCCAAAATGGAGTTTCAACAATTGCTGGATGAGTTAAGACCATATTACGGCTCGGAAAAGATCCTATTTGGGATATTTATGACAAAGCCCAGTCTGGATTGTCCTTTGGGGCCCCGTAAAATTCGTCTTGATGTTCCATATTTAGGCGGCCTTCCAGAATTGAAAGAAAAAAAGTCAAATCAACGGCTCAATACGCCATGTATAATAGATGGCAGGTAATGCGAAACCCGGCCGGCTGTGTCACTCCTTTGGACTTTCGGGGAACAAGCTAAATCATATTCAAACCAATGATCAATAATATTAAAAAAGGACATTACTGCTAGGAATGAGAACAAGAAATGAATTGGTTGAATTAAATGTCTTTCGTTGACAATGGCATTTTATACTATATAACAATAAAAACCTTTTTTCACTTGATTCAGATCTGATTCTTAAAAAATGGTGTTATGACGTGGCTTTTATAGAGCAAAATACCGTGCGTATTTGTCAGAAAGAAGCAACTATCAATAGCCAGCCAGTGCACTTGTAGAGTTCCATTCCAGTCCTTCCATTGGCTTAAAGAGCAGCAGCAGCAGCTTGCTGCGGCGCGTCCTGGAAACAATCAATACAAAATAAAAGCGTCGTAATAACAACATGTCTCCCGCCGTTCTTTTTACAAGGCTTTCCCTGGCCTTGCGCCAGCACACATTTTCTGGGGGGGGCCACGGATATTGCAGGGCAGGTTTTGACCACGGGCAATGTGGGCGGCTGCCTAGGGCGCCATCTACGCGGGGGCGCATGACCACCTCATCTCACCTCTTTCAAAATTTCAATGACTTTTCTCCTTGTCTAGACTGTGGCTCGCCCAATGGCTCAAAAAGGGGTGTGGCCCCTTACCTTCAAAAGAGGACATGGGCTCCAGTATGCCAAACTGCTTAAGAACGGCCACAAAGAGGATGAGGACCACGCCGATGGCAAACAGCTCCATGCCTTGGATCCCCATAGCGGGGCTCCGCTAGGGTTCAATCGCTCGGGGATGTCTTAGAAGGAAAACGTGGGCCCACGGCATCGTGACCTCGCCATCCGGCGAAGAAAAAGTCCAAGGTGGCTCCGTCCGACACCACGGCGAGCCAATCCTTCACCCCATCATGGGCAAGAGACGGACGGGAAGGCGCTCCGTCTTTACAAAAACATTCCCCGTTGAAAGGAAAGATGCACTTTTTGTCTTCGGAGCAACAGTCCTCGTGGGACAAGCGGGTCTGGTTAATGCCTGGAAATCCCGAGTTGAAGTTAAGGCTCCGGTCACTTGTTCCAGCTCCTAATATGTCCGGGATGGCGCCGTTTGCAAAGAGGGAAGGGATATCCCGCCAAAGTCTCCGCCCTTCCCCCCCCACACCCTCCGGCTTCCCATCCAAAGCATCCTGTACACGATTTACCCCCAGGCTAGCATTACCCCCTCCCTCCTTGTTTCTCAGTTTCAAGCGATATGCATTGGAGTGGGCAACGAAACGCCTCGTCAGCGTCTTTGCCACTTTGTCCGTCCCATTTTTTGGCCGGCGCTCCCTTACAAATCGCCTTTTGCCCTTTACCTCAAAAATGTGTCACCATGCAAAGAATGGGAGCGCTATTTCAAGGGCACACTGTCTTGTCTTGACGCTAAAGGAAGTCAACGCCAATGACTGACAGCCTTGATGTGGACATGAGAGACAATCTATCTTTTTTTTTAATTATTTGTTTTATACCCTAAGTCCAACGGATTGCGCCCCGGGCGGTCGGGCACATTGCCCAAAGCAAAAACCAATTGCATCCTATCTGGAGAGAATACGCTAATTGATGCTGGCTAATGCTTGGTGTGGATGGCTGTATTAATGCACTCAAAAGCCGGACGCAAAAAAAAAAAAAAAACGACAAAATGACGTCAGTCAGCAAAACCCAAATGGTGGTGGTCAAGCACACTATTTCAAATCTCCACTCGAAGCAGTTAAAACAAGCATCAAACATGGTTTACTGACACCAAAGTCCAAATACGTTAAGACGTAAGTTCTAGATATGACAAGTCCTTGGCACGGTCAAGAAGTTGAGAGGATTTCCTACCCGAGCGATGGTACCTGGCCGCGCCGTGGGAAAGACAGCTGGGCCGCCGCGAGAGGCGGCGCCGGGCTTCCACGGAGAGGGCGGCCATCACGGCTCCCATCCCGAACACGAGCCCAGCCGAGCCCAGACCGATGTCAAACGCAGCGGCGAGACGTCGATCTACGGCCGAGGTGGCTCGGGACAGAGTGATGGACGGAAAGGCTGTGGGTGTGGGGGCGTTGTTTGCCCCCCCGACCCTTTGGCGGGGCCCACTTTCAAATGTCTTTGAAGCTAGACGGGTGTCGGTGATCAAAAGGCGCCCTCGACCTTTCCCGTCGGCAAACGTGCTCTCTGTCAACTTCTCGGCGCTGACTTCAAATACAAAGTCAAAAGAGGATTTCTGCTTTTTTTGCGCTCATCCCAACTTTGATGGGTTGAACGCCGGGGGCGCTATTTGCTACGGCCAATCAGGGCGGCTACCTATGGCGCAATGTATTTAGGGGCGCACATGAGCCTCTATTTGAGACTTGGGTCTCATTTTGACGTCAAATGAGTGGCATAACCCGTTTCCAATGGGGTCTCCCCCTAGCGTCAATAAAGTGTCATTACATTCAATGTCAAATGAGCCAATATGTAACCATTTCTTGTGATTGTGACCAATTTCTTGGGCACTAAATTCATCTACTACTCTATTTTGTGGTCCGGTCCGACCATCAGCTGTTGCTTAATAACGCTTTAATCTAAGATGGCAGGCCATGAGAACAGTTCATTTCTAAATGGGGACGTTTCCATTAGATCGCAACACACAATTGACTCCTCCAAAACAATTCCATGAGGATTTGATGGCCGTAGTCACAGTAGTTAAGTCACCTTCTTCTACCAGAGCCACAGCGATGCTACTTCTGAACACAAGAGGGTGCTATAAAGCCTAAAACCAAAGCAGCGACAACAAAACATTTGATTCCACTTGTAGGAGAAAGAGCAAATCTCTTGATTATTTGGAAGCAAAAACGCCTTGTAGAGTTACTACACGGTCTTGAGAGGACCTTTACACCTCAACTTTGCTTTTTAGTAGACTTTTAAAAGAGGAAAATGACCAAAAGCTCCACCGCCCAAATCCAATTCAAAGTATACACATGAATACGTGCCTCGAGCCAAGGATGACATTTTTTCTGAAAGCAGCAGGCGTGGAAACGACGACATAGGAAACAAATATTGCCTCTCAAAAACAAGTTATCATGCTGTAAATACTACCGTGTTGAACGGAACGGATCTACCTTGACCGGGCGTTCCCGCCAGGAAGGCCAGAAATTGGCGCAGCAGCTTGCCAACGTCCTTTGTGCAGGTTTCCCCGCAGGAGTTCATCCTCTCCAGATTTGGACGCCAATGGTCCAAAAACGGAAAGATGTATCCCGGACTCGACGGCTCGGTTACATTCCGCTTCTGGGAAGCACCTTGGAGGGAGGGGGGAGGGAGGGAGGGGTGGCAGCATCTTGCCTCCCCGACGGTCTCCCGGACCCACGGCTCACGTGACCTGGCGGATTTCCGACCGCTATCACTTAAGCGTCAGCCGGGCCCGACCACATCCTCCATCAGTCGGCGCTAGCCGCGGCAAAGCAGATGAGCATTCCGCAAAAGCTCGACGGCAATCGCTTGGCCTGGTCTCGCATCCGTACTCTAATCCGACTCTTATTACAGTCCGACCGTGCCATCATAGGAGCCGAGGCCGGCCGGATATGTAGGCGTTGCCTTCTTCTTTTGCAAGGTGCACAAATAGCGTGCCTCGGACAAAAAAAGGCGTGGCTGTTGATGATTGGAAAAGAGCACAACAAGCAAGTTTCCATTGTAATGACACAATGTAATGGTTGTCCAAAAACAACTCATATCCTTACTAACAACACCTTACTTGAATGTCAAAGACAGTTCTAGAAATCAGCATTTCATGTCGCTAAAAATGCTACTCTAGTTTTCCAGTCAAAATATCTGGCAACCTCTATTTGGTCAACATCTGGGGGGAGAACTATTGTGCAGGAGTTCATTGTCTGTTCGGCCTATTCCCACATGGATGACGGGGGGTGCTGGAGCCGATCTAATGCAAAATCAGTCGTCATGTCGCACTTTCTATAGCCTGAATGACATTGTAAAAGTCTCCTTGACGTTCCGTTTGCCAGAGAAGGACCCGTACGGCCAACCTCTGCCGCGGTGACGAGCAATTTGTCAAATTGCATCTGCCTGCTACACTTTCAGCGCCGAGCGTCCGCCACCCTCACCCTCCTCACCCTCTGTCAGCCTCCCTCCATCAATACACATCTCCATCCGAATGCCTCTATTTTTAGCCGCCGGCCGTCACGGAGAGGAGGGAGGGAGGGAGGGAGGTTTGGGCAAATCCCGAAAACAAGGGCCAATCCGCCGAGCGCTTTCAGACGCGAGTCATGCGGCGAGCTGCCCTTTGCCACCTTTCCTCCTAACGATCCGCTCGCAAGACGTTCAAATGACAAGAACCAAGGGAAGAAAACATTCCCCGGCTATTTTCCGCTCCAGGTGCAGTATGGGTACGCCAATTCCATAGGCGACCAATCAAGAGGAAACATCGAATCCCTTTAAAGACGACGCCCGAACACGGCGGGCCATATCCGAGTGTCGTGATCCGTTACATTTACTCCGCTACGTTTATTGGAGTGACTTTTTGGAGAAGAAAAATGCTCACGCTGATACATTTGTATCAGGCAGAAATGTATCTATTTTTTGCTCAAAGAAGACCAACATTTGTTTTTAAAGGCACCCTATCTATCATGTTCATTGGATATTTGGGATCTTTACAGAGCTTTTCTTTCAAAAGTACACCAGAAAAAGCAGTTTTGCTGCAATATAATACACTAGCGATGTTAGCATGCAGGCTAATTTTACCCACTCAATAGCAGAGGAAGCAAAATTATGTCTTGAGCCGTTGATATATTCTTTTGTTTGTATGTTGGGATGAGGCGAGCGCTCGAGACTTAGCTAAACCAAAAAAATGGTGGCTTCCTCGCTTCCTACCTTTGTCTTGAGGTTGCGTGCTGGCGATGATCCACTTGACCAGGCAACACTTCATCAGAGTCTTGCGAGAGAAGCGCGGCTTCTGCCATTTGCCCGAGGCCTTCCCGCGCCCCGACGACGGCGCCGGCTCCACGCCGTTGGGGTCTCCCAGTAGGGCGCCGTCCGCCGCTTTAGCGTCCACCTGCGGGGGAAAATGCCACGAGAGACGCTCAATGTGAAGTCTGTCAAGTCTGGGAACTCGTCTCCATCGCCAATTGCTTGCAATATCACATTCCAAAACATTGTTGTCACAATAATGTTTAATCTTGATTTTTTAAAAAATCCCTTTCACCTAATGGTGACTTTTTCCCCCTTTTGATTGTTTGTTTTTGGGTTTTTTTTGCCCTTTGCACACCCTTAAAAAGGTCAAATATCCCTCCCTGTTTTCAACTGTAAATAAAAGCCTTTCCATTTTCCACGTCTTTTCACGCATGGAACACACGTACAAGGATTTGCCGCCGTTTACTGGGCCAGGCGCAACGTCGGCGTTTCGCGGGCCGTAAAATCCCGGGAAGCTCCGACACCCCCCGCCGACATAAAATAAACAGAGTAAAAGGCGCCTGTGAATATTTACAGAATGCGGCCGGCGCAGAACAAACGCAGAAGAAACGCAGAAGAAACGCAGAAGAAACGCAGAAGAAAGCGCCGTCGGAGCCAGAACAGGAGGGAATTGATCCCGCCGGCGCGCCGCCACGGAAATAAATGTCTTTGACGGCGCCGTGGAGGAAAAGACAACAGAAGAAAAAAAAAAGAAAGAAATAAAAAGTAGCGAGAAGGTCTGCCAGCTTTCCTGGAAGAGCTCCAGCCAATTAGCATAATGAATCCCGCCGAGGACGAGTCGAGGTGAAGACGTGGCGGCGGGCGAGGAAGGGCGCCGCCGACGCTCAAACGGGCGACGTACGGGATTTGCCATCGCCCCACCTTTCCTGTTAATCAAGGCGAGGGTGTCAGACTCGCCTTGGTTGGCTCGCAAGCCACTTTAACTTCAATCATTTTAAATGTTTATTTTAGCTTTTTTTATATATTTTAGATTTTACAAAATGAAAACAGAAAAAAATGGATTAAAAATGAAAATGATTGATTTAAAAGGGGGAAAATGTGGAAATGTAATATCCATCTATACTTTTCATTTGAATTTCATCCTAAAATAGAAAGTCAGCACTCATCATTGACTTTTTGGCCCCAGGGCCGGCACTTTGACACCTGTGGCCTCACAGTTTCTAGGGCTCCTGGGTTCGATTCCGGGTCACTCCTTGTGTGTGGAGTTTGCATGTTTTTCCTGGGTTTGTGGGGTTTTTTTCTGGGTACTCCAGTTTCTTCCCACATCCCAAAAACATGCATGCTAAAATGATGGAAGACTCCAAATGGCCTATCACGGGTTGCCCTTAGTCTCCTTGTCCCCTGCGATTGGCTGGCCACCCATTCTGGGTGTCCCTTGTGAGGAGAAGTGGTTCAGAAAATGAAGGAAGACTCAAGCCAACTTTAGCGGCCCAAGAAGCTCTTTTGCAATGAGAAAGGACAAAGCAGCGGAGCAAATTTGGCCAGCCTTTTTATTGAGGATTACGGCCCAAATGAAGCGCGCTGCGGGCAGACGGCGTTTTTCAGGCGGAAAACTCCTTGGCTACACGGACGGCTTACTCACGCGCCGACGAGCACTCGTCCGACACGCTATCGGGCCGGCCGCGCCACGAATCGCGTGCGCAAGTCTCCACGGCGCGGCCAAGCGAAACTAAATGGAACGACGGCAAGACAAAAGCCGTCCACGTCGGAATTCTCTTGCGCACAAAACCGAGCGGACGAGAGACGCTGATTCTCGCTGAACTTTTGACACGCTAGCTTGAATGAACTTGGCCGGACACGAGGGCAGCAAAGGTCAGCAGAATACAACGACTTCTTACAGCGGGGGGAAAACAAACAAACTCCAGGTCACATTTTTGCACCGTGCTATAAGGTTTTTTGTTTTTTTTTGTCGTATTACGGGGGCATTTCAGCCTTTCTGTTTATTGGCTGGAGCACATCATTTAGCACGTCCGGCCCACGGTTCTAAGGTCGAGGCTAATAGCACGCTAAATTGTTGCTAGCCACAAGTGTTTTGTGGAGAAAACAACTATGTCTAATAAAAATCTGAATTTTGCCATTGTCTCACTGTCATTTTGCCCCTCATTTGGTTAAAAACTTATTTTTTCTTAGTTTTAGTGACATAGTGAGATTTGGAAAAGAATTTATTTCAAAGAATAATAGCGAAAAAGTCCAATTGTGCGATAAGCAATGACTCCGCCCTCCTTATTTTACATTCCCACGCAAGGTAAACATGGAAATGTTGGATGGGATGAATATTCATGCATGAAGAAAGCCTGTAAAGGCCCTCCAGGGGAAAATCTATTTTTATGCCCACTTCCAGAGCAGCCAGTCATTTCCATATTCCTCTTAATCCACGCGGGAGGCCGCACTCCAGTGGAAATTGGCTTGGACGGCATGAGGAAAGGCCGGCAGATAGCGGGAGAAGAAAGATCCAGGCCCGGTGGAACCTCGTCTGCAGACATTGAAGGACAAAAATGGCTTTCCCTCGACGTTAAGCGGACATTTTCAAAAGTGTCGAGAAGATGAGATTTCAGTCAGCCTCAACGCCAACAGCTTTTCTTTTCCTCGATTGTACTTTTTGCCCAACGGTCAAGATGGAATCTTTCTCTTCGCCTCTTTTTTTCCCCACTAATGAACCCTCAAAGGACGCCAAGACGCTATTATTCCGATGAATTGGACCGCACTTTGTCATTTCGGGCCGTGTCCAGTAAAGAAGACATATGGCCGGCTCCCGGGAGTCCAAAGGGGGCGTGTCTTCTCCTCTATTTGTGAGCCAAGGGGCAGCTCTCGCTCGCCGCAAAATGGAAAGGGAGGGGTGGAATGCTCGCGCCGTATGGAGGGCGAATTGGACGTCCTCTCGCTCGGGAGGGAGGGACGGCAAAACGGATGGCGGACGGACGGAGGAAGTAAAGGACATTGGAAAAAGGGGCGGGACAAGACGCAGCGGGCCCGTTAAAAAATTCAAGGAGTCTAACCTTACCGTTCACGCCATCGGACACGGCGAGGTGCAACGTGACGCCTGGCGTCCGTGGACCGAGAACATGTGAGGAGTCCTTCAAATTTCCACTGACAGGGTTGGCTTGTTGCGGCCATATTCCATTAAAAATTAAAAGTGCTACATCTACTCACAAAATGAATCAGAAGGGGTTCAGTCAGTTGAGTTTTTGGAAAGTTGAATTTTTTGCGAGCAGAGTCGCATTTTAAAAGAAGAGTTCTACCTTCCGAGGAGAGCAAAACGACCTCCTGCGGGCGCGGGAAAAATTCACCAGACGGCAACATGTTGACGCGCATTTTGAAATAAATACGTGTATTGACGTTTCGTTTGAGATTTTTTGAACTTTGCATTGGGAAACTTGAATTTCTTTGGGTATCTGGAGGCAAAATTCCCCGACAGTGACGTTTGGCCACCTTAATATTTCGTAAACGCGCCTCGTCTTGGCGGGGATTTGACTGCAATGACCACAGATGGGCGTCCCGCATCCCGCATCTTAATAGATTTTTCCAGCGCAAGCTCACCAGGAAAGTGGCGAGGCGACGAAGAGGAGGGAGAAGAAGTGCGGCAGAGGAAGATGCAAAGTGACACTTGGTGGCCGAAACCGCACCTGCGGGTTAAGAGTGCGGCCGGCGGTGGCCGCTCGCCGTCGCGCACTTACATAACTTTGCCCGCCGGCAACTCGCCCCGCCGCCCGTACGACGCTCGCAATGATAACGACGAGTGGAAACGCGGCAACAAGCGGTCGGCTTGAATTGGAAGTGGTCTGCGACGGGGAAACGGAAACGGACGCAACGACCGTGGTCTTACCTGCATGATGCCTGTCCACGGGGTGCTCAACTGGGCTTTCTGCGAGGACCTCCGCCTCCGCCGCGTCTGCCTCTCTGCTGGGATGCCGAGGAATGCGACGCCCAGAGACCGTCAACCGGCTAGAGAGAGAGGAAAAAGAGAGAGAGAGAGAGAGAAAATGAGCTTGGAAGGGGAGGGGGCCCGCTTGTGAGCATTTTGATCCATCCCTAATGAGGGGGAGTCAACAGGCGGCTGAAAATGACTTCAAAATCACAAATCTAAAGACTTTATTGTCATCATACACAGCTGCGTAGGACCAAATTGACAAAGTGCGTTTTCCCAGTAAAACATCACAGCTCGGTGAATTCTGAAATATTGCACAGTCTAAGTCATGTGTGTCAAAGTGGCGGCCCGGGGGCCAAATCTGGCCCACCACATCATTTTGTGTGGCCCAGGAAAGTCAATCATGAGTGCCAACTTTCTGTTTTAGGGTCAAATTCAAATGAAGAGCATAGATGTATATTCAATTTCCTGATTTTCCCCCTTTTAAATGAATAATTTAATCAAATTTTGGTCATTTTAGTTCAAAAAACATTTTGTAAAATCTAAAAATATATTTTAAAAAAGCTAAAATAAACATTGTTTTAGATCTATAAAAACTGAATATTCAGGGCTTTTAATCCAGTTCTTTTAATCCATTTATTAAAAAGGAAATCTAAATATTCTATCTAAAATGATCCACGTGAAATGAAGTTGACGTTAAAGCGGCCCGCCAACCAACCCGAGTCTGACACCCTTGGTCTACATCTCTGAAAAAAAAATGGTGCCATATAGCTGGCACCCCGGGCGATTTACCACGTCACACGTAGCAAAAAGCGGCCCTGGCTAGCTTGCGCTAAGCGAGTTTGTAAGCCACGGGGAGAGAAATCCAATTAAAGCTCCGCCGGAGGTCGTTGGACCAAGAAGACGGCCGGGTGACCTGGGCTCACACGTCGACCAGTCACGGCGCTTCCTCGCACGTGCCGTCCCACCGTAACAGCTAAATGGCCCCGGGGACGCAGGAGGAAGAAATGCCGTCTGTCGCGGGTAGAAAACAAATGGGCGTCCCGCCGGGGCCACAAAATAAAGCGCCATCTTGGGGACGGTTAGCTTCATTGACATCCAGCCCGAATACTTGGGCCCCCCGAGAAGGATTTCCCGTTTCTATGGAGAACATGGGCTATTTTTAGGCCCGATATAAATAGACGTGCGTGTCGCTCGGAAGGTGGGCGTCGCACGCGCGCGCGGGGGTGCCCGAGCATCCCTCTCGTCAAAGTCGCTTCTCAAAGTGGGTGGAACCGTACGGAGAAAAGTATCTGGAGGCGGACGGCGTTTGGATCCGTGTCACAAATGTCATAAATGATGGTGGCCGTGCTTTGGTGGGGATCGCAGGATCAACTTTGTAACCGTGGAAACAGTTGCTAAGGAGCAAAATGTGCCATCCCAGGAGGGACAATTACACAACATCAGGTACACGTCATTTTAGTGATAGACACACACACACACACAAGCACAGGTAACCCGGCTAGGTAGATAACTAACTCAAAGTTAACATGTTCATTTTCTGTAGCGTTTATCTCAAGGGTGGAAAACTCCATTTCATGTGGGCCCGACCACTTGGGATATAATAATGATTTATTTTTCTTTTATAAATATATTAAAAGAACTGGATCAAAAGCCCTAAATATTCAGTTTTAAATAGATATAAAACCGTTTATTTGAACTTTTTTTACTTAGTAAGGGAAAACATCTAATCATCTGTTTTTCATATCAAATGGAAACATTTTTAATGATATTCAATATTAAGTGGAAAACCGAAAATATTTTATTTTTAGATTTTACAAAATGCTTTTTGACCTAAAAACACCACAAAAAATGGATTAAAAAATGGCAATGATTGATTTTAAAAAGGGGACAATCAGGAAATATAATATACATCTATCATCTTCATTTGAACTTGATGCCAAAACAGAAAGTCGGCATTCACTTACTCAGACCGCACCAAATGAGGCGACGGGCCAAATTTGACCCCCGGGCCGCCACTTTGACACCTGGGCTGGAGCCTATGCCAGACAACTATGGGGAGCCGGTTCGGGAACACTGTTATTTATATATTTAAAATCAGGCATTATCTCTAAGCCTTTTTCTGGTTTATCCAATTGAATGACAGTGGATTTCTCAGCAGGTCCCAGAAAATAAATCCTCCAAAAAAAAAAAAAAAACGATGTGATAGTGACAGCAGGCCCAAATGGTTACATCATGCCTTGGGAATGGGAGGATTAATTCCTAAGCGAACACAAGCTCTTCTACACGAGGAAGAGGCTTCCCCACACTCAGACACTGTCCCATCTAAAAAGGAGAGTCGGCACGTCCCCAATCCCTACGCGGCAGTCAGACAGAACAACGATAAAATCACAAAGATGACTGTAGAAAACTCAATTATGACTCTTTCATTTTGCTTGCCGGAAATAATTGGAGTCAACCTGAATGTCATTGCTTAATTAAACCTCTTCAAAATCACTGCAGTGTTGAGGTTTTTTTTTAAATGTATTTACAGGACTAGCTTTCTTCGCTTAGGATTACGGAAGATGGTATGTCCCCATGGCAAAATTATGAAAGTCCACTTTTGTGGACATCTGGAAAATACAGGTATAATCAGCACTTTCAATTTTTAGTGCTCCACAAAATAAGCTTGTGAACAAAATTTGGCTTTCAACAATAAATGTAAACATTTTGTAAGGTTATGAATTGAGCGCTCTTCATTTGTGATGTTCTTTTGGTTCTGCCAAGTTTGTTTTACTACTGTAAATATTTATATATAGCATAGTACTGCTTTTTTGTTGCTATTTATACCTCAAGATGGTAGCGAACTCTTTCACTGCCATGGGCAATTATAAACATCTGCTCCATTTCAACTGTGACGTCAAGTTTCAGTAGCAGCCAAAACGATAATACTTCGAAATAAATAAATACCGATCCTCTGAAAAAATGACGTGTATGGGGCCCCATTTCCAATCACATATTCGAATCTTTGGATGTCCTGTTAACCATGGAACATTTCAGGAAACTACACTCGGTTCCATGACCTCTTCTCATAAAATAATGGTCATATTTGCTTTTAATATCTCTGTTTGAAAGCTCATTACTGTACAGTAGAGGCAGAAATGTTCATCCAGCAGGGGAGGGATTATTTAAATCGGCTCTTCTATCTACTCAGGCTGTCATTTTATTCTACTGTAGTATTATCTGGACTAAAAGTTACACTTTTTTATAGTTTGGCTGGGGCCTGTGACGCTTAATTGGGTGTTTTTACTTCATTTTTTTAACTGCAGTAAAATATGCCGGTGTTAGATGATTAGCAGCCGTAAATAACAATGACGTAGAAGGCAAAACAATGCGGGGTTAGCTTGTTTGTGATTGTTAGCCCCGGCCCTAGTAAGCAGAAATCCCGGTTTTAATCATTTCAAATGATAAAGGACGCCTTTTCCAACATCCAGTGCACGCTTGTAGGGTCGCGGGTGGTAAAAAGAAGTTATAGTTACCTCTCAGTAGAACAGATTTGAAGGTAGCCCAAGTTGCTTCCGTGTCAGAGGTTGCACGATAATACAACAAATAAGTCTCCTCACCAACTTTTGCACTTAGTTGTTGGGCGAGCAAAATCCGGTCCTGGGGGGCCTCCCGTCTGTCGTCCAATAGGTTTTTCCATATCCCTCTTTCGCCAAAATACCATAATTAAACGAAAATTCCATCGACGAGCTCGTCAAAGGCGATTCCAACCTGATGATTGGATTCAGGTGTGTTGGAGGAGAGAAACATGGAAAACTGGAAAAACCGGAAACCACCATGGTCCTTGCGGACCGGAGTTATTGTTGTTGGACATTTCTACAATTACAGGAGCAACATGGAAAGCCCGGAAAACGGACTTCAGTTCTTGTGGAACGGAGTTGCTGTTGTGCAATTAGAAATGATGAATTTGTATAAATTTTCATTATTCAGTTTTGAGTAGTCGTTCAACTATGAGTGAGTAAAAACCCTGCTGTGGGGTGTTGTATTGATTGGATTCCACTTTCTTATTTATTTTATTTTCTCATTATAAAAGAACAAATACCTAGAATGATTCCTAAAAAAATACATGGGGCCAAGAGTATCTTTTGAATAGCTGTCCTATATCAATAGTCACCCACACAGGAATATAGTGAGGAAGTCTTTGGATAGATAGCCATTTCAATGCCAAAAAAAAAAAATGTATTTAAAAAGTTAAAATAGAAAAAAAATGATCTAACTTTCGCCCTCTGGCGGACAGACAGATGTAAGTCACCTGTAATCGAGTTTCACCATGAATCGTGGAGCACGCACTGGCAAAAAAAATGGATCGTTTATTTGGGACCAAGTTCAAGGATACAACAAAAAACAACGAGGAGCCAATGACCACAGAGTATTTACAAATGCGTATCTACAACAACTGACTGCAAGTGTGGATGTGATGAGGGGGGCGGGGCACCGTCTCATTACCATTTGGTGGTCTTTACGAATTCTCCTCGTCAATCTTGGGCGCCAGGTAGTACTTCACGTAGCCCATGTCGGCAATCTTGTACTCCACCACTAAAGACACGGGATGGGAATAAACGACGGGTGAGTGACAACGCTCGAGTATACTTTTGTCATCTGCTCAGTCGGTCTTGACTTTTGAGTATTTTCTGTCCGTCTGTCTCGCTGCTTACCGAGAGGAATGTCAGCGGACATGCTGAGGGTGACCGTCTTGGACAGCGGCGAGGCTTTGGTGAAAAAGTTCAAATAATTGAGGGCAAAGATCAGCTGAACCGGCTCGTTCATCTCGATGGTCACCTGCAAACATTTGGCAAAGCGCTAAGCAACGCTAACAACAACAAGAGATGAATATCTGGCGGTCCATCTCACCGCCTCATCCTCCTTGTCCACGTTGCTGGTCTGGGACAGCTTGACGTTCCCCGTGCCCAGCTCCCCGTTGGCCGAGAACTTGACGCCGTCCTTGGCGCAGGAGATCATGAGGGCGTCGCCGATCTGCGACAGGTCGCGGCAGATTCGGGCAAACTCCCCGGAGGGCATCTTCACCACGCAGCTGTATTCCTGCTCCTGTCCAGCAGAGGCAAAAGAGGTCAGGGTGACGTTCTCGCCCCTCTCGCCAAGCTCGGGAACGTCACGAGAACCTACCGGAATTCCCAGTTGCTCCACGTCCAGGTCCATCAGCTTCATCTCGTAGTCCGACACTTTCTCCTGGTCTGAAAAATGGAGCGGGGATTTAAAGAAAGGAGGACGGTGGACGGACGATTTGCAGCCGGGCGGGACTCACTGGTGGTCTCGAACACCAGCGTCAGCGTGTCTGCATTGTCGGCAGCTCTGAGGGTGATGATGTCTTCGTTTCCTGCACACTTCAGTATTTTTGACATGCTGCAAAGAAAAGGACGTCACGTATGATTTCTTTGTTTTCCTAAATTAGGGATTAAAACCGAAGGGCGAAAGAAACATTGTGTTCACAGCCGTTTTGTTCGTTTGTTGCTTGTGATTTTTCATTGTTCGCTACGAGAAAATGTGACCGAGCAAAATTAAGTAACTTTGGCTTTGACAAGTCACAATATGAAGAATACTACATAATGGTACGCTTGCTTTTTACCACTGGCTATACTGGCAAAGTTATACTTTCGGCGTAACCCGAATGCATATTCGTACGTGACGACAAAGTGACGTACATCCGGGAGCGACTGTTCCCGGGTTCCACAAGTATTCCCGCCAATTCTCGAATTGGCGCTCAAGTGACGTCACTGGACACTTGTTGTGCGAGCCGCTGTAGTTCTTTTCCTGGCGCCCGATAAACCTTTTCCAAGCACTTTTACCAATAGGAATGACCAAAGCAGTACATATAAACCCACTTTTCTTTTGTTACTAGGCTATTGTGTCACTGGGAGGGACGTGTCCGGGCAGGTCCGCCATGATGGCTCGGTTTCCGAGCGCACAATAAGACCCCAAGTTAAAGACGGCATTGAAAGCCTTTCGTCTAGCGGAACGTCAACCAAAGTTCTAATTTCACGAAGCCGCGAATTTGAGCTCGGCTCACCTGCCCAAGTTGACTCCCATGGCGAGGTTTCTGTCGCAGCGGTACGAGTCGAAGCCGTCACTGCGCAGGGTAAGTTGTACAAGGGAGACGTGAGACGAGTCCATGCTCTGGAGCGCGATGCCGGACGAGCTGACGTCCCAACACGCCTCCGTGATCAAATCCTTCAGGGCATCGAGCACTTTCTTCAGAATAGATCCCTGCACCAGGCGAGCCTCGAACATGTTTCTTGTCGTTGGGGGAGTGCTAGCTGAAAAGTTCCAAACTGTCCGTGGTTGCTACCTCCGAGTAAGAGAAGGCCAAATTTGGAACAGGCCCGGGGATAAAAGAAAAAAACAACAACCACAAAACAGGAGCGACGTAGACTTGAAGTACGAAGGAAGGCTTTGAGCTGCTCAACGCGCCACTGCTATGTTATAGTGATTCCGTGTCCTGACGTCACTTCTGGTTTAGACCGAACCTTTTCCGCCGGAGAAAAATTCCCGGCGTGGCAGCCATTTTTGAAAGGTCGTCCCGCCGAAGAAAAAGTGCCGGCGCGGCAGCCATTTTTGAGAGGTCATCCGAAGTGACTAATTTTGGTCGTTTAAAAAAACTAACTTAAACTCATACATGCCACGGACACCTTATTCAGTGGGTTAGAAAGAATGAAAATACATTATCCAAATTAACAACCTGATTTTTGTATGACCCTGTCCACATATATACTATAGTTCTATATTGTAAGGATAGGCGGCATTGAAAATACATGAAATGGCGTCGGGTGGACGTACTATGTTATCAAAAAAACAAAACGGTCCCTCTTGTACTGTACACTACTTTGAAAACACTCATTTGGGTCATTTCCCTTGGGTCTGTGTTTAAGAATCAAGTGTAACGACTGAAGTGACAAATAAATCATGACATTTATTGACAGTCCTGCCTTCGAGTCATGACATTTGAATACAGATTTTTCTCCCCGGCCTAGTCATTCGCCACGTGAGGCCAGTCGACCTAATCGACCAGATGGGGCAGGAAGTAGTTGGCGGCCATGGCGAGGATGGGCGCTCCCGTGGGCACGCCGGGGAAGGGGCCGCTGGAGCCCGCAATGTCCACGTGGGAGTACGGCAGAGGCGCCTCGGAATCCACTCCGTGCTGTGTGGAGGAGGACCGAGGCCACGTGATTGGACAGATACCGCGGAGGAGTTGCCGACTCCAGAGAAACACGGCGCGTACCTGGTGCAAGCCCGATGCCATGATGAGGAAGGCGGCCGGGGTCTGATGTCCGCGAGGGGTGGCCGAAGACGGCAGGTTGTTGGACTGCAGGATATCCTCGTACTCGGATTTGCCCTGGTGGAACTCGTAGTCCTCCCTCCGGATAGTGGAAACTTCAAAGGGGTCGCCCAGGGCCTCGCCGGCTGCGTGACGTTCATTCGTTGCAGAAAAAAAAAACATTTTAGCTTTGGAAAAAAAAAAAACGTCCTAAGTACGGTAAGCATTACTTCAGTCTCCTACTATTGCACCAAGAGCACTTATGTCATTTTGGTGGGGCGGACGGCTCCGCCCATTTTTTGGTCTGGCTCACTCCGCCCTTTTTTAATCTCACCTTTCTGCCACTTGGCCGCATTGCCTTGTTGCCGGGCGGGTCCGTTATCCATGACGATCTGCAAAGACCAAAAGCCTCAACCACCGACGATAGCGACGCCGCCATCCCATAACACGAGCCCTCACCGAGTAGTTGGGTCCCATGGCTCTTATGGCGTGGCCCGTCAGGGTGGCGATGGTAAACAAGTGCGGGCACGTCTGGGACAGCGCCTGTCGGAGGACAAAGCCCAACGTGCGTTGACGACGGAAGGCAAAGGCCCCGCCCCCGACCGGCCCGGGGTGGCTCCGACCTTCTCTTTCATCTCGCACAGCAGGTCCACCATCACCATCCGTCCCTCCGCGTCCGTGTTGCCCACCCGGACTCGGCGGCCGGCGCGGGACAGCACCAGCTCGTCCGCCACGTAGCAGTCTAGAGGGCACGGGGAGGCTTTTGACTCTGGCCGGCAAAGTTTAGAGATTCGAACGGCACCTACCCGAACCCACGCTATTGCGCACCATGGCCATGGCGCCGAAGACCTTGATGTTTTTGGGCTTCATCTTGGCCAAGATCTGAAAGGGCACGGGCAGAGTGGAGAAGAGCTCCGATGGGACGTGAACGGGCGCGCGCTCTGACTCACCTGGAAGAAGCCCGCCACGGCGGCGGCGCCGCACTTGTCTCTGTGCATCCCCGCCATGAAGCCGCCGGCCTTGATGTCGGCGCCGCCGGTGTCGTAGGTGATGCCCTGCGAGGGGAGAGTGGAAAATTTGACGAAAACGGAACTAGACTTCATATCCATCTAGTCCGCGGTTGAGAAAATCCAAGCCAGTTCCCGGCGCTACGCTCACCTTTCCCACCAGCATGAGTGTCTTGCGGACGGGTCCCTCGCCGCAGTACTCCAACTTGATCACTCTGGCCTGGTGACGGGTTACGCCTGCGCCCAGAAGGGGGTGTCAAGGGGGAAATCGGGGCCGGTGGGACCAAGGGCGCGCCTCACCGTTGGCGCAGCGGTTGACGGCGCCCAGGCAGGGGTACTCCCTCTCCAGAAGCTTGGCGTCGCTGATCACCTCCACCTAGAACGGAAAGCGGGCGTATCCCGCCATCCGTCATTCCAGATCAACGGGAGGGAGGGAGGACGGAGGAGCCTACATGCACGTCGCTGTTCCTAAAGAGTTCCACGACGTAATCGGCGGCGCGGGGGGCGGCCATTCGCTCGGGGTCCGAGCCGCCCACGTCACGGCACGCCAGCCTGGGTGGAGCGAGAACGCTCGAGAACGCTCGAGAACTCTCGGGAACGCTCGGGAACGCTCGCTACCTACCTCCCGCTCTCCAGAGCCCCGGCCAGATCGGCCAAGGTCTGGCCCTGGCTCTCCTGAGCCACCCACAGGCCCAGCACGCACACCTTGCGGTTGGAAGACTTGATGTTGGCCTCCCTGACTTCCAGAGGCTGCCGGGCGACACAATGCCATTTTACGGCACCTGCAGAATCGCCACGGCGGCGCCTTTTTACTCCTCACCGTGTAGAGTGCGTGAAGAGCTCCCAACGCGGCCACCAGCGGGCTGTTCTTGTAGTCCTTGTGCTGAGGGCACACCAGCAGGGGGCGCTGCATTCCAGTTTTTAAGGCCCTGAAACGATGCCCTCTTGTCACCGAAGCCCACCTCAAAGAGAAAAGACCCCAACGCCGGCTCACCTCTTGACGGCGTTGACGGCCGCGTCGCCAAACCGCCGGACGTCGTCGTAGTCGCGGTTGACGGGGCCCGTGGCGCAAAACACCAGGCGTTCACCGGGGAGACTGGGGACCCTCAGGACCACCACCTCCTTGCCCAGGCCGCCATCGATCTGTTTACCAGAGGACATTTGGGACATGGGACGGTGTGGGTCTAGCTTTTGTGGCATCCCACATTTAAAGCGCTTTTTTTGCGACAACTTACGATGTTGTAGTCCTGCAGCGGTGCTTTAAGACAGTCCAGCTCAGAAGGCAAATCATCGTAACTCTGAGTCACCAAGACCACGCCGTCAAATCTACCAGTGCAAAAATGCATCATCAACAAAATGTCCACCTCAACAGGACACGTTAAACAAAAAAAAAAAAGAGGAATCATCACTTCTACTCACTTGTGGTCATTGAGGTCCGTTGTCCACTCGATGGGCTGCACACTACACAAAATACAATTGGAAAAATGACACTCAAACACGGTAGGAAAATCCCACAAAGAGCACTAAATACTATGGGAAAAAAAGAACATTAAAAAAAACTTTTAATACCATGTTATCGGGGACCAAAACCAGAGTAAATATACTTTAATTTATTCGTTAATGAAAAATATGACTATTATCATGAATAAAATAATTGAGAACTAAGCTTGACACACTTTGCGACCTATATATTAGCCAGAAGATATCGTCCATTGCCTAGAAATGGACTGTTGAAATCAGGACACGACCTTTGATCTCTTCATTCTTATCTCTACAATGACAATGTCTTGACATGCACATGATAAGTCAGCTAGCTTCAACAAATTTACCCATTTGTTGGGCCGTAAGAAAACACACAAAAAGGCTAAGTCACGTTTGCCAAAGTGAAAGCAAAACCGACGGAATACCCATTTAGCATAAACTAAGGAGAGGAGAACTTGTCTTTGAACTTCCTCCATTGGGTCGGCCTTTGAATGCTTCAAACAAGTGCCTCTATGCCCTGAAATGTGTCTTATGGAAGGTTCCTCGAGTGGCACAAATGAAACTTTGCGTTCGTCTTCTCACCTGGTGCACATGATGTCCTGTCTTCCGTCTCTTCCCAGCAATCGTCGACAAGTCTTGCAGGAAAAGAAAGCCAAGCCGGTCTGCGAAGGTGATTGGGAGGCTGCCGGTCACATGATCAGTTGGGGCTTTTGGAGCGTTGCCTTCCCGTCCCGTTCAAAACGTCGGAGAGGATCCTTTTTGGTCAACAAATTGCTCTTAATAAAATACACGACGTCAAATTTTGGCCAAAAAATTCATGATATTTAAATGTGAACTTAAATATAAACCATATTTACAGTAAAATGTCGTTTTGCGTCACTTGATTTACAAGTACTGGACAAATTCCGAGGCGAACGAAGATGATTTTGTTATGCCTGACGGGACTTGTAGTGTTCGTTTTAATGACACCCAAATATCCATTACTAGTTGTTGTTGTTGTTGTTTTAAATATACATTGTGTACATAAGTGTATACGAGCGATAGGCTTATTAATTCGATTGAAAATCAGCGGATTCGGGGACGCGGTGGAAGGGAAATTTCAGTCACTGAAGCTTTGCGGAAGTCGAGTTTAAGGAGCAGAAGTCGAGCAGAGGTGAGACGTCAGTGAAGGAGTGCAATATTAACCTGGGGCTGCACTTAAAATGCTTCTTGTGTAAATAATCTCCGAATTGATGTGCTCGACCTTCAGGTAGGCAATGGAACTATCGAGGATACTTTGATGCATTTTTATAACACTGTCGTTTGAGCTGCATCGGCGCGCGACCGACGCTTGAGTTTGTTTACTTGTGCGTATAGAAATTCTTTTAGAAAACAAGAGCACCACAACATATGTCTGTATCCAATGAGCTTCATTAGTCTTCAATCTGTTTTGTTTCTATCCGCTGAGTAACGAACACGTTACCATTTTTCATGCATATCCATTTAAATATGACATTCCTCCCAAAAAATCTGCTTAACCTTATTATTATTATTAGGTTATTACTGCCAGATGCATGTGAATATGTAAATTTGAAGGAGCACACCTCCTACCTCTTGTCTCCCGTCTCTCCAAAGATGAGAGTCGCTTTGGGCTCCTTCCGCCTCCTCCGTTCGCACTTTCCCGGAGGCTTGTCCAACCTGCACAAACGGGGCATGCGGCTGGTTCAGTTCCAGCGCCTGGACGGCGAGGGCGTCCGAGTGGGAGCGGAATTGGGCCCGGGCCTGGACGTGGTGGACCTCAGGGCCTGCGACCCCTCCGTGCCGGGCACCGTGAAAGAGCTTCTGGAGATGGGAGACCAAGGTCTGGAACGAGCCCGCAGGTATATCCATCGGCGAGCCGCCCAAGAGCACTTACTTTCCCTCGGACGTGATTGACGGCGACGTGATCCCCCGGCCGCAGGGCCCTGTCGTCCGGCCGCCACGTGCTGAAGCGCTCCGACGTGAGGATCCTGTCTCCCGTTTCCTCCCCGGAGAAGTTGGTGTGCGTGGGCCTCAACTACCGGGACCACTGCCTGGAACAGAATGCCCCCATCCCCAAGGAACCCCTTATCTTCAACAAGTTCCCCAACGCCATCACGGGGCCCTTCCATGACATTCTTCTTCCTCCCGAGAGCCAAGTGAGTGTGGTGTAAGATGGCGCTCTTTCGTTTTGGCGTTTTCCATTCTTCTGTATATCAAGATGTGGCATGACACCATTCCAATGAATTGATCTTCACGCCTGTGTTTTTGGTGCTGCACCTCCACTCACGACCACTAGGGGCAGAAGTCAGGCGCCGTGCCTGCCTTGACATGTAGTAATCGGCCTCGGACGCACGAGGGTGTTGTTTTCCCAGCTCATGAATGCCATCCGTTAAGATTTTCTTCAGCATTTAAAAACGGACAAACTAGTACAATGAAGGGCAATTATAGTTCAAAACTAAAACAATTTGATGTGGGAGTTGAGCTGAGATACAGCGCCCCCTTGCGTCTGACTGACTGCTGCCGCGACCAAAAGTGCTGTCCCCAATTGTCCCCCCCCCCTTTTTTTTAACACCTTAACTGGATTGGAACAAGATCCTAACTCTGTGTTTGATCTCATTGAAAGGAGGTGGACTGGGAAGTGGAACTGGCTTTTGTGATCGGACGCAAGGGGAGGCACATCAAGGTAAGAGCGGCGACCGGTCGGTCGGTCTGGAGTAGACTCACTCACCATTTTGTGGCTGTCCAGGAGGAAGAGGCCCTCTCGTACGTGGCAGGCTTCACGGTGGCCAACGACGTGAGCGCTCGCGACTGGCAGATGAAACGTAACGGGAAGCAGTGGCTGCTGGGAAAGACCTTTGAAAGCTTTTGTCCCCTCGGACCGGCCTTGGTCACCACGGATGCCGTCGCAGGTCATACATCGCCCTTCATACTCTGTCCAAACTTCTTCTCCGAGGGCCCCGCCACCACAGAAAAAAAAATACAAGGATTCAAAGGCCAAATTGAAATCCATCTACTTTTATTTTTGAAATAGATCAAAACAAATTTGGCATGCTAACACAGACAGCCGTTAAGTAGGTGGCCTTCGGAGAAGTTTGTACATCCCAGAATTGAAATAAAAAAATGTCATCACCTCCAGATCCGCACAAGTTGGGAATTCGCTGTCTCCTCAACGGACAAGTGGTCCAGAACAGCAACACGGATCAGATGATCTTCAGGACACAAGCGCTCGTCTCCTGGCTTTCAAAGTAAGAGCAAACCTGCTTCCTTCTATCAAACACGCCATGGAATGTACGATCCCAAAAGCGGTCATGAATAGGAGTCGAGCTGGTTTCATCGCAATGCCGTAAAGCGCACAGGAGCCTCTGTTAAAGTGAAAGAAGCTTTAAATTCATGGGCTACATTAGTGCAAGATTTTGGTACGTGGTTACGTCTACTTAACTTGGCTCGCCGTCCGTCTTCCCTTTTAAGATTTGTGACGTTGACTCCCGGAGACGTGTTCCTGACGGGCACCCCTCCCGGCGTGGGGGTGTTCAGAAAGCCGCCGCTCTTTCTCAAGGTGATTTTCCTCGCAAAGATGACTACTGCCGTCCGTCAGCTGGCGGCCAAGTGCCCACCTGACCGACTCATTTTGTGTCTTCCAGAAGGGAGACGTGGTGGAGTGCCAAATCGATCAACTGGGCTCCATCGTCAATAAAGTGCTTTGAACGGAAATGTCGGCCGCTGCCTCCTCGTTGGATTGGAAATGTGGCCTTTTTACCAGAACCTTCTCTTAAGGCGGCTGTCGATGAGCCCGCTCGACCGTGTTTGACAACACCGGAGGGCAGCAGAGCTTCACGCCGTGAATG
This sequence comes from Stigmatopora nigra, assembly GCF_051989575.1. NCBI lineage: Eukaryota > Metazoa > Chordata > Actinopteri > Syngnathiformes > Syngnathidae > Stigmatopora > Stigmatopora nigra. The sequence continues at coordinate 278,559 of NC_135511.1, read as the reverse complement.
CCGGATGAAAAGCGCAATTTGTGGGGAAGGTCGGATTTGAAATGAAAAGAGCTCACATCCGATCCATTCTCAAATTGCCAGTTTAATAACCAAAGGCGGCCAATGGTCAGCGTGGGCTAACGTGGGAAACGGCAAAGTCAAAAGCTCACGTTGGAGGAAAACAAAAATGACGGCGCGGCTGATTGCGGCAAGCCGCCCTCCCGCGGCTTTATGCTAATGCTATTACGGGGTCAAAACTTGAAATCAATGTGTGCTAAGTGAAAAATCTCAAAGCAATTAACCCCAGGCAACTGTGGGAAGGGGGAACATCCTCCGCTTTCTCCAGTCCGACGCGCAAACAAACAAGTCAAAGTCCACGGCGATAAACGGCCATGTTTAACGTTCAAGGTGGAGGGAGGTACTGCTGGATGAACTGCTGCAGCTTACTTTGGTTTTCTGGCACCCGGTACAAGGGCGTCAGCCCCAGGAAGACTCCTCCCTCTTCTCCATTCTCCTTCGCGAGGACCTGATGGGGACGGGAGGGGGGCGCCGAGTTAGACCCCCGCTTTGAGTCGAGCCCAGAACAGCTTTCGCCATCGATGGCGTCCACCGAGCGTCGCGTCCGTCACTTGCGTGTCACTCACCCCCAAGTCCACGAAAGTCTCGACGGCGTCGGTGGCGGCCTCCGGCGAGCAGCTCTCTAGGAAACAGAGCGCGTTTCATTCAAAATTGCAGAGCAGACCATAACTCCCCTGACCCCTACCCCATCAAGTAAAAAAGGCCACCAAATAATGGAACAAGGCCATTATTGTGTAGAGACCGCTCCAATTTGTTTTCACGGTGGAGAGCTTTCAATGGGGGGCTGAGAATACATTTGTATGTACGTGCGGAGGTGTACGAACGACTGTTACACCGTTTTTTTTTTTTTTTAATTTTACGTGCTCACCGTATTGCCGTTTGTTCTCTTGGGCCGTCTTGCGCAGATGCGAGCGCAGCTCTGTCACAAAGTGGGCTTCTGTCCAGGAAAAAAAGATGGATCAATAAATATTTCTTGGATTTGCTCCTTTTTGTAAAATCTAGTCCACCGGTGTCAAAGTGATGGCCCCGGGGCCAAAATGTGGCCCGTCGCATCATTTTGTGCGGCCCGGGAAAGTCAATCACGAGTGCTGACTTTCTGTTTAAGACTCAAATTCAAATGATAGATATAGATGTGTATTACATGTCCTGATTTTCCCCCTTTTAAATCAATCATTGTCATTTTTTAATCCAGTTTTTAGTTCACAAATCATTGTGTAAAATCTAAAATATATATTTAAAAAAAGCTAAAATAAACATTGTTTTAGATCAATTAAAAAACGAATATTCAGGGCTTTTAATCCATTAAAAAAAGGGGAAAAAATCTATCTTTGATGGTCTGGCGCAGGTGAAATGGAGTTGAGGTTAAAGCGGCGTGCCAAGCAAACCCGAGTCCGACACCCTTGGTCTAGCGAGAAAATGAAACCTGGCAGAGGCGAGGCCAGACGCTCCAGGAAGGCGGCGGTCCAGCAAAGCGTCCTCAGACGTCCGGCGAGCATGTTGACCAGGAACAGCAGCATGTCGGGACACTGACTGGGACGGCTCATCTAGGAATGACACAAAAGAAAAGAAAAGTCAAAGATGGAAGGTCGCCCGCCTGATACTTATTTACGTCAGTGATTGCTGTCGTAAGTCACAGATACCCCCCCCCCCGAAAAGGCCATCCGTGCCATCCATGCCAATTTCCATGAAAAATAGCGCTCCACTTCTGAATATTACAAATGACTCAAGCACTTCTGGAACAAATTAATTCCGGAATGGACGTACCAATCAAGGTCGGACTGAATGTTTCTTTGTTTTCCAATCCTACCATTTTTAATAAATGTCTGGCACCCAATGACGTCTAGGAAATATGGCAATATGACCAGTTACGACGACCAGTCGGAACAGAGCGTCCCAAGTGTAGCCATCTTTTCCGTATTTGAACGGCGCGTGAAAGATTAAAAGGGCTATCTTTTGAACGTAAGCAGCTCTAAATGAAGCGCAAAATGTTCTCCCAGCCCAAATTTGGCGCTCTTTATGTGTCTTTCAAAAGATTTGGGTCAGAAATATTTGCGGGGCAAATCACCTCAGCAGGCTGGATTTGAATAACAGATGAATGGGCGTATTGTGACCGGGCGCTGGCTTGTCCGTGGCGCTTTCATCTTCTTGCTTTTTCCCAGCAAAAGCGTGGGCTCCCCCAGGGAATCGAGCGCGAGATGCGGGCCCCCCCCGCCATCCACACGTCCTCAGCCACTGTTATTAGAGCCGACAGGCATTTGGCTAATTGCTATTCCAGTCAGGCGCCGTGGCCGACGCATTTGCCGTGAGTCACGGGTGCCACGGAGCCTCCTCAAGTTGGGCGTCGGGTGGGCCCCCTCTTCTCGTCGCCGTACCCTCTCCCCCAGCTTCCGTTAAAACTGGGCGGACGTCCCACGTCCTACCTGGTAGAAAGGCGCCGCCTCCTGGTCGGAATGGCCGTCATCCGGCTGGTCCGTGGCCATCCAGGTGGACACTCTCTTTCTTCTCCTGGTGTCGTCCACGGGAATTTCCCCGTCGTCCTCGGAAAAAAGACAAAGTGAAAGGAGCAGTTCCGGGAAAAACTCTCTTGTCTTTTGTTTAAACAGTCAAATTTCAATAGGTTTGAAATTCAAACAGGATCATTTTCTACGGCAAAAGCTCCGGGAACTGGATTACCGTCATTTCCGGACTAAAAGTGGCGCTTTTTAATGGTTTGGCGGTGACGAATACTCAAGTGCAACCTCCATGATGTTTTTTTGTTTTTCCCACTCTCTCTGTTTTTTTTTTTTTTGTAGACTATTTCTATCCAAAAACCTGTTCTGTTAACAGATGCCGCCGATTCAGCCTTTTGTTCAATTCTCACTTGAACGCAGATTTGTTCTTGCTTTTTGATCAAATACTAACAAAAAAGTGACTTATATATATTTTCCCTCTTGATGGCGTGGAGTGAAATGTGCAATGTCTGTGCATCCACTGACGTCCCCATGAAAAAGCTGTCTTACTTCTTTCTGGATCAAGACGCCACATCGCAGCAGGCTTTCCACGGCATCCAGCGCAAAACTTTGAGGAGACTGACAGGGCTGTGGGAGGAAAAAAAATGTGAATAAATGAGGGAGGCAGGTAAGAAGAAGCAAACATCTCATCAAGCCCAAAAAGAGCAGTCGAGGAAGACAGGTGAAGGGGGGAGCCCAGACAGCCAGGCGGAGCAGACCCCCCCCGAAAGCAGATCAGAGAAGACCAATCGGCCATCGGGACGCGCCAACCAGCCAAGGATTTTTTAAAACATTCTTTTTTCCTTTTCCCCCCACCGAGGCAAAGGCGGAGTCACGTCGCTGCCGGCGGAATGCAAAAAAAAAAGAAGCTGACATGAAAGGTGGGCCGACGGAGAAAAGAGGAACGTACGCGGCGCCCCCGGAGGCCTCCGCCGACTCGGCGTGACGGACGGCGAGCACGTCACGGCGGCGGCTTCCCGTCGGCGACGCCGACGGCGACTCACCGGCCGGAAGCCCGCGGGCAGGAGATGGCAGAGGCGGAGGGCTCTCCGGTTCAGCTCCGACGGGGAGAGCGCCACGTCAAACTCGGCCCGACCTCTGACCCCCCCGTCCGGCGTCTCGGTCCGCGCCCCCACGTCATGCAGTGCGGATGACACGGCGCACGCTGGCGGGGGGAGGGAAACAAAATGGCTTCTATTGGCAACGGTGGTGGGAACAAAAAGGTCAAACAGGTCACTTGTAAAAAAAACAATTTAGATGGATGGACAGACGGATAAGGTGGCTTCAATTCACGCAACGCTTTCCTTCAGTCCGGAAACACTTCCTTGGTATAGTACGGCAAAAAGATGGCGGATCTCTGCCCATTGGAACATGGGGAGATTATTTGCTGATTATTTGCTCACTGGAGTGAGCGAGGGATATACACTGTCTGTCTTTGGGCGCCACAATGGGAGCTTTTAATGAGTTCTGACGCACCAGCCAGACCAGAAGAAGCTTTGGCGCGTCGTTGAAAAGGAGGCACCGGAGAAAAGGACGCCACGCTCATAAAAGAAGGCATTAGCTGTCGCGGGCCGCTGGTAGACTCCACTCCTCCGGGAAAGCCAGAGTAATACGCAAGTGTTTGGGATTAAGAGCCAGAGCAGATGGCCACGCTGTGCGGACCGAGACGGAGAGCCGGCCGCACAACGCCGCCATCTTGGCTCCAATTGTGGCCGGCCAAGTTGCAAGCGGGTCACTCAAGAAGAGGCTGAAAAGAAGAGCTGGCCCTCAAAAGGAAAAAGCACTTTTCAAAACCAAGTCCAAACCAGAGACGCTTTTCTTCCAGCTGCCGCTCACAATTTCCTCCAACAAAACAACGGGAAAGCCAATCTATCGGACGGGCCAGGCGGGCTTTCTCCGACATCTCGGCGTACTTGGAGGGAGAGACGAGGATGGCAAAGGGTCAGAATTGGAGACGCCGCTTTATATTTGACATTTAAAGTGCGCCCTTTGGTATGCCTCGCTGAGTTTAGGAATTCCAGCGCCAAAAAATGGCAGGAGGTGGTCAGGCCACGCCTCTTTATTATTTCATTCATCAAAAAGATTGTAATCTTTTGATGAGATGCACTTTAAAGTGTCTCATTTCCCTCTGTTGATGCTGCACGTGGCTTCAACCAAATATTCTTCAGGGGGCAGAAAAAAAGAGATCATGGTGATAATCTGACTAGATTTGGTTCAATTTTGCATTTTCATCCCTCGACGTGGCGCCAAAGCCCATCGAGGGATTCTGGGCTAGAAAAATAAATGTATGGATGAACTTGCTCTAACAAAGGTCTTTGACCAAAAAGCTGATGGGTGGCCTTCGTTTGAGTGGAGCAATTTTTCAAAATATGGCATTTGAAAATGAGCACGCGCAACCGTTGCCTCCCACGGCGAGCGACTCCGAGGCCGGAGTTCTGCCGTCGGAGCCAAAAACCACGTGGCCCTCTCGCCTTCGCGTGCGTGCGAAATGACTCACCGCCGACGGCTTCCAAAATAAAAGCGCGGGTGACCATCTGGGCCCGCCGCTCCAGCTCCAGTGTGGCGTCCGGCGTGGGACGGGCCAAAATGAAGGGGTCTGGCCTGGGAAACAAAGACAAGTTGAGCTTCTCGGCCCCGTTGGCTCGCCTTGGCTTTACCAAGAAAGCCACCTGGAAGGCGGCGGCGCCGTCGCCGCCATGATGATGAGGTTGGGGGCCAGCAGCGCCAGGGACGTGTGGAGCACCTGGGCCAGACTGCCGCCAAATCCCACGTCTTTGTCCCTGAACAGGAGCTCCTCCGTGAGCCAGGCCACGTCTCGGCACAGCAGGGACACCCGGGCGCCCGCCTGCGGACGGACGTCGTTGTCGTCGTGGTGACGGGCGGTTCGCCTCGCCGACCCGTGTGGCCTTTACCTGGCGGTGTCTGTAGAGCAAGAGAGCGGACAGCAGGCCGGTGGACATGACGGCCGCGCAACAACTTGCGGCTGAAAAGAAACAATGACATCATCCTGGTCAAATGAGTGCCTCTCCACCAGCATTTTTCCCATAAATGTGACCCCAATGACGACATTCCTCACAAATACATGAGAAAAGATTATCAATAATATATAAAGAGAGAAAGTTTGGAGGTGCAAACTAAAGGGAATTATTAATTTACAAAAAATAGAACCCGAAGCATCGTCCGCGTGTGGACTAGCTGGCAACATTCAGCCGTTTTGTTTGTCCATTTTTGGTACCCGACGTGGGCTTCGCTAAACGTGGCCAAAAGTGTGAAAAACACGCTTGAAAGCGCCACAACATTCCAAGAGCTGGCCAGGATTCATTTGGGGAATATCATCTCTCACTCACAGAAGATGAGATGGACGGCCACGGCGTCACTGGGCCGGCTCTCCCCGCCGTTTGGCTCCGGTCGCCGCGGCGGTGCCGGCCACGACGTCCTCCTCTGCCCCAATCCGCTCTCGGCGCTGGCTGAAACAAGCCTGCGGACGGAAGACCAAACGTCACAGTGTCACTGTTTGATAATACTGTATACATTAGCGGCTCAGGGGTTAAACATTTCTTATCATTTAGCGGCGCCCCATATTTCCCTGGGGAAAGAGCGGGTCGGAAAACAAACTGGAGCTGGCCCGCCCGCCCGCCCGCCCGCCAGCCGCCCGCTTGGACCGTGGCGCTCTAATGGTAAACAAGTGCCCACCGGCGGGGAAACAATGGCCAGAAAAGGGAAAAAGACGCAAGTGAGCAAAATCCAATGACATTACAGTGGGCCGACGAGCAGCGTGGCTTTGGTTATTATTCCCGGGAGAGCCTTTGATTCAAAGCTCATTTTCCCCCGACGCCACCGTCATTGTACTCTATCAATAGAAAGAGAAAGAGAAAAAAAGAGATATGGAAATGCAGATAATGAAAGAATACTTGGCTAATCAGCAGCGCTGGCTGAACTTGGCCCGCTTTCAACAAAAAAAACAGCCGTGGCCATAGTGCGCTACAAAAATTGTTGACGCTGGAAATTGTCGGGGGGAAAGATCCGGAACGTCACCCCCTCCGATGAACCGAAATCGGAATTTTTTAAAGAGGGAAACGATGACATCAAATGCTAAACCGCGCCGCCACATTTTTAGGGAAAGAATAAAGTGACCTGCGCTTGAGGATGGCGGGCTCCAACAAATCCTTTAGAGAACACCATTCATCCATTCTCCACCTGCCTGACGTGGACATCTCCTAAAAGTGGGTGGGGACAAATGCGCTCAATCAAAACAAACGCTCAATTTGACATTTGAAATAGGACTAAGTCTCCAAGATCCAGAGATACATCACCCAACGTTTTATTCTATTTGTAATGGAACTTGTTGAGGGATGAAGATAAGCGAGAGGAACCGTGAGTGAGGCTCTTAAAGGACACTGACCCGGAGAGAAAAGGCTTGGGCCAGATGGATCCGCACGCTTCCTGCTTCCGCCTTCTTCCAAAGTCGAGAGAAGAGCCGGCGCAGCCGAGGGCCCGGCTAAACAGATGACAAGAAAAACAAGAAGAAAAGAAGAAAAAGAAGAAAAAGAAGGCACACATTTCACTGATTTCACGGCGGTGCGTCGCATGATTGTGGGAAGACAAAAAAGAAAAACAGCAAAAGCCGCCGCGTCTCAATAAGATCTTTGTGTTTGCTACTTTGTTTGCTATTAAACTGAATTAGAGGAAAAGAAGGATACGGCCAGGAACTTCTTTTTGGTTTGTTTGTGGAACTTGGCTGAAAGACACCCCCACATTCTCAACAATGGAAAAAGCCAATCGTCATCATCACGTAAGACATACAAACGTTACCCAATGAGCAATGACTTCCCCCTGGGAGTGGCAAAAAAGCCACCCCAAGCAAGCACTTGTTTACCTGCACGTGCGTTTTGGGGACACCTTCGTAGGCGATGCCCACGGGGACCAGACGGACATCGGGGACGTCTCCGTCCCGGATGAGCCGCCCGACGGCATCCAGCCACTGGCGCCCCCGGCCGGACTCCGCCGAGATCCCCAAGCTCAGGGATTGGCCCTCGGCGAGCAGCTCACGTAGCAGCTAAGAGCAGTCGAGAAAGAAAGAAAGAAAGAAAGAGCGTCACAACAAAAGTCTGCAACTGCAAGGTCGCCGGAGTCGGAAGCCGTTAGCGTGAAAATACCCGCCACTGCCGCCACTGCCGCCACGGCCGCCGCGCATTTTAAGTGACGCATTAACCAAATGACAGGTCCAGGCCAAGAGGGGATTAAAAAGAAAAAATGTTTGGGGCACCACAGGAACCAGTGCAAACTAGATGAAGCATACTAAAATCTTCAATTTACTTCATAAGGAACAATATATGCCTATCAAGATTAGCCTCCGCTACCCCAAAAGTGTCCCATTGAAGCTCAAGTCAGACTTACAGAGGTCATGACGGGGGCGTACAAAGCGTCCGTTTCTGCTTCCTCTTCGCTCGCCGCGGAAGACGGCAGGAGGATGGCGCCGATTTTCTGGAGGACCATCCTGAAAGGACAAACACGGGCTTTTGACATGGAATCTTGGACATTTCCGCGACGTCCAGACATTGGACATTTCTTGAAAAGGACTTTTGGGTGGTTTAAAGGCGGGTCGTCGCAGTACCTGAGGAAGGAGTTGGCGACGGGAAAGGGACAAATGGCGTACGGGACTCTCAGGCCGTTGAAAAAGAGCGCCAGGGAGAGGACGGCGTTGTCCAGCGGGCTCTGACGCACGTACACGTACACCAGCGGCGAGCCCTGCGTAGCAAAACGGAGGCGTGGGCATCAACGATGGCTCCCGTTGCCAAGTACTCAAAGATGCGTCATCCGGGAGGAGAGGGATTATGTTTTGGGGGGCTTGGGGGGGCTTCGTGCTGACACAAAAAAAATGAATTTCTGAAGAAGGTTCGCAAAAGGCAAGGCAAGGCCCGCTTACAGGAATCAATACTTGAGAAGAAGAAAAAAGTTCTCAGGTGGGCCGGACTGGTTTTTTTTTGGGGTTGCTCCAAAAAAAATTGACCTGCGGCTGTAAGATGAGCATTCACAGCCACTTTTAAGACGTCTATCCTGTACCTTTTGGGGGGAATTTCCCACTCGGTTGCCGTCGATGACAACGTATTGACGGCAGGGAGGGGCAGGGCCAAAGAGCCAACGTGACTGCGGATGAGAAATGGAGTAAAGTGCAGCGGTCCGACCCCCCGGAGCGCCCCACGCGTTTGATACCCCTGATTGCACAGTAGTAGTGAGTCAATGTGATTGTTGTTTTTGTGTGTTTGTGTGTCGGTGTCAGCACAGCATGTAGAAATAGTAAGAGACACGCTAGCTTGATTGTCAACTTAGGCCTTTCTTTCTGATTAGTGTTAAGGAAACAAAGAGCTAATTAGTGCTGACTTGATGATCTATCCACAGAGAAATAAAACACGGACATTTTAATGAAAAAAAAAAAACAAGCAAAAGGCTAGAAAACAAGCAAAGGGGGAAATACACACTTTTTTATATGGACTCGTTAAGTACTTATTGTTGTGCTTTTTAGGCAGCTCTCTCTCTCTCTCTCTCCATTTTTTATGGGTTCGTGCCAAGAGTCAAATCTCCGTTCGCTTCATTTGACGTCTGTAATTTGGTTCAATTTATTCCATTTGGATACTGCACTTGATTTTTTGAATTCCCTCCTTTCCTTTCTGTGGTTATTTTGTTTACCAGTAAGAAAAGCCCGCATTCCCCACTAGCTCAATAATACATAATTGATGACATTTCCTTGTTGCAAATCCTGTTCAAATATCACCGACTCACTCATGTGGCGTACGTACCACGCAGTCTTTCCTATTTCTATTCTTTTTTTTAAGGAAAGGTGATAAAATGTGCTTCAAGTTACTTGTTGACGCAATTGAAAAGTTCTTCTTTGTGTGTTTGCGTCGTTATGTCTTGATGACAGTGCCCCCAAGTGTCCGGGGTGCACGCGCGCGCACGCACACACCAACAGAGAAGCAAAACGGCAGTAAAAACAACAAAACCCATTTTAAGGGTCTGTTGGGATAGCTTGGGACTAAAGTCGTGATACTTACTAAACACCAACCAAAGTACACTACATACTACAATACTTTTTTTTCCTTTATATTCTTCCTTTTAACAGAGCAGAGGACGTAATTGGCTGCACTTCTTTACGCCGAGCTATTCATTAGTTAAAGGCACAGTTAAACAAGGATTTGTTGTTAGGGAAACCTATTCAAGACCTAGAAATCAAGTCTTAAATAAAAGTCGTAAAAGGATCCGTAAAAAAAGAAGGGAGGGAATTCAAATCTAATTTAGATGGAAGCAACATTTGATTTGATGAGGGGCTCTTAAAAGAGAGGGAATTGCCAAGGATGAATGAAGCAAACCTCACAAGTCTCATTAGATGGGACACGTCGTCATTTGAACCAGCTCCAACTAATGCCTGACTGTTTATGATCATGATCGTGATGAGGAGGAGGATGAAGACGTACCTCTCGCGAGGCGGCGCGCAGAGCCCTAAAATGATCCAGGTTGACTTGAACGCTGCCAAAAAGCCAGGAAAACATCTTCATGGAGGCCCAGCCTACGCACCTAAGGCACAAAAAGAGGACATCAAAATGAAAATGAAGGACTTTTTTTTATCCAGGTGGAAGTGTGCTGACGCAAGAAAGGCAAAAAAATGGACAAAACAACAGCCAGGGCTGCAAATAGGGACGCAGACACCATAACAAAGGCTGACTCACACATTCAAAAGTTGGTTCTCTTTTTTTAAAAGTATTCTATACTTTAAAGTGTGAGACGGGTGTCCAAAAATACTTTGGACTGATGTGAATTGCTTGGGAAATATTGTTGGGGATTCCACGTGGCTCGCTCACAAAATTGAACGTTACTCGGAAAAAAACCTACCGTAAAAAGAACGGGGAGATGCACGTGTTAATGATGGGGCGGAAGAATGACAGGGGATGGCCCTTGACCTGGTCCTTGACCTGGCCCTTGGCTGTTTTGACTTCCGCTGAAAGAGCCTCCCTCACGCTGAAACACAAGAAGGCCACAATTCAGCGATACAGTAGCAAGGACGGCGACCATTTCCGGCCAAAGAAAGGCTTAGCGAAATGCTCCAACTAAGAGATTATCGCGAGAAAACAATGCAACGTCCGTCCGTTGCGCGTCCATCTATTCCCGTCACGTCTCTCGTACCCGTGGCTCTGGCAAAGCCTCTCCTGGCGGGCCACGCCACGACTGGGATAAACGTCACGGGCGCACACAAAGAGGACGCAGCACATCCTCCGCACCAGCCAGCCTCTGTACCTGCGCCACAACAAAAAGGACCACAAAAAACAAGTTTACTGTGTGAATACCATTGTAAAACAACGAGAAGGAAACAAATCAATGGGTCTGGATCCCGCCTGGCGAGGCAAAAAGTGCTCGCCAACTGGCCATCTTCCACTTTTTACCTGGTGTGACTTTCGTTGACGGAGAGGATGTCGCAGAAGCCCAGGTTGGCACTCTGCTCCGACTTGGCGTCTTGACGGTGACGTGCCTGAAAGAGACAAGGACGCCAGCAAAAATCAAATCAAATGCATGCTATGGAACATTCCAGAGGAACCGGGCGGGACGGGAGCCACGGCGTCTCCTCGTCCAAGTACAGCCAAATCTGGTCCCTATGCCACCTTGTTACTATGCGACGGGTGGCATATTAGGCAGAATTGACTGCCTGGCCGACAAAGACATCCAGTGGTGGACCGGATTCCCAAGGTGAAGCTCACCAGACTGTCCGGAGTGCAGCGCTGGCAACACTGGCCCACCACGGGGCGGAACTTGCCCAGCACGGGCGCCGGAGTCATCCTTAACGAAGGCGACAACTACGGGAGGACAAAAGCGAGTGTGGATTAGAAACGTAAAATGTACGGCACGATCGTCATGCAGCAATCAGTACGTTAGCGCAGTCTCAACTATTCCGGAAAAGGCCACCGTGGCTGCGTGTTTTCCTTTCAGGCCATCAGGAGGACATCTTTTGGAAAGCCAAACCCTAACCCTAAATCCTTTTCATCATTCTACTGGCTTGACAGGTGCCTTTAAATGCTCAAGTACAGAACGTGGCGAAAAAAACGGGGTGACGCCTTCACTTTGAATAGAACGGCCTCATCAATCTGGTCAAATCCATATCAAAGATGGGAAAAGGAAAGAAGGAAAGACAGCGGGAATGGGGGAACTCCGAGGTGTTCTCTTTTCTGGGACGCCAGCAAATTCACGGGGCATATTTCCAACAAATGTTTATTAGCCGCTACTCCATCACCAGTATTTGCGGCTCAATTATTGGCTTTTACGGCGGCGGCAGCTCCTCGGGGAACCCGAGCGCTTGGAAAAAAGTAGTCCAACGTGCTAAAGCCCACACTAAGACTACACACGGAATAAAACGGGCGGAAGAAGGTTGCCGCCGGAGAATACAAACGTCGTCTGGCGGAATAGAGAGAGAAAAAATGGCTGGTGTACCAGCGACGGTCTTACCGCGGGTCTTTTGCGCGGAACGGCCACGCCTGCGCTCATCCCGCCGTTCGCAGCCATGTTGAAGCCACTTGGACGCCGTGATCTGCTGAGACAAAGATGGAGATTTCAAAGCCATGTATTGAAATATGCACACAAGAAGAGAATGTTGGCCTTTTTCTCCACCATCGATTTCGGATTTAGGAAGTCTTTGGGGCAAAATTGTTCCGCTTCATTGAAGCCGTTCGCCATGTTGATTAATATCCCGTTATTCAGCCTGCAGGTGAAATAAAAACGGGTTCCCCGGAAGAAGCCAAATGGTTCTGCCGAGTCGCCTCAACAATACAAACAAGCGAGATAGCATATTCTGGGCGCCTTAAAAAATGGTTTACGAAATGGATGGGTAACGGAGATGACGTGATGATGCTTGTCCGATCCTTAAAACCAAAGACATTTCTTTGGTGTATTTATTCCCGGCCATTCTCTTCTCCTCCATTACTTGGCAAATTAAAACCTTAATCTTGGTGGGAGCTCCAACTTGAAATTCCCACATTCATTGGCAATTCCAGTGGGAGGGCGCCAAGTCAGCGCCGCCGCTAAGAGGTGCGCGGGAATCGGTCCAGCTTTGCCGATGGCGGCCGGGCCCGTCGCTCGGTCGGAGGATACGTGGCCGGCGGCCGCAGAAGCAGTCGGGAGAGGGAATAAAAATCCAAATTGCCTAATCTAATGGCCTTATATAATCCACTTGGACGGGAAAAAAAAAAAAAACACAAGCGTGCAAAAATGGCAATAAAGTGGGCTATTTCCGGGCCGGAAGCGCCCATCTGCATTTGCCTTCCGACAACACTCCAAAACAGTACAAATAAATAATCATCCCACCCAGTAAAAAGAAGGAGGAGTATTAGTATGGTCCCCGTGGGATATTTTTGCATTTGCCAGTGCCGTCCGTGTATTCCAGAGAGGAAAGAAAATGGCCCGTACAAATGCCTTGAAATTGAGCTCATTTAAATCAAGTAATTGAAGAGGGCCAGTGGCAAAATAATGGGACGACTGGGATTGAAGGTGCGGTGACAAGTTCCCCCTCAAGTAAGCAGTGAAAAGCCCCAGAAAGTAACAAACAAATATATGAAAGAATAGCTTTAGTGCAAAGGAATCAATGTGGCTCGGCTCCGGCAACTGATCGAGTGATTGATTCTTGTAAATTTGCGAGGGGACCCAACCAATGAGAGGCATTTACTGCAGAGTGTTGCGTGTCGACGGCTTAACGAGTCCCGCCTCGCTGGCAGAACGCAAAAGTCCATCACGTTGACGTATGTCTCCGTGGTCTTTTCCACCAGCTCAGCGCAATTTGCGCTCCCCGTTGCTTCCACCAAGGAGGAGGAAAAGACCCCGGGATACTTTGAAATACCCATCATTAGATGATTTGCTCCTCATTCGCTGCTAGTCTGCGTTGCAAAATCCAAATAGCAGTAGCTACAATATAATTCATTTCTCAAAATGGTGGCCCGGGGACCAAATGTGGCCCGCCGCATCATTTAAGTATATTCAATTTCCTGATTTTTTCCCCCTTTGAAATCAATCATTGTCATTTTTTTCATCCATTTTTTCAATTGTACACCAACGGCAGCGGCGGATAGCTTTTGCTTTTGCTTTGTATTCTAGGAGGCCAAAGAGTAGCCACGAGTGGATGAGTGGGTCGAGCCGGAAAATAGAAGCAGGGGAAAGTAAAAAAAAATAATAATAATAATACAAAATAAAAAAAAAAATCGAAATCAATCAAGGCGAGAACGAGGGATTCGGTGGCTGACCCGGCGAGCGGCTGAACAAGCACTCGTTCCCACTCCCGGGAGATAAGAGGAAGCGACGTCAGCGGCACGGCACGCCACGTTGACCCCACTCGGTCGAGTGAGCGTTCACAAATGGTCCACGCAAAAATTCAAATGACTCAACGACTTCACCGACAAAAAGTTGAATCCACAAGTCTTGACAAGGCAAATGAGCAACTTGTCACATGACCTGACATGTCTTCAAACTAAACATTGAGGGGGGTCTGCACATGGCTTCAATGAGAGATGGGCTTCTTCTTGACTTTGCAAATGGCCGATTCCCGTCCCCTTGAAAGATCGGAGTGAGAGTGGAAAAGACTCCCAAGTCGAGAACGGCACCAGAACCGGGCGACTTTTCCACAAGTTTCGAATGAAATGGGTCGGCCGGCCATTTGTCGGGCGGACATGTGAGGGTCATTGGGAGGAGCTCATTAAAAAGCAGCAGCCAGTTGACAGGGGTCACGGCTCCCAGAGCACCAACGCCGTTCGCACCCATCTGTTCCCATCCGGAAAAAAAAGAAGACAAGCTGGATTCCCTGTCCGCAAAGAGCACCAACAGATGACCTTTCTCCCAGTGGCCACAGAAAGAAGCGTGGTGGGGTGCACCCCGCCCGTCCCGCCCGTCCCGCCTCCCCACGGGAACGCGTTCAACTCTGGTCAAAGGCTAAAAGGGGCCGGCCGGCGGATGCAAAAGCACAGGCATTCTTTCCCAAAATAGTCAACGACTGGTTGGTTGTACGCGAGGTCAAGGCGCCTGGAAAAGACTCTTTTTACATCTTGTCAACAAGTGATAGCAGCAAGGCCTATTGGACAAAAGACATTAGCATAGCCAGCTATCCGTGGAGCGCCCCGTGGTCTGGCTAATAACAATAAAGCAAGGCTATCTCTGCTACTATGGTCCTTTAGCATTTGCGCACGATTCCATTTCCGCGATGGAAACGGCGTTCCGAACGACGCCGCTCTCTGTGGTTTCTCCACGGCGCTTCTGCCGACGTTTGGCCTCCCAAATGAGCACGGAACTAGGACGCCATTTGACTTGCCTGATGGAATTCAGCGTTTCGGCAGCCCTCAAATTGTACACGGCGGCGGCGGCGGCATTTACTCGGGCTTTATGGTTGACTTTGTTTTGGACAAGCAAAGACAAGTCCCTTCTCACCGAGTACATTGTTTTTTTTTCCCGCCCACTTGAAATGACTTTTCTAAGTGCACACGGAAGGACGGCGCAGACGGCGAGGCAATCCATCCCGGTGGCAATTGTCTTGTGTCTCTTGACTTAAAACTCCTCAGCGTCCGTCCACTCCTTATGTTCTTCTTTTTGTTGTTGTTTTTTTTCTGCTGAATTTTCTCTTTCCTTCTCCACATTTGTTCTCCTCAAGTCAGGGTGATTGATCCGCTAATCGGCCGTGCTTTTGAAGTGGCAAAAGAGGCGAGGGCGCATTAACAACAGCCATAAAACTAACGGAGGCCGGGGCAATAAACAAGCGGCGTGCGTGCGTGGCCTTAACGCTGCCATTGATAGAAATGGAGGCGGGCATTTATCGGGGTGGAATCTCATCCGCCACAGTCCGTTCTCCAGTCCCGACTGAAGAAAGCCAACGGAAATGGGTCCGAATAACGGCGAGATTTCCCCGCCGTGGCCCAAAAAAAGCTGAGGGGGCAGAAAAAGGGGCGCTAAAGGGTCTCTTTTCAATAGGCTTCAACGCCTTTGTCTCAGCACATTTTTCTCGTTAGCTCTTCATCGATAGACTTGACTTAGTCCTGGCGGGGAGTCGTCGTCCTCCCCGATCCATTTCCATTATTCATCCGTTTAATCCTACGAGGACGGCTCTTAAACATCCAATCGTATTCCAAAGATCCCGCCAGCCCGGGCTTCTGCGGCAAGGTGGAAGGAGTTCAACCAAATTTGCCTTCTTTGGGCATTTTCAAAAGCAAAATTAGATTCTATTTACGAGGTGAACAAACAATCAGTACAACAGCGCCATCACTATTTTTGCAGCTTTTTTGACCCTCTGTTATTGGGAGGAGCCGAAATCTAAGACGCTGGAAAATGGTCACATTTTTTTTAATCAATTTATCTATACAAGTTAAAGGAGAGCATAGTGGGTTTTGACAAAATAGAACACTTTTCTTAGTTTTTTTTTTAAATGACAAAAACTGTGTAGCGCTCCTAGATGAGTCCCGCCCACAAATTGCACCATAAGTGGATTGTGATGCAGCCGACGCGCTTTCTCGTGCGATCCGTTTTTGTCAAAGCCAATGCAAATGTGTCGCTTGAGCGTTTAGCGGGCTGCTCTTCCGATTAATCAAAGTCCCCCCCCCCCCCCCCCCCCTGCCGCCACCGTTTCATGAAAGAAGGCCCGTCAAAACCTCGCCTGCCAGAAGGTGGATCACGCCACTTGACATTTGCGCTTACCTTCGTCAACGCCGTTGGGGAGCGAATGCCACTTGGAGTAGGCCGACGGTTATCAGACGAAGCAAAATCCCCTGGATGGAGATGACAAAAACAAAAGAAATGCTTACCCAAGTGCATGCTAGTAAAACAGCAAAAATACAAATAGGAAGGAAGGAGAGAGGGAGAGAGGGGAACATATTTGGATCTCCAATTGTGTCTTTCTTTCATTTCAGGAAGAGCCTTTTTCTGTTGTAGCAAACAAAAAAAATGTCTCAAGAGAGTCGTTGACAAACAGCCAATGGCACATTCGGGACGCGGCTAGCGTCAAAGTAAAAAGTGCGCTTTCTACCACACTGCCACCTGCTAATGAATTCTCAGTTTGGGCACGACACATGACGCACGGCGCACGGGACGGAGGGAGCCAGCCGAGCGTAGCGACGGGGGGATATAGCATCAAACAGCTGGCCGTGGCACGTAGCTAGCTAGCTAGCTAGCTAGGCAAGGCGCTCTTCCACAGCTCTTCCATGAATCCATTTCTTTCAACGCCTGAGCTGCGGTTTCCCCAGAGGTCGCCGGGAAATGACCTTCGTGTGAACACACATACTTACTACATGGACAAACAACGTCTTTTGACCACTAAAGTCTCTAGAGACACTACAAAAATATAAAGAAGCGTGCGGTATGGCGGTTAATGCGGACCAGAATGGCCGCCATAAATGAAAAAGCGCCAAGTAGGATCACTCCCATTACAACAAGTAGTTTTTTTTTCCTTCAGAGCCGAGAACTAGTCACAAGATTACTGGAAAGCCACATTTTTTAAATGGGGTTTGGGTCAGGGTTTCAGACTGGGAGGGGAGAACAGCGCTTCTTAACTTGATGTACTTTATCAATCATCTTTCAAATCGTACGTCAATGGAAGGGTGACGAAGTTTGGGTGCCGTAAATGTTCTCGCCGTACGTTCAAACATTTCAAGGCTTATTTGAGGATGTTGCCGGAAGACGGACATGAACAAAAACGCCAGGAAAGTAGGAAGGCCGGACTGAGGATTGTCATCCAGTAAAAAAAAAAAAAAAGCAGAAATATTCGTGCCAAAGAAGCTCTAGACCTTCACACATTGACAAAAAGGCTGAAACTTGAAAAAAGTAACAAGTCATGGTCCTAGACTTGAGTTTATCATAAAAAACAAACTCCCCAAACTTTTTCTGACATTATAAAAAAAAATTATTCAGTACATTACGAATTCTGCAGTCAGAAAATAAAATGATGGCGATGGATTTCACCGTTCAAGTGGAAATTTACATCAGAAACAAAAACAAATCGGAGGCTCGACTTAGCTTACTTCGGGGGAATTGTGAATGAATAACGATGCTAATCACGATGTTCCTCCGGGCCACTTGGTCGGAATTTTGGCGTGATGCAATTTTTTTAACCACAAAACTGGAGCAATATTGTGAAAAATGATGTCTTCTTTCCAAGCGAGGACGGACGGACGGATGGAGAGAGGACGCCCCCCCCCCTCCCGTCAAATGCATTTTACATGGTGGAAAAGCCTGAACCCCGGCCGGTCAAGGCTATTATTATATCTTTCTATTTGAGCGCCAAAGAGCAAATGCATACAATTTCCTCTCTCTAACTGCCGGGGTCAAGCCGTCGGCGCGCAAAATATCAGCGCCACGGCGGCGCTAAAGTGGCCGCCGCACGCCACTCCATTAAACCGGGACAGAAAGCCAGTCCGCCGACGGTCGGGAGGACGCCTTCCATTTATCGGGGCCTCTTCTGACCGCCGGCGAAAACAGCGGCGAAAACAACCAGCCGCCGTCGAGTGTTTTGTCCGACAAAAATTGGAATACTCTGACTTGTTTGCTAGCAAAATGAAGTGCTGGCTAAAAAAAATGTTTATCCTGTGGTGTGAAAAGGAAGCCAATGTGTCCGTGTCTTTCTCCGGCGGGGGTCAACGGGCCCCTGAGCAAAGACGCGACCTCCGAATTAACCCCCATTAGGACTTGGCGTCTCTTGCCCGGAAGTTAGATTGTCTCGTCGGAACGCCGTTAATGCGCCGATTAGGGAGGGCTGTGAAAAAGCCAAACAATTTGCCCGCCCGTCCGTCCGTTATAAAGTTAAGCAAGAAAGCCTCACGGGCATTTGTCACTTGTCTGATGTTTATCTAACAATTATCCGGAAAACAAACGACGGGGGCTCTTTTGTCTCTGGCAAAAATACTCGCCTCTTTTGTCATTGGCCTTTTTTCTTTCTTTGTTTGTTTACGTAGGCATCCATCTTGGAGAGAAATGGATCTGGCGACATTAACGTTAAGAGGAAATGAGTTTCTCTGATGAGAGGACATCTGCCTAGTCCAGTGTAAAAGTGTTTTGGAAGGGGGGATCAATACAGAAATGATTGTAGACGACGTTGTACAGCTCATTCAAGAGGCGTGGCTCAAGTGGCCTATTGATTTGTTTTCAGGGTTAGGGAGCAAAAAGATATGACCAAAAGGGTCACAAGTTCTCAGAGCACCTACAAACATTGCCGGCAAACGTAGCTCCGGCCATTTACGTTGGAGTGGACGGATCCTTCTCCCAAAGACCTAGCTCGCCTCAGGCTGTCCCGTGGCCCACAAAAAATGGCGTCCAGACAGATGGAGGCTAGATTTGTGGGGGTCGGAGTGAAAATCCGGAAGCCCGCGGGCCGGCTCGGCTCTATTTGCCACGACCGCCGCCGCCGCTGCCGAGCGTAACCACGGAGTGGGAGGAAGTGGTGGGCGTGACCTTTGCACAAGCAAAGCACTTTCCATTTTCATCTCTGTCTGAGTGTTGAAAGCTTTGGCGTTAAGGTCAAGTGTGCCAGAGAATCCTATCGGGCCGCCTCCCAAAAGGCACCCCCGCCTCGGACAATTCTGCCCCTAAAAGGCTACCAAAAAAACGTTTGTGGGGGCCGAGGCCCGCTTTGAATATTTCTAAAGCATCGCACGAAAAAGTGCCAGGGTTATTTACGCCTCGTCGAGCTTTGAATTTGGACTTGTAAAAGGCCCATTCCAGAGATTTATGTCGGGATGCACTTTTACGAGCCGGGCCAATCCCGGGCCAATCCCGGGCCAATCCCGGGCCAATCCGGGGCCAATCCCGGGCCAATCCCGGGCCAATCCCGGGCCAATCCCGGGCCAATCCCGGGCCAATCCCGGGCCAATCCCGGGCCAATCCCGGGCCAATCCCGGGCCAATCCCGGGCCAATCCCGGGCCAATCCCGGGCCAATCCCGGGCCAATCCCGGGCCAATCCTGGGCCAATTCTGCAAAAGAAAAAATGTCAAGGCACCAGGAATGAAACAATCCTTTATGGTTGATCATCTGGAGCGGAAAAGGCATTATTGACAGATCCTTTCATTTGATGGGAGAATCCCCGCCCAGTGCGCAAGGATGTCAACTAATCCATTAGTCCGGGCGCCGCCGTATCATTTCTTGTGCTGTATTAATGTCGCTACTGTTTGCCGGGTCACTTGACTACTTTCATGTTTTTTGTACTTGAAAAAAGAGAAGGAAAAAAATCCCTTTTTTACTAAACTAGGTTAAAGATCATATTTCTATGATACCTAGGGCAACTGTCTTTCTAAAAGTTTGCAGAGTTGCATTTGGTAAACGCAAAATGACTGTCGTGACGACACACTTTTTTAGATTTTAAACTGGCGCGTTGGCCAAGTGTTTTTTTCCGTCCAAAAGCAATTTGAATCCAATGGCAAAGCCCACAGTTGAACGGCGCTCCTTCAGACCTACTTTAGCGGTCGGCCGGAGAACGAAATCTCGGGCCAATTGGGTTTTCGGGCCAAGTATTCTGCCGACGTTTCTACACGTGGCCCCCAGTCTAATTCCAGGGCCATTATATTTCTTATTACTCGTCCGACCGGCGATGGAAAAAGCACAAAGTGACATTTGTCAAGTCTCAGGCAGACGTGGGACAAAGAAAAGTGAGAGCGACAAAGAAGGAGAAGATGGGGAGGTGCGGTGCAAAAAGACCACTGGAAGAGGCCAATCTCCACGTTTGAAAGACACTTCTTTCAAACGCCCGTGACATTTGAAAAGGCCACACTTCCCGAGAGGCACCCACACTCCCTCCATTAAGACCGGGGTGTTCCGCGTTTAGACTTATCCGGAGCTAGGGATGAAAACCAGATTATCGCCGCTGAGTAGGAGCGGAGGGCATTACAATTAAGCTATCTGTGCGTTAGTTCAAAAAACGTCCTGCGATCTAGCCAACAAAGAACAGAAAGGAGGCGTCTTCAGAGGGTCCCAAATTACCGAAATGGTGTTCAAGAATGTGCCAATTCACCCAACCGAGGACCAAAAGGCGTGTCTTCGACGCAAGTTTACGTCTCTCCGCCAAAGAGCCGTTAAAGAGCCGTTAAAGAGCCGTTCAAAGTGTCAAATCCCATGAAAATTGATGGTAGCCAAGTGTTAGAACTTGACGGATGGCCAGACGATGACTTGCACAAGTCTCCGGCAAACAAGTCTTCATTCATCCCGAGGAGGTCACCCACAGCGACTTTACCCCAAGGCCAGCCCGAGCCGTCCAAGCCAACGCCGCCACCGCCGCCGCCATTCATTCCCAGTCAATGCCCGCAATTATACCCGAGCGAGCGGCCCATATTAAAGTCGGATCAATCTGGACGCTTCATCACCGTTGCCGGCGCTAGGGGCCATTGGCGTTTGCGCCCATTTAATGGCATTGAGGAGGGAGAGAGCGTCCGTGCCACCGGCAAAAGCCGCTCACGTGGCCGCGGTGTGACGGGCCGGACGCCTAATGGGGACCACGTGAGCGCCGCCGCAGCTTTCATTACGGCCCGACTCCCGTGACCGTCCGGCCCGGCCGGCGTGTTCTTAAAGCGCACCGCCGGCAGGTAGGTAGAATGGGCGGCGTTAAGGCGCGTGACGCACTGTTGCAAAGGACACGCACGACGGCTACAAGAAGGAAATAGTTTGACGCCCTCGTGCTCTGGAGCCACAAGCCTTTGACCACGTCAGCAACAAGCATTACATCATCTGTGGAACAAGCCGTTTGCCTTCCACATTCATCACATCTTCAATCAAGCCATCCATCAGCATATTGTGTCAAAGATAGTACGGCGGTGGAAAAAGGGTCAAAGGGTATTTTCATAAGAATGGAACTCACAAGTTGAAAAAAGACGACTATTATTCGGTTGGCCTGTAAAATGTTGCACAACTCAAAGCAAAAGCAATTTTCCCACAGACATTTTGTTTTTCGGGCTAAGAGTTTGGCCACTAAATATCTCATTGGGGTCACGGGGGGTGCTGGAGCCTATCCCAGCTGACATTGGACCAGAGGCGGGCGACACCCTGAATGGTTGGCCAACCAATCACAACAAGACAAACAACCAATCATTCCTAGCTAGGAGCAAAAAGTGGAGTACCCAGAGGAAACCCATGCAGGCCCTGGAAGAACATGCTAACTCCACACGGATGGACACGACCTGGATTTGAACCCTGAGCTGTGAGGCCGACACGCTAACAACTGGCTAAATTGTGAACTGTAAGACTTAAGAGCCAAAGCTATAGAGATTTACGTTGCTAGCATAGAAAATATGCAGTGTCACGAGAGAAACGACGTAGTGACTTTGGCCTGCCTTTCACAGTACTGGCCAATCATTTTGGGCAATGCAAGAACGCAATCCGGCAGGATTTTGGGCCGTTTCTGGACACCGGGCGGGACGTCGTAAGGCGAGGCGTTCTCCGAAAAAAGATTTTTTTTTTTTTTTTTTTTTTTTGCGGTCTGAATGCAGTCAGAGAGGAGGTGTGACATTGGCATTCTGCAGGGAGGGAGACGCAGAGAGAATGAGATGTTGTCTTTTGCCATCACAAGGCCGACCCAAGAAGCCCCAAGGGCTTTCAAATGGATCACAGGACCAATTCAATTACATTTCTGGAAGTCATTTGAGAACACAAGATTTATCTCCAGTTAGTACTAGCTGGCAACCGTAAGAAGAAGAAGAAGAAGCCTCCCCACCCCACCCCTTTCTCTTTTCTTCACTTATCTTCTCTTCTTTTTAACACAACATATACACTTGTTTCCACAAAATGTTGGATTCAATGACATGCTGACAATTACAACGGGAAACTTTCAAGGATATCTCATGACTTCACATACTTGGGAAGCGACGGCTTAGACTTTGCCTCCTTAATCCATTTGACTGGAGGAAAGGGGCCATTTATTTGTTATTTAAAGCATTCAAACTCAAAAGGAACAAGGCCCTTTCCTTCTGAACGCTTGCTCTCCATAGCCCAAAAATGTGGCCTCAGAACAAGTGGACGTAGCGTCCTTGAAGCCCAAAGGAAAATATAAAGCGGCCCAAGGAGATGTCCACTCGCTCCATTGCTTTACCATCGAATATTTAACCGTTTCGGTCGACGAAAACATCCCTAATTCAATGTAAACGCCAGGGCCATATTCCGCGCCTACTAAAAGGATGATGCATGGACGCAGTCGCCGCTCAACGTGAAAATTTATACGCCGTGTCGGAAACAATAGCGCGGGATGGCCGGCAAACGAGTCCCCGGCGCCCCAGTGTACGGTTAAATCACCATCGGGACGAGAAACGCCAAAAACAATCATCCATTTGTCATGTGAAAGGAAAGCGGTCGCAGCCTGCAGCCTCCGTCCGTCTCACAACAATTGAATTAAGTCAAACTTCTGATATTACATTTCTTGGCCAATTGAATCAGAGCCCAACAGTGGCAAGACAGAAAGAAAAGAAAACCTTGGTAATTGGGGGAAAAACAACCTTATCACATCTTACTGGGGATTTTCTCGAGACGGCAGGCCAGGTTTCCGCGCCCGACGACTGCTCCGTCACCCCCGTTCCGATCCGCCACCTTCTCGGGATGGAGCCAATACGAAAGAATGAGGCTTTTCCTCATTTGATTTATTTCAGGAAGAAGCTTTATTGCAACAGCCGGTATTTCTCTGAACAATTTAACCCGGTTAGCTGCCTTGTTAATACGAAAGTGCCCCCCCCCCCCACCATCACAAAAACAAACAAACAAAAGTGCCGCCCGTGGCTTCCTACATAATAACGTCTTTACGTGCCGCAAAACGCGTTTCACTTGGGCGCCGACAATGATCTTTGGTGCCAACGCCGTTTGGCTCCAGAGGGGGCGACAGCGAGAGGCCCGGGCCCAAAACGGCGGACGCGGCAAACGGATAAAAGGATGGCGAGCCACGGCCGCTAAATTGAAAAGACAAATAGCCTGGCGGTAGAAAAGGCACGATATCCCCGAGTGTTTACACGGCCGGGATCCGCAATTAAAAATGCCAGTCCTCCAGGCCCACTAGGCCAAATGAACACCGGGCTCTCCTCTCCGCCGCGGCGGCGGCGGCCACTCCAACGTCAAGTGGAGCAAAACAAAGGAACAAACAAACAACGGCGTCATCGCGGGCAGCCGCGCTCCGCCGGCGAATTGACGTCAGCCGACCCTCGCCGTGCCTTGGCTTTTATGCCGGTGGAACGCGGGTCGCGGGCGTCAGAGGCCGGAGGTCACGTCCGCCTTTGCGCATACGTCAAAGCCCGTGCGAGTCATGCCACTTCACTTAAACAATCCGCTCCTACTCCTACGCCGCCGCCCGCCATTGCCCACATCTATTATTGACTGTATGCCTTTCCGCTTTAGGCTCTATACTACCTTCATCAGACGTTGCTTTGTTAGGTGGAGCTTATTTTTAATCGCCGTACTTGAACGACCCGTAGGCGCACAAATGAGACTGGACACGCACGAAACGGCAAGACGACGCGGCCTCCGATACGGTCAGTTATTTCAAAATGGAGATAGACTGATAAAACACTTCAGAAAATGTATTTTGACATCTGCGAGTGAAAAGAGAAAAAAAAATGGAGCGTATCTGGCACAAAACGTGGAAAAAATGCTAATATGGGAGAAAATCCAGTACATAAAAGCCAAAGGCATGCATGCATGCAGTGGGAAATGGAATTCATCCTCACGAGTGTTCCCTCATAAACATCAGTAGTCACATGGCTTGTTCCCTCATCACACTCAAGCGACCTATCTTCCCTCTCGTAATGGTTGGAAATCCCTTCCCCGCACGGTGTCGCCAGGGGTGATGATAGCCGCCCCCCCCCCCCCCGGCAGCCCGCCATGGCCAGCCAGATACAATTGTGGCTGTTCTTTCTGTCCCCAAAAAGCCTTTTTTTTCTCCTTCCGCGTGCAGCTGCTGCATTTTCTGAATAAACAACACATTATAAAGCACCTCAGTGGGAGGACGCCAAAAAAAAAATCCTATCTGGCGCATTAAAGCCCTTTTCCAGGCGCCAAAGACACTCACTGGCGTGGTGGAGCATTCTTCACGTCCACATGGGTGGAACAAGACCGCTTGTAAATAGATATGCAAAAGAGAAATATACGGAAGAAATGGTCACAGAGAGTCGGCTTTCATTTTGGAAGAAAGATATGCCTTTCACCCAATTTGCATTGCACAGGATTTTTTTTTTTTTCCTGAGACAATCAAATGTTGATTTTTGGCCGTCTTTTGGATGGTGTTAAAGAGAAGGGAAAAACAAGATTTCTTTTCGGAGCCGTCTTGGCCGGCTCATGTGAGAATATAGCAGTGCCGGCGAGAAGATGTATGGCTGCATTAAAAGAGGGGGAAAAAAAAAGTCAAAATAGAATTTGCCTGCAGCCCGTGCCCGTGGCTTATTGAAAGACATGGCAAAACAGACTTGGCTGCTTATGGACTTTGTCACTTGACCGGAATGGAAGGAAGAGTCATCGGCAATACCAGCAGAGTTCCTAATGTCATTTCTTTTTTTTTTTATTTGAACGATGACGCAATGCTACCTTATCAGCCCCCCGGGATAGTGGCCAGTCATTGGTTAGTACTTAAACAGAAGATGACGATAACGACGACAGGTGGCATTTTGACAATGCAGAGTTTTCTATCTTTTTTTGGAAAACAGCACCGAATGAAGAAGAAAATGTCATTTTCCATGATTACAAATATGCTGTCAGCGGGTGCGCGCGTGTGGCCGGATGCTAATGTCGGCGGATTGGGCCAGAGCGTCGTCCGTCCCCTTAAGAGCACTTGCACGTTACTGTGCAGATGCAATCTTGGACATATATCACGCGTTGCGGCTTGACAACTCTTGACAAAAACACTCGTGAAGCGCACCAATGATGTATATGTGCACTCCACCGACACTTGGGAAGATGCAGCTTGTTAGCCAGTGGCTTGGACCAAACGCTTCTATTTATCCTCCACCTTCTTGTAACACCTTCTTGAATAAAAAGAAAGCCAAAGCCGCTCTGGCCACCACCACGGCTATTGAAACCGTCGCCGTCCGTCCGTGGTGTAAAAATGCCACATTTGGAGACGCTACGTTACTAACGGCCCCGTCCCAAAGGTACCCTTTCGGATCTCTCCCCGGGCCATTAAACGAGCGTGACTTCATGCTTACTGTATATTCGGGGGAGCACTTTAAGATGATTCAAGCTGCTTTTCCAGCAGGAAGCCGCCATCACGAGAAAAAAGAAAAAAAAAGGGACATAAAGTCATGCAGATCAGAAAGAGTCTCGTCTATTGCCCCCGACGCCAGTTAAAATGTTCCATTCCATAAACGAGTACGAAGAGAAGCCTAAATTGGGGCCACAACGTGGCGTATAGTCAAAAGCAAAGGCGGCAGTGTTTTCACCAACCTTGTAATATTCCAGCAAGATAAAAATGAGAGGCAGCAGAAGCAGGCTTGACTTTCACATCTTTCATGCAAATTGGAGCCTCAATTTCCTAGCTAAAAGGAGAAGACAAACAAAAGTCTGGACTTTTTTTTTTTTTGCCTTTAGAGCCGCCTCATCTGTAAAGATGAGCGTTTTGTGTCTTTGTTGACGCTTTGCCGGCTTTAAAAAGAGAGTTTGCGGCTCAAATGACCGTCACATTTTGTGCCACAAAGTTTCTGCTGACAGAAAATGTCATTTTGGAATGATTATCATTGACATCATCAGTTGTCGTCGTCCTCTTTTCAGATGCCCACATGCCACTTCTCAAAATCATCACCAAGCACATTTTGGGGCAGAAATGGCTATTGCGCATCATTTTGCTGAGCACTGCTGTAAATGGAGCGGTCGCAAATCAGTACGACGGTAGTATCGATGAAACCGGCCCACGACGAAACGATGGGACGGCGGTATTTCAAGGCGGGCGTTTATATCTGTTTCCGAGGACGACCCGCCCTCCCCCCCTCCCTCCCTCCCTCCACGTGATTCACGGGTAGACGTTGGGCCACCAAATTGCCAATGAAACACAAATGTTCCGCTTCACTTCAAGCCCCACTTCCAAGGCGCAGGCTAGCTAGCGAGCTAACCACATAAATAAACCCGCCCACTTTTTACTGCATAGTCGATGACATGCCGTATTTTTCAGACTATAAATCGCACCCGAGTATAAGTCGCACCAGTCAAACAATATACAATGAAAGGGATTTACTTACTGGAGGGCCATATTTTATCTGATCAGAAACCAAGAACCAAATATATGTTAAAATAAAAATAGCAAACTGGAGAACAACAGGCAAAGTAGGCATCTGTTAAGGTACCATAGAACTATATCCTTAAAAAAAAATCAAAATACAACAAGATGTCAGTGGTCAGATAGGAAAAAAATATATAGAATACGCACTCGAGTACATTTTGACTTGTAGTCCAGAAAATGTGCTACGGTATGACAGGAAATAACATTTCTTTAGTTAGTCAAATGTGATAAATGATACACTGGGGACGCCCGTTTCTACGTATAATTACACAGTGGTGGACTTTTTATTTTGTTTATTCAGTTTTCCAAGTTTTATGAAAAGCGAGCGCAATCGAGTGACGCGCAAACAAAAATGATTAGTGTCAAAGTGCATAAAAAATCTAAATTTATCTTCCATATTTGGCTCTGAGAAAGAAGATGAGATGGAAAGCCAGACATTTTCTAACGGTCATTTCTAAGGAAAGAACTGAGTGGAGACACTTGTTTTCTGATGAAAGAAGGAATCTAATCTCTCACTTGAGCTTGGCAGGAGCACCACATCCGTAACACACAAAGTACGGACGTGGTCCACATTTCCACAGTCATAACACACACAACGTTAATCAGCAGTGCAACACTTTCCTATTTTTCTTGGATAAAAACCTGTCATAAACTGATTGCGATGGTTTTGAGTGGAAATAAAATGGATTAAAGCAGTTTAATTAATCACCCCGGAGGGACAAAAATGATTTGTCGGAAGAATATTGAGTTAGAAACTGAAAGTAGTCATGCTACATACAATTCAGAACTTCATCCACCAAAGTCAAAACTTTACAGCCTCTTTCTTATTCAACAAAATAGATAAAAGTTTACAAACTTGTAACTGTACATATAGCTAAATATTACATGTACAAACATAAAAAAACATTCTATAGAAAGAGCATATTTCTCCAATTTGTGCACAACTATTACTGAAGTATTCACAAGTGATGACAGCTTAACAACAGTAAGAGTACTTTAGTTATTCTTACCTTGTTCTTCACTTTCTGAAGGACTTTGAGGTCAGGAAAGACTTCGAGGTGCGGAAGAACTATTAGAAAAGAAACAAAGACATGTTATGAGCACGAAGTTAACGGATAAAAAAAAAAGAGAAGCCCCACAAATGTGCCATACTTGTTTTTTTTTTCCTCGAAAAGTTAAGGAACCCCTTCAATAAAAGTTCATACCGTTTGTTTGAAAACGCGGATAAACTTGTTGGTTTTAATGTTAGTCCATAATGATAAAAATGCGCACAAACGAATTAACAAGTTTGTGAGTCGGGATAAACACTGTTGAAAAGGGTGGTCATTGCGAGTGATGCTAACCGAGCAGCTATGCTAAGGTTTAGCTCATAACTCCACGAGGCTTACCCGTCACATTCAGGCACATTCAAGTAATTTCCCTCGGTGAAAAGCGTCTTTTAACAAAAACCTTTGACTGTACCTCGGTAAAAAAAAAAATGCGTCTCCGTCCGTTGTTGACGACGAGCACCGCTATGACGTCGACGTCGAGGCCGGCGTGGACCGCCTCGAACTCGGCTAATCAAGTCTCTTCCCTCCGCACCTGCGATGCCATTCGTCCACTGTAAAAAATAAACTTTTTTTTTAAAGCGATTCACTTTTGATCTGCCGAAACCGAGTTCTGATCCAACACGTCGTATTAACGGCAGAAAATGCTTTTCCTTTTTTGACCCAGTATGAACCAATCTATAGCCATCAAAGTCTTATTAATAATTGTCCCTCCGCACCTGCGAATCCATTCGTCCACTGTAAAAAATAAACCAAAAAAAATCAACAACAAAAAAAGCGATTCCCTTTTGATCTGCCGATACTGAGTACCGATCCAACACGTCGTATTAATTGCAGAAAATGATTTTCTTTTTTTTTTACCCAGTTTGAACAAATCTATAGCCATCAAAGTATTATAAATAATTGAGGAGATTTTGATGGATTGACTGAGCTGACGTCACTATCTTGATCCTTTTTCAAGGGAGTTCTGACCATAGCCGTAGTATATTCATTTTCATGAAGTGTGTGGAAATGGGGGGTATTGGTTGGGGTGGGGTGCTAAAAGGTCAAAAGCTGGCCGCACAGCTCATTTAGTCGAGAAAAACTCTGCTTTGAACCAGATTAAAGGTGCATTTTAGATGTCATGCTATTTCAAGGTAAAGTTTGTCCGCGGATGAAACCTCCTCCGCACGTCAAGTACCATAAATTGGCGTAGATAGACAGTTGTGTTTCATTTTAGTCAAGCGTGCAAATATTTTTCTTCTTCTCCACATGTCAAAATAAATTTAAGAATGTGATAAAGGGACAAAAGAATGAACAATTGTGAGAATTTTGCTTCACTGTTGTTTCAAATCAACAAACAAAACATTATTTTTCCTTTTATAAATGGCACATTGTCCAAAAATGTTTTTGTCTGTGATTATTTGATTGTCACTATACAAAATATTGTGAAATTTGGAAAAATATAAAAATCTACACATTTTTTAAATATGAAATTCTGTCTCAAGTGTTTTTGTAAAGGTGCCCCGAAGCTCCTTTTCAAATGTTTTCACTGTTTGTTTGCTTCATGAAATAGCGCGTGTAGCTTGCAAATAAATCTCCTCCTGATGGCGGCGGATGTGGTCAGCACTGGGCTGGGCTCAGTGCTCCCTTTGAAAATGGCCAAAAATGATTTGTTTGCCACATCAAGTTATTATCCGTCCATTATCCGTACCGCTAACCCCGCTGGGGTCGCGGGGGAGAGCGGGCGGCAGACCTCGTGGGCCGGCCGCCCAATGGCGTGGCGGCATTTGGATCACAATAAAAGCAGAAATCGGGAAGGGTGGCATCCAGGTTGGCCGGCTCATATCACGTTACAAAATGGAGGCAGACATCTTCTGTGTGAGATTGAAAGCACTTGTAAAGCACTCCACTAATTGGATGTTGCTGATTTCAAAGACTCATTCCCTTTCCTTGCCTAACCCGTTTGAACGTTTACAAGGCACGCTCCTCCACGAAATTTCGCCGTGCTTTTTCATCAATAAAATGACAACGATATGAAGATGGTCTGTTGGATTTGTCAGGAAGCCAATTAAGTGTCATTGGGATAATTGCTCTGCGTAGAATGTATGATAAAAAAAGGGCGTTATTACGTCCCATGCTAAAAATGAGCGATGGCAAATAGCCAGATTGAGTGATGAGTGCTAATTGCGGCCGTGTGTGTGTGCGTGCGATGGCTGCCCACTACCAGCCAGCCAGCCAGCCATCCGCACTCCTCAGTGGGATCAAACATGTGCAGCAAACATCAGCACTTGCCTACAGAAATGGAGAAAATCAAAGAAATGGGAGATTTCCACAAACACCTTGCGGGGGACAAATCAAGAGCCTCCTCTATCGTAATTAGGCCTCTTTTCCTCTGGATTTTTACTTCATCAGCTTTTTCTTTCAAGATGTCTTTGAGCCTTTGCCATCCAATAAACATCCTTTTAGAAGAGTCAAAATCCGGCAAGGTGTACTGCAGGCTTAGGGAACCTACGGCTCGGGAGCCTAATGTGGCTCTATAGGTGGGGGCCAACCTGTCAGTTAATATTTGTAGTTTTGAATGCACCAATAGGAGCATCGAGTTGTTGACGCTACATCTAGCGTCGCTTTGATGCAGTGGTTAGCAAAAATGTTGTCAAAAGAATTTTGAGACTTTTTCTACTATAAAAGGGTGAAATGAGCAAAAAAAGGCACATACTTTTCATGTATTTTAAATTCAGAGTGTAGCTCTCAAGGAATGATATTTGAAAATATTATTCTCTATCAAAAAAGGTTCCCAAGCCCTGGTTTAGTGCTTCACTCGTGGGATCGACAAATTCAGAAAGACTATGTGAGGGCTGACTGTTTGATTTTATTTTTATTTTTTTTGTTTACAAAGAAGTATGCAAGACAACCGCCTATACACACACACACACACACAGCCAGAAGGATGGTTGGAGGAAATGATTGGACGCTCCAAGTGCCAATAGATGCCAATTTGATGTCAGCCCATTGTCAGCTTTCATTACGCTCCACGTGGCCACCCGTGGCCATCCGTCGCAATCCGTCGGCGCTTTAGAAGCAATCTGGAAAATTTCACCGCTGTCAATCACCGGCAACGTTTACTCAAATTGAACACGGCATCTTCCTTCTCCTCGCTCGTGGCTCGCCTTCCCGAACAAGAGTCAAATTCGTGGCGTGGACGGATGGGAAGCTGTCTTACACGGCCCTACGCGACCCTTCTGTCCACGAACGCGGCCAGAGAAATTGCCTTCGCCTCTACTTTTATTGGATTATACGTATAGGCACAAGAGTGGTTGTCCTCACAATTCCGGGGTCGTGGGTTCGATCCCAGGTGGGTCCTCACTTGCGCGGAGTTTGCACCTTCTCCGCCCTCGGAAAATGAAGGAAGGAATATTAAAACAGAGTGGATCGCCGCTTGGTCTTCTGGATTTGGTATCAGCGTAGGAACGGAAAGCCACATTTTTCAATGAACTTTACGTGAAAAACATTTTGCGACAACCGTGCATTTAGTCATTTGAAAAGAAATGTGTTGATATTTTCTTGTGCAGCCCTTGGCAAGGACATGGGCCTGCGGACATTTCTTACAGCGCTCTCTGCAATACTTGCATGCAATTTTCCATTTGGCAACAATTTTGAAGGATTTCTGCGAGCAATAATAATACCATTTCTTACTTTCTTTGTTTTGAGAGAGCACAAGACTCTGCTGTAGCATTAAAAGTTAACCTAGAGTGTATCCTTTAACTGCTGCCACGACAACCGGATACGATACACACCATATGTGCTCATCCGCATTGACTGTAAGTGAGCCACAACTCTGAGCTCGAAAACACAATGGAGGGCGTACGTTGCGTGACTTGGTTCTTTGGAAGAAGCCACGCCACCTGGAAATGGCGTAACGGCAACATTTGTATTGATTTTGTTTTTCAAATGTAGTAGAAAGGAGAAGACGGCATCCCAATGGCGTGCGCGCGCAGCAAACGTATCGTATGCGTGACCGTTAGCACCACGACTGCTCATAAATGCCTCTTTCTATTCTATTCTCATCTGCGCCTGTTAGTCACATGTGACTGACGACGATTGGGTTAAGCGCTTCCCCCCCGCATCCGTTAGTGCGCATCCAAGAACTCGCAGAGCGTGTCTTTATCAGATGCTTCTTGCCTTCTTCCCTAGAAAATGTGATGACTTTGGAGTTAACGTTTTGATCAACTTTCGAAACTGGAGAAAAAAACACAATGGGCCCAAATTGGATGTTCTCACCTCCTCTTAATTATATAAGTTTGTTATGGTAATGAATCTCTTCATATATACATCATGGCTTTAATAATACAAAATCCCAAAAGGCGGCTTTGTGTTGTTGTTGTTGTTTTTTTTTTTGTCTTTGGCTCACACGTTTTCCAGAAGCAATTCGATTTGAAACCTTTGCATCCGTCCACGCATTTCGGCTCTGTTCTTGGCTTGGGATTTTGGTCCGCAAAAGAATCCGGAAACGGAGCCAACGTCATCCGGCGCCGCCATGCTTTTTCTTTTGTCTTTGTTTTGGGGAGATTTTCTTTGTGCGTTTATCTCATCTCGACTCGTGGGTGCACCCGCCTCAACGTGTGTGTGTGTGTGTGTGTGTGTGCAAGGAAGCTAATGTGTTAGCGTGTGGCGCTGGCTGGCTGGATTGCTTCCATGGCCACACACACACAAGCGCGCGTACACACACTTTCCCTGTTCCATATTCCATTCAATGCAGCAGGCAAGAGAATAAGCAGCTTAGGGACACATTTCGGCCGTGCAAATTCCCCACGCCGTAAACCCCGGCGTCTCGTCTCGGAGAACGTACGCCTTTCCGTCCTCCGGCGGCGGCGGCGCAGAGACTGCCAACGGTGAGGCTTCTCCTTTTGGCCGCTGGCGCTCTCATTGACGCTGGCGTAGCGAGACGCAAAGTCTGAAAGACACTCGGCTGCTTTCCAAAGAAGTTTATTTTGAAAGAGGGCAGTGATCACAGATGGAGGACGGACGTCCCAAAGCATGTCACCGTGTCACGGCTAAGATGGGGGAGATCCCCCTTTTCAAAACAAAGAAAAGCGCCCAGCCACCCACAAGATGGCCGAAAATCAGCAGAAAAGCGGCAACCCATTGGAATACAAAAGCAGACGTGATTGATTTTGCCATCTCACAGATATAGGTCATGGAACACAACAGTGGTTTGGGCTCATTTGACCAAAACGTGGCCAAAAAATCTGACAAATGCGCTCACCCTAAAAAAAAAAAAAAATCCCCACCGCCGGGACACTTCCAAAGTCCGCGTGATTCCGTGTGGCACAAAAGCCCGTGTTGGAAATCAATAAGGCTCTCAGATGGCAGTATACAATCTTTTTACCCTGTGAGCCAGCAATCCAATAGCGGAATAAAAGCACTGCCATGGACCAATAAATACAGCAGAAACATTCAGTAGTTGGAAATAAATATACGAGTAGTCTTTCTTACATCCCGCCGGGCCCTCCGACCCACGCTTTTTTTAAATGGCTGTCTTTCCGACGTGGATTTGGGGGCCAAGGTTTTCGGGCTCACGAAAAGGCTTGAGCGGGAAACTTTGGTCTGTAGCCGCCCCCCAAAAAACGGCCCAGTCGTACTCCAGTTGGAAACGGTCGCTTTCCCCCCCTCCCCCGTCTACCGCCATGCCACGCTAGAGCGGGCGCAAACCCGGACGTGGAGCGCTAACACATTGTTTCTCCACTTTTAGCCTTGTGTGCTTAACATACAGCTGGCCTATCAGTTCAAGTGGCGTGTTGACGTATTTGCCTAATGAACGCTGGCCTCCTCCCTCCCACGCACATAGAAAATGTCTTTGGCTTCATTTCTTATCCTTTTTTTTGTTATTTTTTGTTTTGATCCAAAAAATATGATCATTTCCAAAGAGTTTGGGAGAGAGGATCAGACCCACGCCGCCTTTTTACACCAGAAATGCGTCTCCGGGCGACGGGAACACTTCTGGAAGGAGGACATTTGCCAAAGCCGAGCCAAAGCGCCCGCCGCCTAGCCGTCACGTGTCCGGCAAAGTATCTCCGCGCTTGATTATGGCGGCTCTCCGGCGCACTGAACAATGAGACAATAGGTGGCGGCCAGCCCTTTTTTTCCCACACGCTCCATGAAATGTGTGCGCCGCATTCAAAACACACGTGTTTGGTCAAGGAAAGGGACAAAAATACAAGATGGAGAGGAGCCCGCGAATAGTCCCAAAAGAAAGTCTCGATGGCCGTTGTTGTTGTTGAAACGGCGGCTCGTGGCCGTTGATGACTCAGTCCGTCTTGACCGTATTTTCCGCCCCGACAAGCACGCGTTTGTGTCCATGTCAATATTCACGTGTACAAGTATGATGAGCCGCCTGGAAAATCCCAAGACTATGGCAGCGCTCTAACAGAGTCCAATGTCCCGGATATAACACATGTGCGTGCGCTGAGTCCTCCCTGATTGGCGGCCTCACAATGTGCCTGTTTTTTTTTTGTTTTTTTTTTTTTGAAGGGTCAGGCGTTTTGGGGGAATGATCTGGAGTTTATGCTTGACCCGTCCCGGAAAATGCTGTCCAAAATACTAGCGCGTGAAGGTCCGGTGCTCGCAAAAGGCATCCGTCCGCTGGCCGTCTCCTCGGAGAACGTGGAGCCCGGAGCTAGGCTAGGCTCGCGGCGGCGGCGCTGCTAAAGCTCCGGTCAAAAAGGTCCACGCGGCCGAGCGCCCTAAAAGAAGGTCCCCTTGGTTCCTCGGCAGAGAATCTTCTTGAAGGCCTTCCTAAAGTCTTTGTTGAAGATGGTGTAGATGACGGGGTTGAGGCAGGAGTTGCAGTAGCCGATCCAGAAGAAGAAGGTGAAGAGCGGCGGCGGGATGGCGCAGGCCTCGGGGCACACCGCCTGCAGCGAGTACGAGAAGAAGAAGGGGAACCAGCACACCACGAACACGCCGATGACCACGGCCAGCACGAAGGTGAAGCGCTTCTCGCGGTTGACCATGGCTTTGCGCCGCGCCGCCCCCGGGTTCTTCTCCATCTTGGACTTTCTGCCCGGCGCCAGACGCGCCCCCTTGGGGGTGCTCAACACGTCGCGCTGGCGCTGGGCGGAGGCCGGCGAGCGCGCTCCGGCGCCGGAGCCCCCGCCGCCGCCGGGGGCCCTCTCGTTGCTGGCCTCGCTGTCCGTGCTGGAGCTGTCGCCGTTGTTGTTGTGGGATTTGCCCCGTTTGGGACGCCCGGCCTTACGCCAGGCCGAAGGGGCGGCGCCCTTGGCCCCCTCGGCGGAGGAGGAGGGCTTGGAGGCCGGGGAGGCCCCCTCCTCCCTCTCCTCCCCCTCCTCCTCCGCCGAGGTCTTCCCGGCGCCGTTGGCCCGGCGACCGGGCCCGGCGGGCGTGGCGGCCGTGGAAGGGCCGTCCTTGCGGGGCTCCCCCGGCGGGCGGCGCGTCCTCTGCTTGGCGATCTGGTAGATGCGCACGTAGACCAGGATCATGATGAGGCAGGGCGCGAAGAAGGAGCCGATGGTGGAGTAGAGGATGTACCAGCGCTCGTCGTTGAGCGCGCACTGCGGCCCCCGCCGGTCGCTCAGCTGGCCCGCCTCGCTCTTGTTCAGCGACAGCAGCGGCGGGAAGGAGATGACGGAGGAGATGAGCCACACCACCACGATGGCGCCCTTGATGCGGCGCGCCGTGCGCTGGCGCCCGTAGGTGACCCGCGAGATGGACAGGTAGCGGTCCAGCGAGATGGCGCACAGGTGCACGATGGACGAGGTGCAGAAGAGCACGTCCAGGGCCAGGTAGATCTCGCACCACAGCGACTTGAAGTACCAGTAGCCCAGCAGCTCGTTGGCCAGCGAGAAGGGGATGATCAGCGTGGCCACCAGGATGTCGGCCGCCGCCAGCGACACCAGGAACAGGTTCTGCGGGCCCCGCAGCGAGTGGCTGGTCAGCACGGCGATGATCACCATCACGTTGCCCACGATGGTGAACACCACCATCAGCGTGATGGCCGTGGCGAAGGCCGCCGTGGCCTCGGGCGAGTAGGGCGCCGGCCTGTGGACGCTCTGGTTGCACGGGAGGGGGACGGGGACGGGGACGCCGCCCGCCCAGCTCCCGTTCCAGGGGCTCGGCTCCAGGGAACATCCGCTCTCCTGAACCCGGGCCATGCTGTGCTATCAAGCGTCTGCCTGGGGGGGGGGAAATAGATCACGGATTTAGTCTGGAGTCAGAGTCAGAATCGGAGTCAGATTCAGAGCCATAACCCCAGCCCCCCGCCCAATATCACTAAAATTCAGCCTGGGGAATTTGCATTGACTGATTTTTCACTTAGCGAGGAGCCATCCCGCCATGCACTCCACTTTTGGTGGAGGCCACAAAGACGGGTCTTTCCCGTCTGAGCGTTTTTCCGCCCCGTCGCCGGCATTTACCTCTCTGTGTTTCTCCCGGTCCAAACGTTAGCTCCCTCGCATCCTCCCCGACGGAGCTTCCGAGTCCATGGTAAGCTCAGCGAACGCGGGCGGCCGTGGCGCTCTCTTCGCCGCCTCTCCACGGGGAATCCGCCGCTGGGGAAAAGCCCCGTTTCCCCCGGGTCATAGTTCACCTTTTCCCTCTAAACAGCTCAGGACTCTTTTTTTTGGGGGGGGGGGGGGGGGCAAATGTTTTCTTCCAGGTCCAGAAAGAAGGAGGCTATGTCGCCAAGTGTGGGCTTAGGTGGTGTGGCGCCGCTGGCCAGTCCTTTTAACGCAGACACGCCTCATCGGGGAAAAGAAGAAAAAGTGAGCAAAGCCCAAAGTTGCCAATGTTTGAGCAGCTGGCTCCAGAAGCTTCCGTCCATCCTTCACTGGCAAACGTTAAAACGGATCCCGACGCGTCCGTCAGCGCTCGCTCTTCTTCTTCTTCTTCTTCCTTCCACCGGCGCCTCGTCAGCTTGTGAGGCGCATCTTTTCCGAGAAGCGGACCTGAGTTCGCTCTCCTCCCATCTCTCTCTCTCTCTCTCTCTCTCTCTCTCTCTCTCTCTCTCTCTCTCTCTCTCTCTCTCTCTCTCTCTCTCTCTCTCTCTCTCTTTCTCCCCCTTTCTCTGGCACTGACGTCAGCGCGCAGCTGTGGGCGTCACGGGATTGCGACGACCTCAAACGGTGACAATTCCAAAGGAGCAATTGTGATCTCCCAGTCACGACGGGGTAACGGCGCATCGAGCCGCCAATCCACCATTCCAGTACAATTGATCCATTTCCGGATGACCAGTCGTAGGTGGAAAAAATACCTTTGAAGGGTGGCAGAATATACTTTTTTTTTTTAAAGTACATTTTGAAACATAAGAGGAGTGCACATGATTTTTTACATTTTCACTTTAGCACTCTAAAGGAGTTTTCTGGATGTGTGTAAGTGGCAAAAGTGTGGGTTGTTGAAAGAAAAGAGCCATGGTGTTCCCTGGGAACTCTGGCGAGTTCCATTGAGAAAGATGGATGAAGGCACTCCTTCACTCCTCCAACGTCACACGGCGTCTTTCTTGTGACTTGACCTTTGAAAAATTCAAATGCGAAGCGTTCTTTCCTTTTAGTAGACTTGTGTGTGTGCCTTGATTTGCTCCTGGCCGGCGCTTCTGTGCTGGCTTGACTTTCACGCTTTTCAATGTACAGCATCGGACCCTAACTGCGGGCACTATTTCATGTGATTTCTGCGGGATGCTATGAATACACTTTTTCTATTTTTTTTTATTGAATTCTTGTGATAACTAGTCATGACTTGAGGACCTCTGGATCAAAAGAAGGTCTCCATTATGAAGAATGGCTTCCTTTTTCACAAGCCGTAGCTATTAGCGCCTCCGTCCCAGGAATTCCCGTCTTGAAAAAAAACTTGTATTTTTTTTTTATCAAACCTCAAAGCCTCTTGATATCACGGGATCGCACCCATTATCTAAGTCGCATCAAAAACAAGTCCATCGATGTGGGCTGAAAAAAATGTATCCTCGGTGATTTAAAATACCTTTTTAAGGAATAAATGACAAGATAAATAATTCAAGTGAAGACTCTTCTGGCTGAAGATACGGAAGAATAACTGATATTCATTTCCTTTTCTTCTTCATCTTTACATCGTTATTGACGACTCCATTTCTTTTGTAAATACGGAAAAGGTCACCGGGTGGGCGGACTTGGAGGTAGCGGACAAACGGAGAAGTGGGCTCGCTGATGCTCCGTCCTTTTTTGGCATGGCTGCTTTTGTCTGATTTATAACTTGCTTTTTCACTCCGCGCGCTTCATTTTCGCCATTTTATTAGCCTAATTTGGAAATATGTGGCAAATAAAGCATCCAAATGAAATAAAAAGAACTTCACGGCGCATCGTCCATGGCTAACTTTCACTCTGGCCCGGCCTCGGTGTGACTCCACTTCCGTCCAAATCCCGCGCCACGTCCCCCTGGCGGCGCCCTGACGGAGGTGGAGTACCCCCCCCCGCCCCCCTTGCATGCGTCAGGCTCCTAAATTGAAATGGCGGTTCACGGTTGGCGAGGGCAGGTCAGCGTTACGTGGCGGACGGGCGCTTTCCGACGGGGGCCCACTTTACACGCCGGCACGCCGGCAGGCAGGCACTCGGCGGCCCACGCGGTGAACGCTCCGTGGGTAGGAGGTCCTGTTTGTTTGGTTAGCGTGCCTGGCCGCTGCCGCCGCCCGCGCATTATTCATTTAATTAAAGAGCGCTCCTCCTGCCCGACCAGCGCGGCCGTGAAGTAGGCGCCCGTAATGGCCGCGCCATCTGCGCCGCGTGTTCCAAATATAACGGCAAACAAAATAAAGCTTTTAAGCGCGCCTTGGTCACGGGCGGATGTGCCCCACGCGGGGCCACCGCCGCTAAACGTCCACCGATGGAGGCCTCCGCTAACGCTTATTCAAGTTGGCAAACATTTGGATGGTAAAATGGCCTCCAAAACCAAGAAGGCCGCGTTGTCAGCTTTTATTTGGATCATTAGCAGAAAACTTCAGGACACACAACACTTAAATTTGGTCGGAGAAATTAACCCGACTTGCTTTGCAAAAGTCCGCTCGTTGAACTAAAAAATGAACGGTCTAATGTTGGGCTTAACTCGCCGTTCCTTCTTGCTAATGTGGACGGCCAACAGGCCTTTTGGGATATTCTCCTTTACGGGCATTCATCTTTCTGACAGTATCACCCTATTTTTTAAACTAGTATTAGTAGTCTTTTCCTGCTTTGAGCTTCATGTTTCAAGTTCAAATTGGCTGCAATTTCCATAAACAGTGAGACAGAGACATCTACTGGAAGACTGCGAAGAAGGGAGTTCGTCATGGTGGCCGCTAGAGGTCCCTGTTTCGCAGTATTCTTTCACAGTACTGTTAGCATTGCCGCAGGCCGCTCTCGTTGTCGAAATGAAGGGGAGGTAAATGCGGGCTAGCTAGTTGCTAAACAGTGCACACCATCTATTCCACCAATAGTCCTTTTCTCCTCCGACTCCACTCCTCTGCGTCTGGGATTTTCTCTGCCGAATCATTTTCCTGAGGAAGAAATCACGGACAACCACGTTGTCAATCGCCGATTGTCGTCCAGTTCAAGAGCACGTTCGCTACCGTCCGAGGTTACGGGAATTTGAAATGGCGGGGGATTCTGCTACCGGAGCTTTTTCTCATTAACACGCGATGCTTTGTGAAATGTTGCTGCCACATTTACCACAAGAAGAACCGCGTCGACTCACCCGATGACGGTAGCCAAGACCAGGCTGAGCGCCAGGCTCAGAGCGGTCACCACGGCCATGAGCCGCATCAGCGCCCCCCCTGGGATCTCCGAGAGCGAAGGCAGCGTCAAGTTAGGTCGACGTTTTGGCCGCGCCTTTCGAGTGACTGCGAAGAAGTGACCATTAACTTTGGAACCATTAAGACCGGTGGACCTTCCATTTTCTCCTCTCCAAAAAGCGCTCTGCGGGGATTTCGATACTTTACCCCTGAGGAGGAATGTGACTTTGTAGAGGAGCGTCCCATCGTGGCCCATCAGCGAGCATCGGTACGTCCCCTGCTCGCTCCAGCGGAGCTGATTTAACACCACGAAGGCTTCCTTGGTCACACTTAGATCTCGGAAGTCACGCTCTCTGGGCTGCGCACACACACACACAAACACAGGCAAAAATGTTAGCTTGCTTCCTCAAGGCCTTTGCACAAGAAATGGCGGCGGTAGACAAAATGAAGCGTCAGCGGGGGCGGGGCCTGGCGTGGGATATCCGTGTCAGACCTTTCTGCCTCTTTTAACGGCGGGAGCCCACGTGTAGCGGTACTCCCGGCTCCCAAAGACAAAAGAATGCCACGGCCGGAAACAGTTGAGGACGGCCTGTCCTCTCTCCTCGGCTTCCACTGGGTATTCTGCGGGGTTGTTGGAAAAAAAGCGACAGTGACACGACCGTCCATCGTGTGACGCCGAGACGTACCGCCGCAGTCCTCTTTGCCCGACGGGGAAGGACAGCTGTAGATCTTGTAATCGCAGGAGATGCAATCCATCACTCGTCTTCTCAAGAGTCCTTGAAGTCACAAAGACATTCTCTCACTATTCTTTTTGACGTTGGCGATCAAAACTCACCACATTGGTTGGGGCACAATCCTGAAGAGGGAACAAAACAACAGGCTCCTCTAAATCACGCCGTAAATGGTGACGTCCACGTGCTGAGACAGATGCCACTTACCATCGCGGATGAACGTCGTCAAGTGGCTTTCTAATATATTTTGCCCCTTGGCAAGGGTACTAATGAATTCAGAGGATCTGTCTTGGGGGGGAAAGAGCTGGACGTCACAAGCTGCTCCATCATCTCCATAAAAATGGCCACTATATGCCTCCAGTCTTTCAAAATTGCCAAATATATAAATAGTGTTTCAATGATATTGAGTGTTAACCGGACTAAAGTCTGGGAGTTTGTGAGGGCAGAAGGCATTTTGCCCCAAAATGTGAATTTTGAACTAGACGGGAGGATAAATGAGTGCCTTGCGGAGGTTCTCACCGGTATTTTGCTCCAGGAAGAGTTTAAATGCAATCTGGTACTCCGTTTTGACCCTGTACAGGGTGGTGACATCTAAGCAGGCACACAAAGGTCATTGGCCACCCTGCCATACCCAGCGTCAAGGGCTCCAGTTCTCACCTATGACGCCCTTCTGCTTCCTGCTTGCGTCCCGGTACTGGCTATAAGCGCTGTCTATCATATCCTGGAAGGCCTTCTGTTTGCTGGCGGGACTTTTGGACAGGGAAAAGGCTTCGTGCATGTTCCTGACGCCGCTGTCGCATTGCAGGCAGGCTTCGGCGTCGTACGCCAGCGTCAGCGCCAGAACCAGCGAGGTCAGGAGCATCCCGCCTGACCCTAGAAAACATGAGCAGATAACCCGCTATTCTGGAATGTTCCCCGAACAAATTGAATTTCAGTAGCATTCCTATTCCTGCTCCTATTAACTTGATGTTGTCTTGTCCACTCTTTGTCTTTAATGATGATGATTTCCATCAATGCGTGTCACTCTTTTATGAGGTCACTCTTATAGTCACTGTTATCAAATATGTATTTGGCTAATCAGATATGGCAAATGTACTCAGAATTTGTACTTGGAATGCATTCGGGGGAAAAGGGGTGGATTATTTAGTTATTTTATGTATGGATGTGCGCTCTTGGTCACCAATTCAGGGATAATAATACAGAAATTATGCCTTAGTGGACCAACAAAAAGTAAAATACTGTCAGCTCAGCTGGAAAAATTAACAATAACACGGCAATTGGCAAATATGTACTCTTTGTTGTTGCAAGTAGAGTGAAAAGTGAAATGCGGAAGTCCAACTAGCCGAAGCCTGCCCATTTGGACGGACGCGCGTCTGGGCCAATCAGCTTCCGAGTTGGCCTGTTGGTAGGCGGGACCACAAATCAGCCCCGTTGCACCTGCGCAGCTGTTGGCGGGCGTCCGCTTGAAGTCAAGCGACACAGATGAACTACGTGAGTATCCTAAGCTTCTCCAATGTCTCTTTTAATCACACTTTAATAAAATGTAACGAGTGACACCCTCGCGTAAGAAAATCCCGACTCGGTCCGATAGAAAAACGGAACGTAGTTGACTTTAGTAGCGTCGACTGTTCGTATTCTATAGGTCGTTTCATCTGGGCCTGTTGAAGATAAAACGAGCCATGAAGACTAGCCAAACAATTGTTTTTTTAAAACGCTTTAAAAGCCTAAATATATGAAGAGAACGTAATGACGTTCATATTGTTCTCTGTATTTCGCTTACTCGTAGGCAAGCCCGAGAAGAAGCAGGTCTTCTTCTTTTTCTTCTTCGCTTTACGACAAAGTAGCGACGTTACCCGAACCGGTATGTAAACGCAGCCATTTAAAATGATTATCAAGTCAATTTTTTCTCGGCAGTGGCTTCACTGTTTCTACGCTAACTCGCCCATGCCTGGCCTGTCTGTCATCACAAATATCGTATCGTAAGGCCATTTTATACATCGAGCTACCACCCGAAAAACAATGTATGAAATGACCTTTTGGGGATGTTTATTGCGTGCAAACTAGCTCTCATCTGAATTGAATGCTTTTATTGTCATTATACAAGTATAATGTAGATTTACAATACTGTTTATTTTGGCTGTTACTGTTTTTGAGGTAGGTATTATTATCACGACTCGGGGAATGACTACATTTTTATGACCTGCCAATAGAGATAATATTTAAAGCAGCATTTTAATATCATGCTGGCAGGAAAAGAGAACGAATGTCACTTATTTATCTCGATTTTTAGGGGAAAACATTTGCCCTTCAAAAACTGTTATGGTGACATTCCTTCATGTAAGAACAACACATTTTACAATTTTGAAGTAAGTAGCTCATTTGCCTTCCTAACGGCAGACATAAAAGCACCCGGGAAAATGTCACCACCAGAGAAATAATAAATTGCTCACCCTCACACTGTAAATACAATTAGCTCACTGACTCGCTGACTGCATTTTTGTTTTCAGGGGCCGACCTGAATCCAGCTCAGGATGTACCAGATGGTCCCGGCGGTGCCCGGGGAGCTGCACTCGTCCGACGGTCCCGGGGACTCGCCGCTGAAAAAGCGCGGGAGTCGGGAGGCCCGACCGCTGGCCGTCTCCGGCGTCCTGGGATGCCTTTTGGTCCTGGCCGCCGTGGTGGCCTGGTGCTACTATTCGGCATCCCTCCGCAAGGCCCAGCTGGTCAAGACGGAGCTGCTGGATCTCAACGAGGACGGTTTCGTCATCCGCAACCAGACGGGCGCCATTATATTCACCATGACCTTCGGGTGGGTTGCTCTGGGTCTGACGAGCGGACGGGCGGGAGGCGGGACAAATTTAGAGGAACCCCGCAGCGTTAGCCGGAAGCCATTCGCCCCGTAAATTTGACCCGTACCCGTCTGTTTTTGTAGCTCGGCCCAACTGGACTTGGACTCCTGCTCCCTGGAGGAAAATATCCTGAGCTGCACCCGCTCGGATGCCGGCCGGGTCCACTTCTTCATCCACAGCGTCCGACTGAAGAACACGGTG
Organism: Stigmatopora nigra; assembly: GCF_051989575.1. Classification (NCBI taxonomy): domain Eukaryota; kingdom Metazoa; phylum Chordata; class Actinopteri; order Syngnathiformes; family Syngnathidae; genus Stigmatopora; species Stigmatopora nigra. The sequence goes on along the minus strand of NC_135511.1, from coordinate 235,240 downwards.
ACGTGTTACCGCGTGCGCTGGGAGCCGCTGGACCACCAGGGCCCGGTGGAGCACACCATGCCTTGCAACGGCTCCCATTGGTACGGCGGGGCGGAGAGCGCCACGCAGCGCTGGCCCCTGACCGTGGAGGGCGAGCGGGAACCGCGGCCTTTCGTCACCGGCGACGTCTACGCCCAGCGCGACGCCTTCGGGGGGATTCTGGAACGCTACTGGCTCTCCTCCAAGGCGGTGGCCATCAAAATTAACGATTCGGTGCCCTTCCACCTGGGATGGTCCGAGAAGGACCTGGCGCTACGCTTCCAGGCCCGCTACCGGGATTCCCCCTTCAGGCCGGCGCGGGGAGGGCGGGCCTCGCCCCAACTCAGCTACCGGGTTTGCGTGGGCTCGGATGTCACCTCCATTCATAAATACATGGTAGGTGCGGTGTCTTGGCGGACTTGTGCCTTGCCTAATGGGTCTTTGTCTGGCCAGGTGCGTCGCTATTTCCCCAAGCCTGTCAAGGTTCCTTCGGTGGAGGTGTTCAAGCACCCCGTGTGGTCCACCTGGGCCCTGTACAAGACGTCGGTCAGCCAGGACAAGCTGCTGCGCTACGCCGCCGACATCCGTAAACACGGCTTCGCCTGCTCCCACCTGGAGCTGGACGACCGCTACACGGCCGACTACGGCGAGTTTGACTTTGACCCCCAGAAGTTCCCCAACGCCAGCGGCATGTTCCGGCGGCTCCGAGAAGGCGGCTTCCGGGTGACGCTGTGGACGCACCCCTTCGTCAACTACGACTCGGTCAACTTTGGCGTGGGCGTCCGGGACGGACTGTTTGTGCGCGAGCCCGGCGGCCAGCTGCCGGCGCTGGTCCGCTGGTGGAACGGCATCGGCGGGATCTTGGACTTCACCAATCCCCAGGCCCGCCACTGGTACCGGGCGCAACTGGAGGAGATGAAAGAGCGCTACGGCGTGACCTCCTTCAAGTTCGACGCGGGGGAGAGCGGCTACCTGCCGGCGCAGTTCAGCACGCTGGTGCCGCTGAGCGACCCCTCGGCCTTCACCCGCCTCTACACGGAGATGGCCGTTCCCTTCAGCGAGCGGGCCGAGCTGAGGGTGGGCTACCAGAGTCAGAACGTCTCCTGTTTCTACCGGATCATCGACAGGGACTCGGTGTGGGGCTACGAGCTGGGCCTCAAGTCCATCGTCCCCACCGTCTTGACCGTCGGTATCCTGGGCTACCAGTTTGTGCTGCCCGATACCATCGGCGGGAACGCCTACGCTGACCACATGGAGGGTACGCCACGTCCATAGAAGGCTTTGATTTCATTTGAATGTTGTCCCGTCCAAATCGTAGGACACGGACGGAGTCTTGGAGTCTGAAGGAGAAATAGTTTGAATGTGCCCCACGGGAGTTTGTTCTCCTCCCATTGTCCCAAGTTGCTAGGATACGCGGTGAAATCCTTTGCCTCTGGCTGCACTTGATCAAAAAAGATTTCACTCGCTTTTCACCAGCCTTTTGTGTGCTTTGTTTAGGCGACAACGGCAAGGATCTGCCCGACAGAGAACTTTACATCAGGTGGTTGGAGCTGTCTGCCTTCATGCCCGCGATGCAGTTTTCCATCCCACCGTGGCACTACGATGAACAAGTGAGTCATTTTAAATGTCTTCTTTATTTATTTTTTTTAAATGTATCATCTGGGTTATGATTGGGGCGCCCCTCGCAATAACCACGATCCCTTCTCCCGCCCGCATTTGCGTTAAACGCCGTGTCGCCAATCCGGGCAGGTGGTGGAGATAGCGCAAAAGTTCACCAAACTCCACGAGACCCTGGTGGCTCCCCGGGTTCTCAAGTTGGCCAAAGAAGTGCTCCACACGGGTGATCCCATCGTCAGGCCCCTGTGGTGGATCGCCCACCACGACGAGGCGGCTTACAAGGTGGACTCTCAGTTCCTGATCGGGGACGAGCTGCTGGTGGCTCCCGTCCTGGAACCGGACAAGCGGGAAAGGGACATCTACTTGCCGGCGGGGAGCTGGAGAAGCTACAAGGGAGAGCATTTCCTTCAGGGACCCAAGTACCTGACGGACTACCCCGTGGACCTGGACGAGATCGCCTACTTTACCTGGGTTCAGTGAATTGGTGCCGGCCTCCGGAGCCTTCCTTAGCGCTCGTGGCGTTCGTTAGGATCCGCCATTGTCTTGTCCACCCGCGTGCCGGCCAAAGCAGACCAGCGGCCATTTGGATGCAAAGGGAGGAGAACTTTGGCCTCCGCATTGCCATAAATTTCAACACTCTGCGACGGGAGGGTCCACGCTATTCCACCTGGATCTTTTGGATTGCGCTTCTCTCTGAGCCCTGAGCTCCAAGATTGTCAAAGCAGGCCATAGCGAGCTGTCTTTAAGCATGATTCATGCGTTCTTCAGAGTGACCATTTTAGGTTGAATTCCACCCGACTTTGATGTGTCATTGAACTGCTGCATGGAAACGCTGGATCAAACACTCGATTGTATTGCCCCTTCCTTTTCTCATGTGCCTTTTACCGACTGTCGTCAACAATCTATGATTGTGTCATTGCCCTAGTCTTCCACGCGCTCCCTCGTACGCTAGCGCGCCGCGACATAAGCTAACCGACGTGTCTTTGTCCTCACTCTCGGACACTGACCGACTAAGTACAATCTTTCCCTTCTTTGCTTATTCTGTGACAGGGATATATATATATTTTTTTTTTCATCAAGGATGATATTAAGGGTGAACTTGACACTCCTTGTGGAGCTTCATTAATTTATACGATATGCAATAAGTCAGGGGATCTAAAATCTTTCTGGGATGCCTTAAAGGGGGAAATTCTTGCAAAAATCCAGTAATAATCAGAACTCTGTTAGAGGAATTAAAACATTGACTATTTTCCAGGAAAACTTATTTTGAATGTCATGAGACTGGCGCTGTCATCTTGACAAAGACAAAAAAAAAAACAGACTGTTTCGGGGTTGAACATTTTACTCGAGCAAAGTAGTATTTTGTTGGAGGCAAAACAACTAAAAAGCATTTGATCCATGTTGTCTGAAAATACTCTGATGTAAGAACAGAGTATCAGAGCATTTACTTTTACCAAAAGTAAGGGAGGAGGAGTAAATTATTATTTTTTGGGGGGCTTACATTGGCTATGTACTTTAAAAAAAAGATAGTTCTATTTTGTGGACCCTCAAACTTTGGCCTTTGGACCATAGTTTGAGACCCACTCGACTAAGACTTGAACATCAGTACTATACTCGTGTCTGTATTTATCTCCCATTGCCAAATATTTTTAGTTCATTGCTTTTGGATGGTTTCTATAGTGCCAAGTACTTTTCCAAAATTCCAAATCACTTCTCTTAATTCTAAAGCATGGATGGGCCAACAAACATTGTGTCAATGGTCACCATTTCAATAACTTGAAACCTTTAACCAGCTATGTTTAAACCCAATTAGTAGCAAACAGGCAGTTTGGAGCAGACAACAGTACCTACTTGCAGATATTATTGATCTGCGAATAAAGATGAATTGCACCTTTGATCTGATAGTCTTTATTTTTGTCAGTCATTATCTGTTTTATGTGACTTGGGCTTAAACATCATAAGGGAGAAAGCACAAGGTCCTTTGAAATTACAGTAGTGCACGAACTCATTCTCAATGTTTTATAAAACAAGGAGGATGTGGAGTGCTTTTGGGCCGGAAGTGAATTTCCCCAAAATAATCACCAAATAGTATATATTGCAACTTCCAATAATCTTTATTCACCAAGTACACTTTTACATTGACGCGCACAATTAGCACACACGGCTTTTCCGTTTAACAAGAAACATTATTGGTTTGTATCATCACTAGAAACTAAACTAAATTGGTTTCAGTAACGTTTTCAATTGAACGACTAGTCACTAGTGCAACTGAAAAGCCTCAACAGGAAGCCCTGATAGTCTTTTGGCGCGAATCATGGGCTACGTCACATCAAGGCGACGCTGTGTTTTGAAAAGTAAGCGAGCGACAGATCCATAGCAGAGCTCGTGACCGATAAGTTTGGCGTTACTGTGAGTAAACATTGAGCGGTTAGGATGCCGAAAGCTGCGAAAAAGTCGCGTGCCTCTCAACCGTTAGTTAGCAGGTACTTCAAAGGACCTGGTGACGGTGGCGGCGCCTTCAAATCACGAAAGGACAGCGAGCGCCCGAATGGCAAGGTTCGGACCGGCCATTTTTTTCGCCGTCACGACTGAACGACTTGTGTCCCATCACATGCAAATATATATACATGTACTTGTTCCCCCACACACACAGAAGCGCCCCTTAGAGCACTCTGAGGACGACGTCCCTTCCAAAGAAGCCAGACTCTCCCTGAAGGGGGACGACGGAGGTCGAAACAGGCTCGCAGGTAAACTCATGCCACTCATTCTACTTGAATTGAGACGGCCAATGTGTGAATGTTACAATACCCCCTTTCTTTGAGCCGACTACAATTACTGTCAGATTGATTTCTGTTGTGTTCTCGTTAAAAATACATTTACATTTCAGCTACCCTCATCAGCAATTTTATTGAAAAACTAGAAATACGATCCCGTGGTTCTACTTATACTTTCTAATTTCAGTATGGCTATTGGATTACCTTTCAAGTCCCAATGAAATGAAGTGCCATCTGATTTCTTCTCCTAGAGAAAAAGCTGTCATTGAACCGAGGAGCAGGGCAATTATGCCCTTCCACGTTGGAGAGGTTGAAAGGCTTCAGCTGCATGATTATGCCCGGCGTGACCGCTTTGAAGGAGGCGGGCGGGCCGGCTCGCCGCTCTCCCGCTAAGGTCCTCCGTCGACACGCCAATGATGACCGACTGCTGGAGAAGGGGGAAGAAAAACAGCAGTCAAGCCAGGTACTACAAATTGGACATGGTTACTGCCTCTTCTACATCTCATTTTTCCCTAATGAGACCCATGTTACATTTAAACGCTATAACTACCCCGAAAGCCTTTAAAGGTGATGAAAGAATACCACTGACTTTTCTCCTTTTCGGTTTACCAAGCCAAGAAGAAATGCGGCAAAAGGCGGCAGAGATAACGCTCGGGAGGATAGTCGGCCATCGGGCGCCAGCGCCCCCCACAGGCGCTCAAAGGGCGTGTACACTCCCCTGGAGCAGCAGGTGGTGCAGCTGAAAGAGCAGTACAAGGATGCCCTGTTGGCCGTGGAGTGTGGATACAAATACAGGTTTTTCGGAGAGGATGCCGAGGTGAGCAGACTGACCGAGCGCCCGTCAAATGTGTCGCCACGGCCTTGTGACGCACTGCCGCCGTCGTCTCCTTAGATTGCAGCAAAGGAGTTGAACATCGTCTGTTACCTGGACCACAACTTTATGACGTGCAGCGTCCCCACGCATCGATTATTCATACACGTCAGGCGACTGGTGGCTCGAGGTCACAAGGTGAGAAGAAGCCGTTCAAATGGACGCCACTGGAGAGTTCAAGGCATCATTTTCTCTTGCCAGGTGGGCGTGGTCAAGCAGACGGAGACTTCCGCCATCAAAGCGTTGGGGGTCAACAAAAACGCCTTGTTTCAACGGCAACTCAGCGCGCTCTACACCAAGTCCACGCTGGTGGGCCAAGGTATCCTTTTTGACAACCACTTCTCAATTTGTTTTTGTTTTTTTTTGCTCACGTCGCCCCGCCCGCCCACCGTCCATCCTACTTTTCGGGCCAGGGTGGGTCAGAATTACGCTGGGTAGCCACGGATACGCATCCACCCTCCGTTTCTGCGTTGATTGATTTAATTCGAGGGTCAATTCTCCGCTATTTGTGGACGGATGACAGAATGTGGCTCTACCATTTAAGAGCCCTCCCCCATTTTAAATGGTAGGGCGCCTTAACATTACTCATTGTGGAAATATTGTTGTTGTCTCTGGATTCTCGAGAGGATTTTTAGCTGGCTGTTCAGGCTAACATTATCACACGCGTTCATTATCCGGCTTCATTTGCCGGCGTTATCTCCTCGACGTACCCTCTAGACGTCAACCCGGTGGGCGGGGGCGGCGGCGACCACGACGACGAGGGCCGGGATGCCACGTCGGATCCCGTGGACGGCGTCCTCCTGTGCATTAGCGAGAAATGGGACAAGTCGAAGAAGAAGCTGACCGTGGGCCTGGTGGTGAGTCCCATTTGAATACTTTTCCCCAGTTGATTTGGGACTCCAATTGTTGTCTATTTTGCCAATGCGTCGAAGGCCGTGGTGCCCAGCACGGGAGAGGTGCAGATGGATTCTTTCCACGACGTCCATTCTCGCTGTGGACTGGAGAGTCGGGTCTTGAAGATGGACCCGGCGGAGATCCTGGTGCCCTCTGACCTCTCGGCCCAGACGCAAAAACTCTTGCAGAGCATCGGCAATGCCAGGTAACCAATGGGGGAGGGGGGGCTCGACTGTTTTTCCCATCTCGACGCTGCATCTTTGAAGCCGCATGTCGTTGTCTCTGGGGGTTTTCCTCACTGCATTAGGCACAAATGAGTATCCCATCACCGAGTGGGAGGGGATTAGATTACTCTGTGAGGTTGATTGGATAAATAGAAAGATGGCTCATCTTTTTTTTTTCTCCCGTTCCTCATTTGTCATTCCACAAACTCATCATCCCCAAAATGAAATGCAGGTCCCAGGAGTGGTGGGCAAACAGTGATGGACCTGGGTTTGAATCCAGCTCTCGTCCTGTACCCCTCCTCCCCGATCTAACCGGTAGATGGTAGAAGAAGGCAGGGATGCCGAGCACTCTTCGGCCCTATTAAAAGGAATGAAATTTGAGTGGTCCTCCGTGGAAATGATGGGAAAATTGCTTGGTAAATTCTAGCCGCTTCGCAATCACATCAAATAGCGACTGTTGAACAAGCCTTTTGTGAGCCATTGGATTGAGCTCTTTCTAATCACATCCACCCTGCTTCACTCCTCGTGTAGTGTACGTGGTGTGCGTGACGCTCTCCCGGGTCGTCCGCCGGTAGCGGCAACGGGGCTTGCGTGCGGGTGTGTCCACGGAGAAACAAGTCTAATGAGCCCCCGGGAGATTTGCGAGTCGCCCTTGCCTGTGGACCGATTTGTGTGTCCAATAGGAGTCAGCCATTGGCTCTTTCCACACCAATGTTCTCTCCTATTCTTGAAAGTATAAATGGAAGCCACCCCCTTTTTTAATTTTTAATGACCTGGCCGGGATGCGACAGATGAAATGACTAAAGGGGATGGATGTTTGCAAGCCTTCTAAATCACTGACTGTGATTTCATGTCGGCTTCGAGCTTGAGAATTCTTTATTATTTTTTTCTGTTCACCAAAGTCGATTTGAGCCGTCGTCATTTACGTTCACCGAAACAATGTTTTTTTTTTTTTTGAGAGCAAGTGGTAAGAAACCCGGTCGCCCCCGGCCGGCCGACGTTCATCTACAGGCGGGTGTTTGCCTCAGTTGCCGTGGCAACGGGTCGGACAAAGCTCGCCGGCGAGTCCTTGAAAGCGGCATTGCGGCACCGATGAATGAGGCGCCGTGGAGCGCCCGCCCGCCCGCCCGCGTGCGTGTCTGCCTTGCCTTCAAAGCACCCCCCGCCCCGCACCCCCACCCTTTTCATTAACTAGGAAAACGCCATTTATCGGCGTCCGCCTTTCTCTCCAGCGCTCGGGCTGACGACAAAGTGCGCCTGGAAATGAGGGACAGCGCCCAATTTGAGTTTGCCGCCGCCATGAACACCCTGACTGAATTCTATTGCCAAGATCAGGCCCAAGGTTTGGCTCCTGATCTTCCTCTGCGTTATTGAAAGATTATTTTAAACATGGCCACATTTTCTTGGAGCGGCGCATTAACCGGCGTCGGCCTTGTCCAGGTTCCCGTGCTCTGGCACACGTGGGCTCTTTGGAGAGCCCGATCATCTGCTGTTTGGGTCCACTGGTCCAGTATCTCCAAGAGTTCAACTTGGAGCGAGTGCTCAGAAGCCAAAGGTACACTCCCAATGGCGGCACACTTCCCTTTAAACCTTCCTTCCATTTCCGCTCCAAAAAAATTCCGATCTTTCTAAAAAGCCGGTCGAGGCAAAAATCTAAAAGGATTTGGACGCTTTTGGGTGAAAATTGGACAATGTGGGTGCCTTGATTGGGCTTATTTTTGTGTGTTCGCAGCTCCTTCCAACGTCTGACCGCCGAGTCGGAGGGAATGATCCTGACTGCGTCCAGTCTCAGGAACCTGGAGATCCTGCAAAATCAGGTGATTTGATTCTTCATATTCCGTTGCCTGCCTGCCTGCCTGCCTGCCTGCCAGCCAGCTAGCCCACAAGGGAGGAAAGCAGAGTACCTGAAAAAAAAAAACCCACATGGGAAGCCTCCATCTCGGAACTCAACTGTGAGGCGGACGTGCTCGTGTATATTTGCTCGATTTCTATTTCTTTTGCTTTTCAATCACGGCGATGGAATCCATTTGAACTGTGAAAGTAGGCCACGGGGCCTCGTTGGCTTTCCATTGGTGCACATACATCATATCGGGACGCTTTTATTCTGGTGCGGGAGCCACGACGGGTCATTTCCGCGCCGCTCGATGGGAAGGAAATGGCCCTCCCGAGGCCTTCCGTCAACATTTGTGCGGCCGGCAAATTGTCCGGCGACCGGCGAGGCTCGCGTGGGCGACGCTTGTTTGGTGCACGTACGGGGTCGGGTCGGACTTGGGTCTCCTCTTTTCAAACTTTTTTTTTTCCCCCCTTCTTCTCGACGCGGGCCTTCTCCAACTCCGTTGTGCGTTCCTTAACAGACGGACAATCGCGTGAGGGGCAGTCTGCTGTGGGTGTTGGACCACACCTCCACGCCCTTCGGAAAGAGGCTGATGAGGAAGTGGCTGACTCGTCCGCTCACCGATGCGCAGTGAGTGTAAACTCCCTCCTGGATATCTTTCTTCTATTTATTCGTATCCTTCTCAAGGGTAGATCGGCCTCGCAGCCCATATCCAAATGAATGGTAAAAAACGTTGGACTTGCCCAAATAATATGGAAGATTGGTAGTGCTTTTAGCACGGCCCGTCGAATGTGATGTTGCCAGTTCATAGTAAAGTAGTCATGGCTATAAAGAAATGTTGTGTCTTTGTGATATGTTTGCTCAGTCAATTGTGTTGGGTTTTCTAGGTCCATCTTGGAGCGGCAGGATGCGGTGCAGGAAATCCTCGAGTCAGATTCGCTCACTTTCCAGACCATCAAATCCCTGCTGGTGCGTTTGCCTGATCTGGAGAGAGGAATTTGCAGCATTTTCAACAAAAAGGTAAAGAAAGGAAGGGCTCATGCATGCTTAGTTGACTTCTGAAAAAGCATTTCCATCACTTTATCTGCAAAGACACTAAGAGAGAGAGAGAGAGAGAGAGAGAGATGGGGAATACTTCAAAGGTTGACACAATCTCATTTTCCCTCTAATTCATCTTTAAAATGTCAGGGGGTCTTCGAGGCCCATTTTCGCATTCAACTTTTAAATCCATCATTAAGACAAAAGCAACATAAATGTCACTCTCTGCGCGCGCACACAAGAATCCCTCGACGCGGATCATCACGTCGTCAAATGGGTTCCGTTGGAGACCACCGCGTAGTGGTCTCCGACATCGGGGGGGAGGGGGGCGTAAAACGGCGCTCGCTGATGAACACTTGAGAGCATGCTGGCTCTCATTAACCTTTAACGATGGCAAAAGTCCCCTAATGGTTATCATAAAGCACGATAGGCCGTCTTCCCCAGAGGCCAGCCCGTCTTGTCAGTCCATAAATCAATCCTCTCGGGCCCAACGCCAACTCCATTTGTTTTTGCGGAAACGTCGACATCCGCCGCAGCGTTTCCTATCGATCGGAAAGCGTCCGAGTGCATTTTTTTTCTGTTGTTTTGTTTCTCGTAGTCGTCCACGCAGGAGTTTTACCTGACGGTGGGCAGCCTTTGCCGCCTGTCGCTGGAACTGCTGGCCTTGCTGCCGACCATCCGAGCGGAGATCCGCTCCGACCTGGTGCGATCCCTCCTGGAGGACGCTCCGGAGCTGTTGGCCCCGGCCCAAGGCTTCCTGGCCTCGCTGGACCAAAAGGCGGCCAAGTGCGGGAACAAGACGGAGCTCTTTGCCGACCCCTCCTCTTTCCCGGCGCTGCGCAAAAGGAGAGCGCAGATCCAGGAGGTGCTACGTCGGCTGGAGGACCATCTCAAAGACGTCCGCCGTGTCCTGAAAAACCCCGCCCTGGACTACGTCACCGTGGCGGGGCAGGAGGTACTCGCCGCGTCACCCCCGTCCGACGGGAGATTGAGCTTGAGCGCCCTTTTTTGTTTTTTAATTTCTCCTCCCGACACAGTTTATGATCGAAGTGAAGAACCGGCAGTCCTCCCTGGTCCCCGATAACTGGCTCAAAGTGGGCGGGTGAGACCGAAGGGAAGAAGCTAGCTAGCTAGATCCATTTCAAATAACCCCTTTTTTTTTCTCTCTTTTCATTTATTGATTGGACAGAACCAAGTTGGTGAGCCGCTATCACTCTCCCTTTGTGGCGGAGCACCTGAAGAAGCTGCTGCAACTGCGTGAGCGGCTGCTTTCCGACTGCCAGAAGGAGTGGAGCCTCTTCCTGGAGTACGTACGTCGCCGCCACCTGAGCCAAGCCCAAGCCTGTTCCCAAGCGGGAGCCGGCTTCCCAGAGTGGCCGTGGCCGCCCGCGGGGAGGCCATTTCTGCTCATTTACGTGGGCAAATCTCTCCCTCTACCTCTCTGGCAGTCACTTTGGGGAGCACTATCACACCATGAAAAGGGCCATTAGTCACCTAGCAACCATGGACTGCCTCTTCTCATTGGCCCAGGCCGCCAAACACGGGGACTATTGCAGGTGATGTAAGCTCTCCACTGTGGATTTTATATAGGCTGTGTTTGCGTTTCCCGCGTGGGCACAAACGCCGCGTGGGCGGGCTAGCTAACCGGCGCGCTGGCCAGATCGCCAACGTTACTCTGGCTGGCTCAAATACACACGCCCACCCGCCCACTATGCCAGCCAAAAGTTGTCGTCCTCCCCGATAATGTGGCGTGGACGAATGGGCTTGGGTTCCGCTCGTGCTTGAAATTCCCGCCAGAGTCCTTTTTCACACTCCCGTTTGTCTTTTGACAGGCCGCAAGTGTCGGACGGCCAGCGTCGGATCGTCATCGAGGACGGCAGGCACCCCGCCATCGAGCTGCTGACCAGAGAGCACGGCCAGTACGTGGCCAATCACGTGGATCTCCGGGTACGCCAAAACCGAGCGACGCCCATTTTGCCCGCAGTACGTGGACGACGGCACTTTGGCTGACTCTGGAACTTTCCCCTCTTTTTCAGGCCGACGGACAAAGAACCATGATCATCACCGGCCCCAACATGGGGGGGAAGAGCTCGTACCTGCGCCAGGTGGCCCTGATCTGCGTCATGGCCCAAATAGGCTCCTACGTGCCCGCCTCGGAGGCCCGGCTGGGCATCTTGGATGGCGTTTACACCAGGTGGGACCAAGTTCATTCCTCTCTAAGTAGTGCGGGGCTGGCAAAAACTATTCTACCGTGGGCCGCACTGGGGGCTTTGGTTCCAAAGTCTAAAGAGGAAAGCTTTGCGCAACCTTACTATGTTAAATAGTCCAAAAAAATCCTGCACCCAAAAGGGCGGAATGGCTTTGGCCAACCCCCACCCCGCACAAGTGCCGCTTAACCTCGGGGGAGGTGCCAATTAAGTGCCGGCCAAGTGCTACGCCATTGCTGTCAAATTCCAATGAATTGAACTTTTAACACCGTCGGTGGCACGGAAATGGGTCAAAGTCCAATAAATGAGGCCTCCCCACGTTGTTGCTTCGCTGCCGGGTTCCAAATTGATCGGACGCCCAATACAATACAAAAAAAAACAAATGGTTGATTCATGTCAATCATTCCTAATTTTTCACATGTAAATCAAAAAAGGTGGAGCAAAAGCCTAAAGCGCTAATTGGCGCCGTGTGCCACAGTGGCGGTAAAGTGACTTGCTTTTTATTCGGCGTGGATGGAGCGTTCCCATGACGACGTCACTCACCGCTCTGCTATTTCTCCATGGAGTGCTTTGACAAAAGGAGATCGTGGTTGCTATCATTGTATTTTGCGCCGCGTCACCGTGGAGTAATCCGCTGTAATCTGTGGCTGTCCTCCGCCACGCGCCTCATGAAATATGCTTAGTCTCCTCCGTGGCCGTGCCATACTCGTCCCCCTTCCTTTTGTGCGCTTTGCGCTCAATCCACAACAATTCCGACTCACTGGTGGCCTTGCTGCTCCCTCTAATTAGTCTTAATGGCTGACAGATGGGCCTAATTGTCTTTCTTTTCTTGCTCCAAGCAGTTTTTTTTTCCTTATTTTTTTTATGTAGCCACTCGACGGGGTTCAAAACTCTGTCAGCAATTTCTCCATTTCATTCCAGCCTTCCTTAAAATCACGCTTTTGGCTCGTAGATTTGTTGTCGTTTTTATCCTTTGCTCAGCAGCCCAATTTGCTTCTTGTAAAAAAGAAAAAAATACATTCTAAACTGTGTTCATGGGTGCTCCTAATGCATGAAGCAGCTTACGTAAGGCTGGGTGGGAGGTTAGGGTGGGTTTCTGGGGGCGGTTGCCCCCCGCCCCAAGGCGCAAAATAGTCCAGAATCACACACAGTGTGTGTGTGCTCAAAGAAGAGCAACAGTTGGCAATGCCCGTTTGAGCCACTCTTGATTCAAGTGGATTGAAAAGGGTGTTTAACGGCAGCGGAAGCAATTATTGGACGTTTTAAGTAGCAGCGCGTAGCTTGTTTCCAAATGAGTGTGCGACTGTGTGTGCGGGCGCCTTTCCCTTCTGTGTCCTGTTTACCAAAGGGATTAGCGGTTAATATTCCGCTTATTGGAAAAGGCAGACAAGGGCTGGTCGGTGTCCTCTGAGCGTGCATCCCTCCCCGTGGCGTCCCGTCTCATCTGGTCTTTGCCTATCCCTTCCTAATTGGGACGGCACAAAGCGCGGATGGATATGGACACCCGGCCACATGTCTAATGTCTGTCAAATTGGCATTTCATTGCGTGCGTTTCCGCCCGTAATAAGCCGGGCGGGCGGGCGGGTATGCCTTTTAACAGCGCCGTGCAATTGGCTGCTTTGGTGAGGGTAATCAAATGCTGCGTGGGTGTTTAATGGGCTCCCCGCTCTCGCATCATCCAAATGATTGATTAGCAGTCAGAGTTTCCAGCGTAAACGGGGGCTGGCAAAATCTGATTTTGTTTTGCTCTGCCTTCCGCGCTCCGGGACAATTTGTTTGCTCTTACGTTACGTACGTCCAGGTTTGCCTCCGTCGGACTGCGTTGAACGCCAGGACACATTTCCAGCGGGGCGGCCGCGCTGCGCTGCGCCTCCAGTCCGTCCGTCCATCCTCTTGCGGTTGTTATGGAAACAGCCAAAAGGAGAAGGCCTCTTTGGAAAAGTCAAACAGCTTTCATTCCAAATGGCCCGACACCGCCTGCTCGCTATTTGTCGAGGCGCCAACACGCAGGCTAAACAAACGCTCCCGTGGAATGGCCAAGCGGGGCGGCGCCGTTCCGACGGAACCCGTTTTAGCGTAAACGCCGGCGCCCGTTGGATCGAAGCGAGAGCGCGGCTAATTTCCCCCGAGTCACCCACGGGTACGCGTACGTGCCCTTCTTAATGAGCTCGTGTAAATGCAGGCGCACGCACCCCCCAAGCCCCTCCTCTCCATCGCCGGTTGCGTCGCCGTGGCGATACGGAGCCGTTAAAGGGGAGGAGTAAAGATGCCGCCTGCACTACGCTGAAATGAGGAAGACTTTAAGCAAAAGGGGCCCCCCTTAATGAGCGCTTCCGAGGCTCAAAGACGGCAATTAGCATCCGAAATTTCACTTGATTGAAATGGATCCTTTTCCCATTCAGACTTTTCTTTTCATCTTTAATTGAAAGTGTCTGGATTTGTTTTGCCCATCTCCATCCGATGTGGGTGAGCCCGATTTTAAGCAAATGGTGCAAATGAGGCTCATCCAAGCGGTCATTTAGGAATCCCATTTTTAAAGCAGAAGTTTCCAAATATTCCAACGCGTCTGATTGACGGCGACCCAATAGTTGGGATCCGACGGAAGGATAATAATATGGAAACGGGACGTGGCTAATCCCATTTTAAAACCCCGTTTCTTCCTCTTCTTCTTCTCTCCGACAGAATGGGAGCGTCGGACGACATTCAGCGAGGCCGCAGCACCTTCATGGAGGAGCTGAGCCAAGCCTCGGAAATGATTTCCCGCGCCACCGACCGCTCGCTGGTCATCTTGGACGAGCTGGGACGAGGGACCAGCACCCACGATGGCGTGGCCATCGCCCACGCCACCCTGCGTCACTTGATCACCGTGGTGAGTCTCACGCTTCTTTTTTTTTTTCCACAAGGCCCGGTTGTGTAAGCACGCGGATGGGTCGGCCCGCAGTGAGCCGTTAGCAAAAATGTCGCTCCTTTTTTTTGGGCGACGAAAACATTTGAAGGCACCCACGTAGACTTGATGGCGTAAAAGCTGGCTGAATTTGTGCGGTGCAACTTTTCCACGGGCTGGCTCGGCTCGAGCTAATGAAGCGCGTAAAGCCACGCTCGTTTTAGCGAACGTAATTCCTCAAGCGACTTGTTGACGGAGTTTCAAAGTGACAGCTCTCCGAGCCAGCCAGGCAGGCCAAGCCAAGCGAGGCGCTCCCAAAAGCACTCCAAAGAAAAGGTCGCCCCCCTCGCCGTGGCGCCGTCGACCCCCCGCTTAAACCCAGACGAGAGAAAGCGGCGGTAGGTTGAGTCGCGCCAAATCTTTGTGGGCTCTCCCCGCGGAGATCACAAAGGGCCCCGGGCCGCCGACGCTCGTTAGCTCGTCGTTAGCGCCGACGCCGTTGGAGCGCGGCGCAAATGTGGTGGCGCCTAATTGGACCAGAAAGCCTTATAGAGCGGCGATGACGACAACGACGCTTCCTTCTTGATCACGACGCGCGTGGGTTCGGGGGAGGAAAAAAAAAAAATGAAAAGTCACCCGCTGGGTGAAGTTAGCGCTGTCTTTTTTGCCTGTGTATCTGGCTGCGGCCCATATCGTTCGTATCGGGTCTGAAACTGTTTGTTTTATGTCTGAACAACACACTCTTTAGTGCCGAACAACTGAAGGTGTATGTATTTTCAGCTTTCTGTCGCAACAATAACACCTATTTTAGTTTGGACGCATTGTCTTGAGATGACTTTAAAGGAAAACAAGTTGTTCCACACGCTACGTTTTCCGCACACACGGACGGACGGCATGGCTGCTGCGTGCTGCCAACTAGTGGGCGGGAGTAGAACTGCAGCGTTTATTTTCACCACAGATATTGAAACCATGAGAGTAGATGTCCATGTCAAATGAGCCACAGCCAACCGTTGACACTAGTTCTCCATTTAAATTGCTTTCCATTGCTGTCAATGGCAAGGAATAAGTCGAAAAAAACAAAATTAAAAAGCCTTTTGAGCTCACCAACTTGGACAACTTTGCTAATGGTTTTCAACTTTGATGTAATGGCCGCCTCCCACCCACAAGCTTGTCGTGGCTACTAACGAGCGGCCAGTCAGCCCCCCCCCCGTCGGACCGTTATTGGCACCGAGCGTCCGCCGGCCCGCTCCATTTGTTTGACTCCTTCCACGTGGGCGGACAGGCAGGCCAGCGCGGGGAAGCTAGCTAGCGCTATTTGCAGTCACGCCCAACCTTTGTTGAATGGGGCGCCCAAATGGACTGCTTATTTTATCATGCAGTCAAACACGGACGGGACGTCTCTTTGTGACGAGTGAACAATGTCTGGCTCCAAATTCCCCGTCCACTTGCAACTACTTTGTTCTTTGGCAGGTGCGGCGACATTTACGTCAGCGCGCCCGTGGCTCTCTTACGTAAATGTGAGCGCACCTGACGCCCGTGCTCCGTTCCATTTTTGAAGTGCCTATTTTTGCATCCCGCTTGACCCCGGCCGGCGCTGGGATGAGGACGCCGTCGTCCTCCACGTGGGAGCCCGTCCACTAAATAAATGGCGGCACCTGGGCATCCGGCTGCCGTTTTGTCGCAGCGTGCTCCATAGTATTTTTTTATGCGCTCGTAGGATGGAAGAAATTTCTTTTTTTTTGGCTGGTAGCGGAGGCTGCCAAAGCTACTGCGTAGGTGGGCAAGGGTGAACGCATTTATTCTGGCTCCTTGCTTTTCTTTTTGGGTGAGCGCATTTATTCTGGCGCCGTCCCACTCCTCGCCTTTCTTTCGGGCCGGCCTTTACGTAACGTGGCCGGCCGTGCGGAAAGGGCCGACGGCGTGAAGGAAATGCTCCTGGCACCCGGGTTTTTCCTCACTTTTTTCCGTCTTTTGTCCCCCACAGGTGAAGTGCTTCACGCTCTTCGTGACCCATTTCCCGCCTCTGCGCGAGCTGGAGCGGGCGCATCCGCGCCACGTGTCCAATTACCACACGTCCTTCCTCCTCAATGACCCCGAGCAGACGGAAGGTAGGCCCGGGAGAGCGTCCCCCGCCAACCCGGACCAGGAGCCCCGTCGGGATTCCGTCACCTTCCTGTACCGGCTGAGCCGGGGGGCCTCCGAGCGCAGTTACGGCCTCAACGTGGCCCGCTTGGCCGAGATCCCGGAGTCGGTGCTCCGCGGCGCGGCCCTCAAGGCCCGGGAGCTGGAGGACGCCGTCCGATCCCGGAGGTAAACGCAATCGGTCAATGGGTGCCAATGAAAGGCACTGTCGGATAAAAATGTAACCCCCAATCCGTCCGTCCGTCTTCTTTTAGGAGGAAGAAACTGCTGTCGGAGGTTTGGAGCATCTCGGACAAAGCTTCTCTGGACCAATGGCTGAACTCCAACTGCTTGTGACACCACCTCTCCACCTACATTCATTCATTCATTCAGACGTATGTATTCAGGATCCAAAAACGTGCCTTGTGTACATTATGAAAAGAAGTTCGCTTTTTTTTGGATTCCACTAAAAACTACTGACGGCCAGAAAATTGAGTGCACAAGTTTTAATAAAAAAAAAGAACATTTGACAGACGAGAAGTGATCATTGTGGAACTTGTAGTGCTGGCCTGACAAATTCAACTCTATCAAAAGGGGAAAGTGGACAAAAATGCTTGGCGTGTCCTATTTGAGCGCAATGCGATTTGTGGGCGATATTGTTTGTATCTTTGCTCGTGTTATTGCTCCACGGATGGCATCCAATCAAAGGACAGGAAGTCCAGAATCTGGCTGCTCTTATTTTTTTTATTTTATTTGTTTTCACAACGAAGCCACCTCTCGAGAGATTTCTGCCACAATAACAAGAGGTGGGGAAAAATGCAATCGAAAAAAGGATGTTCCGAGGGCTCTGGCCACATAAATACCTGACTTTAATTATCTTTAGCCTCACGTCACTAAATGGGAAGATTTTCTATTTCAGCTTTCATCATGCAAGACAGAAAGTGTCACTCCCACGGCCATTTTGTATGATCTCTCCAGTAAACAGTCTTCCCAAAAATGACATTTGAGCCCACCTAAAAGTTGTGCAATGTTAAGAGGACTTGAAAGAAAAAAAGGGGGGGGGCACATTAAGTAAAGGTCTGCAGAGACGCCGACTATTCCAATTGTCCGTGTCCAAATCGGTCTAAAATGAGAGTCATTTCATCAACAACAACAACAGCAAACACAAGTGGCTGTCCGCTAGTAGAGAAAGGCTAGAATAAGTGCATTCTTTCTGTGTAGCATTTGATCGTCTCGCAATGGATGGACGTTGCGCTTCTGCGAGTGAGAGAAAGAGAGAGAGAGCGCGTGGGGGAGGGAGGAGAGGGAGGCGCGCACCATGGAGAAGGCAAAGGGGGCGGGCGTTTAGGCAGGCAGGCGCGCGCGTGCATGCGTGCGTGCTGGTTACGTGTTGGCTACGCGTGTCTGCGCCGGCCGGTCGGTCGGCCGCGCTCGCTCGCTCGCTCGCTCGGGATTGACCAGAGGCAAAAGCCGATTAGCGTTGATCTCTTTTGTGTCCGCCTCTGCCGCGCTCAAGAGTCGCCATGGATTCCTCTTTTTACAAGTCCTCCTCCTTCTCGTCGTTATCTTCTTCTTCTTCGTCGTCATCGTGGTGGTGCTCAGCGTGGTGCTCGTCGTCCCGGTCCCCATCCCCGGGAGCGGCGTTTAGGACGGCAGGACAACTTTTACGCGCGAGGACGGCATCGTCCGAGCCTTGAGGTACGAGACAAGAACAACAACAACAACAGGAAAGAAGAAAAAGTAGAAGAAGAGGAACGAGCGTCCGCGCGCCCGTCCATCCGTTCGAGCGCCCACTTTAACGCCCGACGATGCAAAAGAGCGTGCGCTACAACGAGGGCCACGCGCTCTTCCTGTCGCTGGTGGCCCGCAAGGAGGGCACCAAACGCGGCTACCTGAGCAAGAAGACGGCCGAGAACAGCCGCTGGCACGACAAGTTCTTCGCCCTCTACCAGAATGTCCTCTTTTACTTCGAGCACGAGCAGAGTGCCCGCCCCGCCGGGATTTACCTGTTGGAGGGCTGCACCTGCGAGCGCGCGCCCGCGCCCGCCTCCAAAATGTCCGCCGCCGGCAAGGAAGCCCTGGACAAGCAGGTGATGTATCAGCCTGCCGCCTTTCCTCCTTTTTGGTCAATTGCTAGAACGTGAGACTAACCTTCCAGTGACCTGGCTTCTTGATGACCGGGGTGACCTTTGCTCCCATTTTGCCCCGCCCCCTCTCTACCCACCAACGCTAACAATAAATCCGGCATAAGCGCGCCGCTACGTTACATCGCCCGCTCTTAGGTGGCCTCCGTGGGTCCTTGACTCTCCGTTCCGCTATCGTTTGGGAAAAGGCGTGGCGGCCATTGGCCAGTGTTGGCTCGACACGGTACTGCGCCGTATTTGCTTGTAAACGGGCATCCCAGTTGGAAAAGGAATCTGCTTTTTTTGGTGGTTATAGGCCACGGGATTAGTTGGATTCTCTGGAAGCGTTTCAGATTTGGGGAGGGAAAAAAATGACCCATCTGGGTCTCTTTCGTTGGGAGTGGCAAAGCACGCCGCTCTGATTTATTTATTTATTTTCCAAACGGATTACTTTGTCCAGTGTTTGGCTTGGGCCAATGTCCTCAATTCCGAGCGTTACTCTGAGCCTTCACCAACCATTGGCCACTCTCCATCAACCATGCACAACTTTCATCCGTTTCAAGTTAGGCCCGTAAATTGGACCTATTTTGTCCAATGCAGACATGACTGAATGAATGCAAAAGGTTTTCTTCTTTTGACGTTGCGTCTTGTGCCGGTCGGCCCGTCTCACGCTCTCACTCCAGCTGCTGCCATGCTTAATTGTGGCTATTTCCAAGACGCCCCGAGCCGCCGGGCGGCGTTGGGCCGCACACAAACACACCGCACGTTCAATGCCAGACCCCCAGCGGTTACAATCTAGCATCGTTTTTTTTTTTTTCGAGTTGGAGGAATGGCGGCATTCAAGCTCCGAGGGAAGATAGTCCAGTGTCTGGCTGGGCTATCTTTCTGTGACTTATTTTGCCGCAAAGTCAAGTCACCGCCCCCGCATTGAGCGGCCGGCAGCCTTCCTTTCCCCGTTGGGTGGCGTCCTCTCACAAAGATACAAACCCTTGAAATGCTAGGAGTGCTTTGACGCCGGCCTCAACGGTTTCCACAGCGACCGAGCGTGCCGCCGCCGCCGCCGCTGCTCATTCAACGCCAGTGCGCTTCGGTGGGGATTGCGCAGTTTGCCTGGCCTGGCCTCGCCCCGCCGCCAGATGCATTGCCATGGTGTAGATATGCGTCAAAGCCGTGGATTTTTTTCTTGCTGTGAGGCGTGTCCGTTAAAAAAAGGATGTACGCTGTCCCCTCTGCTTCCGATATGGATTGCTTTCAAAATACGTCTATATCCATTTTGTACATATAAATAATATCTGTGTGTGCACACCGAAGACAGAAGTCAAAACAAACTAACCCTGGCTGTCCCACCGCCCCTTGCCTGTCGTTAGCCGGCACGGGCTCCGGCACCCCCGCGACCATGGTGAGGATGAGAAAATGAATGAAATCATTTCATCCACTTTCAGTAAATGGTGTTTGCTTTGGCTCGCAATGGAAAGGCAAAGAGGATTCATTCAACGGGAAGAAAAGTTGCCGTGGAAACGCCTGTCATTCTCTTAGAGAGGATTTCAAAACATGCGCCAAAGAAATACTAGTACGTGAGTGACGCCACCCCCATCCACGGTGGCCTTTGGCGTCCATGTCCCAAGACGGCGGAAGGCCCTCTCGTCTTTGCCACAGTGTCCGTCCTCCTCCCGGGGGCAAAAAACTCCTGCTTCTCAGTCCCTCCACCGTCCCTCCACCGTCCCTCCTTCGTGCTCCACTGAATCCTCACTTGGACACAAAAGGATGAAAGCACGGAGGCACGGCGGGATGGAGAGGAGGCAGAGAGTGGGACGAGGGCGGACATGCCGGGCAAAAAGAAGAGAAAAGAAGGCCGGGTGTCCGTTTTGCGGCAGCGTCTTCTTTAAAAATAGACGCTCTTTGGCTAAGAGCGATCTCAGCTTGGCGTCACCCTACTTACTGTACGCGCAGCCTTCTCTAGGCCGCTGATTTGGTGTGTGACTTCCTTCCCGTGTCTGAGGATGTGAGGCTCGTACATTTGAAGAGCTGGCAGGGACACTGAGCCCTTTCAAAAAAAACACTTTGTTCTCCTCCAATGGGCGCTTAGCAAATGCTACCCAAACCGCTGTGGGTGTCCTCTTTGGTATTTTGTAACGTGGGCCCTCTCGTCTCTTGCACCCGCAGCACTACTTCCTGGTGGTGTTCGGCCACGACGGCCAGAAGCCCCTGGAGCTGCGCACGGAGGAGGAGCTGGATTGCGACCAATGGGTGGAGGCCATTCAGCAGGCCAGGTACGCCGCGCGCCAAGAAAGCAAACGTTTCAGAGAAAAGTCTGACGCCCGACCGCCCGACCGACCGACCGACCGACCGATCACCTTTCAGTTATTCCGACATCGTCCTGGAACGAGAAGTGCTGATGCAAAAGTACATCCACCTGGTGCAGATCGTGGAGACGGAGAAAGTGGCGGCCAATCAGCTGCGCACGCAACTGGAGGACCAGGACACGGAGATCGAGAGGCTCAAGGCCGAGGTAGCGTCCACGCCGCGGCGCTCGGCCACAAATACGGGAAAAGACCATCTGTGTCGGCAGATCGTCGCACTGACCAAAACCAAGGAGCGCATGAGGCCTTACCACGTCCACCACGAAACGGAAGACCCGGACATCAAAAAGATCAAGAAGGTCGGCCTCCATCAACCGTCCTTTTTCTTTCTTTCGCCCCTCCCCCGCTAGAGATTAACACCGCTGTCCAAACGCAGGTGCAGAGCTTCATGCGGGGCTGGCTCTGCCGCAGGAAGTGGAAGCTGATCGTGCAGGATTACATCTGCTCTCCTCACGCCGAGAGCATGAGGAAGAGGAACCAGATCGTCTTCAACATGGTGGAGGCGGAGACGGAGTGGGTCCATTTGGATTTGAGCTTTCTTTGAAGCAGGCGGATGATCATTTTGCGACGGCTTGACCGCAGGTACGTCCACCAGCTGTACATCCTGGTCAACTGCTTCCTGCGACCGCTGAGGATGGCGGCCAGCTCCAAGAAGCCCCCCATCAGCCACGACGACGTCAGCAGCGTCTTCCTCAACAGGTGGGCGTCGCCCACGCAGGCATTTTCATTCTGACCATCTGACCGCCGGCTAACCGACGGCCGTCCCGTGTGGGCATTTTCATTCTGATTATCTGACCGCCGGCTAACCGACGGCCGTCCCGTGTGGGCATTTTCATTCTGATTATCTGACCGCCGGCTCACCGACCCACGGCGTACTCGCCCGTTCCAGCGAGACCATCATGTTCCTGCACGAGATTTTCCACCAGGGTCTGAAGGCCCGGATCGCCAACTGGCCCACTCTGGTGCTGGGTGAGAGGCGGCCCCGTATGTCCCCCGAGGTTTCGGGGGGGGGGCCGAGCCTAAAAGCGGCGGCGTCCTTTCCAGCCGACCTCTTTGACATCCTGCTGCCCATGCTGAACATCTACCAAGAGTTTGTGCGGAACCATCAGTACAGCCTGCAGGTCCTGGCCAACTGCAAGCAGAACCGAGACTTTGACAAGCTGCTCAAACAGTACGAGTCCAACGCCGCCTGCGAGGGGAGGATGCTGGAGACCTTCCTCACCTACCCCATGTTCCAGGTGGGGCCGGCCGTCGACCCGTAGATCAGTGGTCTCAAAGCGGTTCCACATAGGGCCGGCCGCAGTGGGTCCTGGTTTTTGTTCCAACCGATCCAGTGCCGACATTTTAACCAATCAGGTGTCTTTAAAATAAGTAGCACCTGACTCTAATTAACTGATTGCACTTGCAAAAGGTATCCTTGTTGAGTTGGAATGAAAACCTGCACCCACTGCGGCCCTTTGAGGACCGCTTTGAGACCACTGCCGTAGATCCTTTCTCACTAGATGACACTAGATGCTCCTTTTTTCTTTCCTCCCCCTCGCCGCCAGATCCCTCGCTACATCATCACGCTGCACGAGCTGTTGGCGCACACGCCGCACGAGCACGTGGAGCGCAAGAGCCTGGAGTTTGCCAAGTCCAAACTGGAGGAGCTGTCCAGGTACAGTGGTTTCCCACACTAGATAAGTCGCAGCCCTTGTGTTCTATGTCCGCCTCGTCATCAAAATGACGACGGATGCCTTTGGACAGAGTCATGCACGACGAGGTGAGCGACACGGAGAATATTCGAAAGAATCTGGCCATCGAGAGGACCATCGTGGAGGGCTGCGACATCCTGCTGGACACCAGCCAGACCTTTGTCAGGCAGGGTGAGTCAGTGAGACAGCGAGAGAATGTGGGATTGAGCCAATCCGCGGCCCCTTGCCGTTGATTGAAAAGCAATCATGGGCCAATTGCCCGATTGAATCGAAGGGGGGCGCCGCCATCGATCCCCCCTTTCAAATGTGAGAGCGGCGAAAGACGAGCCGGCGTTAAACGGCGCTCTATTGCGGATCCGCCCGTGGTTTGGCGGCGTTCAGGCTCTCTGATCCAGCTGCCGTCGGTGGAACGGGGCAAGCTGAGCAAGGTGCGACTGGGCTCGCTCTCCCTCAAGAAGGAAGGGGAGAGGCAGTGCTTCCTCTTCACCAAACACTTCCTGGTGTGCACGCGGAGCTCGGGCGGCAAGCTGCACCTCCTCAAGGTGAGGCCGTCTCCATCCGGGCCGCCGCCACCCCCGACTTTCCCGACTTTCCCGACTTTCCCGACTTTTGACCGCCGCTCTTCTCCGATGGCAGCAAGGCGGCGTCCTGTCCCTCATCGACTGCACGCTCATCGAGGAAGCGGACGGCGCAGACGAAGACGGTGAGCGCGCCAGATTGGGCCAGAAACCACGACTGGCTTTGCCAACAGATGACGTTTTTTTTTTTCTTTTCCTCCAGCCAAGGTCGGAGGTCAAGTGTTCGGCCAGCTGGACTTCAAGCTGGTGGTGGAGCCGGCCGACGGGGCTTCCTTCACCGTGGTCTTGCTGGCGCCCTCGCGGCAGGAGAAGGCGGCGTGGACCAGCGATATCAGCCAGGTAGCACCAAGGGGAATAATCCGGAAAGACGGGAGCGCGTTTCGGAAAAGAAGAAATGGTACTTTCTTCTTCTTCTTCTTCCTTCTCAAGTGTATCGATAACATCCGCTGCAACGGCCTGATGACCAGCGTCTTTGAGGAGAACTCCAAAGTCACCGTGCCTCACATGATCAAGTAAGGATCAGCCGTGGCGATGGCGGTGGCGGTGGCGGTGGCCATCTCTGCATGACCTTTGAAACATCTGCGCGTGACCAGATCGGACGCGCGTCTCCATAAAGACGACGTGGACATTTGCTTCAGCAAGACGCTGAACTCGTGCAAGGTCCCGCAGATCCGCTACGCCAGCGTGGAGCGTCTGCTGGAGAGGCTGACCGACCTGCGCTTCCTCTCCATCGACTTCCTCAACACCTTCCTGCACACGTACAGGATCTTCACGGGCGCCGCCGTGGTCATGGACAAGCTGGCCGACATCTACAAGAAGCCCTTCTCCTCCATTCCCGTCAGGTGTCCCGACCATTCCTCTTTCCTTCCTTTCCGGCGGTTTGCGCGTCCCCCCGCTCTGGGTGGTCCACCCGATGGCCACTTTCTCTGGCGCCTATCTATTTTGACCCGTGTGTTTGTGTCCACGCCGCCCGCGTCCCCGATGGCAGGACGCCGTGCCTGTCGTTTGAGCGTCTGTCCATCTCATCCATCTGTCCCGACTACACGCTGAAGATCAAGAAGATGGCGGCGGATCCGTCCAAGTAAACTGACCGGCTCCTCCCGTCCTTCCGTCTCTTTGCCTCTTGGCCCTTTCCTCCTCCACTTCCTCCTCCTTCCCGCTCTTCCTGACCTCTTTCCTGACCTCTTTCCTGACCCTCCCGACGTGGTTTCAGCCTGGCCATTTGCGGACTTTTCTTCTCCCTTCTTTGTGTCATTGGTTGCTCCAAATGAGGGCATCCAATTGTGTCGCTTCTCAAGGCTGAGCCTAAAGATTTCCTCTTTGTCTTCCACTTTTTGCCCTTTTTTGCCCTTTTTTCCTCTTCCGAATCAATATCCTCCTGTCTCTTGAGCGTCCAGCGGAGAATAATGGAATACCTTTTGAATGATTGACGTGCAACGTTTAGCCAATAATGTCTTGTTAAGAGAGGGAGTTTTGTGTCCGCCATTCATGTGGGAATGGAATCCATTCAAAAGAAACGCTGGAATCCCCCGTAGTGATTGTGTAGCTTGGGACTTTGTGAAAAAGTCCAGAGCACCAAGCTTTGTGACTTGATTTTTGCATTTGCTCCTTCCTCACAGGTCCCTGGAACTGTTCTTCGCCAGCAACCAGAACAGCCGAGGCGGCGAGCACGGCGGCGGTGGCGGCGGCGGTGGCGGCGGTGGCGGCGGCGAGAAATCTCCTCACCTGTGTCGCAAGTTCTCCTCGCCGCCACCCCTCTCCATCTCCTCGCGCACGTCCTCTCCCGTGCACGTGCGCAAGCTCTCCCTGCACTCGCCCGTGGGCGGGCGTCCCGAGGCCAACCCGCAGGCGTGCCGCTCCCCCGTGGCCGGCCCCGCCTCGGCGCCCCCCTCGCCGGGCGCCGTCTCCCCGGCGGCGGAACGGGCCGCTGCCCCGTCTCCCGACCCGGACGGCGACGACGCGCCCAAGATGGAGCCTTTCGGGGGCAAACTGAGACGGAGCATACGCCGAGGTGAGCCCGTGTCCCTCCCACGCTCTGCGTGTTTTCTGCGGCCGAGTACTCCACCTCGCTCAAACGTGGTCCTTTGTTGCAGCCGTCTTGGAGTCGGTGTCGCTGGAGAAAATCATCCCCGAGTCTCCTCAAGGAAGCGAATCGGGAGAGGTGTCCCCGTGCCGCTCGCCGTCCACGCCGCGCCACCTCCGCTTCAGGCCGCCCGGAAGTAAGGACGCGTGGTCTTTTGGCGTGGGTCCCGTGGCCGGCCGGCCGCCCGCTGGTGTCCTCATTTGGCTTGTGACCCCTCCCACAGCCCCGTCGGAATGCTCACGCTGCGCCGTTTCCCCCGCCTCGGCTTTTGCCATCGCCACGGCGGCGGCGGGGCACGGCGCGCCGGCAGGTGGGTGGGCGCCGTCGGGGACGCCGTCGGGGACGCCGTCGGGGACGGCCCTAACCCTAAGCGTCTCCGTCTCCCCCCCGTAACAGTGTTCAACAACTCGGAAAGAACGTGCGATAAAGAATTCATCATCCGGCGTGCCGCCACCAACCGAGTTCTGAACGTGCTGCGCCATTGGGTCTCTAAGCACTCTCAGGTCAGCTAACATCAGCTTCTTCTTCTTCTTCTTCTTCTTCCGCAAATATTCAAGCAGGCCATGTTGAAGCCAGCTCCTTTATTATTTCTCATGTTTTTGTGGTCGTTGTGCTCGTTGAGGACTTTGAACTGAACGGAGAACTGAAAATGTCCGTCATGTGCCTCCTGGAGGAAGTCCTCCGAGACCCGGACCTGCTGCCTCAGGAGAGGAAAGCTACCGCCAACATACTCAAGTGAGCGCACGCCGCTTTCACCTCGGCAACGTCGCCGGGACGTGCCACGTTCCCTTTTGATTGTGTCGTCACGTGAAGGGGAATCCCACCCGAGCCCGTCCGGCCAAACTGAAGATGATTTTTATTTGGTTATTTGGGGGAATGCCGCAGTCGCGTCTAAAAATGTTCCACCTTTGATCAATCGCGTGATATTTGAAGGCCCTTCCTTGTTTTTGGTTTGTCTGTCAGCGGCCTCTCTCAAGACGAGCAGGACGACGCCCAGCTGAGGATCGAAGATATCTTGCAAATGGTCAGTGAGTCTCTCGCTTCTACTCGCGAGACGCCGACTTTTGTTTGTGTGTTTGCGCGTTTTCAGGCAGACTGTCCCAAAGCGGAATGTTTCGAGTCGCTGTCGGCGATAGAGCTGGCCGAGCAGATCACGTTGCTGGATCACATCGTCTTCAGAAGCATCCCTTACGAGTATAAAGCGACCTCGTCGGCGGCGGCGTTGTGGCGGCCTTCCCCTTCGCCGCCGTGGCCTCATTTTGGCGTCTTTCAGAGAGTTCCTGGGTCAAGGCTGGATGAAGTTGGACAAGACGGAGAGGACCCCCTACATCATGAAAACCAGTCAACATTTCAACGACGTGAGTGGAAAACAAAGCCGTGCTGAATGGGAAAAAATGGATTGGAACATGTTGCTCCCTCCCAGATGAGCAACCTGGTGGCGTCCCAGATCATGACCCACACGGACGTGGGCTCCCGGGCCAGCTCCATCGAGAAGTGGGTGGCCGTGGCCGACATCTGCCGCTGCCTCAACAACTACAACGGCGTCCTGGAGATCACCTCGGCGCTCAATCGCAGCGCCATCTACCGGCTGAAAAAGACCTGGGCCAAAATCGGCAAACAGGTAGGACAAAATAAGACCGACCGATTGTCTCCGAACACGCTGACGGGCTGTTCCGTCTCTAGACCAGGGCGCTGATGGACAAACTGCAGAAAACGGTGTCCTCCGAGGGAAGGTTCAAAAATCTGAGGGAGACCTTGAAAAAGTGAGGTCCCGTCACGCCCATTTTCCCTCAAGTCGCCACTCTGAGCCACTTGTCTCTCTTTCAGTTGCAACCCCCCCTGCGTGCCCTACTTGGGAATGTACCTGACGGACTTGGCCTTCATCGAGGAGGGAACGCCCAACTTTACCGAGGAAGGGCTCGTCAACTTTTCCAAAATGAGAATGGTACGAGGAGCGCCACGTCGCCGCCACGTCGCCGCCGCCGCCTCCGCCGCCGCCTCTCGGTCCTCCGCCGGACTGATGCCACTTTCTTTCCAGATTTCCCACATTATCAGAGAGATCCGGCAGTTCCAGCAGACGCCCTACCGGATAGAGCATCAAGTCAAGGTACAAGCCACTTTGGGAGATCCTCTCATCCACCGCTACTTGCTGGGAGATCTACCGCCCCATTTGCCTCATTGTGTTGATCTGGCAGGTGACCCAGTACCTCCTGGATAAGACTCTGATCATGGACGAGGACACCCTGTACGACCTCTCGCTGAAGATCGAACCCAGGCTCCCGGCCTGATGGATCGCCGCCCGCCCGACTCGGACTCTCGGTCCGGACCGGCGCGTCATCTTGAGAGACTGGAGATTGGAGAGGAAACCCGGGAAAGCGAGCGACGGTCCCCGAGGGAACACTGGTTTTTGAGCCAAGGGTGTACCGCGCCTACGCCGTTGACGCCCACTGGCCCGCCCCCTGGCCCGCCCGCTGGAAAGGAAGGACAGCATCCATTGAAATGTAGCATCAAAAGAGGGCGGGACAACCGGAGAACATTTGCCCGCCAGCAAGTGAGTGTCGTCGTGTTGCCGCAAAGACCCCTCCTTCCCTCCCTCGTCCTTGTGCAAGAGCCCCGCCCCCTAAAGCGCCCTTAAGCGCCCTAAAGCGCCTGCCTGTCGCTGAGAAATGCTTTGGCCTGAACTTGCATGATTTCAACTCGGGCTCTCAAGTGTCCTCCCGGAAAGGGCCTCGAGCTTCATCTTCGTGCGGGCTCCCTCTCAGGCTTCCGCGCCTCAAGCATGGCAACGGAGCGCCAAGCCGCATTGGGCATCGGGCCAATGGCGGATGGTTGGCTT
This sequence comes from Stigmatopora nigra, assembly GCF_051989575.1. NCBI lineage: Eukaryota > Metazoa > Chordata > Actinopteri > Syngnathiformes > Syngnathidae > Stigmatopora > Stigmatopora nigra. Next base: position 207,084 of record NC_135511.1, on the reverse strand, counting down.
CCTTCCACTGAATCTCACAAACTGGATACGTCACCGCCGCCCACTGTGCGTTTGTCATTTTCGCCAAAAGTTCGTACACTGACTTCTTCTCTCGTCAGCCCAAAGACATAAGTGTTTGCACGCCCTCTACTGGCCAACGGGCAAACCAATTGAAATGTGATTCGGGGCTGCTCCAACTTTTTTTGCTCAAAGATCTTCTTTTCAAGGAGCCACCTACCCTTTTCTCCTGGCCAGCCAATCACCAAGCGCAGCAGTTATGCATGCTAATGATACATAGCTGATGTCAGAAAAGGACCTAAAGTAGTGTCGACGGGTAGTAATCATGCTTGGACTCGCGATGGCGCTGTTTCCCAGCTCAGGTCTCATTTAAAATGGTATTGGATTGACCTATAGTACCTTAGCCATCGACTGGTAACTCGCCGATGGACGAATTGAGCACCCCTGATCTAATTAATCCGCCCCGGGACAAAAAAATCAAACTCAGGAACTAGATAAAAAACGTAACTTTTACATAGAGAACAATATTAAAGCCAGTTAGATCTTGAGCCCTCCCTGCAGACTCATTTGCATGCAAAAAAGGCCAGCAGTAAAAAATGTATAGGAGGTATTTTTTGAATGAAATTCTATTGAATGATACTTTATTTATACATGAAATGCTAAGATTGGTAGTTTTTGGGGGTTAAATGGTGGTCTTTGTAATTTAAATTTTTTTTTTAATCAAATCTAAAACAAAAGATTGGTCATCTAATACATCAATCATAAATCCACATTCGATTTAAAAAAAAACAATGCTACATGAATGCGCTTTTGGTGAGCATGTTCGTGACACAATCGATATGTCAGTAGCGCTCTCTGCTGTTCGTAATGAGATCTGCTCCAAAAAAAGCTTGTGCGGTGATTTTGCATTTTGAATCCACGTTTTGACTGCCACTTTGTGACGCCTAAAAGCGGGCAAAATCTTTCAAATGTGGCTTGGCTTCAGTGACGACTTTTGTCAATGTTTGTTGTTTTGATGACTGTTTCCTGCTCAAAAAATGACTCCACACGACATGGCTGAGAAAGATTGCAAGTTGTGCTCTTAAAAAGGGACTGTTTCGGCTTTCCTTTGTGGAGCCGGGCTTTTTGCGAGGAGTCAAATCTGTTGTTGTGGTGAAAATACACCGAGAAAAAAGGGGGTTGAATGTTTTTCTTTTTTTAAATGTAGCATTTGAATAATCCAACCGGTATTTTCTGTATTGCTCCTATGGCGAACGAATAGCTTTTCCTGCATGTTCACAACAAATGCATGTTGTGCATGTCTTACTGGTTTGCTCCCTTTACTTTTCTTTTCCAAATGAACGTCGTCTTTTTTTCTGTGTGCATCTGTCACGAGTCGAAAACAAGCCCGTTGTGCTTTTTTTTGCACAGCACTTTGCTATTCCAAGTGCCAGTTGTACTACTGTAGCTACGATCTGCTGACGTGTGGGCAACTGGATGCTGTGTTTTGTCGCGTAAAAGTCTCTCTTTGTACGTTTGCTTCGGATCTCTTCTCTCCGTCTGCATTTTCCACTCGCTGTTCCGGGGGAAAATAAATCAACATGCCTTACGTCTCGGAGTTTTCCCCAAACATGCAATGATTTTTGACAACCTATTAGCATCAGACACTTAATGGCAATCCTCGATTTTTTTTTTATTTTTATTCCGTACTAGGACGTTGGGTGCGATTGCTATATACAGTATTGACCTCTAGGTGGAGCAAATGATTCAAGGGAGTTCATCTGGCCGAACGACAGCGTTTTCTTAAATTATTCTATTTCAAGGACAAATCCACATTCAGATAAGATCAATCACAGTTAAACATTGTTTTAATTCCTCACAATAATCGATTGTCTGGCCAACCTTTTCATTTTTAGGATGGTTGTGGACTGACTAGGGATTATCTCGGCACACAAATAATACCTATGACGTCAAATTGTGCGTCGGGATTGTGCGACCGTGTCTGTTCTGCGCATGCTCGCAAGAAATGTGGCAAACACATGAACTTTGCTGTCATCAGACGCCACAGGTAAGCAAAATGATCATGTTTTCGTCCTACAATTTATTGTATAAATATGTTCTGATTTAGTTGTGATCGTGCCGAAAAGTGCTTTGCGTTTTCTTCTTTGTTGTTTTCACGTCGTTTCAGAACGTTTGATTTATCGGGTTAAACGCGCACATGCTATAAACTAACGTAGGGTGAGGCTAAAGCAAAGCACCCCCGCCCCCTCCCATGTCGCCCCTCCCATGTGGCCCCTCCCATGTCGCCCCTCCAAGTGCAATTCATCCTCTAATAATCAAAAGTGAAAATTGTGGGCTGTCAAGCGAAAACCACGTCCGGCCGGTAATTGAATTATCACCGTTGAACAGTTTGACGGGCGACGCCTCCGTAAAGGAGGAAATGCGAGGCTAAATGTAAACACCAACATAGGTTGGGATGGACGGATTGGAACGCATTTGCCGAGGAGGATGGGTCGCCCGCTCTGACCGAGGTCACAAAAACATGCGCCTTAATTCCCATCATAAAGTGTTTTCCTAAATGCTGTGAGCGGGCACACGGCCGATTAGAGCTCATTAAAAACCAGACGCTGATGTCCTTGGACATGTTTTGAATGCAACGCGAAAAAAAAGTCTCCCTCCTCGTCGTCTCTGCTAAAATTAGATTTCGGAGTAGTGTTTTGCCTGGACTTTAATTCACCATCCCCCCCCCCCCCCCCCCCCTAGTTTGGCTGGGTGCCCCTGCGATTTATGTTTTTTTTCCCCCTCTGATCGTCTCTAATTATCTATTATTTTCGTCTTCATTGTGTATTCTTTGGCTAGTGTCACTTAGCGGCCGATATTTTCACTTGGTGCGCGGGCGATTATTTCAGAAGAACACAATCTTTTGAAACGCAGCGGGAAAAAAGAATCAGGGAAATACGCCAAACCATCTCAAATCATGTTTAGCTTGAAATTCAAACAAGGAGATTTCACAGTCTGTTTTGTCATGCATAGTTGCTGTATTCTTTTTTTTTATTTGTTGGACGGATCAAGGCAAAACAGTACAAACACGCGACAGAAGAATGTTATGCAGGATTTAGCAAAGAATAAAGCCGAGTTCGTTTGGACGGCCTAGCCGTATTCTCGTATGGACCGAATTGAGGTCATTTGACGGCTCATTCCGCGTTGCACGCGTCGTCCACGTCCAGGCCGTTGTGGTGCGTCGCGGACGGTCGCCGGGGCGGCAGCAGTCGGTAACGGAAAGACACTCGGTTGACGTAGTTGCCGCTGGACACCAGCCTGACCACGGAGTTATCGCAAGCCATTTTTATCTGGGCTGAGGAATGAATAAGCGCAAGACATTCCATTTCCTCACGTCGTCTAAAGGACTGTTTATTGAGCGGACTCACCCTCACAGAGGCCACCTGGGAACCAACGGAGGACTTACCGGGTCTACTGAGAGGGAAGCACAGAGCGGCCACTGGAAACATGCGCGACGTGTCCACGCCGTTTCCCCCCAGGAGCTCCAGGTAGTCACCCGAACCCAAACATCCCGAAGACGACCTCCCCTGAGGCCAGACAAACAAATGCTCGAACGGAGGAGAGAAACGGTAAAGAAAAAGAGGAGTGCCCGACTGACCCTGGGCCCCAGCTGGTTGCCGTGGTCCTCCTCCAAGGCCAGCTGCGTCACTTCCATCTCCACCGGGTAAATGACGGAGAAGCTGCAGTTCCGCTTCTGATGGGGCAGCACCATGGTGAAGCTGCCCTCGGGGCTCGGAGACACGATGTTGCACGCTGAAACGCACGCATTATTGGATGCGTCAGCAGCGCATACGTCCAAGGCGAAGATGCTTTTTTTGCCGTCGGCCCGGTCCCGGCTCACGCCAAGGGTTGTGCACTTTCTCCACGGCCAGGGTGAAGCCGCCGCCGGGGCGACGGACGCGGAAAAAGATGGCGGCCACGTTCTGAGACGAGCGAATGGCGCGCCCCGCCGCCGCCTCCAAAGAGGAGGAGCAGATGTCCGTGTAGCGTCGGTGCAGAGGCAGCGGGTGGTCCTGACTGCTGGGGAAGTTCTCCCCCTGCAGAACCCAGCCGTCAAATATCTGAAAGCATACCAAATCCCGTCAAAAATGTACCAAAGGGGCGTGGCGTAAGATGAAGAAAAATGTCCAAAAACTCCACAATTCAACTTCTTGGCTCTCCTTTAAAATGTACAGTTTGATAGTGGTATTTTCCACACCATGACCGTTTTGAGAGTACTTGACTTCAAAGCACCGTTTAAGATTAAGAAAAGGTATTTGACGTAAAGTTTGCCAATGCATTGATTGCTCTTCAAAGTGCAAGCAAACTAAAGCATAACTCTATTTGTTTGTGTTAGACCTTGATGAAATCGCCCGCATCGCAGTCCACGTTGACGTCGGAGAGCTTCAGGCCGACGACCTCGCCGGGCTCGCCGATGATGAAGGCGGCGCACGTCGATGGCTCCTCCTCCTCTTCTTCCTCCTCCTCCTCCTCCTCCTCCGCAGACGCCGTGAAGGTAAAGTGGCCTTCGGTGGCCAACATGTCCAGGCATCCTGATAGTTAGAAAAGAAATGTTCCGAGGGATTCTTTATTACCGCGTTTCAAGCTGCCCCTAATCTTACCCCCACCCCCCCAAAAAAGCCAAAGAAAAATGGGGAAGGGCGGCCCCATTCCAAAAGCACACCCAAGCGCGACTCCATCCACTTTCTGAGGCCATTCCAATTCGTTTGGTGGGACTTTTTTTTTTTCAAAATCACCGACGCTTGACGGCGGAGCCACTTACTGAGGGGTCGTCGGAAAATGAAGTCTTCCGGTTGTTTCTCCCGCTCCAAAGCCGCAAGCCATCGGGATTCGGCCGACACCTCGTCCTGGCCCCCGTCCCGCGTACGCACGTTTGAGGACGGGGCAAGCCGTGGCGCCTTTTGCAAAGCGGCTCTTGCGCGGAGGTGGCGGCTCCCCGTCGTCCGGTATGACAGCGAGAAGAGCAGCAGCAGCAGCGGGAGAAGTTGCGCTGGCCCAAACATGCCACCCAATGCCACGGCTCGCTCGCTTGCTGTCGGAGGGTAAAAGGGGGAGAGTCTGCCCACCGGATGCGCCGTGCCCGCTTTTATAGGGCGCGCATGCGGCGGCGGCGGCCGGCATCTAGCACCACCTACTACCCTGGCGCACGCACACGCGGGCGGGTCAAACTGTCATTGCGCTCCACGCAGATGACGTACGTCCGTGGACGAGAGTCAGCATGTGCGTGCGTGTGTGTGTGATTGTAGCGTAGTCAGGGGCACATTTTCCATGTCAAATGGTGCCAAAACTACTAGAACAAATTGATAGAAACGCCTGATAGTAGTATTGTGTTTCTAGTGAAGACAGAGGTCGAAAAAGGAAGATCGATTTTTTGCTCGGAATAGCCATTAGACGACAATTCCTGGGCCAGTACGAGACCAAGACTTTGGGAAGTTGATGGACTTCTCTGGTGAGGCTGTGACTGACCACTAGAGAGCAGTGTTTGTCAATATTCGGGAGTTAAATGAAAGGGTCCAAATAGAATATTAAACAGGCACCCTAAAAATTCACTGCGGTTATTCACCTCCTATTGTCTCAGGTGTGGGAACCTATCTATCGCCACAAAGTCTTATTAAAGTATTACTGTAATTGCTTAGCTTCAGGCAAAAATACACAGAGACTGACGCGCTGTTAAATTATTACATGGAATACACTGAGATGAGGCTAATTGTAAAAGTCCACGCGGCCATCGTGAAAGGTCAAAGTAGACGAGTCGAGTGTTTGGGACGACACGCTTGCTCCCATTCAGTCTAAAATACACGCGCGTGCGTACACGTACACGGCGTACTTTTTGTAGCATTCAAAGTATGGCCTAATAAGTCTTGACATTTGACTTGCGACGCCACTTGCGGCCGGCCGGCCGGCCGGCTCCCAAAATAAGAAAGACGCTAAAGAGCAACTAGGATGGCATTCTCTCTCCCCTGCATGGGTGCGCACTGACCTATTCGGTGTGCATTACCTTCAATTCCAGGCCGCGGGCAATGAGAATTAATTGCTCCTCTTCTTTTTCAAGCCGTGTGCGTGGAACATGTCTTTGCCCATTTATCCATGTCATTGTTAAAGTTGCCAACGGAGCAAAGATCACGCTAAACACACTTTGCTTCCGCCTAGGTGGACGAAAAAGGACGCTGGGAAATGACTGAAGGTCTCAAAGGACAATTGGGGATTTTGTCGTCAGCCGTCCCGTTTCCAATGGATCGGACATCTCCCGCTCTCGACGGCAGCCAAAAAGGTAGAGGCAAAGTCCACGTATTATTTCAACTCTGTCCAATTGACTGTGACTCCACCTGATACTCGCAAGACAAATTGCCCAAGCCAACTACACATGAAAAATAAACGTAGTAGTAATCCGAATGCTAGCTAGCGCTGCCCTCTGGCGGCCACCAGGAAGAACTTTCCGTTCAGCTTTCCTCCACCATTAGCCCAACCCTAAAATAACTGTGAATACTTAAATAGTATCCTGATTTTGAAATTCGCTCAGAACATTTCATCGCACAAGAATGTTTAAGCGCCATCGACGACTTTAGACGTTTGTCGGGTTATTTGATTTCATTTTGCCGTACACTTGCCCACGGCAAAGTGCGTGGGAGCTCGGCTTTCGTCAAATTCTCTTTGGACCGCGGGGGGCCGGCGAGCCATCGTCCGTCGCCGTCCGTGGGAAGCGAGGGCCGGATGATTGCTAACTCGGGGTGCGCACTCGTCATGTATCTGGAGGCGTGGTCGTCCGGGTGGTCGTAATGAGGCGAGCCGCCCCGTTTGGACGAGCCGGACAGAGAGAGATGAGCCGAGAGCCGGCCATGGATTTTTAGCCTCCCAAACGTGCTTAGTTGAAAAGGTGTTGATGATGAGCGATGGCTAACGGCGTCTTGCTTTAATCAACTCCCGGCCCACAACTTCGGGGGAGGTCTCCTGCTGCCACTCTTCTTATTTGTTTCTCTCTCGCTCAGAACACCCATTTGCTCATTTGTTCAGGTAAATGAGAGTGGAGGAAGCCTGGGACTTTTTTACATGTACCTTCCAACGTCATCGTGCTTTTTTTTTTTTATCAGCGCCAAGCGGCTCGTCTCGTCGGCGCTAATCAACATTGATTGCGGCGCGTAATCCATGACAGTGATTCAGGGCGCTTGGCGGAATGCGTCTATCGACTGCAATCGGCTCCGATATGGCAGCACTTTGTCTGCGTCCAAAGTACACAAAAGAAATCAAACCCGTTTAGGCGTTTCATCCCAGGATTCCGTGTTGGGCTGCCTTTCCGCGAGCCGCCACAAGATGGCGCCGTTGAACCAGGGCTCTTAAAAGATGTTTTGGATGGAACATGTTTCTACGCTTTGACTAACTGTGAGCTCACCATCACTTTGACATTCTCTACCTTCGTATCGTAATATTTTTGTGCAGGGCACTTATTTTTCTAATGATTTATTCACTCCTTGGTTTCCTCGCAACTCTTCACTGAAATCTATTTTTCTCTTTTATAGGTATGCGCTGCTGATGATCATGTGTGTGTGTGTTCTTTACACCTCGGCATCTCACCGTGGTTATTCCCGTGGCGGGTTGGACTTGGATCATTGACGACAACAATTTGAGGAATCAACGCCGTTCCTCCCCGTCCAAATCTGGTCAAAGGTGAGCCATCGGAAATGTCACAATTCCACCACTCGAGGAAAGTTTTGAGCTTTGATGTCGGCGTGTCAGCCAGCCGGCCAGTTAGCTCCCCCGACAAAAAGTACAGTAAGGCGCGTATAAGTTTAGCGTCAGTGGCGGCGGCGGCCCGCGTGGCCACGCACGGCTGGGTGGCGTAATGAATGTTGATGAAGTAGAAAAGCCGCTTTAATCAGGACGGATCACCGTGCAGAGGTGGAGAATGTCAGCGAGAGCAGGCACAGCTGCTTGCTGAGAAATTCAATATTGACTGTCGGGATAAATGTCCCGCATATTCTCTCATGTGTCCCCGGGGCCGCCGCCGTATTATGCCTCTCACGTTAGAGGGCCCTAATTGGATTAAAAATGACTTGTTATCGGGAGAAAAAGCCGGCGCGATACGCCGTCATAATTATGGACTTTTGCCGGCGTCGGCCGGGACAAATATCAAAAGCGCCCGCCCTTTGATGGATGCCCTCTAGCCCGGGGGAAATCCACGAAATGGCCGCGCCGCGCGCGCTAACAAATGTCACGTCAAACTCTGCTTTTCTCGCCACTTTCAAAATGGCTTAGTTAGGATAGGCTCCGGCACCCCTTTGGCGACTTTCAGATGAAAATTGAATGTTTTTGCCACAAATATTCCATACAAACCTGGCATACTTTTGATCATTTTTAAGGATTTTAGAGGGGTTCGCTAACCTTGAGGATGATGCCAATTCAATGTTGTAATTTGTGTCTTCTTAGGAAAACTTGAAGGGGAAGAAGAAAGTCCTCATGGAAGCAACTCATTTGGTAAGTAGAGCTTCCACTCTTCTTACTTTTTCTTTTGGGAAATGGTATCGCGATAAAAAAAGGCCCCATTCAAAGTCGCCTCTGGTGGCGCCGGCGACAACACACACGGGCGTAGAATTGACGGCGATCCATCGGGCTTTGCTTTGGTGCGGCCATTAAGGCAAAATAAATGCGGCGTGCCATAAATCTGACAGCGTCTCATTCATACTGACGCGGGCTAAATTACACATAAAACCACTGATAACATCATCATTAAATATTGATTCTAAGGAAGCGCACCACCACAAGTCACACACGCGCACAGGCCGCGCTTACAAAACCCCACCATGTAGATCCAAGAGCGGGCTGGAGTGGGAGTTACGAGAGGTGACCGGAGATGAACGAGGAGGGAGGGAGAGAGGGAGGGAGAAAAAAAAAGATACAGCTATGGAGGAGGGATTTTTTCTTTTTTTTTTTTTCTTCACTGCGAGATTTAAAGCCGAGGCAGCGAGCAGATGTGAGTGTTGATGATGATGGATGTGGCTTGTTGAGATGCAAACTTGTTATGGTGCGCCAGAGGCCCTCTCTGGGGGCCCCCTCTCGGGGCCCCCACGTGTGTGCGTGCGTGTGACACCCCAGCGCCAATTTCTCCCCTTTTTATTTATGCATTTCTCTGCAAGTCATCAGCAGCAGCGTTCGTCCCCGTCCAAATGCCACTCCCTCTCTCCATGGCACTGAATCGGTTAACCGCTTGTATGCAAATCCAGCGCCACTTCAAATGCATCCATTTGATGCTTCTACCATAAAAGTATCCTGGCAGATTTTTGACTTTTTGTACGTTTTTTTTCATATCTTGGACCAAAGAGTTAGCTATGCGATTTTATTTTCCTAAGCTGAATATTTTGTAGGCGGAAGCATTCGTAAGTAGACGTCCCGCTGCTTGTATCCAAACACTCAAAGCTGGTGTCATCCGGTTGTAGCGCACACCCACAAAAGGAGCAGGTGTGTGGGTGTGTGTGGGTGTGTGTGTGGGTTGGTGTGTGTGAATGGGCCATCTGAAGGAGGCAAGCCGTAACCAGCTCGCCACTCTAACCATATAAAAGGTGCAGAACAGAAACACGCCAGTAATTGATTGCTAATTAGTCCTTTTGTTGTGGTGAGGCGTTGTCCCTACACACACACACACACACACACACACACACACACACACACACACACACACACGCACACACGCACACACACACACACGCACACACACACACACACACACACACACACACACACACGTACACACACATTGACACGCGCGGCTTGGCCCTTGGTTGACGCCACTCGAACCTCTGGCCCATCACAATTTCTGAGAGAAGCGCGGTTAAGCGAATGTTAATGAGGCTGTCGTTTTTTTGCCAAAAAATCCTTACTATACTATGTTCTTTTTGACACAAAAAGCCTTACTATACTATATTGTTTTTGACAAAAAAATACTATACAATGTCGTTTTTCTCACAAAAATACTATACTATGTCGTTTTTGACACAAAACGCCATACTATACTGTCGTTTTTGACACAAAAATACGATACAATGTCGTTTTTGACACAAAAATACTATACAATGTCGTTTTTCTCAAAAAGATACTATACTATGTCGTTTTTTTTAACAAAAAAAAGCCTTACTATACTATGTCGTTTTTTTTAACAAAAAACGCCTTACTATACTATGTCGTTTTTTTTAACAAAAAGCCTTACTATACTATGTCTTTTTTTTAACAAAAAAGCCTTATTATACTATGTCGTTTTTTAACAAAAAAAGCCTTAGTATACTATGTCGTTTTTTTAACAAAAAAAGCCTTACTATACTATGTCGTTTTTTTTAACAAAAAAGCCTTACTATACTATGTCGTTTTTTTTAACAAAAAAAGCCTTACTATACTATGTCGTTTTTTTTAACAAAAAAAGCCTTACTATACTATGCCGTTTTTTAAGAAAAAAAGCCTTACTATACTATGTTGTTTTTTAAGAAAAAAAAGCCTTACTATACTATGTCGTTTTTTTACAAAAAAAAGCCTTACTATACTATGTCGTTTTTTTTTAACAAAAAAAGCCTTACTATACTATGTCGTTTTTTAAGAAAAAAAAGCCTTACTATACTATGTCGTTTTTTTAAGAAAAAAAAGCCTTACAATACTATGTCGTTTTTGAACAAAAAAAGCCTTAATTTACTATGTGGTTTTTTAACAAAAAAAAACTTACTATACTATGTCGTTTTTTAAGAAAAAAAAGCCTTACTATACTATGTCGTTTTTTAAGAAAAAAAGCCTTACTATACTATGTCGTTTTTTAACAAAAAAAGCCTTACTATACTATGTCGTTTTTTAAGAAAAAAAAGCCTTACTATACTATGTCGTTTTTTAACAAAAAAAAGCCTTACTATATTATGTCGTTTTTTAAGAAAAAAAAGCCTTACTATACTATGTCGTTTTTTAAGAAAAAAAGCCCTGCTTTACTATGTCGTTTTTTAAGAAAAAAAGCCTTACTATACCATGTCGTTTTTTAAGAAAAAAAAGCCTTACTATACTATGTCGTTTTTTTAAGAAAAAAAAGCCTTACTATACTATGTCGTTTTTTTAAGAAAAAAAAGCCTTACTATACTATGTCGTTTTTTAAGAAAAAAAAGCCTTACTATACTATGTCGTTTTTTTTCACAAAAAAAGCCTTACTATACTATGTCGTTTTTTTAACAAAAAAGCCTTACTATACTATGTCGTTTTTTAAGAATAAAAAGTCTTACTATACTATGTCGTTTTTTAAGAATAAAAAGCCTTACTATACTATGTCGTTTTTTTCACAAAAAAGCCTTACTATACTATGTCGTTTTTTAAGAATAAAAAGCCTTACTATACTATGTCGTTTTTTTTCACAAAAAAGCCTTACTATACTATGTCGTTTTTTTTTAACAAAAAAGCCTTACTATACTATGTCGTTTTTTAAGAAAAAAAAGCCTTACTATACTATGTCGTTTTTTAACAAAAAAAAGCCTTACTATACTATGTCATTTTTTAAGAAAAAAAAGCCTTACTATACTATGTCGTTTTTTAAGAAAAAAAAGCCCTACTATACTATGTCGTTTTTTAAGAGAAAAAAGCCTTACTATACTATGTCGTTTTTTAAGAAAAAAAGCCTTACTATATTATGTCGTTTTTTAAGAAAAAAAGCCTTACTATACTATGTCGTTTTTTAAGAAAAAAAAGCCTTACTATACTATGTCGTTTTTTCAGAAAAAAAGCCTTACTATACTATGTCGTTTTTTAAGAATAAAAAGCCTTACTATACTATGTCGTTTTTTTCACAAAAAAGCCTTACTATACTATGTCGTTTTTTTAACAAAAAAAGCCTTACTATACTATGTCGTTTTTTTAACAAAAAAGCCTTACTATACTGTGTCGTTTTTTAACAAAAAAAGCCTTACTATAACTATGTCGTTTTTTTCACAAAAAAAAACCTTACTATACTATGTCGTTTTTTTTTTTTAAAAAAGCCTTACTATACTATGTCGTTTTTTAAGAAAAAACGCCTTACTTTACTATGTCTTTTTTAAGAAAAAAAGCCTTACTATACTGTCGTTTTTTAAGAAAAGCCTTACTATACTATGTCGTTTTTTAAGAAAAGCCTTACTATACTATGTCGTTTTTTAAGAAAAAAAGCCTTACTCTACTGTTGTTTTTTAAGAAAAAAAGCCTTACTATTACTGTCGTTTTTTAAGAAAAAAAAGCCTTACTATACTATGTCGTTTTTTAAGAAAAAAAGCCTTACTATACTATGTCGTTTTTTAAGAAAAAAAGCCTTACTATACTATGTCGTTTTTTAAGAAAAAAAGCCTTACTATACTATGTCGTTTTTTAAGAAAAAAAGCCTTACTATACTATGTCGTTTTTTTTACAAAAAAAGCCTTACTATACTATGTCGTTTTTTTAAGAAAAAAAAGCCTTACTATACTATGTCGTTTTTTCAGAAAAAAAGCCTTACTATACTATGTCGTTTTTTAAGAATAAAAAGCCTTACTATACTATGTCGTTTTTTTAACAAAAAAGCCTTACTATACTATGTCGTTTTTTTAACAAAAAAAGCCTTACTATACTATGTCGTTTTTTTAACAAAAAAGCCTTACTATACTATGTCGTTCTTTTAAGAATAAAAGCCTTACTATACTGTGTCGTTTTTTAACAAAAAAAGCCTTACTATAACTATGTCGTTTTTTTCACAAAAAAAGCCTTACTATACTATGTCGTTTTTTTTTTAAAAAAGCCTTACTATACTATGTCGTTTTTTAAAGAAAAAACGCCTTACTTTACTATGTCGTTTTTTAAGAAAAAAAGCCTTACTATACTGTCGTTTTTTAAGAAAAGCCTTACTATACTATGTCGTTTTTTAAGAAAAAAAGCCTTACTATACTATGTCGTTTTTTCAGAAAAAAAGCCTTACTATACTATGTCGTTTTTTAAGAATAAAAAGCCTTACTATACTATGTCGTTTTTTTCACAAAAAAGCCTTACTATACTATGTCGTTTTTTAAGAAAAAAAAGCCTTACTATACTATGTCGTTTTTTAAGAAAAAAAAGCCTTACTATACTATGTCGTTTTTTAAGAAAAAAAAGCCCTACTATACTATGTCGTTTTTTAAGAGAAAAAAGCCTTACTATACTATGTCGTTTTTTAAGAAAAAAAAGCCTTACTATATTATGTCGTTTTTTAAGAAAAAAAAGCCTTACTATACTATGTCGTTTTTTAAGAAAAAAAGCCTTACTATACTATGTCGTTTTTTAAGAAAAAAAGCCTTACTATACTATGTCGTTTTTTTCAGAAAAAAAGCCTTACTATACTATGTCGTTTTTTAAGAATAAAAAGCCTTACTATACTATGTCGTTTTTTAAGAATAAAAAGCCTTACTATACTATGTCGTTTTTTTAACAAAAAAAGCCTTACTCTACTATGTCGTTTTTTAACAAAAAAAGCCTTACTATACTGTCATTTTTTAAGAAAAAAAGCCTTACTATACTATGTCGTTTTTTAAGAAAAAAAAGCCTTACTATACTATGTCGTTTTTTTAACAAAAAAGCCTTACTATACTATTTCATTTTTTAAGAATAAAAAGTCTTACTATACTATGTCGTTTTTTTAACAAAAAAAAAGCCTTACTATACTATGTCGTTTTTTTCACAAAAAAAGCCATACTATACTGTCGTTTTTTAAAAAAAAAGCCTTACTATACTATGTCGTTTTTTAAGAAAAAACGCCTTACTTTACTATGTCGTTTTTTAAGAAAAAAAGCCTTACTATACTATGTCGTTTTTTTTAACAAAAAAAGCCTTACTATACTATGTCGTTTTTTTTAACAAAAAAAGCCTTACTATACTATGTCGGACCCGCAGGTGCCCCCTTCGCATTAACCCAACTGCGCAATTAGTCTCGCTCTCTGGTGGGTTAATGACTTTGTGGAAATATGCGAGGCGCTTCTCATTCCACCATTTCTGCTGCACTGCACTGATGAGAGGGTAACAAAGATGATTTCCCCTGCTCTAAAGAAGTGGGGAAAAAAAGGATTGATCTTCATGATCAATTGGACCGCAAGTAAGACATCAGACAATGCTTTAAAAGTGCTTTAATTTTGTGTTGTGTTGTGAAATTGGTACAAAGCCGTCCGTGTGATGCGTGGGGCTGTAAGATCAAACATTGAATAAGAAATGCCTCAAGTAATATAGCACATACAATAAGTTAAAACATGTCACACTAGAATGTTTCCTTTATCTACACAAAAAACACCCTCAAACCGAGTTTAGGCCTAGACTGAAGAAAGATGGCTCTTTTCCCCAAGTAGTGAGCCAAAGAATAGTTTCCAGATGCGCCAGGAGATAGACCTAACCCGAATGGAGCCCAGGAAAGCGAAAAGCCCCACCCCAAAAACCCACCCACCCCACCCCAACCCTCCCCAGGCATGCAGAGTGATGCGCGCGCGCGCCCGTGAATCGGGCGGCGCACGCGGGCTTGACGGGAGCGCAAACGAGGCCGTGTCCATTTCATAAATAACCGTTGGACGTCATAACACAAGTTCACTCAAACACAACATTACAAATCAAGCCCGGCCGGGTCCTAGCCTCGTTTTTTTTCTTCTTTTTTTTAAATTCGGGGCCAGCGCGTGGCGATAATGGGGTTACGTATATAGAAGCGGGGTGGTGGTGGTGGTGGTTATTGTTGTGGTGGACTGTTTTTAATTTGTTTTTTTGTTTTTTCTCCTCCTCTTCTCCCATGGGCTCCCTCTCCTCCTCCTCCTACTCCTCCTCCTGACCCCTTGTCACCTCCTCCCCTCCGACCCACCCACGTCTCAGGTGAAACTCATGGACACAGTGTGCTCCAGCGCCTTTCGCCGCAGGGAGGCGATGCTGGTCCCTCGCCACATGTCACTGTCCGGGGAGCCGCCGCACAGCTGCGGCGAGCCCGACACGTTGCCCGGCCCCGAGAGCGACGCCGACATGCCGGGGAAAGGCGACTGGTACAGGTGCGACTGCAGGCCCGAGCCGTTGGACGACAGGCCGTTGGAGAGGCCCATGGAGTTGGGCGGCGGCGGCGGGCCGTGACCGTGCCCGTGGCCGTGACCGTGCCCATGGCCCAGGCTGCACTGCGACAGCGACTGCGCCATCCCCGGCGGCGGCTGGCGACCCAACGCCGGCGGCAGCTGCAGCTGCGACACGCCCGGCATACCGGCGGCGGCCCAACGCGAGTCGTTGGCGTGGAAGGAGCACAGGCTGTTCTCCATGGCGGCGGCCGCCGCCGCTGCCGAGAACTGCGGCGGCAGGCCCGGCGTGGGCAGCAGCGTGCCCGGGGCGCGGAACACGTTGGTGGTCTTCTTCCGCTTCTTCCACTTGGCGCGACGGTTCTGGAACCACACCTGCAAAAGAAAACCAAAAAAATGTCCTCAATAAAAGACATGGCCATTTTAAGGTGACCTCTTCATTCAAGCAGAATCATTTGTACCCATTTCATAGGCCCGTCATTTTGACAATTTTCTTGGATTGAGCTCCAATTTCAAGTTTTTGGGTGTAACGTTTGGCATATCTGTCTTTTCAGGTCGAAAAATGGCACTCACTTCAACAAAAAAGCCCACTTTGCCTGTTACGAGTATGCTCGGACTCAGGCAATTAAGTCGGGCCCCGTGGCTAAGTGGTTAGTGCGTGGGCCTCACAGCCATGGACCTGCGGCTGCGTGGGTACACGTCCCGGCCTCCAAATACCAAGATGCCAGTAGATTTTGATATTACCTAGGTTAGCCTTTGAGAAGCAGTGGGATCTCTTACACAAGATCTAATGAGGGCCCGTGGCCTAAGTGGTCAGTGCGTTGCACTTGGAAGCGTGGAGTTGTGGCTGCGTGGGTTCACATCCCAGTCCCTCCTTTGTGGAGTTTGCTCTGTGATCACTGATTCAGTGTTAGGGTTGGATTTTGGGTGCACCAAAGTCTTGGTGTCCCCTCCCCCACCAGAAGTGGAGAAGTGCATCCAAAATGGAACCCCAAAGCAGTGGCCAGCTGATGGCAGGGCAAACTCCACACAGGACAGACTGGGATGTGAACCCACGCAGCCAGAGCTCCACGCTTCCTAGTGCGACGCACTAACCACCTGAGCCACGGGACTCCAATAGATCTGGTACAAATTACAGATCCCACGGCTTCTCAAAGGTTAACCTTGGTAATATATAAGAATTTACAGCACCTGGTACTTGGACACGGACCGGGATGCGAACCCACGCGGCCACAGCTGCATAGCTGTGAGGCCAACACACTAACCACTTAACCACGGGGCCCGTCTTCCATGACTGACTGAGTCCAAGCATAAAGCGCCTGGAAGTGGAGAGCATTTGTTGACCTACAAAGAGAGAAATGGCAAAGATTACACGCAAAAGAGCACATAAGAGCAAGCTTACAGCACCTGTTTTTGCCAGGCAGTCACCCATCCAAGTACTAACCGGGGCCAAACCCGCTTAGTTTCCAAGATCACACACATTTTCAGGGTAGAATGCCATAGATGTAATGCCATATTTTGAGCCTCGCGTAGGATTTTGGCAAAAGCAAACTGTGACCTGTTTAGTGCACATTTTCCATTTGATTTTGGCCCGCAAATCCAATCCAAAATGTTTGATCCCATTTCATTTTAGTTAACATTTCCACGGAGGGGTTACCGTTAACTCCGATTAAATTCCTCTCGGGCGAGCGACGATAAAAAAGCAAGACGGTTTTTGCGGCGCGACAACACAAAAGGCGTCGCTCGTAAAGATTTCATCATGCGAGCGAGGGAGGCTGATCACCTCGCTATGGCGCACACACACACGCGTGCGTGCGTGCGTGCGTGCGTGCGGCCAAGCGTGACGCCGCATGCAGCCGAGGTTATTACATGAGCACCACCAAGAAAAATGCAATTTCTCATCCCGTTGAAAAAACAAAAAAAAGGACCACTACTATAGATATTCTCCTCGAATTCTATTAAGAGCTTGTTGATGGAATATTTATTTGGACGAAGGCTAGCGAGCGAGCGCGCGGCGGGCGTCTTGGTCGTCCGTTTCAGCAAATTATGGCAAAGCTTTAACTGTTTTTTTTTATCGCTTGCTTAATTAGGCGTTCCTTCGCAATATAATAAAGAAGAACTCCGAGTAGCCGTTTATTTCTAATTGACGTTTACATTTGGGAAAGATTTTTTTTCTTTAATTCGATCATTTTGTTTTATTGTTACCTGCTGCACACTGGCGTAATGAGAAATATGTTTTTGCCATGAATGTATTATTATTTTTTTTAACGATGACTTTTTTTTTTTAAATGTATAACGTTTTCTAAAATTCAAGTAACACAATTTACATTTCAATACCGTCAAACGGAATAAAGTGTGCTTTCTTTTTTGTCTACTTCGGAATGTCAATGATGATATATAAATATATTGCTATGTTTACAGGGTGTTAAAAAAATACCAAATATTGACGTCATCATTAAATGAAATGACCCTTATTTTTGTAAACCTTTGAGGAGAAATAATCCATTTGTGTTTGCACTTGGATTATAAAATATCAACATTTTTTTAAATGCAATGTTCCTCTCTGTATGAACATTTATCACTTCATTTAGTTTTTGGGGATGCCATGAAACATTTTCTTGTTTTTTTCCCCCACCTTAGTCATTTAGCTCACATTTCACAATACGGTCTCATATTTATTTTACAAAAGTCGATCGGAGGAGTTTGATGAAAAAAATAAATACATAAAAGTGGGTACTAACGGTTTTGAATTGAATTCAATGTTTTTTTTAATTATAATTAGACAAGCATAATGAAATTTAAAGCTTCTCTTACGGGCAATTGAACCGATTTGATTTAATCTTAGTCATATTTCACATAATGATCGCATATTTATTTGTACAGAAAAAAAACGAAATGGAGGTTAGATTTTAACGATTGTATTTATTTCTTGCAGGCTGCAATGAGACTATTCTTGATTTTATTCCACTTTAGGCATTAGCTCATATTGCGGAAAATGTTCCTATTTTTTTTTTTAAATTACAAAACAAAATCTGAGAAGTGAATGCAAATTTTAGTTGAATGAAAAATAAAAGAAATGAAGCTTTGTCGTTTGGAAACTATTTTTTTCTTTTTCGTAGGCTGCAATGAAACCATTTCTGTAAACGTTTAACTCGCATTTAATACAATGTTGGCATTTGGTCATTTTATAAAACTAAATCGGAGGAGTTTTTCTGAGTTTTAGTTTGATGAAAAGAAGAACGAAATGAAAACCAAACTACATTTTAGTTTTTTTGTTTCACCTTGGTCATTTAGCTCATATTTTAAATCGTGCTCGGCTGTTTATTGCACAATATATAATCCGAGGAGTTTATCCGGATTTTAGTTTAATGGAATTGAAAATAAAAATGAAATGTCGGCGAGTTTGGCACTGATGCGTCTCCAAAATATTTTTTTATTGGTCGTAGGTTGTCGTGAAATATTTTTCTGTTGGCATGTTTACTTTACAAAAATGAGTTGATTCGAGTTGTAGCTGACGAAATCATCAAACTATTTGTTTCTTTTTCGCAAGCTGCAATAAAATCTTGCCTTTTCACCTCAACTCAAATTGAACACAAAGTCGCCATTTTAATTTTGCAATATTTAATCCGAGTTAAGGCAAGTAAAATAACGAAATTATTTTTGGAATAAATAATTATTTGACGATCATTTAGACGGACGTAAAGATCGACGAAATAAAGTAGAGTTTTGCATGTTTTTTTTCTTTCCGGCGAGCCGAAATGACGTATTTGTGAAAAGAAAAGAAAATGGCTGACCTGAACTCTGGATTCGGTGAGTCCGATCCTGAGCGCCAGTTCCTCTCGCATGAAGATGTCCGGGTAGTGAGTCTTGGCGAAGCTTCGTTCCAATTCGTTGAGTTGCGCCGGCGTGAAGCGGGTCCGGTGGCGTTTTTGTTTTTGTTGACTGGCCTGGCTGTTGGAATTTTGTTGTTGTTGTTGTTGTTGCTGCTGCTGCTGCTGCTGGCCAGTTTGCTGCTGCTGCTGCTGCTTGTCGGGCTCCTTCCCGTTCACAGGCATACCGGCTGAATTGGAGCCCACCGTCGCCATATCTTCGCCCGGCAGCAGCGTGGCTCCCTCTACCACCGAGTCGGCACCTCCACCGCCGCCGCCGCCGGGGGCCATGTTGTCTCCCGGATGTCCCGGCTCCGGCACCCCTCCACCGAGCCGACACTTGAGAGCCTCTCGGTGTCCCAGTAGGTCGGCCGCATCTTTCATCCCTGAGAGGAGGCAGACTGTCAATAAAGCCCCCCCCAAAACAAAACAAATCAGGACCAAAAAATAAATGAACTTCATTTAGCTGGCCCGTCTTAATCACATTTATGCTGTCAAATGAGTCCTAATTCGGGCAAAACACTCGCACGTCATTAAATATGCACTCCATTGATCAGTGTATGTGTGTGTGTGGGTGGGCGCGTGCCCCCCCCCCCTCACACACACACACACGTACACGCTCACACTCACATGCACACGCGCGCACACACACACACACACACACAAGATGATGAAATAAATAAGAAGAAGTTAAAGTCTTACAGTGTAGTTTAGCTCCCGGGTTTAGAGCCGAGAACTCACCGAGCCGAGCATCCAGCAGGTCGGCGTGGGAGAGCATGGCGTAGCGCTCCAGGGCGAAAAGAGGTCCGGGCGCAAGGCTCCTGCAAACTTTGGGGGCAATTCAAGGGGCATAGATGTTGTAAATGAAGCAAAATTCGCTTTGTGCTTAAAAAAAGGAGCTCTCTTGCATTATAATGGCCCTTAGAAAGGCTGGGAGGCGCTTATTAGTCGAGCGACGCCGTCGGCTTCCTCAAATCACAACCAATCACAGGCCAGGATGTGGAAGCCAACAAAACCAACCCTAACCCGCCCACCTGTGCGTGTGTGTGTGCGAGCATGTTATTTTTAAAGTAAATGCGTGCATGCGGAGGGGGAGGGGGGTGTTGGCCAAAAAAAAAAATCAGTACAATTCAATTGTGCCGTAGCATCCTCTGATTTATTAGCGTTTTCATGCTCAAATTATTCCACCTTAAAGAAAAACGCTGCCGCTTGTTTGTTTATTTAACTCGTTCGGCGCTAACGTCCGACCCCGTTGACATAAACGGACGTCCAATCCATCAATACCGGCCGAGTTGACGATTTGGACGCCCGTCGACGTCCATGAGTTAAAACAAAAACGGAACAAGACAAATCGGTTCCGTAAAGCAAATGAAAGCAAGGCCAAAAAGACGGCGACATTCGTTCATTCGTTCGTTCGTTCGCTCGCTCGCTCACGGCAAAGAAAAACAAACAAATAGGCGTACCGGTCTCGGCTGGCAGGTGATTTGCGGAGACAAATGGACCAAGTAAATAAATAAAGGAGTACAGATGGACGGCGAACGTCGAATCCGCCCGCCGATCGGCCCGCTTTAACTGCCATCGACTTTTCCTCAAGGTGTCGCCAATTAAGAGGCATTTAGGGCCGCTTTTGCCTGCAAGAAAAAAGAAGAAAAAAAAAAATCACACACGCTCTGCAATTAAAACAAGGTACGACCATTGATCTGGGACTCGTCACGGCAGGAAAGGGGGGTTGGGAGGAATTTGCCCTTCTTTTTTTTAAAAAATCATTTCTCCCTCCCGTTTTTCTCCCCCTTTTCCTCCGCCGGGAGTGAGTGGACCGACCGGACTGGACGACAAAGGAGGCGCCCGATCGACGCCGCTCCATCTGTCGGGATGCAGAGATGCAGGGATGCAGGGATGCAGGGAGCGTGCAAACAAAAAACAAACAAAAAAAAAACAGAAGAAGCAGCAAATGGAGGTACTGTTGAAACAATCGGAACATCCGAAAATAAAAGGCCGTCGTGGTAATCATCGTCATTATTTTTTAGACCGTAAATTCAAAGAGGGAGGCTTAGGATTTAAACAAGCGCGCCAAGACCACGAAAGCAACGGGGGGAAATCAGCTAACCCAAATTCCAATTGTCGCTTCCATCGCTTCGAAGAATTTTTGCTGCAAGACCAAAAAAAAAATGGACATATTAATTGCATGCTATTAAATACCAGCTGCCTTTCAATGGCTCCATTATTTTTGAGCCCAAATCCAATGAGCAAATGTGTGGAAATGACACAAGATGGGAACATATTTGACGACAACAATAGCAATAATAATAATACAAAATAACAATAATAATAATGATAATAATAACAATAATAATAAAGACCTGAGACAAATAGTAGAGTCCATCTTTAGTTTTGCTTTGATTCTATTCATTAGTTTCAATCTCACATAAAAACATTGACTCGGCTGCAGCATTATTAACCAGCAAATGTCCCAATAACAACACGGACAATTAAAGGCACAGATAACTTGAATATTTTAAATCGGAAAATAGAACTAATAATAATAATAATCCAAGGGAATCCTTTAAATATTTACTTAATTCAGGGAAATGTACAACAATTTCATCCATAACATTGGATTTAAAATGAGGTGTATTTGTAACGATGGAGCAAATTAGATTTTTTCTTTCAAATTCGTGCGAAAATAAACAAATAATGCTTATGAAACGAGGGGACATTTTTTTTGCCATTGAAAAGATCGTCAATTGTGTATATTTGGAAGGCGTGTGGATTAAAAACAAACAAACTAAAATGTTTGTTTCGGCCAGAGGAAAGCCAAACACACACGTACGAACACACACGCACACCCACACGCGCGCACACGCGGGCAATATCTGCTGCCGAATCCAAGTTTATTGGGGTAATAAGAGGCAGACACTTGTACGGACGGCCTCTATGTCTCACTCAGCCTCTCTAACTGGACCAAGCACATCAATCTTTCTCGTTTACACTGGAAAGACTCGCGCGCCGTCCACGCGGGTTAATGCGCCGCATCTGAGTGCACGCCAGCCTTTCTCTCTCTCACACACACACGCACACATGCACACACACGCCTAGAGAGGAAATCCATGCTTAACAACAAAGCGTTGCAATTTTAAAGCTCCGTTGCAAACATTGACATCGCTGCAAAATGACAAAGACAGGATAGACAAATATTAACAAATATTAGTGATTTCCTCTTAGTATATTATTATATAATATTAGTATATATTAGTAAATAATATTAGTATATATTAGTAAACAATATCAGTATATATCAGTAAATAATATTAGTATATATCAGTATATAATATTAGTATATATTAGTACATAATATTAGTATATATTTGTACATAATATTAGTATATATTTGTACATAATATTAGTATATATGATTTTCCAATGACGTCCTCACATTCCATTTTTGGGAAGAATTTTGGGGAAGAACGTTGGTGGCATTTTTTAAATTTTTTTGGTTGTCGCAAATTTGCTGCATTTTGTCCAAATGGCTTCAACCCATTTTTTCCCTCTCCTCCAGAATAAGACAAGAAAATAAAGTGTTGGGGTTGGTATTAGGTCTATCACTTTTTAGGCACATACATTCACTTGGTTAAGGGGGGGGTGAATCGATTTTTTTCTTTCCATCCGGACAAACGCTTGAAATGGCATTTGCGTGTGCGCGCACGGTTGATGCGCCGGGCCCATTTCTCCGGCTGGATGGATGGATGGATGGCTCGTGACAGGCTTCCCTCGCCGGCGAGTGGGCTACACGGCCGCACGGGCGCCCGCATCCCCAGCCCCAATTAGGCCTGCCGCCCTCCGCGGCGGCGTGATCTATTTCGCATGGCGGTAATCACTGCCTCCAAATAAAATAATCAGCCAACAAGAGCCATTTCCTTAACGACGAAGAGCGGGAGTGTGTCACGCGGAGGGCCGTGGCCACGGACGGCGCCCAGCCGCGCTCGCCCTTTCTTAAAATAGCCACCAGGCAGAGAATGAGGGAAAAAGGACGCTTATTCAACGGCGGTAACAGTCAAAAGAAAAAGCAAAAGTTGGAGCAATACTTCTTACTAGTGGTGCCAATATGGAAAACAGACTGGATCATATCCAGGACCCACCGGAATTGGCCACCGCTGCCAAAAAAGGATGTGAAGCCCTCAATAACATGTCACAAAAATGGCAGGTCAAATCATTCCAGGTATACCAACAACCAGGGGGCTAAAATACAAACATATCAAGATCAAACTTGTTTTTGTTTGGGCATTACGTTTACTACGGATAGTCAATTTGGTCCAATTTCAATGGGACTTGAGCTGAGAAACAGCACCCTCACGCGTCCAATCACGCGTACTACACGTCGGGGAATGGCGGCTGCCTTCTGCCTACCAGTGGATTTGAGTGGAAGTACGGCAAGCTACTGCTTGTTTCCAGGTCCTTTTTGAATCGATACGAGAATATCGATATTTAGAAGAGGGGAAAAAATTCTTGTCATAAAAGGAATTTTAAGCAAAATCAAGGTAAAATGCCAGCCCACGGCGACAATTTGGCTAAGCGACGCGACAGATGACGCATTAACGTGCCTTATGGCGTTAAAAAAGAGCGGGGAAAGCAAAAGCCACTGGCGGCTTCTTCTCGCCAACGCCATGAATATTCATAGAAAGAGACCAGGACAAAAACAACGGCGTCCCATTTCCCACGTGACCAGCTTTGCAAATAACTGCAAGCGGCAGGCAGGCAGGCATTGGTCAGGGAGCGCATGCACCAGATCATTGGCACGATACGCAAGTGTATTATTTAGTATTCAGACCTCTTACCCGTGCCTGCCGGTCCTGGAAATGTCCCATTTACTTGATTAAACGGAACACTTAAAGGAGCTGAATTGGCTTGTGTTTGATTTGATACAAGTGTCGGGGCACCAAAAGCACGGCCGTTTGGAACTTGGAGTGCATCCCCCGCAAATGACAATCCACACGCACGCAAAGTGCACATTTCTCAACCGATTTATGGGGACGGCTTGCCGTTAAAGTGCGCTTAGCCTAGAAAGAACGCTAAAGGCCACCAATACCAACCCAAAAATATCGCTATTTAAAATAGGGAGAGCAGCGCATTTTCGGAAAGTTTCAAAGGTAAAATAAAAAGTGAAAAGGCTGGGCACACAGCCTTTCTGGCAAACAGAGTCCAATTGGGGGAAATGATGGGATGGATTAAGCGTTTAATATGCTCGTACGGTCTGGTAAGGGTGATGATCGACGCAACTTTTATCCGCAGAGCATTTGATGGCTTGCTTGGGGCCGACCGAGAAGGAACGCAGCGGCGTTGAATTCAATGCCTTTATTGTCCTTATCAGCAGATGGAAAGCTTCACCATAAAGTGCACCCATAAATAAGACCTCATAAAAAGATGAATATGTACATTAAAAATGAAGTCAGGTTGAAAAAAAGGGAGGGAGGGAGGGAGGGAGGGAGGGATTGGACTAAAGTGCTTTAGCAGCACGTGATGGTGGTTTTAGTGTTTTAGAATCAAAGTGCACTTACTTGTGTAAAAATAGGAGCATCTTGGTATTGTGATCCAAGGTGGAAGGAAGTAGCACATGCACGTCACCACCAGGGATTTCAACACAACTCCATGGAGCCAGCGGCTTGGCCTCTTGGAAGCCTTCGATTAAGGCCTCACCTTCCGGTCTTCCAGTCGGATGCATCTATTTGGACAGAATGCAAACGAGATGCTTATTATAAAGAAAAAAAAAATGTCAGCCCACTTCCAAGCGGGGCAACCAAAATCGAAATTTGATTGAATCTGTAACCGAGATACGATTTGGTCAGCGGGAGGCCGGTTGAACAAAAATGGATTTAGCAATGGCTACTTCGAACATTTGTTCAAGCCTTCATTTCTGTTATTTTATTTCTTGGATATGGTCTCGTGCTCAGAAAACAAATTTTCTCTCTTACGTGGCTGGCCTCCATTTGTGGAATGAGCCATTTATGATTTGTTCATTTAGCGTTTTGATACGGCCAACGGTTTGTTTCTGTTAACCACAAAAGCTCTGCCAATTGTGTTGGTGGCAAAAGAGGGGGAGGGGGGGGGATTTTGTTAGCTACGGCGCCCTCATTTCTTGTCTTTTCCGTTGGCTCCGTTTTGGTTGGAGTGCTGGTTGAGGGGAGGAGGTCTGTGCCTTCCTCCCTCCCTCCCTCAAGCCTTTTCTCCCTTTCTCCCTCCCTCCCTCAAGCCTTTTCTCCCTTTCTCCCTCCCTCCCTCAAGCCTTTTCTCCCTTTCTCCCTCCCTCCCTGGGCCACTTTTCCGCGGCGCTCTCCCCCTCCCAAGATTAATTGATCATCAATTTAGTTGTAATTTGGAGCAAGTCAGCTGGTAAATGGGGCAGTTTTCCCTGATTGTTAGTGAAATGTGTGCAAGTACATTGATAAATTTGGATTATTTATCAATTACAAGCAAATGAACTAAATCTATTGAATAAATTGCAACCTGATTGCCGTAATAGAGTTTGAAAATATGGCTATTGATAATGATTCCGGCTAATAGTCCTTTCCTCCGCCGCCCGCCGCCGCCGTTCGCCGCCGCCGCCGCCGCCGCCGCCTTGTCGGAAGCACAACACAAAAGTCATTTTTCACAGAATCAGCTGAGTGAGCGCCAGCTTGATCTTTCATTAATCAGTCGCATTAGCCAGCTGATATGGCGTAATGCGCCGCGCTTCCCTCGCAAAGACCGCCACGCTTTGTCATATTTTACCTCAATTACCAGTCATTTTGTTGTCTCGCGTCAAGCCGCCGCGTGTCACCGTTAGCATACGCTAAGGTAAGGCTCCCGGCCCCTCCCGCCCCGCCCCGCCCCGCCACCATTGGGGGAGCCCTCTTGCTTTCTCCACGCCGAGGGTGGAGCCCACTCTTTAAATGGACCTGCCATGGTGTTTGCCCAACGCTAATGGAAAAGCAGCTTGCTGGGAAACAAGGGTGGCAAGGGGGGGTTAATTGGAAATAGCTTAGCACCAAATGACAGCCTACCTGCAGACCAATCAGCAGCGGCCTTCTCTCCCCGCGTCAAATTGTCGGCCTCCGTGGCCGGACGTTCTTCCCTTGAGCGGAATGGCCAGAAAGAAAGCCAGGGGAAAGGACCCTTCTTCCTCAGCCTGAGCGCACCTGTCAACATAAGCGTGGTGAAAAAGGGAGAAAAAAAATGATAGAGATCAAATCACATTTGTTTGAAAATAAATGGGAATAAACGTGGCCCGTTGTGCTGAACATTTTCAAACTTTTGCCGGGGCTCAACTCAACTGCAAATGGCTGAAATCCAGCAAGTTACAGCTCATGTCCGTTGACCCCCAGATAAGAGCAAGGGAGCCAAAGCAAAAGGGACTTTTCAGATGGACGGGCAAAGCCCGGCCAATCCCGGCCGGATCGATGAGGAAAGGAGCCTCGTCGCCCGGAAACCGCTCCGCGATCGGCCGTTTAGGGGCGGCAGGGAGGGGCGGAGTCGCCGTGGGCAAATCCCAGCGACACGGGGGCCAAGTGCAGGCGAATTAACCCGGCCCCCGCCTAATACTCTGGTGTCAGCTCTGGTTAGCGCGCGGCTACGGCGCAGCCTGTATTGGCAGTGGCACGCTATCCAACCTGCTCTCTCTCAAATGCGCCGCTCTGCCAGCGGGGCAGCTATCTATAATCGATGGACACTTTTAATTGGGCCGGCTGTCTGTCCACGTGGCGGCGGGGGGAGGGAAGGAGTGGTGGTTCGATGCGGCGGCGGCGGCGGCGGCTCGTCCGAGGTCGGCGGGGGCCGGCATCTCCACACCGGCTAGCGGAGGTGGTCCTGTGTGGAAAAAGCCAATCAGCGGCACAAGGCGCCCACTTCTAATTGAATCATTTGCCACGGTGACCCTTGATAAACGGCCGCGCGCCGCAACAGCCGTGAAATGATAGAGATTGGAATAGAAATGAGCCGCCGTTCCGGCCTCTCCTCCTTCCCTCGGCCGGATTTTCATTTTAGGCAGACACGCTGAAATTAAAGATGGCGTTCCTTCCAAAGTGAAACGGCCCAATAGACACACGTCCGACCCGTCCGTCATTTACAATTTACAATCCTCCTCATATTTACAGCGGTGGTGAACGCCGTTCCTTAAAAACAATCGATCCCCTAAAATAAACAGGCTAACCGGGCATCTGTTAGCATTTTATAGCTTGAAAAAGCCACATGACAGGCGTTCGCTCGTATAGAAGTCGCGCGCACTGGCCCAATGATGGAGAAAAAAAATACATGAAAAAAAAGTGCCACTGATACACTGGACAATACACTATGTTGATTTTTGGAAAGCCGGCCGTGTTTTTTTGGACGGAGGTCGGCGGGCCGCTCCGCGACCGCACCCGCCAGGCAGGCGTCGTCGGCGGCGACGGCGGCTAATTGATATTGAGCGCGCGGTGGGCGAGGAGCGCGCGGGGCCACTGCTGGCTAATCTACGCTTTAATCAGCGTGTGTAATGAGAGCGGCGGCACGCTCTCGCACAAGAGAGACTTACAAGCAGCGTCTGTCAGCATCCGGGAGAAAATATTGCCTCCAACTCCTCTGTGATTATTAGCTAGCGCTAGTCTGTGTGTGTGGGTGTGAGTGTGCGGGGTTTTTTTGTATCCCCCCCCCCCCCCCCCCCACACACACAAGACAGCGGGAAGTGTTTGGCACACCCGGTGGGACTTGAGGAGGCACTAAAAGGATGCTTCAAATGATGCAAAGATTTTTAAGTATTCCTAAAAATGGCAGGCTAAAAAACAAACACAATAAATATGCATTCCATTTTGATTTGAAATATGTATCCAATCATTTGTGTGTAAAATGTGCCAATAAAAAAAATATAAGAATGTAAAATGTATATTAAATAATGAAAGATTTATCTGGATGTTGGTCACATCTTCAGGATTGTGAATTCTTCACGCTGAGCAAAATAGGACAACAAAGATCTGTCTAAATAAGAATCGAGATCAATTCTGAAGCTACTTTTAGTCCATTTAAATGTGTTCCACTTTAAAATCAAGAGGGGAAAATAATAAGTCGTCTTATGTCAAAGCTTTGTTAAATAAATACATTTGCAGCCAAAAATGGCTCGAATGTGTCTACATGATAAAAAGGGAAGGAAAAATGAGGCTGCGGCAGCACAGACGATATCCAATCAAAAACTATTTGCGTTTGCGGGTGTACCGAATAATATGTGCGCTAATTGAACGTCCTTATTTATTGCTTTGCCGTCAAACGTGGCAGCGTGATGGCCGCTCGTTGCCCTCCGGCTAATTAGCAAATGAGAGGCTGCCTGCTATTGTAACGGAACAGCCCGTACCAAAAAAAAAAGGGATGAGAGAGACAGAGACAGAATATATGTGCGTGGGTCTGTCTGTCTGTGCGTGCGTGTATGGGGGTTATAACGCACGTGTAGGCCGCACACTGAATAACAAGTGAAACATTAGCAGAGGTGTGTGTGGGAACACTGTCAGACAATTAACAGGCCATCACAGAGCCCTCGCACAGGCAACAAAATAGGTACACACACACACACACGCTGGCTTGCTGGCGCGTGCTTTAAATAGGGCGCTGTGTACAAAAGGAACGGCCGCCAATTATCAAAGGGAGACCGAATGGTTGCTCCCGTCAACGGGAAAAGTGGAGATTTATTTGCCGTGTGCGACTTGAATGAACACATTGCACCACTTCCTATGATTTGGGGGGGGATTTATATCGTCTGTATCATCCACGGATGGGAAAAGGGCCGCTTTTCAATACAACCCATAAAGAAGACACCTTTTTTTAATGGTATTGCAATCAGATGGATTGCAGTCAGGTGCTTCTGCTCTCAGTTCCAGATGGGGAAAAAGCCTGAGCCTGACCCAACACACAATTTTGGTATCCCTCACGAACTGAAGGCGCTCTTCTACTTAGGGCAAAGGGTGAAAAAAGAAAAGGAGCAGACTTTCCCGGGACTTTCACTTCCTTCCCGACCGACGCTGTAGTCTCTGTCATCCATCAACCTGTACGCCCCCTTTTTTTATGGTATTTACTTGCTAACAAAATGCGCACTCTGCTTGTAAAGGCTAGTTGTGGCAAAATGAGATATCCAGAAAAAGCCACAATCCCTCCAAGTAAGTGATTGATGGCGCAAACAGCCCAGCTATAATGGCCCTTCTTAAAGGAAAGGCCAGGTGAGGCCAGGTGAGCTTAGGACGCACCTGCTCGGATGCGTCGCGCTCAAAGTCATCACAAATGACTTACGCAAGATACGGATGAGTGATGGAGCCCACTCGCTTTTGCCTTTTTTTTTTAAACTTCATTTTACAGCCATTCACATGGGAAAACACTGGGCCATTGTTGCGGACAAATATTTACAGAATGCCGCTACGATCTCGCCAATGTGCTCCGGATTAAATAGAAATGATGGACCCGAATACTGGTGTTATTTCCCTGACTTATTTTTTTTCTTTCTCCATAGAAAATACAAATGTGGGATGGCGCAACTCCAAATGAGCACATTTTTTAAAAGCTATCACCACATTGTTTTCATCATGTCCCAAAAATTAACTGCTCATGTCATCATATTTTTTTTCTGGTCACTTTAACCCCGTGTTGGACAAAAAAAATGGCGTTGGACTCACCTGCGTCAACCCGGGGATTCGTGGACAGCGGAAGGAGCGGCGCCATCTGCTGGGACGATGGCGAGCGTACGGTGGCCCGTGAGGACTGCTCAAATGTGCGTGCGTTGCCGTGGCCTGCGGGGGAAGAATTCAAAAAGAAAAAAAAGTAAGTTAAGACGCACACAAGTTTTCAAGGTGACCTTTTGGCCAAATAGCCCAGACGTCACGGGGCGGCCCTCCGACCCGACTGCCCATTTGCGGCTCAAATTGTTGCGAGGCGCCGCTATTTGCAAAACAAATAAAGTGCCTTTGAAAGGGATTAGTCAGAAGGAAAAAAAAAAAGTGCGCTCCACGGATTGGATGATTCCCCCATTACAAAAGCCCAAATGCCATGACAACTTTTCACTTCCTTTCATTAGCTAAGAGAAATTAGGGGCGGATGGGAGGCGGCCTCGGCGGACCAAATGTCATTTGCGGGGGAATTTGTTGTATCTGTCGCAAATATTCCCAATTAGCCGCGTCATTATGGCCAGCTTTCCGCCGCCGCCGTCGCCGCCGCCGCCGCGACTCAAGCCGGGGAAAATGGCGAGCGGCCGCCCCTAATTGCTCCGCATTTGATATTTGCCGCATTTGCATAATGAGCAAATTGGGAGGAAATTGTGTTCAGCCATTTGTGAACAATTCTATGAATTTTATGAATGCCAAAGCTATGCCCTCTGCGGCACAAGACAAGAATGCAAGTGTGTGTGTGTGTGGTGGGGGGAGGGGGGGGGGGGGGGGTTGCTGGATGTTTCCTACACAAATATCCTCCAGCTAGCCAGCTAACTCAAGACTAGCTAGCACAAGGTCAGCAGGAAATTGGAGTCGAAGCATTCCGGCGGCGGAGCTGAACAAACGGCAAATTGTCGCTTATTAAGCAGCCTTTGATTTTGTCATTAGATTTCTATTACGTAGATGATTTATCCAGATGGGCCAGACAAACTTAACGACGCCTCGTGGCCACCCGCTGACGGATATGGAGAAAGACAAGTGTTCTATGTCGTTGCCAATAAACAAGCCTATTTCTTCCGTGGCTAACGATGTGCCGGGACGCCGGCGTTTCTCTCGGGGCGCTTCCTCGACGCAAGGCCCGCCGCGCTAACCCCCGGAACCGGTCGCCAGGCTGTGGTGGGGGACAGACGAGGAGCGGAGAGCGGCAGAAGCCGATGAATGAATGCGTGAGAGACGAGAGAAGGTGCCGAGTGACCTTGCTACATTAGCGCTCTCCTTCAACGGCAGATTAGCACGGGCTGGTCGCGCCAGAGCGAGCGCGCTCGTTCGTTAGCGCCCGTTCTCTCGCTCGCTCCATCTCCCCGGCCGCTTTCCGCCGCTTTCCGCCGCTTCCCGCCGCTTCCCGCCGCTTCCCCGGCTCTGGCGCCGCTAATCTGTCACCCAACCGGGACGTGGCGTTTGGAAAGGCTCTTTTCCAAGCGGACGTTCCGGATGTTTATTTTTGCCTTTAGCTACAATAGCGACCGGTGCTACTTTGGGAGCTACTCTCCACAGACCTTCTCCTGCGTCATCGGCCGGCGACGTCCCGCGCCTCCCCGGGATATCTATCGCCGTCGCTGGGGCGGAAAGGCCAGCCGGCGGTGACTCGATTAGGTCTGGAAATGGATTGGGTCCTTTGACATTGGAGTCACGCCAAACAAAGCGTTGACCGACCGGGCCTGCAATTTAACATAAGCAACACTCTCCACTTGGTTTAGCCATGATGACTTTCTTGGAGGGGAAAAAAACAAAAAACAAAGCAATTAATCGAGAGGGAGCGTTCCATTTACAAAACAATCAAGAGCAAATACAAACATATTTGATGCACATCTATTAAGGGAAAGGCGCCCGCCGGCCGGCCTCCGAATTGACTTGAAGGGATTAGCCCCCTTTTTGCAGCTCAATAACAAAAGAATAAAAGTCCTCCATTTGGCCGTAATTGCCGTGAAATGGGAAACACGGAAAGCCCGGAAACGGGCCCGGGATTGGGGGAGCCCGGGAACGGGGGAGCCCTGGCCCGCCCGCCTTAAATTCGAGCGTGGGACCATTTGTCAAGAGGGGATGCAAACAAAACAAACAAGGCCACGCTGACGCGCTCCGTTTCAAACAGTCACCGCGACTCCTAAAAGAGCTGCTCGACGCGGGACAGAGGGGGAGGAACTCCGGCGCAACACCAGAGGAGAGAGCCGTCCCGACTGGCCCCGAGAAGCCCGAAGAAATAGAATAGATGCTGGCACGCAGAGGCCAGCGCTAAAGGCAGCGGCAGAAAAGCAGCGTATTCTACTGTGGGGCTTAATGGGAATAAAATACCTCGGTGGATGAGTGCAGATGTGTTTGATACAAATAGTCATTTTCCTATTTGCTGCCTCATTGGGCATGATGAATGATGGAAGTCAGGGAGGCGTTGTGATAAATGGCAGCACCTTGGCTCTACTGCATGGCCTATTGATTCTCCTTCTTTATTACCCCTCCAACCCAGCTGGCTGCTCTGCCCAAAGCACCACCCCCACCCCCACCCCCACCACCACCAGCACCACCACTACTACCATCAAGCCGCCGCCGCCGCCACCGCCACCACCATCTAGACGCCTCCCTCCCCGCCAGACGCGCCAGCCGGGAAACAAATATGTGTTCAAGAGAAAGCTCGCGAGTTTTCGCTCATTTTGCCCCGCCTTTCGAGATAGCTACGAGTCACCCTCCGAACGGCAAATCTCCGTCCGCCAAAGCCCGGCGTGTCCGTCTAAAGGTCAAATCGTCCGCCGAGGGACGAGCCGTCCGGATAGACGGGATAAATAAAGCCCCCCGAATCTCCGTGCAGACTTTGACATAAATAAGGGATCCACGTGAGACGCGATCATGGAAAAATGGCCCAGTGGGCAATTTTGCCAGGCAGAATGTCCCACCCACTCCCGGTGAAAAAGAAAAAAAAAAAGAAAGAAGAGAGAGAGATCAAACGGCGGCCGGCGCTCCCACAAAAGCCCATTTACCTGCTGCATCTCCTTGACCTTGAACCCCGCACATAATCATTCAAGCGGGGCCCGCTGTCACTGCAGGCTGATGAATGCTTTGTGTGCACACTCACTTTTCAAAACGCCTGTGTCCGTGTGTGTATACGTGTGTGTGTGTGTGTGTGTGTGTGTGTGTATATACGTGTGTGTGTGTGTGTTTCTGTGTGTCTAGCCGCCGACACGGATAACAAATGGAGAGAAGGGAGCGTGAGCAAACACAAATAAAACATTCAGACACGCACGCGCTAAACTCTTTACTTGGAAATTGAAAGGTCTCTGTCCTTTTCAAATGGATGCCTCGTATTAGTAGTAGAAGCGGGCCGGAGGGGGCGGGGCAAAGGGACTTTGTGGGGGGCGGAGCCGGGGCATTTTCAACTTGGGATTTTTGGGGGACACTACAACGCCATCCCGCGTTCCAGGACAAGCAAAATAAATATACGTAATCATTTGACAGGAATTGCCATGGCTCCCGAGGGGAATTTTTTTTTTCTTCCATTTTTGCATTTGTGAAATAAATGATACTGGCCTTTGGTTGGCCTAAAATCAAAAGAAATGCTCAATCGCAAAAATGGTTTGCTCGGGCCTGGCCCGATGGCGTACGCCGTTGAATAAAAATCCGTTTGGACGCCGGCCTAAAATCACCTCTCGTCGTCGCCGTGGCAACGCAGCCCCTCCTAATTAGTATGCATTATCAATTAACAAACTTAATAGCCGGCAGATTGATTGGATCCTCAGTTATAGGGGCAGAACTGGGAATGAAAAATCATCTCTAAGCTCCTCTTCACTTGCGTAATTACCGCGTGCACATGGCGGACGGCGAATTTGAAAGCCGGGCCGGCGGGCGCCGGCGCCGGGCTTTCAAATAAACCTTCAAGCTTCTAATGAGTCCGGTCTCCCGCTTGTCACCGCCGCGAGCTAACGCATGACGACATGGCGTTCCACCACGACGGACGACGGCACCCCGACGTTTCAAAACGTTGGGACGCGCGTGCATACTTTGATGGAAAATGTAGTGAGGCGTCGACTCGGCCCTCCTCTCCGTCTAATGGAGGTTAATGAATGATTAGGCCTAATCATTTGGAGAGCGGAACTCCAGCTTGGCGGCGCCGTGCCGCAAACTCCACCAGAGGAACGTCGCTTCGGCCAAGAGAAGAAAAAAGAAGACTGGTGAAAGAAGCGACCGTGTTTGTAGCAACTGCCCCCACCCACCTCGGATTAACAACGCTTCCACGCGCCAAAATATTCACGCTACCAAATTCCCCCTAACGTGGAAAAAAATACAAGATACAAAATCTAAAGGGAGGAAATTAAACATCCAGCAAATGTAAATACACATCCTGTAATTAGTTTATTTTTGATAAATGTGGCCATTAGAAACATATTGTATTGGGTAAGTACTAACCAAGTGGCGATACCGGCGTAAAGTCAGAGGAAAAGTTGGCGTGACCTAGCGCGTGATGGAAAGGCCAGTGGGTGGCCATTAAAATGCAAACGCGCGCATATCTCACAGCGTTAAATTTAACCAAGCATTTCGGCGGCGCGGCGGTGGTAAATCCTAATGCTCTATTTTCCAAAGGCTAATATTTAAAGCAGCCGGCCCCACGCCGCCTTCAAAACGTTTGCGCCGCCGAC
Source organism: Stigmatopora nigra (assembly GCF_051989575.1). Taxonomy (NCBI): domain Eukaryota; kingdom Metazoa; phylum Chordata; class Actinopteri; order Syngnathiformes; family Syngnathidae; genus Stigmatopora; species Stigmatopora nigra. The sequence goes on along the minus strand of NC_135511.1, from coordinate 172,861 downwards.
CCACTCGGCGGAGGGGGAAATTAAAGTAAGAAAAGCGGCCGGCGCCCACCGGATAACAAAGGCCCGTGGCGGATGTGGCGGGCAGGCGGGGTGCTTTAACGCCGCCACCGCCATCTCCCTCTGATGTATAACGGCTTGTCCCAGCGTTAATGTTGATTTATTATCCATCCATAAATTAGAAAAATATGTGGGAGATTTGGCTGGCCCGCCCGCCTGCCCGCCCGCCTGTCTGGCTGACGTGGATGGCCGTGCCGGGCCGAGCCGCCTTTTGTTTCCCGCCGCCAGCCGGCGTTTAATGAGCGCTGATGGCTTAAGGTAAATGCGTTGGGACAGACGGCCACGAGAGCCACCGGCGGCAAACGCGACCAGAGCGCCGGCTCGGGAAAGTTGGGCCGCGGCCGGCGTCCCGGAGCGGCCCCCCCCCCTCCCGCCGCCACCACCGCCTATCTTTCTCTTAGCCCGCCATTACCGAATAAGGCCCATCATTAAGCGTGGGGAGTCTCCGGCTGCTCTCGGGCCGGCGGCGCGCCGACGCGCATGCTAATTTGCAATGGACGTCCCCGCACATGCGTAGAAAGCAAAAGCTTTTGGGCTAATGGCCAAAGTAATCACGGGTCAGGGTTTAATTTTGTGACATAAGCCACCGGCGCCCCATTAACGGCGGCGCGGTCGTCGCCGAGCGGCCCGGGAGCCGGCGGCGGCGTCCGTCGGCGGCCTGTCACGGCCGTTAGCCCCGCCGAAGCCGCTGTGCCGTTTACGTTACAGATGTTGCGCTAATCGGAGCGGCAGCGCGTGAAGGACTTTGACGGACGCCCCCGACCGCCAGAGGTCGACGAGGGAAGGGCGGAAAACACGTCGCCGTTTGACGGACACTTTTAGAAAGGACCGGCTGGGGGGGGCGGCGGCACTGGCGATGGCGTTTCCACCCGAAAGCAATAATGATCTCTAGATACCAGAAAAATGTCCAGATGCGAGAAAGCCAGGTGGCCGAGACATGACACACTGTTTATCATTGTAGTCCTTCTTATAATCCGCCCAGTTCTGTTAAATAAATGCCTAGTCTTAGAGGACACAATGTTTTCCTTCATATGTCCAATGGTTCCATTTTTTTAGGCGCTCTCTCTCTCTCTCTTCATTGGTGAAAAGTTTGCAATTTGAAGGCCCAACTATAGGTCAACAAAAAAAGTCTTGAACTGGCTCCTTTTTGTTTTCAGAGCCGGCCACAAACATAGGTGGAAAAGTTGATAGGACGGGGGTTGGGCCAACGTGGGTAAAGAGGAGGGATGGGGGAGCTTTCGGCTCAAGCCTTCGTCCAGCACCGACCGAGCCGAGCCGACTGACAAACTTTGAAGCGGCCCCGGCCGGGGGTTGGCCCGCGCCAGAAGCGGCTGAGGCCGATTCACTGATTGCACTCGCAGGACACACAGTATTGCAGGAAGTTTTGCTCTGTCCAGCTTGAAAGCAAAGCACTCACTTTTGGCCCTTTTTTTTAGTTTGCCCAGCCCTGTTATATAAATGCCTAGTCTGAGGGGATGCTAAAAAGGTCCTTGCAAAAGGGAACCACAAAGAGGCACTCTCGCGGCCTCCATTTTTTCTTTTTTTTTTTTATCACATGGTATTTTACGGCAAAAAAGGGATAGAAACCATGGGGATGGATTCTGAAAGGCCTTTTACAAGGAGCAAACATGCTCGTCACTCACCTTCTGCCAAAGAAAGAAAGGGGAAGGGCCGGTAAGGGGGCGCCCGTAAGGGGGCCCCATAAGGGGGCCCCATAAGGGGGCCCCGTAAGCAATTCCTACGTCTGGACGTGCACGGGGTGGGGTGGCCATTAGTAGATGCTGAGTCGCTGGTGGCGGCCATTGTTTAATGATCTCCTCGGGCTCGGGGAGTAAACTACTGCCATAATCAGAAGGGTAAACTCAGCTATATTTCAATTTGGAGAGCCGCTGTTCCGAGAGGCCGCTCGGAGACCATAAATAATGGCGCTATTTAAGCCCCGCCAGCGGCGGCGGCGAGGACGGCAAGAGCGGCGCCCACGGCGGAGGCCGGCGCCTCCGACACCTAGGCAAACAGGCCCCCACCCCCGCGTAAAGAGCCATCCCATAACAATTCATGTCCCCTCCATAAATCCACGGCACTAAAAGCCTGTGATTAGCGACATCATTTAGCCTCTAAAAGCCAAACAGCGACAACGTTTCCTTCCCTATTTTAGGGAGGAGATGGAGAGCCCGCCATAGCGCCCGCCCGCCACAGCGCCCTCCACAGATGGCAAACTGGCCGCTGCTGGCTCCATTACTAGTGGTGATGTCCCATAAAATTCATGCTTTAACTCTGGCCGTGGCCGTCCATTCCACTGGTGACCTTGCAGATGACACGGAGCGCCTCGTCTTGTCAGTCTGGAACTGTCAATGTTTGCAAAATAGCAATTTGGTGCAAGCATTGAATGGTTACATTTTGTTGTTGTTTTTCGCAAGACGCAATTTATGACGGGAGAATTTCCGCTGTTTGGAATGGCCTCCGGTGCTCTTGCAGATAATACTTAAGGGGGGGGGGGGGGGGGGCAAAGCGATTGAAGGCGGCTGGCCGACATGGGGCTCAGGCGTGTGTCTGATTATGGCTTCCTAAAGAGCTTCAATTAGCGGCCCGTCACTTATCATTAGGGCGGCTGAAAGGCGGGGCCCCCCGCCAACAAAGGCGGGTCAATTGGAAGAAAGCACCCGTTTAGTGGAGCGCGCCGCCACAGCCCAGGATCGGCCCCCGTTTGGCCCCCAGCCGGGGCCCCCGTCGGGTCCCCGCGGGGTACCCGCTCAAATCCCCTCGGGATTAGCGGGATGACAAGCGGAGGCCAAAGGACGAGCGGGTGTCAATGTCCCCCTTTTCGAGAGAACAAAAGCGCCCGCGACGCCTCCTCTCGCCACTCCAGCCGGAGCTAGGGGGGGGGGGGGCTTCCTTTTTTTTCCGTGGCCTCTGCGGCGCACGCCAAATGGGCTTCTTTACCGTCAGTGACGACGGCAACGGCGGGTTTAGCTCCTCAAAGAGAAGATCCACAAACAACAACAACAACATCCTCGTTCGCCGCTTCTTTTCTCCATCAAGTGGGGCCTCCTCGTGGACGGCCAATAAATCATTCATTTAGAGGCCAAGCGAGACGAGACCAGGCAAAGCCAAGTGGGGCGGGGACACGACTCAAAGAGCCATTTCCACGACTGCAGGCCGCCTGTCTAATGTGGAGTGGCCGTCTGTCAGACTGATGGGCGGACTGACAGACGGACCGACCGACTGACTGACTGACTGGGCTTCAAACCAAGGGACGGACGGAGGGACAGACGGAAGGGCTCTTAAGAGACACCGGCGCATTGTTTGGAGAGACGGAGGGGAAAAGGCTCTTCTCATTAGACCTGCGGCTAAAAAAAAACAAGCTGAAAGGCTGCCTTCAATTTACCTGCCCTGCGTTGCGCTTGGAATAAATCACCAGGACGCCACGTTTGTGCGTTTGTGTGTGCGTGTGAGCGAGGCACAAACCAACAGCCAATTGGCAAAGGCGCACCAGCACAAAGGGCTTGAGATCCACCTGGCTTTCAGAGCGCCGCTCTTCAAGCTCACAGTTGTTTTAGCGCGTGGCGCCTTAAGGGGGAAAGAAAGAAAGGGAAAAAAAGAAAGAAAAAAAAAAAAAAAAAAAAAAAACCTTTTACCTCTGGCCCTTTTGTCCAGCGGCTTTCTCATTCAAATCACTCACAATTCAAGACGTTTCCCCGGCAAAGTGCTCGGAGCGACCGGTGTCGTCTAAGCCACGGAATAGCCATAAACCGTCACGGCCGGCGGCGGCGGCGGCGGCGGCCTTCGGGAGCACGACCCCGTCAAACCATTTGAGGTTCACGGCAAAAAAAGCTTTTCCAAACGATTCCTGTCGGCCCGAAAGCCCCAACTTTCCCTCACGTTATCTCGGTGGTGCTGTTCTTCATTTAGCCTATGTGAAACAAATTGGATCCAATACGCCCAATCGGGTAGAAGCAAACAAAACAACAACAAAAAACACGCCAGCCGCTGCGGCAAAAGGAAAGAAAGAGAGAGAGAGGGAGAATTGAATTGATTTCCACCAGCTCGTCAGGCACAGCGGGAATAATGCGCTGCGACAAATAAAAACACACGCTGAGGCAAAAGAAAAAGTGAATAAATGACACAGTCAGCGATGTTAGTAGCTTCAGGCAAAAAAAAAAACTGCAAGATGGAAAAGATGGATATGCTAGCCACTCGCTCAAGAGAAGAGAAAAGCTAGCCGCGCTACCCAAATAAAAAAAATAAAAAAAAGTGAAAATCCAGGCCACTCCGTTTGACCGTTTGGCTCACGGCAACGCGTCAAAAACACGAGAAATCTCACCCTTTTTTGGCCAAAGAGAGAAACCTCCAAATACAACTGGGGCCCCAAGACAGATCGGCTTTGGAGTCCCCCAATGGACAAGCGTGCTCCTCTTACTCGCTCACAACATTCACTTCTTTTTTGGGGAAATTCTGCTCAGCCAAGGTTCTGTGCTTCAAAATCTTTAAGACTTTGGACTTTTTACAGGGATGGCCATTGAAAAGGGGCGAGTTTGAATGCCTTTAATGGCCCAGGGCGCCATTTCAAGGGATTTGGGTGTTGCAGGAGGTCAGTGCACGGTGCTCAATCAAAAACTAATACATCAACTTACTATTTACTGGAGCTCTTCTTCAGATTTGGAGAAAAGACCCCTGGTGGTGATGGTGGCCAATGACATGTTTGCTTTGTGTCACTTCTTCTTCTTCTTCTTCTTCTTCTTCTTCTTCTTCTTCCCACGACAAAGCAACTTCTGGACTTGGACTCCATCCATCTCTGGCCCAGCGGCTAAAAAAAAGATGGCTACAATTAGGACAGAGGACAGGAGAAAGGACGCATAATATTGCAAAGTCACCCCCCCCCCCCATATAAAATAATATGGAATGACTTGAACAAAATGGCTGCATTGTGTCAGCACTTTCATCTTTCTCATTTGATCCAAAACAAAAGCCAAAGTAGGAATTTTGCCGGGTGGAAAAACAAATTCTCTCCCGCACGCAAACGCAAATTGAGCAGCACTCTGATCTCCCATCTAATCTCTCTCGGCGCAAAAAAAAAGCCCCCCGCCCCACACCGAAAAATAAAAAATGTCCGTGAGCGCCCGTCCCCCAAAAAGTCCCGTAAATTGTGGCTTGTTAACGATAAGAGGGACGAGTGCGTGCTCGCGTGCCTCCGAGACCGGGAAGAAGAAGAAAAGAAAAAAGAAAAACGGCTGTTGATGGAGAAAGATCATGAAAAGTTGACAGGCTATAAACTTGCCACTAAAACTAAAAAAGAAAAAAAAAAACATAAGACGCTCTAATAAGACAAACGTGGAGTCATAAAAGGGCGGCGTGATGCATTTGTTTGCCAGAGTGCGTGCGTGCGTGCGCGCGCGCGGATGATGGCATTCCGCTCTCCAAACTTTTGCTCTAAATGACTTTTAAAAGACGTCGTAAAAAACGCCGGCGGCCATCTTTCATCAGCTCTCGCCGTGGTGGTGGTGACTTTGCCTCCGTGAACAAGACATAGAGAGAGAGAGGATGCCTTTGATTGACTGCTAGCTAACCTTGCTTTATGAAAGCATTAAATTGATGCTTGTGGAGCAGCCCAGAGAAAATGCACATAAAAGTGAGACTAACTGAGAGATAATAGTGGTCGTAAAGTGCCCTCCCTCCCTCCCTCCCTCCCTCCTTCCCTCTCTCCCAGCGCCGTCATTGGCCTCGTCCTACACTCTGTCTCCGTGCCACCGCAAATGTCGCAAACTTTGGCGAGAGGATTTTGACACACGTCGGGTTGGCTTCTTTTTGTTTAGCCCGAGTGGCGCGTTTGATGGTGGATGGCCGTGATCAATGAGGCCGGCCGGCCGGCCGGGGCTAGCTAGCTAACTAGCTAACTAACTGACAAACGTCTTGGCTTGTCCACGCGTCCCATCAAAACGGCCACTTCCTTTTCAGCGCTATGACAACAGAGTCCTTTCAACGCCTCACAGGCCCGACTTTCTCTTTTCTTTCTTGTTTCTTTTTTTTTTTTGATCACAGCTCCACCATTAGGAAGCTCCCTTCTCTCATTGATCAGTCAAGTCCACTAACAAGCTGGCAACCTTCAAAGTCCACCCACATCAAACGCCGCTAGATTGGGCTTTTTGCTGAAGCGGACAGAGGCGGAGAGAGGCGGAGCGTTGCGCCTATCCTTTTCCCTTTTTGCCACTTTGTACAATGCTCTCTTTTAATACGACTGCGTCCGTCTAATCACGCTAACGACCAACTTAGTACGTGCTGAATAAATCTCAAATAGACACGGGGGCGTCAGAGCCGTCACGTCAGAAGCGCAAAGTCGCCTTTGACGACGGCACCTCGCCGACCTTCCGCCACCGGAGAAAAAAAAAATGAGAGGGACAGAGGAGGAGATAGGAGGAGAAGGAGACATGATACCAAAGAAAGCGAGATGGAGTAGTCCACGAGACAGAGAGAGAGAGAGAGGAGGGCGGGAACGGCCAGTCTATTATCGGGGGTCTATTGAGAAGCATTTAGGGACAAATAGGAGCAGCCCCCACCCCCCCTTTCCCTTCCCTTCCATCACCCTAACCCATGCATTCAGTCCCTGTCAGTCCGGCCCATTCAGGCCAAATCCCACGGGAGGCCGTGCCCCCCCTCCGCGAGATGCCGTATCTTGGCAACGGCACTCGGGGCGTGACCCGTCGTCATATGGCTCCATTCAGGAAGGGCGCCGCCGTCCGAGCGGGTACGCCCGGGTGTGCGCCGGGCGGCCGCGCCCCCCGCTGACGCCCGCTCTAGCACAATTAGCAGAGATCACGCCCGTGCCGGTGGCGGCGGCGGCGGCGTGCGCCCCTGCCATGGCAACCCCACCCGGCTGTACCAGCGGCTATACCAGCGGGAGCGCCCTTAATGACTATCAACAGACACAAGTCAGTTCATCTTTACATAAAATGAAGTGCGCGCACACACAATCAATGAGGAAAAAGTCTCCATTGAAGCCAGCCGTCAATCACGGGCTAATTTGATGGATGCAACACGTTGATAAGGTTGGCGCTCAGCATTTTCATACCGAATTAGGATCTAATGACTCGCGATGCAGATTAATTGCGACATAATGATATTTGATTGTTGTTGTGTCATTCCACTTCTTTTCGCCGCCGCCGCCGCGACAACGCGCGCCCGTGCCGCCCGTGCCGCCGCACGCTCACGGATGGGCGCCGTCAGTCAATTCTCCGTCGTGGTCGAGCCCTTCTCAAATAGACGCGGTCAGGGGGAGGGGCTAATCCCTCCTTTCACATCTTTATCCGCTTGGCCGTGGCTAATAGATTGATAGACTCCGACTATTATTTGCCCACGGATCGGGACGGCGAGCCCGGCCCGCCGGCGCCGTACGGAGGCACTTGGCGGGTCTCCGCGCTGTGATACGTGGTGAGTCAAGAGGCAGACGTGGCCAGGCCCTTGGCTAAATGTCACGGGGTCCGCAAAAAAAGGGGGAAATGGGCCGGCCTCCCTTCTCGCCGGGCGAGATTGATGAGGGGCGTCTGTTTACGATATCGGTTATTCCGGATGAAAGATGAGGGTTTGCCTTGGTGGTGGTGGTGGTTCAGGGTCCCAAACCCCCCCCCCCCCCCCCCCTACCTTTCGCCGTCATTGATTGAACAGCGTACGCAGATATTGCGGGTGCCCTTGCTTTGTCGATACCCAAGGTTATCGGATACGCGGCCGAGCGCGGAGGCCAAGCGGCGCCCTCCGAGGCCGGCCAGGGATGGCCCCGGGTCAAATCCATCGGCAAAAAGTTAAAGGCCATTAAGAGAGGGATTTTGCCAGTGGCAATTCTCAATGAAAAGCCATTTGGCAGCAACCGGGGCTTGAAAAGTGGGCTTGGGGGGGTCCTCAAATTGAAAGAGCCAACGCTGTGGCGGCGGCGGCGGCGGGTTTGTGTCAAAAGCCTCTTTTTCTTTGTGGGCCAATTACGGCCGCCGTGGCACAAAAGCGCCTGGTTCGGTGGGGCTCTCCAAAATGGAATGATGGATGCCACCTTCCGCATGGCGTTTGGCCCCGCCTCACCCAGGCCTCCGCCATTAAAGCGTCTGGCGGCTCGACGGACGAGACATGTCAACAAACATTGGCTATTGAGGAGGAATTAAAAGGCACCATCAGCGGAGAGCATTCATTACGCACCTCTAATGTAAGCCACGTTTTGGAGAGGGAGAGCGAGCGGCGAGCGAGCGGCGAGCGAGCGTTGGTGGAGTGGTGCCATTTGGCTTCTCCTTCTCTCTCTCTTTTTATTTTTCCCTGGCACTTGGAACCTTTCCTGGCTATAGGCTCATTTGGAGCACTCAGCCGAAAGTCAATCAACATTCATTTACACGCGGGCAAACACTTAGCCACAGCGCTAAGCAAACACAAAAGGGGCGGAGACAAGCAGCGGAAAAAGGCCAACGCACGCACGCCCGCACGCACGCACGCCCGCTTCAAAGTGGGCAGCAAAAACAGGCATTAGCCAGCGGCCATTCAAAATGGGGACCAAATGGCCACAAAGGCCAAATGCTTTTACAAATATTTCTACTATCCTTAGCTAAACGTCAGCCGCTTGACACGGAGCGGTAACAAATGGTGAGCAAACCCAAAAGAAATGTCACCTTTTGGATTTGCCCATTAAAGCCACGACCCGTCGTTATTCCGACACTCCAATACGGCAATTTGAGCCGTGGACGTCCTTCCACAAAGACTTTTTCCACCAGGCACGGCGGATGCAAAAGTCGGCGCGGTGGTTCCGTCCGGACACGGGAGCCGCGTCCGCCGGCATTCACCGTGACACCGAGACAAAGAAGACGCCAGATTGAAGTGACAAAACTAACTCGGACAAAGTGCAAACGTGGGGTGGCGGCGGAAGGCCTGGCCCACGAAAAGGCTAAATGAGCTGTTGGAGGCGGGCCGACATGCCTTCTTGGCGCCGAGAGGCTGGACGGACCGCTGAGCACACGCAAACGCGGGACGACTGGGACCGACGGATCGACGGACCGACGGATCGACGGACACCATCACAAGAAAAGATGTCTTTCCATCGTTGAGCGCTAATGGAGCCTGGAGGCCAGCGGCCAGGGAACACGCTCTCCGTCCCGTCAAATCTGGGTAAACACGCACGCGTGAGGGGCTCGGGGGTCCGGGGGCCGCCCGGGGATTTGGGCCCGTCCCGGCCCGCCACGTCCCGCCACGTCCCGCCATTGCCGGGCATCTGGCATATTTGGCCATCTCAGATCTCCTGTCACGACTCCGATGCGTCACGACAGCCAGCGCGAGAACCAGGCGGCGTGGATGGCGTCTGGAGACCCATCTCCATCTATGCATCTCTCATGTAAACAAATTCTCGCCACAAGACCCCCCCCCCCCCCCCCCCGCCACATTCAGACTTGCCTCTCTGCTCTATTACACACAACACACAGCTGCCACAAGCACTCAGACACCCAATCAACCACCACGGCCAGAGGAAGAGGATGAGAGGGAGGGGAGGGGGGCGCAGAAGAAAGAGAAGGTTAACGGGAGATTGGACCGAGGGAGCGTCTTGGGGGTGGGGGGGCTGGGTTTCTCAAATGGGAATGCTGAGAGGAGGCCCGGCGCTCCGGAACTGCGCTCATCGCCATGCGCCAGTGGGGAGGCGTCGGGGGGCTTACAGTCGGCCGCCTACCGAAAAAAGCCGGCCGAATGAAAAAGGAAAAATGCCCATTTGTGTTGGCTACAGCACTTTGCTCCCCATCTGTGGACGGCCAGAAATCGGAGAGAATTCTTGAGACGGCCGGTCACGTCACCCCCAAATAGAGGGAGCCCCGGGCAGTCGCCCACGTGGCTCAAAGCAGAAAGCGCCCCCGACTATACGGAGGAGTCGACGTTGGGAGAGACGGACGGACAGAGCGCATGGATTCAGTCTCACGTGGATCCAATCGAATGCTTTTATTGTCATCATACAAGTAGAATGAGATTAAAGTGTGTCTTAATGCAGTAATGCGGCATTTCATTCAACGTCTGGCGCTCCAAATTGTCCTCCTTTGGAGAAAGACATTTTGTAGTAAGAGGACAGAGTTGAACGCCTAGCCAGAGAGACGTAAATGGATTTTTCCACATTACAAAGCATCCATCCATCCGTCACACGGTTATCCCCCCCTCCTTGACCCCCCCACTACGTTCTCCCACCTTCACCCGATCAGATTATGGATCGTCCGAGCGCTCGATGGAGCGCCCGCCGGCTGGCTTCTGCGGGCCGTGACAATTACTTCAGTGAGTTATAGCCATTAGTTTGCGTCCAAATCAATCTGGACTTCCACACGGAGAAATTCTGCCGACAGACAGAGCACCAGGGACCGCTCGTCGGTCCACCATCCAGCCGTACATGGGGGGGCGGGGGGCTTGGTGGGGCATTTGAACGACAACTAACACAACACGTGCAGAGGGCGGGCCAACCAAGGCCCTAAAAGACACGGCGGCGGGGGTCACGCTTGGCCCAACAATCCCATTTGGCCACGTAGCAACGGATTGGAAGGTTCCCCGGGAAGAAGACAATTTTGAAAAACTGATCTGAAAATCACCTTCCCGACGACCACCACCACTTTGGATTGTCCAAGCGCGACATACAAGCCCGACACAGACCCAGCGGATAGTTGGGGATGTTTTGTCGAAAGATGAGATGTAAGACAAAGGGATTCCTTAGCGTGCCGCTTGACGGACAGCTGCCTATCAGAGACGGAAGACAAGAGGAAAAAAAAAAAGAGGAGGGCAGCACAAACACACACAAACGACACACAAACGACACACACACACGGCAAGTGTCTCCCGGATGAAAGGCAATGGCATTGCTTTGACATTGCATAAGTCATTAAAGGTAAACTGGTACTAATGTCAGAGGCAAATCTATTTATGTTGATGGTATTCATGGGCAATGCTTCCATAACATTGATCAACACAGTCTAATAGGAAAATAATAAACAATTACTCCTGCAGACGAGAGGGGTAATTGATTTTCTTCTGTAAATTACCACCGCCATCAAGCCTGCCTGCCTACGCACAAAGGTGATCATCTGCATAAAATCAATGGGATATGATCCAAACGGACGGACGCCGCCCGGGAAACCCGCCCCCAAAACGCCCGTCCTCACCCTTCCCAATGCCAAAGGATGATTTGGGTGGGCTAAAATCGAAGGGCCGGGGCTTTCGACGGCCGGCCGTCGGGCGCTTTCACTATAGATTAGCCAGCGGGGAAGGGACGCCAGGACGGGGGACGTGGTTAGCCCGGCCCGGGGCCCACCACCAAGCTTCCCTTTACAAAATGCACTCCCTTCGTCCGCTTTAATGGCCCGCGGCAAGGAGGAGTGCGTTAACGGCCGATAGCCGCATTAAGTGGGGAGTCTTTTTTAATAGGAGTGTGGGGAAGGCGGCGGCGCTAGCCATTTAGCATTTCCATTTGCGCCGCCGCCGCCGTTGTAAATTGCACCCCAGCCAATCAAAAGGCGGGCTACGCTCGGCGCAGTCTGTTACCCATTATCGGGCCACGCTGATTTATCAGGAATAGTTAACGGGAGAAGCTAAGCTCCATCCGGGGGGGGGGGGGGGGGAGACGCTCGGCGTCTCCGCCGCTAAATGGACACGTCGGACGGCGCGGTGCAAACGGACGTCTCTTTATGGCTTTGTCCCCTTTTTGTGGGCGAGTCCCCAACCTTGGCCGTGTGACCACTTGGCTGATTTGTCATTTTGCGCCAGCGCGGCTGACAGTGAGCGCCTCTGATTGAGGGGATCCATTAGGGATCAGCCGCAGGAAAGCCCCTTTGATGGATGAGACCAGCAGTCACCTTCAAAGCTTGCTAACAACACCTGTATCCTCTCTGTCACACACACACACACACACACACACACACGTACGGGCACACACTGATGCAGGCAGACACGCTTCTGCTGACATATAGCAATTGACTGACTTTGGCGGGCGAGAGAGAGAGAGGAACACGGATGGGGAGAGATGGCTTAAAAAGATACAGGCCAAATGCCTCCCCAACGATGCTAGCCAAAACCAATGGAAGCACAACAAGTCAAAATGAAATGAACCACGTCGCGCCAAAGTCGAAATGCGTCGCTCGATACTCACGGAATACTAAAAGAGGGTTTTTTTTTGGGGGGGGGGGGGGGGGCGACCCCAAAAAGTTTGCTCTGCCTATGCTTTGCACTACAAGTGGTGATCATTGCCTTTGACAAGAGCACCCGGATGTAATATCGGATGGTCAAAGGAAGTCCATTATGGACCAATTGGCTTCTCAACGCGGACATTGGCCAAAATCACGATGAGGCCACTTTTCACCATAGTTCCATTCAAAACCATTTCACGGGTACAGCTATTGCACCCACTTGGCATTTTTAGCCATGCCAATGAAGGCCTGTTCATTTTAGAACCTCCATCTCGCCCATTTTGGCCTTTTCCAACTGACACGGTCATCACGTCGGCGTACATGGGAGAGAGAAAAAGAGATGGGGGGGCTTTGTGTTTACCACTGTGGAGCGGAATAAGCCGCCTATTTGCGGCAAGCTAATTGCTCTCGGGCGTATTATCACATTAGGGCCCATCGGCGCTTGACATTTAAATACACGGGTGCTAAAAGCCTCTCTGCTTATTTCATAGGAACATTACCGGCCGTCCTTTGCTGGTCCGTGGCTCTCATTCCTCCCGGCGGGCGGGCGGGCGGCCGCCCCTCGGCCTTCCGTCGGGCCGGCCGGTGGATCCTTCTGCCGTCCATATCCATCCTGAAAAACAAAGACGAGAAGACGCCGTCATGTGCCGTGAAATACGGAGGGAGGCCTCGCTGGGGTGAGTGACGCTAAGCGGGTTGGGGGTGGGGGGGGGGTCGTTATGAACGAGTGCACTGGAGTGTGCCAGGGACGGGCGGCTAAAAGCTAGCCAGGAAGGTCAGCGCATATAGCATAGCGTGGCATAGCCTGGCGTGGCGGCGTTACGCCGGGAAGGTACAAGCTGATGGCCAGCAAATGAACAAATTATGACGGGCTGCATTTTGCCGGATGGGGTCACCCCTCCCTCCCTCCCTCCCTCCATCCCCACCATCCCCACCATCCCCACCTCCTCTCTCCCTCTCTCTCTTCTCCTCCCTGACAGTTCAATTTCCCCCTCTCGCCTCTCGGCCGCGGCCCGCTAATTGTGAGTGAAGCCTTATCATCGGGCCCCCCGTTCGCCCTCGTCTCGGGGAGGAGAGCGGAATGTCAAAATGTTATCCGAGACGGCCAGGCGCCCAGACAGAGGTCGCCCGCAATAAGAATGGACGCGCCGTCCTGCAAGGGACCCACGGAAGGGAGGGCCGGCGGGCGTCCGTTCCCGTGGCGCCGTTCCGGCCGGGGCTTTCAATCCGGGACGCCACGGTCCGACGGCTAAAAAAAAAAAAAAAAAATTAACTACGTGAACGCGAGCGGCCCCGACGGGCCCGGTATCGAACCCTCCGGTCCATTGTATTTGCGAAATAGCAGAAATATCGATGGTTTAAATGTGATGCCGTCCGCCGCATGTGAAATGAGAGCGGAAAGGGAGCCACCGTCATAGTTGGAAAAATGCCATTCCACACACTTTCTATGCAAATCCGCCAGCCAAGGTGACCACAACAACAACAACAACAACAACAAAAAAGAAGAAGAAGGCACTTTAGTGTCTGTCACTCTAACAGAGCTCCCCGATTACTTTCAATTTGGAGTTTAAGGCAGGGAATGGATTGGATTGTTTTGCTTTGACATCCAAACTTCAACCACTTCCGCTTTTTCCAACAACCAGCCATCCGGCAATTTGGACTAAAAGTCCCCCATTTGGGATATTTCGAAGGCCAAACGGTCCGTCCGGCTCGTCAAACGACGTGACCTTAAGGCCAGCCGGCGCTAATGGCCACCCACGCTAAGCTAATCTTTCATCATCGGCTGGCCGTCGTCGGAATAGTCCGGACGCCATTAGCCGACTAATGGGCAAAATAGCGGCAGCAGCCGCCGCCAGCTCGCTCGCCGTTTAAGAGCGGCCCCGGTCCGCCTCGCTCGGGGGGAAAGCGAGTGACGGACGTGCCGGTGACCCTTCCTCCCCACATAGGTAGGACGTTTAAGCCCCGATGGTGCACGCTCGACCAGACGGGGGCCGATACGCCAGTCGGGCACAGCCACATTTGTTAAAAAGGCCAGATAGCCAATTACGGGAGAGCACGCCACGGATAATAGCCTGCCCGTCACGAGAAAAAAAGACCCCCCCCCCCTCCCTCCTTCCTTCCCGCGATCTGCACGTGCGCGTCAATATGGCCGGCCGGCTCAGATTTTTGTCAACTTTAAAAAAATAATATGAATTATAGTTAAAAATGGCAAAGTAGTACATTGGCAATAAGTGAAGACGCCATCATGGAGGCATGACTGTATTGCATTTTTTTTTGAAGCACAAACTGAGCTTATGGGAGCAGCCATTGGAAGGATGATTGAGCAGCTCCAACCACTTGGAAAGACAAAACAAACAAAACGGGAGCAAAGCTGGCATAGTAGAGACATTCCGAGGAAACGGACCGGGACGGACGGGATGATGCTCTGATGGAATGGAGGGTGGTGGGGGGGGGGGCTGACATAGGGGGGGGGGTGCTCTGAGAGAGAGAGAAAAAAAAGAAAGAAGACAAGACAGGAGGGGGCAGCTGGGGAATCATTCCAAAGCTCTTACACCAGCGCTGGTCCTGTACTTGCTATGGACGCGTGATCTCCTCAAGGACTCGGCCCAGCCACCTGAAACGGAGCCATGATGGACTATCAGAGGAGGAGAAGGCGGGATGGGGGGGGGGGGGGGGGGGATGTTATTGGTTTGCGGCCCGCCATTGGCCGCCATTGGCCGCCATTGGCCGCCATTGCCCTCCGTGGCTGGATTTAGTGCTCGGCTGCTGACACATGGCTTTGAACGTGCTAGCCAGGAAAGCACTTTAACTCTCGGCTGCTTTTACGGCGCGTACGCACCTCATAAAAGTCCAGTCTACGTGGCATCGCTCACGCTTAGTAGACGCTGGCTTCCGTTCAACTGACAAATCCTCACAGGGAGGAAGACAGAGACGCCCATTTGCCTCCCTTCATTTCTTTTCGGGGCTTTTCGCCGGCAAAATGGTAACGCTACATCGCCTGGCGGGTGGGGCCGGCCTGGGGCGGGCAACCTTTTCCAAACCCACACGCCGCCGTCACGTGACGAACCCGGCGGGAGGGCCTTCGGTGAGGCCTTCGTCAGAAAAGAATGGCCGAGCGACTCGAGGACGAAAGGCGGCCGTTCCCCTCGCGGGGGACGCCGAAATAAATGAGGGTTGGCCATGGATTTTGAGGGGATTTTAGGGGATTTTGGGGGATTTTGGGAGCCCTGGCCACGGCAGCTGAAATGGCCAAAAAGAAAAGTCAGACGCCAACTGCGCCACTTTGGCCGTAATAGAGACGCCGGCTCCGTAAACGCCCGACGGGAGCCCAGCGTGAGATTGAGGATTTCTCACACGCGCAACACCCCCCCCCCCTCGCATGCATTATTCATGGCGCCGCGCGACAACACTGGGCGAGGGGGGGGGGGGGGGACAATTACGCAGCACGAAGAGAACAGGGCGAGGAAAGGAGAGTGGCGTTGGGAGATAGGGGAGCGTGGGGGGGGGTGGCGCTCCAAGACGTGCTCTCACAGGTGAGGCCGAAAAAAAGGAAGCCGAGAGAGAGACGGCGGGCGGGCCCGCACGCACCAATCTCCATTTTCTTTTCCCGTCGGCTTAACCCCCGGACGCTTCCCGGCCAACCCACGGCGAGCCAACGGCGTGGAGTGGCGTGGTGTGGCGTGGCGGCGGAAATGAATATGGAAGGCGGCGCGGCCAGATTGCCTGGCAATTTGCATTTTTTAAGTACATGTCGAGCGAGCCAGCGAGCCAGCGTCTTTGTATTCTGAGCACAGAGGCAAAGAACCGCGGCGGCGATGGCGGCGGCGGGGAAATTTCAGGGCTCCGTTACAATTCGTGTTCGGCCTCGCTTCTTCCTAATAAAAAACAGTGGGAAGTCAGCCTGTGTTGGAATTGATTTGTTTAACAAAAGCCGCCCAACAAAGCGGGAGGCGTGCGAGAAGAGCCAGAAGCGCCAGAAACACCAGAAGTGCCAGAAGGCAGGGAGCAAAAATAGGAGGCGCCGCCGCGCTATCCGCCGCAAATGAATCCCCGGCCGGGACGGAGAAATCGCCACGTTGCGCCCAGACACCATTTGACAAATGAATCGCAGCCATTCGCGTGGACGGACGTCCCGTACCTTTTTCACCCCGATCATTGACGGACAGAAATATAGCGGCCGCCAAAAACGCTCTTCATTTAGCCCTCCAAAGTAAAGCCACTAATTGTCCAAATGCAATTGATCAGTCGGCGCTGTTCTTGGGGGGGTGGGGGGGCGGTATTAGGGAAACGATGAGAATGGGGGAGCCACGCCATCAAATTGGAGTTATTCTCCTGATGACCCTCATTTTCTTTGTCTGAAAGCCTTTCTCGGCGGACGACTAATGCTCATTGGAGTGCCCGCTTAATGGAATATTACATTACGTGACGGATTTTTGCCAACTGTCTGAACATGCGTGTGTGTGTGTGTGTGTGTGTGTGTGTGTGTGTGTGTGTGTGTGTGTGTGTGTGTGTGTGTGTGCGTGCGTGCGTGCGTGCGTGCGTGCGTGCGTGCGCGTGCACTCCTCAGAAAAGCATCTTAATGACAAGAATGTGAGGCTTACTGGCTTTTTAACTTTACGCTGATGAAAAGCCAGGATTCATTTGGGCTACAGATTTCATTTGTTCAGAACAGGAAAAACAATATAAATCACTTTTAGAGTGATTAGAGGGAGGCTTGGATTCATCCAGGCTTGATTAGGGCATTATGCCGCCTTGTTATGGACACACAGGGTGACTGACGCTAATTACTGTCTGTAATAGGAGAACACGCACCAACACGTACGCGCGCACACACACAAGCACACACGCACGCGTACGCGCACGTACGCGCGCGCACACACACACACACTAGCACACACCCCACCGCCGCAGCCGAGGCGCGTTTACGTCGGCTTTCCAGCAATTACATTGACAAATCCGTCAAAGAGCGTCGGAGCCCCTCCGCCGCCGCCACCACCGCCGCGCGCCGCCGCTTTTCCGGCGAGTGAGTCATGGCTTTCTTTAGCGTTATTGATATCCCCGGACAAACATATTCACCCAGATAATCAAAACAAATGGCATCGGGCGAGGCCGAGACGACGGTGTGAAAAATTAGAGGGCCGCCAAATGGGCAAATCGATTGGGGGGGGGGGGGGGTCTTTTTGGGGGGCGGGACGGACGCGCGGCGGCGCCCAATTTGGCAGCCCAGAGAAACAAAGGCAGATTCCAATGGGCTCTTTTGACTTTTTGCGGAAGGTGAATTGAATGGTAGAAGGGCCGGGCTTGCCCGCACGCCACGACCTCCACGACCTCCACGACCTCAACGACCTCCACGACGCCGGCCGAAATATCCTCTAGCCAATGAGACGCGACCCATTAATTGTGGATTGGAAAAAAATGGCTGCCGTCTAGCTTTATTTATTTTATTTTTCCTCAACACTCGACAGCTCGGAGAAGAACTTACTGAAAGACGGCTAGCTAGCGACGGCGGAACAATCCAGCCTCCCTCTTTTTTGGGGGGCCGCGTAAGGGCCCCCGCTTTACGAGTGCGTCTTCCTTGCCTTTTTACGGCCAACGTCGGGGAGCTCCGAACGGCGGCGACGGCGAAGACGGCCATTATTCAATTAATAGCTGAAAGGGGGCGCAATTGACGCAAGCGGCGGGCTGGGATGGCAAAGGCGGGCCCCCCTCCCCAAACCCTTAAAATCCCTTTCCCCCCTCCCCACCCCAAGTCCCCTTTCATTTTGTCAAATGAAATATACAGCGAGAGCAAGCTAAAAGGTAAAAGGCACTTTCAATCAGCCGCAGCGGCTCTTTGCGTCAATCGCGAGCGAACGAACGAACGCTAACCACCATCGCCAGCCCAACAACAACAATGTGACTGGCCCGCTCCTCCGACTCCACATCCATTGGCCCATAAATTCAATCAGCGACGGCGCTCGCAAAGCAGGCTTTCATTTTTAAGGGCCAGGCAACATTTTGGGCCTTTTGTTTGGAGTGAGGTGGCGCAGGAAGGCACTTTAGTCGTGGCGCAAAAGTCGCTTCTATTTGGAGCGGCCACGGGCCTACGGCCAATAACGTGGAGGCTCGCCCGACGGCCGGGGCGCTCTCATTATCGGTTTGCAAATGGAAATGCAAATGGAGCGGCGGCGGACGCCTCGAATTTATGAAAGTAAAAGGTTTCATTTCCATTTTTCTGGGCATCAGCTTTATTTCTAAATGGCGTGCGGGAGGAAGACACGGGCTCTTTTCTCCTCCTCCTCCTGCAGTCTCTTAACAAATCGGCTCATTAATATGGAAATGGGGAATCAATGGGGCTTTTTCTTTTTTTTCTCTCTTTTTTCCCTCTCGTGTGAAATGTGCTGCGACTGCTCACGAGCGGCGACAGACTCAGGCGCCACTTTTAAGCGAGTGGGATGGCGACGCTTGGCCTTAAAAATGGCGTGTTCCAAATTTGGATTCCATCTTCTTCCTATACAAAAGTCAGCGGGGTTTATTTATGACTGGCTGCTGAAATTGGAGGCCATTTTAGTGGCACATTTAATCCACAAAGAAAATACCCACCGACTATTTTTTGGGAACGGACAAATATAAGCCGCCGCTTTGAGAAAGCTCCGGCGAACGTAGATTTGTTCTCGCCTCAGCTTTTTTTGTATTTTTTTTCAAGCGCCAAATAAATCAATGCGACAATTGATCTTTAGGATGAGATTGCGGATGACCGACTATTGTAAAGAAAAAATGTGAAAAGCAACGGTTCCCCGCATTCAAAGAAAGAAAGGCCGTGGCATTTGGCCTTGGTATGAACGCAATAAGATGGAAATGCGGCATCCGTGGTGGGCGGCCGGCCGGCTCGGTGGCCGGCACTCTCGGGCTCGCTCACACTCTCGCTCGCCGGCACTCTCGGTGGCTGACTGAGTGAGTGGCTCATCAGCTAACTGGCGGCGAGGACGCTGCCAGATGTCGGGGCATTAATAAGCCATAATAGCAAGTCCTGCTTATCCAACCTTTCCCAACTCTAAAATAACACTCATAGACATTAATGAGATGTAATTATACGCCAGCTTCTAATTCGGGGCAATCTGGGGATAATTGCATCCGCGCCTTTTAACACTTGCTCGTCAACTTGGCGGGTGAATGACTTTGCCGCCAGGGCCACCGCCACCGCCATGGTCACCGCCACCGCCACCGGCAAATTTTCCCCGCCTTCGCCGCCCGTCCCGGCTCGATCGAGAGTCAACTATCGCACCTATCCACTCTGGTCGGCGACCTAATGAACATTTCTAAATGGCCATGACCAGCTGGTTAGGAGACTAATGTAGCAGCTATTAGCCAAAGTGGCTGTTTCCCCGCACGCGGGGGCGCGCACACACGCACGCACGTCACCGGTGGTATCGGAGTCGAAGGAGGAGGGCGGGCGGGCGCCGTCACGTCCAAAGACACGCATGGTCAGTGCGTACACAGAGCGGCAGGCGCTTGTTTATCTTTCACATTGTGCGGCAAACAAAGCGTGCGACAGATTCTAAAGCATTAGAGTGCTGATTAGGGAGGGCCTCCAGGTGTGTACGTGTGTGTGCGCCAGCGGGCGGACGCCATAGTCCCTCCTCCCACCAGGACATTTTCCCTTTCGCTCAAGGTCTCGGCACGGCGGTCGCACACCGCTGACCATTGATTATTCATCGAAGCCGCCATCGGGTCCATTAATACCAGATTAACCAGAGCGGGCTGGCACAATGGGAATGAATGCGGCGGCCCCCGCCTATTTAGAAAGAGCCCGTCGACGGACGCGGCCTAAAAGTCGCCATCCGGCACTGGACAAAGTCGCAAATGGACTCGACTCCACCGGCCCCCAGCGCCTTTGGTCCCGATGCCGGCCGCCAGGTCAAAAAGGGGGAAGGGGGGGGGGGGGGTTATGGGGTCTGGCGTGGGCCCGAGCCCAGTGCTTGGCGGCTTACTGTAAGATTTGCACCTAATAGCATTTGTTCTCCAATTGAAACTTAATCTGGGTAAATGGTGCTTAAATGTTTAAATCACATTTACAGGCTGTCAACTCATCTGATGTTCTTCACATGGTCACCCTTCGTTTGAATGAAAATAAATTGGAGGCAAATGAGGGAAAAAAAGAAGAGGAAAAAAAGAAAAAAAGGATGTGGCAAAAGAGAAGAGCGCGCTGACGGGCGGCCCTCTAGCGCCCCCAAGTGGAGAGCGCGAAAAGCGCGCCTTTCGGGCCCCAAAAGAAAAGGAGGCGACGACGTACGCTAGATAAGGCGCCGATTTAGACGACAAGAAACGAGTCATCATGGTCGTTATGATGAAAGCGATCATCGTCATTGGCAGCGGAGATCATCGACACAGCAGATGCTTCCGCCGCTAATCATCCTCATCATAATTAGCGCCGGCGCCATTAACGTCCTCATTACTATCGCACGGAGGAAGGCGGCTGTCGCGTTTGACCTACAACACTTACCAAAGAAAATACCACACGGCAGCATCGAGAAGGCGCAATATTTGAGGGGAGCAGTGAAAAGTAGTGTCCACGCCACGTTGAAGACCGAGTCACCCAGCACCTTGATGAGCCAGCCAGCCAGACAACCTCTTTAAAAAGGCTCTGGCATGCTTTCAATTTGAGCGCTTCCCAATCAAAAGGAGTCTGTGAAATGAGCCCTCGTTTTGTTTGAAGGGTGCTTTTCTGCTAAGAAGGAGAACTATTCAAAGATATAAAAAAAAAAAGGTACTCACGCAGTCCGTCCGGGCAGTCGCCGCCGCGTCTGGGCACCGACACAAAACGTACAAACGGGTCCGGAATGACTATGAAAAAGAAAAACACACAATTAATAATACACTCAATGAATAAAGACGCCATGAAAACTAAACAGACTCACGCGAATGGGTTCTTTTAAACAAAACAAATACATGAATCATCTTCCAAATTGATTTCATTGTATTTTTATTTGGATGTCCTTAAATAAACTGTCATTCACTTGGACCTAACTGGGGTGCAAACAAATTCAACAGAGCAATCTTTTACACATTTCAATAAATACGCAGTACGCCATCACGTATTGTTATTATTATTATTCTAAATACTGAAAACAAAGTCGGAGGCACAAGTTTTCTGGAGTTGCATCGCACAGCTAGCGCGCGCTCACGGCCAGATTTGGTCACGTGACCTTGCTGACTGATTTCAATACTAGCCCGAGTCAAAATAGCACGCACGCTCATTCTCGCAAATTTTTCCGGAGTCTAGCAACAAAAAAAAATGACGTGCGCGAATACTATTGTAGTCTCACGGCGGCGTCCATGACGCCACGCTCTCCGCGGTGCTGAACGCGTGACGTCACGCCCGCTTTCGCGTTTTGTTCTATGCTAGCGGGCGGACCGACGGACGGACGGACGGACGGACGGGAGGCGAAATAAACCGCAGCAGGCGGCAGCCAAAAGCCAGGGAAACAAATATAACCAGTGAGGCGGATCGGGCCACACTTGACTCGCCGGAAAGACTAACCGGCAGCGAAAATGTCCGACTTTGACAGCAACCCGTTCGCCGACCCGGATTTCAACAATCCCTTTCAGGTAAGTGTAGCTTTGCTAGCAAGCTTCCTGCCTTGGTAGTTTTGGCTGCCTCGGCGTCAACATCGGTCGGACGGTCGGCCGGCTACGGCTTCCTACTGGACTTAATTCATTGTGGGATGGGAACGCGACGGACGACACGGCTAGATGACATCAGTCAGCCGACGGCCGTAACATAGCTAGCCGTGTTAGCATAACGCACACAGGGGTTTTGCGAACGTCTCTCGGTGTTTTGTTTTCAACCAGGGTTGCCCGATCACTCTCCGAGTTGGCTCGCAAACTCATCATGGCGGGGAAACATAAGAAGCCGGGAAATAACCGGCGGACGGAGGCCATTTCATACAATTCGGGGCCTTCGGTGGACGCTCGAAAGCTGTCCAGTAGTCTGACAGTCACAGCGTCACTTCCGGAAACATGGGCGCGAGTTTTTCCGAGTTCGAAGTCATGGACTGGAACTAGCATTGTCGACATTGGGGCAAAATGGTCGAAATACCCAAGCGGATGTGCTCGAATCTGT
Source organism: Stigmatopora nigra (assembly GCF_051989575.1). Lineage (NCBI taxonomy): Eukaryota > Metazoa > Chordata > Actinopteri > Syngnathiformes > Syngnathidae > Stigmatopora > Stigmatopora nigra. The sequence goes on along the minus strand of NC_135511.1, from coordinate 150,538 downwards.
ACAATGGCATTTTTTTGGTCCCCGTAAATGAGCCCGTTGTGCGTTCGCCTTCTTACCTGTCGCAGCGGCCTCTCGTCGGCAACCGCTCACCGGAACGAAAGGAAAACGTGTGGCGAGAGTGTCAGCGCTTGCCAATCAATGCTGAGTGTTGATTGGCTGAAAACTTTTCACATTGGAATCCCATGCATTACTACTGGCTTGTGATAGGCACTCGAGGGCACGTGAGCCGGCGGCCATTTTGGTTGTTGTCTAGGCCGGCTCGCCCGTAGACAAGATTCCTTAAATAGAGAGGTAGATGCGTCCAGCTTCCTGTGAGCCAATAGGAACGGCCACCAAGTAGCCCACCGACACCGACGTCACATACAGTCGAATCTTTGGCTACTTGCAGAGACGACAACTTTTTCACCCTTTACGGAGCTAAGGACATTTTTTGCTCCTTTTAAACAAAAAATCAATATTATGGATCAATGTATGACTTGATGTATTGTATGACACGTTATCATGTATAGAATGATAAAACGTCGGTCTAAACGAAGAAAAATACACAGTGGTTACAGCCCAGAGTATCTCGCAAAAGTGCGGAAATGACATCTGTTATAATGAAATGTAAATGTGGCATCTCTGCCAGGATCCCTCGGTGACGCAGGTGACCCAGGTGACCCGCTCTACTCCACCTGGTGGTCTCGAAGAATATAACCCCTTCACTGATGCCAGAACGGTACACTTTTTCTTCTTCTCTTAACGTTAAAGTTTGCGTGCAACCCGGGTTTTTTTTTTCTTCCCGTCTAGGCCGCCCCCGGGAACGCCCCCAAGTCGGCGCCGGCGCCCCCGCAGAACACGCAACCCGCCATCATGAAGCCCACCGAGGAGCCCCCGGCGTATTCGCAACAACAGACGACGCAGGTGAAAAGATTGGTTTCATCCCGGCGGCGCGTGTGTTTTTTTTTCTTTTCCGGCGGTTCGGCCACGCGCTGCGGCGGACCGCGGGTAACGTCTTCCCAATTGTCGGAGCCGCTCAGGACCAGACGCGGGCCCAGGCCGACTTGCTGAGGAGGCAGGAGGAGTTGGAGAGGAAAGCGGCCGAGCTGGACCGCAGGGAGCGAGAGCTACAGTCGCACGGAGGAGCCGGTCAGTCCTCCTCACCGCTTCCGGGAAGGGGCCGGCCCCTTCGTGGGAGGCTCGCTCGGCCCAAACTTTGTCCTCGTCTACAGGCCGCAAGAACAACTGGCCTCCCGTGCCAGAGAAGTTCCCCGTGGGTCCCTGTTTCTACCACGACATCGCGGTGGATATTCCAATCCAATACCAGAAGACGGTGAAGATCATGTACAACCTGTGGATATGTGAGTCCCTCACGGCCGGCGGCTCACGGCCGGCGGCTCACGGCCGGCGGCTCTCGGCCGGCGGCTCTCGGCGTCCGGCGACTGACGTGCGGCCTTTTGCGCAGTCCACGCCGCCACCCTCTTTGTCAACATGTTTGGCTGCTTGGCCTGGTTCTGCGTGGACCCGTCCCACGGCGTGGACTTTGGCCTGGCCATGTTGTGGTTCCTGCTCTTCACGCCTTGCTCTTTCGTCTGCTGGTACAGACCGCTGTACGGAGCCTTCAGGTGAGCCGCCCGCCTTGGGGGCCGCGGGGTTGGTTTGGAAGTGTGGCGCCACGGGCCCTCCGGCGGTGGTTTGGAAGTGTGGCGCCACGGGCCCTCTCCCCTTTTGCGCCGCAGGAGCGACAGTTCTTTCCGCTTCTTTGTCTTCTTCTTCGTCTACATCTGCCAATTCGGAGTTCACGTGCTGCAAACCATCGGTATCACCGGCTGGGGCACCTGGTGAGTTCTGCCAGGGTTCCCTTGGGTGGGTGGGGCTTCCCACACACACACACACACACACACACCTTGACCCGCCGTCGCCCTCCGCTTTGACCTCCAGCGGCTGGATCACGGCCCTGATGGGCCTCAACACCAGCATCCCGGTGGGCATCATCATGTTACTCATCGCCGCGCTCTTCACCACGCTGTCCGTGGGCTCGCTCATAATGTTTAAAAAGGTAAGGTCCGCCTCCCCCACCGCCTAAAAGGAGGAAAGCCAAAGCTGGCGACTTCTTACCGCAGGTCCACGCGCTGTACCGGACCACCGGGGCCAGCTTCGAGAAGGCCCAGCAGGAGTTTGCCACGGGCGTCATGTCCAACAAGACGGTGCAGACGGCGGCGGCCAGCGCCGCGTCCAACGCCGCCCGGGGCGCCTTCAAGCCTCAGCCGTAGAGTTAGCGGCCTCCCGTCCCATGGCCGCCGACTCGCTAAAGTCTTTGAAAAATGTCTCCGCTTCTGAATTTAAGCCCCACCCTCCCTCCCTCCCCCCTTCCACGGGGATAGCAGTGGCAAAACCTGATTTTGTTTTTGTTCCTCCCCAAGCCAAGATCACCGTAAATGCGTAAAATGACGGGAAGGGGGCGGCCACGCGTCCCATCTACCTTTGTGGCGTCCCCGGGCACTTGAATATCTCGGGACGCAATGGCGTCCCCGCGAGGTTCACCGTGCTTTCAGCCACGGAGTGGATGCTCGAGTTCACGCCCATTTTCTTCATTGCTCTTTTTTTTTTTAATAGTTTGCGCGGGCCGCTCGGGACGGAGGGACGTCCGGACGACCGGCGCAAACCGAAGGGGGGGGCCGTTTGCTTCTTGTACTTTGGCCGGCCGCCGCGTGCCACCGGGCAAATGATCGACTCTGTCGTCACGGCGACGGAGCACGGGCCAGGAGACCGGAGCTACGGTGTGCCCGGGCTCGTCCCGTCACCACTGAAACCACACTAACAGTATTTTGTGCGTTCTTAGTTCTTATTTATGACTTAATTTATCTGGCAGCGTTATCAAATGAACCACGACTTGGTCCCCCGAATCCCTCGAGTGTTAGTCTACTGTCTGTCCCCAGAAGCTGTGAGAATTCTCCCAAATGTCCATTTGGATTGTTTTTTTTGGACTCCCCCCCCCCCCCATTTTTCCCTTCCCGGTATGTGACGTGCTCTCTCGCCACCTTTTACTGGAAATGCCGAGACGGTGGCTCCGCACTCGTGGAATGCGTGCAAATGTTAGTCGACTGAAGAAAGTGATGGAAGACGAAGCCCCAACTTACACATTGGGTCAAGACGTTGATTGGACACCCACATTAGAAATTGCGTGTCAAAAGAAGATGAAATGCACTCTTGTCTGGCTTGTGTCGCATGTCAAATACTTTTGAGTTTTGTATATTTATGGTATTAACACGGAATAAAGGTTTGAAAGAGATTTGTCTTTTCCTCGGCGCCTTGAAAAACGGCGGCCTTTTGCCGTGCGGCCGGGGCCAGAGTGTGTGACGCACCTGGAGCTTTGATTGGAGTAGACGAGGGAGGGGTGGCAAGCGGTGGCGGCGGTGGCGGCGGCGGCCCACAGAGTCGCGCTTGTAAACACTTGGAAAGCAGTTGAGCAACACTTCTCCAGCGTGACATCTTCTTTTGTTCTAGTTGCAATCTCCACGCTAAGCAGAAAGCGGCCAAGCAGCCTTCTCACAAATATGAATTCACGGAGACGCCAAATGTACTTGGATGTGCGCTCGCTCGGACAAATGATGACGCGAGTCATGAATGAGCTATTATTCCGCTATTTGGGCACAACGGCCAATTGGTGGCAGCCAGCGATCAGACAACGTCGGGACTTTGACCTATAGCGCCTCGCTTCACCAAACTGCCCACAATTGTACCAAAATATATTTGGGGCCGCATTTTTCTCCATGTGATCAAATTGGCATCACAAATGCTTTTTGGTTCCATTGAGACAAAATGGAGCAGCATTGAAAACGCTGCAAAAAAAACAAAAAAAAAACAGCCAGAGATCAAATTTCAACGTACACAAACACCCGTGACGAGATCCTCGTGTGAACTTTCAAGCCCAGGCATTTTTTTGCCCCTTGCCCTTTGAATCCATGGCTAATCTCCTCATTGAAAACCGGATGGACCCGGAACGCACGGCGCCGAAGGTCGACACATCCCCTTCGGAGCCACCAATGCATCGGGGGACGGGGAAGGCGTATACTCACCTTATCGCTTAACTTGCAAAAATCAATGATTTACCGCCAGAGCGTCGGAGTCGTGGCGTCCGGGTCGACCCGGCTCGGCCCGCCGGCGTTAAAAATGGGCGGGGCTACGGGGCCCAAGCGCAACAAGAGATTCTTTGCGGGCCCTTTGGCCAATAGGCTTGTTGTCAGCAAAAGTGCAAACATTGGCAGAGAAAAGGAGAAAACAAATGAATCATCGTCAAGGCTCGTGGGGGGTGAAAGAGTTGACCCCGAGGTGGCATTGGACAAAACATTGCGAGCCTCTCTTGCACTACAAGTCACAAAAATCAGCACCTTTTTAGCACGTTGATTTGGTTTGGCTTTCACTGCGTGCTTGTTGACTAAGCCGACAGACGGCCTTAAATGACCCGAGGCTTTGGCCAGCGGGAGACAAAAAGGAGGACAAATTGGGCAAAGTGCTGACGGAAGGGAGAAAAGAAAATCACCCACCCACCCACAACAATGTGTTTTGACGGCATTTGAGGACCCGTCCCTTTGTTGACATCCAAGTAGCGAGCTGTCGCAACACGCGCCTCTTCCACTTTATCGTGGCACCTTTGGAACCGGTGCTCAACCCCCCCGCCCCGCCCACCTTCCCCTCAAGCCCCCGTGATAAAAGCCGTCATAAAGGTTGACCTCTGGGTTTCAGACAAAATCTTCATCATCATCATCATGCCGCTTTCAGGGTCAATAGCATCCGAGACCGACGTCTCACCGTAGTAACACGCTAACCACCCCCCCCCCCTCCCCAAAGTTGCGGCCCCGAAAGTTGAGCAAGAATGTCGCACAGACGTGTGTAAACGCCAGGCGTATCTTATCAAGGTGTCCACTCCACAACATTGGCGTTCAAATCAATTTAAAAGAGCCATACGCCTCATTATTCCAGACTAAACTAGAAACAAGCGCTGACCACGAAAACACTGGTGGTGGCGGCGGCGGTGGCGGTGTGGAGGGGTTAAGGTTGTTGCGCAACATGGGCCTTTGCCAATCAGAGCGCGGCCAGCTCCAAACCCTCCCCTGCTCGCCGCGCATTTAAACCGGCGTGGGGGCCCCTCTCAATGTCTCTTTCCACCTGCCAAAGTCTCAGCGCTCAAGTCTTCACGCCACTCGGGGAATATGGCACCAGTTAAGAAGGTAAGAAGTAGTCCACGGAAACGCGTCACTTTGACGCAAAGCGCCGCTCGGGGGGTCCCGCAAATGAGACGCCGTCCATTTATGTGACGTTTTCTCCAAGCCGCCGCCGGCTCCGAAAGCGCCGGCAAAAATGCCTTATCAAAAGTTGCCTCCCAGAGAGGGAGAGAAGGAGGGAGGGAGGGAGGGAGGGAGGGAGCCAGTCTCCCCACATCTTTGTTACTTCTTGACTTTTAAGCTCCAATAGCCACGGCCAGGGAAATAGGGTTGCTTGACCTCCTTCTTGTCTGGTCTTTGGGACGAGGCTTTGAAAGTGTGTTTCTCGCTGCCGCCGCCGCCGCCTCCGCCGGCAGGGAATCATGGAGCGTCTGAACGCCGGAGAAGTGGTGATCGGCGACGGCGGCTTCGTCTTCGCCCTGGAGAAGAGAGGCTACGTCAAGGCCGGACCCTGGACCCCGGAGGCCGCCGCCGAGCATCCCGAAGCAGGTGAGTGACGTGGCCGTGGCGTCCGCAAAACCAGCCATTCCCGGAAATATTGACCGTGGCCCTCCCTCCCTCCCTCCCGCCCGCGTCAATGTCCTTTGCAGTGCGGCAGCTTCACAGGGAGTTTCTGAGGGCCGGCTCCAACGTCATGCAGACCTTCACCTTCTACGCCAGCGACGACAAGCTGGAGAACAGGGGCAACAAGCTGACCTTCACCGTAAGTCCGGCAAAAGGCCACCGGCTTTTTTTTTTTTTCTTGCGAGGCCGTAAAGGCACCGCGCCGTGGCGGCTGTGGCGCAGGGCGCCCAGATCAACGAGGCCGCCTGCGACCTGGCCCGCGAGGTGGCCAATGAGGGCGACGCCCTGGTGGCGGGTGGCGTGTCCCAGACGCCGTCCTACCTGAGCTGCAAGAGCGAGGCCGAAGTCAAGGCCATCTTCAAGAAGCAGTTGGACGTTTTCATCAAGAAAAACGTCGACTTTTTGATCGCCGAGGTAAAGGCCGTCGTCGTCGTCGTCGTCTTCGTCGCCTTCGTCGTCGCCGTCTCGAGGCTGAAACATTTATCCCCGCCTTAGTACTTTGAGCACGTGGAGGAGGCCGTGTGGGCCGTGGAGGTGCTGAAGGCCACGGGAAAGCCCGTGGCCGCCTCCCTGTGCATCGGGCCGGAAGGCGACATGCACGGCGTCTCGCCGGGAGACTGCGCCGTCAGGCTGGTCAGAGCCGGTGAGTGGAGTCGTCCTTTCCGAGGCGTCTGTCGCGTCTTGTCGCGCTCGTCGCGCCCGTCGCGCCCGTCGCGCCCCTTTGCCTACCTCGGCTTCCGCGCCTTCAAACGAGTCGAAAAAGGGGAGGAGCTCAGACCTAGCGCGTTTGCCTCTGTACGATGATTACACTAAGCGCCAAGCCATACCATTTCTATTGGGCCGGAAGGGTTTCCCAAACGCGTAGAGTTTCCCAAAACAACAGCAAAAAAATGCAAATGCAATTGGCCAGGATAGAAATAGTAGAAGCGTCCAAACGACAGACAAGCGGCGACGACGGCGACGGCGGCGACGGCTTTTGCGCACTCACCTCTCCAGGTGTTCCCGGACAGGTGCCCAGATCGTGGGCGTCAACTGCCATTTTGACCCGGACACCTGCGTGGAGGCCGTGAAGAAGATGAAGGCGGGCGTGGAGAAGGCCGGACTGAAGGCTCACTACATGGTGCAGCCCCTGGCCTACCACACCCCGGACTGCAATTGCCAGGGCTTCATCGACCTGCCCGAATTCCCCTTTGGTGAGCCGGGACGCCGCAAAATGTCCAATCTTGCCATTGCCGTCTGGCTCTCTCCTTTTCTAAACGTCCGTTCCGCCACCAAGCGCTAACCCGGGGGCGGGCAAACTATTCCACCGTGGGCACAATGGCTTTCAACCACGAAAGACGAAAGCTTTGCACAATACTAAGTGTCCTACGAGTGCAACCGGTGGATTGCAGTCAGGTGCTGCAGATATCTCATTGGTTAAAGTGGAAAGCCACACCCACGGTGGCCCCGTGAGACCGTTTTGCTCGCCCGGTTAGCCTTTTTCCCTTTAACCCCCCCACCTTTATCATGCAAAATGTCCCGGCAGGTCTGGAGCCCAGAATCCTGACCCGCTGGGACATGCACAAGTACGCCAGAGATGCCTACGAGGCGGGCATCCGCTTCATCGGCGGCTGCTGCGGCTACGAACCCTACCACATCAGGGCGGTGGCGGAGGAGCTGGCGGCCGAGAGGGGGATCCTGCCCCCCGGCTCGGAGAAACACGGCGCCTGGGGGGCGGGCCTGGAGATGCACACCAAACCCTGGGTCCGAGCCAGGTAACGCTATAGACGCCGGGGGACGGACGGGCGCCTCGGCCATCGAGCGACTGACACACGCCGCTCTCGTGGCCGTCCAGGGCCCGTCGGCAGTACTGGGAGGACCTGAAGCCGGCGTCCGGGCGACCGCTCTGTCCGTCCATGTCGGCCCCGGCCAGCTGGGGCGTGACCAAGGGCAGCGCGGAGCTCATGCAGCAGAAAGAAGCCACCAGTAAGCAGCAACTCAAGGAGCTCTTTGACCGCTCAAAGAGCCACTGAGGGAAGGCGGGCGCACCTAGCAGGCCGCTCCCAGCGGACGCTCCCAGCGGACGCTCCCAGCGGACGCTCCCAGCGGACGCCGGCCACCCCCACCAACTGGCCCTTCCTGGCCAGACCCCTCTACCTCCCCCTGCCCGGACCTGACCTAAATGTCCGCATTTTGAGGCCGTAACCCGGCTTAAAAGTGCCACCCTTGTCTGCCGCAATTGAGCCGTGTAAAGTGCCACGGAATTTAGCCGGAGTCGCCGTGACGGTGGTAGTCTGGAAGTGGCCTCTTTAAATGGCCATTTCTTTTCCATCATACAGGAGCGCGGTGTACAATAATAAAAACAAGATCCAATACAGAGTGAATCTGTGTCTTAACTCTTGCTTATCGTGCGTGATACACCACAAAAAGACCTGCTGGCTAACATGGGCAATTAATAGACATGTCGGCTGATTTTGCAAGGCATCTCCCCAGCCTCGAGCGTCTCTGCATGTTTCCGCGAAGCTGATTGGACAATCCCTATCATGTGACAAATGTATTCTTGCCTGACTGCCTGAAAAAATAAAAGACGGCTATTTTTCCTTTTCATCCAACCTAGCTGACGTCCCCCTTAAAAAAAAAAGTCCGGACGTCATATTTGGTATTAGTCTTCTTCTGATTTACCCACCCTCCCCTCTAGACACTTTAGAGATGGAAAGCTTTAATTGGGATGGGTTTTCAAGCTTGCTCGTTAGCTCGCTTTCAACGCTAGCCTCGCATCGTTGACGCGGAGAAAGCTACGGATTGGACGGCTACGAGGGCGTTGAGCCAATTGCGCCGGGTGCTTTCAAAGAGAGCGTCCTTCTGCGATGCGTTGTGGGCACGCCGTGACTGCAGCGTCCGTCGCTTAGCATACGAGTCGAGACAGCAATTTCCGCAGTTTCTTCGAGGCACGGGCGGCGCCATCTTGTGGTGCGTTGAAAGTAGCGCTTCTCTGCTGTGCAACCCGGAAGTAAAAGCGCAGAGGTCGTCATGGGAAGCAAAGTCAGCTCCAAAATGGCAGCTCCGGCCGCCAGAGTTATTCAGGTAACGTTTTCTTTTAAGCACTCATGACTTTCGGGATCCTCTACACTTGATTTTGCTCCACCGTGTGCCGGCATGGCCTTGCTTTGCCTCCGAAAGCAAAGCGCGTAGCGTTTGGCCGGGCAGGGAAAGCTAAAGCCGGACGTACCCTTGTAGTCGTCCTTGTTTTTGACGTCAATCGTTAGCGTCTCCCAGCCGACGTTGAATATTACAGCGGCGGCACACGCCAAAGCACATCTTGCGCTTGGTGACAGTCGTGTTTAGATCTCGATAGGGATATCGCGGCATAAAGCGACCATGTCGTCGACCGTGTCCACATCTGGCTCTGACTCTCATCTGCAACTGTATAGAATTGATCACGAAGCCAGCCAGCGCTTTCTGTCATAGCAAATCATGTTAACAGGTTGTTTGAAAAGTCCATGTTCCATTCCATCTGATCTGGACTTGTTGTTGTTTTGTTTGCTCTCTTCAGGCTGTGCGGCCACACGCACCCATGATCAAGTTTCCCAGTAGGCAAGACATGGTCAAGCCAAACGGTGGGTAGCCCAGTGTCTCTTGACTGTCGCCCAAAAAGCCAAAAGCGAGAGCAGGGGAGCTCGCCGAGCGTAGCTTTCATTTCCTCCATCTTCTGACCCCCCCCCCCCCCCCCCCCCCACCCACCTTTGCTTTGACGACCCCCGCAGCCCAAGAAGCCTTGAAGACTTTGCCGGTGGTCCACGTGTCCCAAGCCGACCATCCCGGTTCGGCGCCACGGCCCACGTCCTTGTCGTCGAGCGGCGCCTCTCCGCCGCCCGTCCCGGGAACTCCCGACACCTTGGCGTCGATTCGGTTAGTCCCCGCCAGGTACCGGCGGAGAGCGCTGGTGCCGGAGGAGATGGAATACATCCAGGTAAAGTGGCCGGCCGCCAACTGAAACTATGCGCTATTACGCTACATTATGGACTCGATGGACTGCTTTCAGCGCGGCGGGCCGGAGTGACGGATCCCCCCCGACGACCACGACGACAACATGGAGGACACATCTGGGCCTTTCCAATAAACCATCCCAATTGTCTCACGATGTACATATTTGTAAAATGAGTTCCCGTTGAAAGACTGTGGCAAAAGAAGTCATCGGAGCCAACAAATCTCTGCGGCGGAATTTGCCAACGCCAGGCGCTGGCGAGCACGCTGCCCTTTCTTGTAACGCCGCATGATAAACATTAAAGCTGGATTCCGCCATCCTCTGGTTGTCTGTGTGAAATCCAGGGCAAAAAGGCAAAGGCTACCACACGTGGCAGAGATGCACTTATTTATTGATGGCGACATGCACATGGATATCTTAACACTGTATTGTAGCGTGGTGCATCTTAAATCAAATGACCTACGGATTGTCCAATGGAGAAAAGCTCACTCTGTAATGAACGTGTCAACTGTGTCTAAAATGTGGCTCGGTTTCCATCAAAACACTCAAACACTGTTTAGGTCACAAGATGTGAAACACTGGAGGGCTTTTGTTTTTCTTCCAAGTGTAGTCCTCACAATATTTACAATTCACTATCAAGTTTAGCCCCCCCCCCCCCCCCCCCCTCCCCACCTCTGACCCGTGCACGTTCTTGCCGGAAACCCCTTCCCGGCCGGCTATTTAGGGGCCGTCGGCTTCCTCCAGGGCTGGCAAGAAGTCGGCCACGGTGTCCACCACGTAGTCGGGCACCAAGCCCCGGTCGGCGGGCAGCTGGCTGTCGCCGTAGCGACGGGCCTCCTCCATCCCGGACACCCCGGTGAGGGTGAGCACGGTGTCCAGGCCGCAGTTGGAGCCGAAGAGCATGTCGCTCTCCAGCCGGTCGCCCACCATCAGGCAGCGGGCGGGCTCCACGCCGGGGAACTGGCCCGACACGCACTCGAACATGAAGCGTCCGGGCTTGCCGATCACCGTGGCCTTGCGGCCCGAGGCCACCTCCAGGGCGGCCGTCAGGGACCCGGAACCTGGAACGGGCGTGGGAGGAGGGCCGGTCAATCAAAGAGGTCGGCCGGAATATCTCTCCCACCCCAAAGCCTAAAACCCAAACACAATACCTGGCAGTATCCTTCCGCCGGACAGCGGGTGCCAGGGGTCGTTGTCGGTGGCCAGGAACAAGCAGTCCGGGTCCCTGAGGTAGCAGGACGCCTTGGCCAGCTTGAGGAAGGTGAGCCGGTCGTCGTGGCCCACCAGCACCGCCTTGACGTCGGTGGCCAGGGCGCAGTCGTAGATGGTGGCGCCCGGCGACTCGTCGTCCGCCTCCTCCACGCAGGGGACGCCGGCCTGGCGCAACTCGTCGCGGAGCCCGTCGCCGCCGACCACAAACACCCGGCCGGGGACAGGTTCAGGGCCCTGGCTCTGCTCCTGGTCCCGGGCACCGGCGCCGGCGCCCAAGTCGGCCACGTCACGTAGGTACAGGGCCGAGCAGTAGGACGAACTGAAAATGTGCTCGAGTGCCACGGCGGTGAAGCCCAGGCGCGAGAACTTCCGAAGGTACTTGTCGCGCGGCCTGGTCGAATTGTTGGTGACGAAGGCCACGCTTTTGCCCCGCCTGACCAGCGAGTTGACCACCTGAGCGGCGCCCGCCACCGCCTTCTCGCCGTGCCACAGCACGCCGTCGCAGTCGAACAGGAAGAGCTCCTTGGCCTCCAGCAGCGCTCGGATCTGCGCGCCGCCGATCTTGCGGCAGCCCTTCGCGGCGGCCGAGGCGGCCGCCATGGCGCCCGAGGGAGGGAGGGAAGGCGTGTCGCGACGGAGGAGGGCGAAAGGCCCGACGAGAAAAGGAAAAGTTGCAAAAGAAAGAAAGAAAGAAAAATCAAATCACATCGGCCGGGAGGAGAAAGCACCTTGGCGAGGGAGACGTAGCGTCGCCACACAGTCACAGCGACGAGGGAGGAAGTGGGCCTCTGGCCACGCCCACTCGCTCAAATCCTGCCCAATCCAAGGCCAGTGGCACTCTGACCAATCGCGGAAGGGGACGGCCAGCGAACACAGCTGCGTGCCCAAGCAACGTTCAAGTCGTTCGAACGGCTCGTTTTTTTGTGGTTTTTTTTTGCACTTTTGTAACATCCGTTCCGAACCAGAAGCCAAAGCCACCTTAATATGGCATCAACTATAAATAAAGTTTGTAAATGAATAAAGTTATCCAATCCAATCCAATTTGATCCCCCGTGAAGAAAATCCTCTGCCGCCTTCGTAATATACGAACACATCAAAATGCGACTGGAAGGGCACTTGATTGGTTGTCACTTGCCAAGAGCAATTCAGACCACTAGATGGGGCTACACCTACATTGGATAGGGGCCTACGCGGGCAGGATTCCTGTCTGGAGACAGCTGGGATTGGCTCCAGCACCCCCTGCGTCCCTAATGAGGATCCAAATCCAATTTTATACGATGAACTCAATGGCTGCCCTCGGCTGACGAGCACAACGCCTGGGGATGGAGCTTGAAAAGAATTGGACGTCTGGCGCCGTCAATGGCAGCCACAGTGTCATGCGGCTCTAATTCTATTGGGCCGGCCGGCTGGCTGGCTGGCTGGCTGGTTAGCGGCAGATGTGGCAAAAGCTGCTTTGACAGGGGCACATGCTTTTCCTTACTTAACCTTTCGTGCCAATTGCTTCTGGTCCAATTTGTTTGCTTTCATTCCTCTTCTGCTTGGATGCCGTTTCATCTTTTGTTTTTTTTCTCCCTCCTTTGCCATTATTATCTAGCCCCCCACCCCGAAGCCACCCACCGCCCACCACCCACTTGCTGTTATCCCGTATTATGCTCGAAGCGCTCGCCCCTCTCGGCCCACTCGGCCCACTCGGCCCACTCGGCCCTGCCCACTGGGGATTGCGTGCGAGGCAGAGGAAGACATACTGGCACCTGCAACTGCCAGAAAAAAATATGAAAGGAAGAGATGGCATGAAGGATTGGGGGGGGGGGGTGTTTTTGTTGAATGGGGGGAAGAGAACATGCCGTTCTAATTGGTCATTCTTTCCTTGCTAATTTAGCCCCCGACACAGATGTACGGGGTGGAAAGGGCAGCGAGGGGAGGGGGGAGCTGGGGGGGGGGGGGGGGGGCAATGGTGTCACCCCAACTCTCAGCGAGCGCTGACCGTGAACATTGTGTAGGAGGAGTGCCAATGAGGCGGGGGGTCAGAGTTGAGCCTCGCAGGTGTGGCCAGCCGCCCGCCAAGAGAAAAGTCCACAGAGAACCGACCGCGTCACCCACTCCCACGGGACCCCGCGGGACCCCACGGGACCCCACGGGACCCCACGGAAACCCACGGGAATCCACGGGAACCCACGGGAACCCCTGTGCCAATGCACGTCCATGTGCGCCCCGTCCAAGGGGCCATTTCCCAATTGAAATAACCCTGGACACGTTGAGCTCTCAGGGACGTTGGCAAACGTTTTTCTTTTTATTGAAAAATGGGCTTTCCCTTGGCCGTCTCTCTCTCTCTATGAAAACTTCCAGCCGCTCCCGGCCCGCCGGCCGGCCCCGGGCCAAAGTGCTCCCAAAAGTCGGGCGGGCCGAGGGACGGTGGCGCATTTTCTTTCTAGCGCGTCTTCTTGCTCAGAGGCGGGCCGGCGCTCTTCTTGCGCTTGCAGCGGAGGAGGAGGAGCGCGGCCAGGAGGACGGCGCCTCCCACGGCCGCCAGGAAGAGGAGGAGCAGGTCCAGCAGGCACCTCTGGTACCAGGGCTGCCGCAGCCAGGCCGGCCTCAGGTGAGCGCCGCCGCCGCTGCGCAGCACGTGCTCCACCCAGCGCACCAGGCGCAGCGCGGGTGGCGCCGGCTGCGACCGGTGGATGCGGCTGAGGGAGCGGGCCGCCGACTTGAACCTGGGGACGGGAGCGTCATTCCGGCTGGCCCCGGTCCGGCCCCGGTCCGGCCCCAGTCCGGCCCCAGTCCGGCCCCAGTCCGGCCCCGGCTCGACACACCTGGCCTCCCGCAGCAGCGTCCGCACGGTGGAGGCCAGCAGCTGGCCGGTGATGCGGGCGGGGCCCAGGCCCAGACCCAGGCCCTTGGCCTCGGCCCTCACCACGTTGTCAAACTGATCTCCGAAGAGGGGGATGCCCAGCACGGGGACGGCGTGGTACACGGCCTGCAGGAGGCTGTTCTGACCTCCGTGCGTGACAAACAGGCGCGCCCTGTGGTGCCCTGCGGAGATAGTGCCGTGGAAATAAGCGGCGAGGAAAACGCCGGCTTTGCCCGTCCTTGCTTTGGGGGTCTTTTCTTGATTTTTTTTTTTTTTTTTTGTAATATGGAAAGAGACGTGCATTAGGACCAATACCTAGCAAGTCGTTGAGGGGCAGCCAATCCACCAGGCGGACGTTGGAAGGTCGGCTCAGGTGAGGCGGCCAGCGTTGGCGGTCGTACCTGCCAGACGGCCAGCCCAGGCAAAGAAGGACAAAAGGCTTCACCCGTCCTTACCGTTGGCGCCCACCACGGCCACATACCTCCAGATGACGCCTTGGGGGATGACGGAGAAGCCGTCCACCAGCTCGGCCAGCAGCCCGTCCACCGACACGGAGGAGACCATGGTTCCCAGGGTGACCACGACGAAACCCGACTCTCCGAAAGCGGAAATCCACGATTCCAGATCCTGCGTCGGCAGAGGTCGGGCTTTTAGCCGGAGAAGCCGGTGCCTGCCACGGGCAGAGGGCTAGGGGGCGCCCACCTGATCCACGGGCCGGGCGGGCTTATTGAGGAGCCCCCCCGTCAAAATGGCCGAAGGCAGGAGCGGCTGCGGGAACTCCAGAGAAAAGTCCGTGTTGAAGGCCCACAGCTCGGCCTTCTGGTGGAAGTCGTCCAGGCCGCCCGGGGGGGAGCCCGAGGCCAGGTGGCGCTCCGCCACTTCCTTGAACAGGGACCAGACCATTTTCTGGCCTTGGCGCCACACGTGGGAAAGTAGTTGAGGGCCGTGTCGCGCTCGGGAACACTTTACGCGCGGCCAACTGCTCTTTTGTCAGCGGCCATCCAGAAAAACCAAAACCAAAACCAAAACCTCCCTCCTCCCTCCTCCCTCCTCGCCACCCACCCAATTGAATGGAAATGAAACACGCCATAGTCAAACAACCCACCCTAACGTGCCGGCCAAACGACCTCCTCACCCGCCGTGCCCAGTAGGGAGTAGAGCAAATTCTTGGCGCGACCCCACAGGTCCATGCGGTCGGTCAACTGGGAGCCAAAGGCCGGCACCCAAGACACGGCCCCGGGCACGTCCAAGGACAGGGGACCGTTCAGGGGGCCGGGATAGAAGGCCACGTAGGGCACGCCTGGGGGGGGGGGGAAGGTCAAAGGGTCAAAAGGCTCCGTTAATGTCAAAAGGCTGCGTCAATGTCAAAAGGGGGAGGGAGCGTGGCCTTCCGTCTCTCTGCCTACCCAGTTTGTGCGCTAGGATGAAGGAGCAGGGATTGAAGGCGTCCAGGATGGCCAAGTCGTATCGCTCCGCCTGCAGGAAGGCCATCTGAGCGCCGTCCCCCAGGAGCTTGTCGCACTGATACGACAGGTGGCCCATGAAGTTCAAAAAGCCATTGAAGCTGTCTCTGCCAGGAGGAGAAGAAGAGGAAACGGGCATAACTAACCTGACCCTGGTTATTTCCCCCAAAACAAGGCAAAAGAAGGTACCTTCCCAGTAAAAACTGGGCTTGTTGCTCCAAGAACCAGCCATTGTATTGCTTGATGTAATCCTCTCCCAGGGACCAGGTGCTGGTCTGGTAGCTGCCGTTACGCCCGCCGTACGACAAACCTGTGTGGGGGGGTCGGGACGGGCCGGGACGGGCCGGGACGGGGCCACAATGTTGCAGAACAAGCTCCGGCGCAAAAGGCCGACGTAGAGAGAAGAACGGTGGGCGGGCGAGGCCGTACCTGTGACCAGAGGGTTTCCCAGTTGCAGCAGCATGCGCACCTCGTGGCCGTGCAGGTCAAAGTTATAGGAGATCTCGTCAAAGAGCAAGTAGTGGCTCCCCCCTGCGGGAAAGAACACCGTGGTCCGCTGCCGTCCAGTGGCCTACGTCGCCGGCCGCGCGCCATCCACGCCGGAGACCTAGGAGGAGCTACGCCGCGCCGGCAACAAGCGCCCGAACTTCCCGCGTAACGTTGGAAATAGGATACGGAAGTCGACGACCTCGGCCGTCACGCACTCGGGGTCAAAGACGGACGGCCCCGCCGAATTAAGGAGGTAAGCTTGGTGGCCAAGTGCCATGCACGGGCCAAAGTCAAAGAAAGAGCGACAGTGCCTGCAACAAACTATCACGTATGGCCATTTGGAACCGTGTCATCATTTTGATTCAGCAAATGTACGTAGCATGCGGCCAGTACGAACCATACGTCTGTCCCACTCATTTCCCTTCTTTTCATGCGATGGCTAGTTAAGCCCCCCCCAACCCCCCAAATATGAAGCCGCCGCGCCACAATGCCGCCTCCCCCTACTCACCAATTAGGCAGACGGTCAGGATCTTGGCAGACTGAAGCAGCGGGAGAGCCAGCAGCCAGCACATCCAAACCAGCGGCCCCATGTCGCTCGCTCGCTGGCTGATCTCGGGCCAAAGTCCCCTAAATAGTCGGACGCTTCAAAAATAAACCGTCTTGAAAGCCCGCGAGCCAGCCAGCCAGCCACGCTGCGTCCACTTTTAAAAGAAATTCCAAGCACAATTAGGGCCAGAAGACAGAAAAGCAAACTTCCCCAAAGAGCCTCAAAAGCCCAGCGGAAAGCCGGCTCGGTCCGGCTTCCCGCTCAAAACCGAGGAAAAGCTTCCCGCCTCCGGACGCCGCCTACCTGGCTCTTCACGCGTGGTCAACTTCTCCCCTTTTTTTCTTCTTCTGAAAAGTCGGCCCGCCGCCGACTCGCACGTCTGCCGGCACTGGACCTGCAGTGTGAAGCGAAGGGAGGCTCCGGGAGGAGGGGCGGCCGTCCAAAAAAAGGGAGGGGGGTGTCTCCAGGCACCCCACCCACCCCGTAGCCTTTGCTTCCATCCGATGGGACAGACGTTGACTTAAGGTACATTGACGTTACTGCGCCGTTCCTTCCCGTCGTCCACGCCGCCGGCTTTCACATGGGGCCTCCGTCTGGGAAGCCTTTGTAGGACGGCACCCCGGCCCGTCCCGTCCCGTCCCGGCCGCCGCGGTGGGCTCCGGAAGGTCGCCGCTGGCAAGTCGGCCTTGACATGTAGCTTATGAATGCGCTCATTGTGGATGCGCCTCCGTGTCAGAGAGATCACTAGGAACACCGGCCCGTCGGGGCGGGGCTGGGGGGGAAACTACCGTCGCGGCCCATGTTTTGGCCCGCCTAAGGCCGGCCTTTGGCCGGCCTTTGGCCCCACACCACCTTCCCCGCCGGCAAATAAGCACTTTGCGCTTGGTGGTATCAAGGGTTAGGGTTTATTCTTTCCGCACACGGGAGTGAGTTCAAACGCACCAAAAAGGTACGCGCCGTCAACGCGGAGACGCCCAAGTCTCTTCCCGCGGCTCGGGGGCGGCTTGGAGCACGTCGTGAATGTTCTGAAAGGAAACGGGGGAGAAACGGGGGAGAAACGGGGGAGAAACGGGGGAGAAACGGGGAGAAACGGGGGAGAAACGGGGGAGAAACGGGGGAGAAACGCCGTCAGCCAAAAGGTACCCACTGCTGGCAGATTTTGGAGCCAACGTGGTGGAGACGCGCCCGTTTCAAAAATAAACATGTCAAGGCTGGTCTGGACTCACGTACCACAAAGAGATGGTGGTCCGTGTTCTCCATCAGGTTGTGAAAGGACGGGTGCTCCGACAGGATGGAGAAGGGGATGACGTCCTCCGGAGTGTAGCCCAGCTCGGCGAAGATTTGCATCAGATGCTTGACGAGAGCACAGAGGAGGCTCGGACGGCCGCCGGCCACCGGCCGCTCGAAAGCGGCCGGTGGCCGCCGCCGCCGCGGTCCATACGCACCTCGATGTTCTCCTTCTGGCTCGAGCAGCCGGAATGAAGGGCGGCGCGGCCCTTCACCTTCCCCACTTCGGGCCCCACCACCGACAGGAGAGCCGGGATGGACACGGTCTGCGTGGCCAGCAGGCTGTTGGCCGCGCAGCTCTCTTCCGTCCTGGATTTCCCTCCGGACAGTATCAGACTGGTGTCGCTCTGTGGAAGAAAAAACAAAGGGCAAAAATGCTACCGCTGATGCTACTGACAAAAGGCGCCCTTTGCCGTGTCATTTGGCTTTTTGCCCGCCCGCCCACCCACCGACGAAGTGGCGGCATCCGGGGGAGCGCAGGGAGAGTACAAGAGGTGATGCCCCGTCATGACGCTCAGGGCCTTGATGAAGCCCTTCTTGGGGTCGGGATCGGAGGCAAAGCACAAAAGCATGGTCATGTAGTCCAGTTGCGGCGGCGTGGTGGAGTGATCCGAAAACAGCTGGAAAAAGAACTAGGCGGGGGAAGAGCTTCCTTTAAAACCCGGCCCACGCGGTCCGCCCGGCCACCCCGACCCGGGCTTTACCTTGCGTAGGTTAGTGGTACGATTATCAAGAGGCTCGTGAGATTCCTCGGCCATGGAATCCTCGCTCAGGGTGGGGAACCACAACTCCGCCTGACGTTTGGAAACCAGCCCACGTTAGCGCCGCCGCCCGCCCACATTTATGCACTTGCAGGCTTTGGGACCACCACGCGGCAACTTCTCCCAGCCGGGGAGCTTGCCTGTCGCCGTGGAGACCGACCTGCGCGTATTGCTCCTGGCTGATGTAGCCGGTGTCGTCGGCGTCGACTTCCTTAAAAGCCTGACGCACCAGCAGCAGCTGTCTCAAGGAGGGAAAGGGCCAAGGGATGGCAGCACTGAGCAGGAAGCGACGCCAATCGATCTGTTTGTAGCCGTCGGCCAGCAGGGAAATGATCTCGTTCAACTGCAAAACCACGGGGGAAACAAATTGGATGGGATGGCTTTAAGGACACGTGTGAGCTCGCCGGCACGCCGACGGCGCCGACGGCGCCGACGGCGCCGACGGCGGCGGCAGTCAGAAAGTTTTCTCCCGCGCCCTCACCTGGTCTTCCGTCATATTCTCCCAAGGCTCGGGCAGCGTGTTGAAAGGCAGGATGTCGCGAATCAGATGGAAGAACTCTGAACTGGACATGACACCTTAAAAAAAGGGGAAATGCTTTGGCTCGGAGAGAGAGAGAGAGAGAGAAAATTGTCTTTCTTTCGAGTCTGGTCCTTACCGGTGGGAGCCTCGTTGCAGAGACAGTGGTAAAGGGAATCCAGCTGCAGGGCCGTCAGCATGGAGGCGGTGGCTCTCTCCGACGGAGGCAAGTTGCGTTGAGTCGGCGAACCCGCCATCAATCTGGAGTCTCCGTTGAAATAGAAATCAATACTTTCCTATAGGAAAAAACAACAACATTAAAATGCACGCTACACTGCAAAAAAATGGAACCTACACTTGTTCCCTTCTCGAACTTTTTTCGTCCAAATGACATCCTCAATCAATCGAACTGCTACCATCTAGCGGTCAACACCCGAATTACACCACGCGTCGCCTTCCTCGCATCAGGTGCTCATCATCCTCGAGCTAAACTAAACTTAACCCGCTACCAAAAAGTGGTGCTCAAAATCCCAACAGTGTATTTTTACCACTCGGAAAACGGTGCCGCATTCTGGATTTTTTTTTTTTTTATTATTCCATTGTCACTCTCCAGCACTTTGATGTACGTATACAGGATGCACGAAAGCCTCCCGCCGAGAACGATAAGAAAAGCCCGTAAGGACACTTGATGTCTTTACATACCAACACCAGCTCGTCCTCAATCTTGGTGGCCGTCTCGATGAAGTGGCGCACGACTTCTGTGAGTTGGTCGATGCTGAGGGGGGAAAAGAGGAGCGTCTGCTTGCGTGCGCTCCAACGCCACGGGTGGTGGCTCCTTGGGCTAGAGTTTGTGCCGGGTCAAGTTTTAAAAGGGCCACCTGTTCATCTGCGCAACGTAGTGCGCCTCCAAGCTGTCTCGCATGTCGGCAAAAATGCACTCGGCTCGGCTCTGCAGGGAGTTGAGCAGATGCAGGCCGTGGCCGTTGACCAGTTTAATGCGGGCGTGCGACGCCTTCTCTGAAAGACACCAGACAAGAGCACACACCCTTGGACGAGTGGCCCGCTCCGAGAGGGGCGCCCAGCTAGCTACCTTCGTGCTTCAAGGCCGCCGTGTACTCCCTGACGATGAGTTTCTGCTTGTCGTTTTTAAGGCCCGCCACGCTCTTCTCCGCCGTCTCGCCGGCCGGCGGCGGGCTGGGGGCGGGCACGGGCGTGGGCGGAGGAGACGGCGAACCTGGACCGACGGACAGCAGACACGCCAGCCGTTAGGAGACGGGCCCGTGGGGGGGGGGGGGGGGGCGCCGGGGGGCCCGTGCTCTTCTCGGTGGGCACCTTTGCCTTTCTTGTCTTTACTCTTTTTGTTGGCGTCCTTCTCTTTCTCCTTCTCTTTCTCTTTCTCCTTCTCCTGGAGTCGTTCCTTCTCTTGGACCTTTTCCTTCTCTTTCTCACTGTCTTGCGTCTTGAGTTCCAGCTGTTGAGGTTCTGTCGACACCTAGGCAAGACGGGGGTGGGTGTCTCCAAACTTTAAGTGCCCGGGCGGGCGCCGTGGCTCCGTCGGCCACCAAAGGCGCCTTACCAGTTTGCTGATGACGGTGAGGGCGTCTTCGTGTTTGGCCATGACCAGATCACGGAGCACCTGGAGGGCAAAGCACAAAATTCATGTGTACGCTTTGGATGGCGTCCAATCGGTCACCGGGCATTTGTCACCTTGGGAGGTTCTGTTTCGCCGATGTCGATGAGGGGGATGGAGTCCAGGTGTTCCTGTTGACCCCCGCTCAGATAGTAGTCCCGCAAGATATTGCGCGTGTTCTGAAAACGGCTCAACTCCACCTACAAAAAAGACAAATGTAGCGTGCAGAAAGTGGAAAGGGCGGAAGGCTGCCCTGCCCGGCCCGGCCCGGCCCCGCCCCTGGCCCCGCCCACCCGGCCCCGCCCGTACCTGGATGAGCCTCAAGTGGTGGTTGACCAGGATGGTGGTGTGGTCTTCCAACCATTTCTCTCGGATGAGCACAGCCCGTTGCATCTCGTCGTCGTCCTTGTGCGTTTCCACGATATCCCACAGGTGCTCTCGCAGATCCTGCCGAGTCACGGCCGGCAAGGGCCTCCTTTCAAACGTCCGCCCGGTTTCAAGGTCCGGCCCGACATTGGAAACGGTGGTCTCACGTCCAAGCGATGGTTGAGCTCGGCTTTGGTCTCCTCGTTTTTCCTCAGGTCGTCGGGGATGCCGTTGTAATCCTTCTGCCACTGAGACACCAACTCCTGCTTCAGGTCCGGTCGCGCCAGAAAGTGCTGGAACTCCTCCCTGGAAATGGGTCACGGACTTTGAAGTGGGAACGCCGAGAAAAAAGTTTTGCCGTTTGCCCGAAAACAGGCGGCGGGGGCGGCGTCGGGGCAAAACGTCACCTGATGTCGTACAACTGTTGGTCGATGACGGTGCGTTCCAAGCGGAGTTCCTGCATCACGGCCTTGACGCTGCTCACGTAACAATCGCAGATGGCTTCCCATTGACGGCACAAATACCCGGCTTTATCCTGGGGGAGGGGCGACACCAAACGCCTGTCCGGACGGGAGCCAGCTCGCGGGGCGGCGACGGCGGCGGCGACGACGACGCCGGCCTACCGAGGACAGCGGCTCGTCCACGTACAGCCAGCCGATGGAACCGGGGACGGGCGAGGAGGAGGTCGGCAGCGTTTCTTGCGAGTCGTCCTCGTACGACGAGTCCGTCGACAGCTTGCTGGCTTGATCTGCCAGCGGGCCGCTCCGTTAAGTACGGAGCGCTTCCGCCACGTGGACCGCCGTGAGCGGCGGCTCGTGGCTCTCTGCTATTCCAAAAAATCTTTCGCTATCCTACCCGATGACGTGGCCATCGTGGAGTTGCCGTCGTCATTTGCCACGGACGGCGCCGCGGAGGGCGCCGCCGTGGACGGTGCCGCCGTGGAGGGCGGCGCCGTGACGGCGGGTGAGCTGTCCAACGCCGCTTCCTCGACAATTTGCAGCCGCGGAGCTGATAGACACAAGGTACGTAGACGCAGAGCGACACACGCAAAGAGCACGGACGGCTTAGCAATTACCTTCCTGTTTTTGCGTGATGGCCTTCTGCACAATATTTTTCACCGTGACGTAAAGGTCGCTCTTGGGGACGTCGGCTTTCACGCGCGTCAGAATGCATTTTCTGCCGGCGTTTCCGAACCACTCTTCCAGCTTGGCCCAGTTGTCCTGAAAAGAGGTGATCCTAAAAGAGCAAAGGGGCAAGTTGGGATGGAAGGGCGCGGGGGAGGGGGGGGGGGGTGGGGGGGGGGGGGGGGTTGAGTCTCCCGCCCCGGGCGGACATTTCAGTACCTGTGCGAAATCTGCGCCACAAACAATTTCCCGTTGACGCTCGGAGTGGACTTGCCGGCGCCGGCGCCGCCGCCGCCGCCATCTTTGTACCACGGACATTGGGTGACATTTCACTCGCGGGAAGACGCCAAAAATTTGGTGTACCTTTTGTGACCGTACCCACGTGATTGACGGCCCGCTTGGCGACGCACTGATCGGGGACGTCCAGCAGCACGGCCAAATCCAGCGCCGGCGGCTGGGGCGGGGGAGGCGGAGGATTGGGATCGATGGCCAGGTCGATCTTGGCCCCCGCCACTTCGTATCCCGTATCCATGGAGGCCATGGCCGTCTCCAGGAGGTGCGCCTGGTCCATGTTGACCGGAAAGCCGTCCAGGATCCAGCCCGACTCCAAAGGAATCCGGCTGCGTGTCAACAAAAAAAAAAAGGCCAGTCCCGCCCGGTCGCCGGCGCCTGCTTTCTCCGTACGTACCTGATGGCTTCCACCGCAATGTCCACCAACAGCTCGTCGGGAATGACGCCGCCGTCGCCGAGTTTCTCGGCGGCGGCTCTTCCGAGCATGGCGCGGACGGACAACTGGAAGACGGGGGAAGCGCTGGTGGGTGGGGCTAGGCCGGGGCCGGTAAAACCTCGCCGGTCTTCCGTCCGCGCACGTGACAAACCTACATTTAGGCAGGCTTTTTCCTCTTTGCTATTGAGATCTGAAGAAGAAGACAAGACAAAATGAAAATGACAGGGTGCCGCCGGGCGGGCGGGCGGGCGGGACGGCGTGCCGGCGGGCCCAACGGACGGCGCTGTCCGTACCCACCGGTATTGAGAATGATGGCCAGCTCGTGCTGGTTTTCTTCTGTGACCTGTTTGAAAAGGGCCACAATTTGAGCTCTTAGGCGAGCGCTCACGTCAAGTCAAAGAGCTGGCTCGGTCAATCCCGGCCGGCTCACCACGTCTTTTCTTTGGTAGGCGGTCAAAGCCGCCTCTACCAAGCGGTCCATCGACAGCACGCATATTTTCAGTTCTAAAACAGAGGGGAGGACCACAATGAGAAGGCTGTCAGAAGATCATTCTTCCCTTTGAGGTTGCAATTAGCCTCCATACAAATGCACACCTTGCCAGAGGGGGCGTACCTTTGGCGATCTTGTTGAGGCAGGTGGTCTTGCCGGAGCAGAACTTGCCCAGGACGCAGGCCTTGAGCCTGTAACCGGGAATTGCCGAGGGACTGGGAAGCGGGATCATGCTCCTCATCCTCAGGAGCACGTGCCTGAGGATGATGTTGAGGCCGGGCACCGGCGGAGAATCCGGCTCCCCGGATTCCTCCGTCCACGTCCATTCTCCCACCATGTTCTGACAAAGAGCGTGAAAGCGGCGGTGGTGACGGAGGCCCGGCGTCCGGTCGGGGGCGGCGCCAACAACTTCTCGTACCACGTATTCCTGATAATCCTGCACGTTGAGGAGCTCCTGCTTCTGGAGCTCCACGGGGTCGGGCGAGGTGGGCCGCCGCTGATCGTAGAGAGGCAGACCGTTCAGGAGGAGTTCCTTCCATTCGCGCATCAACTTGGCTGGAATCAAACTAAAAAAGGGGGCTCGGCCTTTAGCCCGGAGCGCCGGGCCCGGCCGACCGGTGCTCCCTAGGGCGCTCCCTAGGGCGCTCCCCAGAGTGCTCCCTAGGGCGCTCCCTAGGGCGCTCCCTAGGGCGCTCCCTAGGGCGCTCCCTAGGGCGCTCCCTAGGGCGCTCCCTAGGGCGCTCCCTAGGGCGCTCCCTAGGGCGCTCCCTAGGGCGCTCCCTAGGGCGCTCCCTAGGGCGCTCCCTAGGGCGCTCCCTAGGGCGCTCCCTAGGGCGCTCCCTCTCGTCGGCAGACTCACTTGGCGGTGAGCAGGCGGTATTCTCCGACCTTGGTGGCCAAGTCCAAAATCTGCTCCAAAATCTCTCTGCAGTTCTCAAAGTGCTTCATGGAGCGCTTGCGGGCGCAATCGGCCGCCATCTTCTTGCAGAACTCCAGCTCCAATTGGATCTCCTCGGCTCGGTCCAATTGGGCCTGTCGGGTCAAGGCCTGAATGGCCAAAAGGAGACGGGTGGAGACGGGCGGAGACGGGCGGAGACGGGCGGAGACGGGCGGAGACGGGCGGAGCCGGCCCCGGAAAGGGGGGGGGCGTGGGTGTTATCTCACCGCTTCCCTTTCCAGAGCTTCGCGGAACTCCTTCTCCCGCTGTTGCTGAAACTGCTGTTCGATCAGCAGGCGGTTCTGTCGGAAGGCGTCCTTCTGCTTGCGCATCTGAAGGAGCTGCACGGCCAGACGCTTCTCTTGCTGAGTCTGCCCCGTCAGACACCTCACCAGCTGCTCTTCTCGCCATCTCTCCTGCGGGGGGGCGACGCGGTTTGAGCGAGTGAGTGCCTCGCAGCCGCGGTGCCTCGCAGCCGCGGTGCCTCGCAGCCGCGGTGCCTCGCAGCCGCGGTGCCTCGCAGCCGCGGTGCCTCGGAGGCCGAGCCGGGGAACTTTTGCCGCGCTCACCTCTTGAGCAACGTGCGCCTTGAGCTGCTCCACCAGGCAGCGGATGCGTCGCTTTTCTCTCTGCTCCGAGGCGGCCACGTTCTCCTGCAGCCTCTGGCGGATCTCCTGAATGTAGGCGCTGCTGGACTGGAGCGTCAGCTCATTTTCACCACCGCCGCCGCCGCCATATTTAGCGCTAGCCGCGAGTGGAACGTCTAGACCGCTGAACGGAGGAGCAATGAGCTTCTAACAAACACGCCACCATGATGTGTTTCAGCTGGACGGAATGGACGTCACCTCGAAGACGGAGCCAAGCCCGACGTTGTCAGTTTCTTTCGGTTCATCTCAAACTCTGCAATTTCAGCCTGCACTATCTGCAAGGAAACAAGTATCAAGACATTAGTTTGACATGGGTTTATTTGTTTGCTACCTATTTGGGAGAAATCCAGTCTGTGTGTGTGTGTGTGTGTGTGTGTACGAGATTTCAGGTGGACTCTGTATTGGGCATTTTTTTAATTATTTGGGGGGAAATATTTATTTCAGAGACAACACTCCTTTCGGTCAAGTCTGATTCAAGTCTTTGAGCTGATATATCAAGTGTACTCTTTTACTCAAGAGGTCAGTCCAATTTAGTCCGCCTTCAATTCCATCCTTTCCATCGCAGCGCCAATCTATAGCGCCATCATCTCTTTCCGGTTGGACAAAGCTCAAAGCCAGCAGAGGAGAGCCAAAACAAGTCAAGTCACAGGCAACGCTCCGAGCCCTTTCCGTCTGTCTTTCTTAAGCCTAAGCGTGACCTCCCTCCGCTTGCTGATCTTTGCGTTGCGGATGCTTCTGCTTCCTCACGTTGGCCAGCGAAGAGTGGGACGACGCCTTTGGCGCCTGGACGTCGGCCGGCTGGTTTTGACTGGACGTGCCGTCGCTGTGCCTGGGACGAGAAAACTGGAGAGCTCACAAAATCAGTCCGGCGGATCGCTCGGGGGCAACGGCGGCGGCGGCGGTGGCGGCGGCGGCGGCCAGAAGGTTACAAGCCCAGGCGGCCAGAAGGTTACAAGCCCAGGCGGCCAGAAGGTTACAAGCCCAAACAAAAAGGGGACTCTCCCAATCACCTTCCTCATGTGCAAGGCCCTCTTCTCTTCCTGCTCGTCACTCTCCTTGGGGACGGATTGAGGGCGTCTCTTCTCCAAGTCTTGATGGACTTTCTGCAATTTCAGCTCCGCGTCGCGTTTCATCTCCACCAGATGGAGCCGCTACGTGAAAAGAAAAAGGGAGAAAGGCTCCGTATTGGGATGGCGTCCAATCACGGGGTGGGGGTCTGGTGTCCCGATTTGGGACGGGCTGAGACGGAGCCATGTCACCACACGCTTACGTCAGAGAAGACCTGCTGACTTTTCCGATGCAGGACGTCCGTTTGCAAGAGTTCCCATTTCTTCTTCTTCTGCTTTTCCAGCGAAACGTAGAGTTGATAAAGAAGATGCGTGGCGGAGCCGGGCTTCTCCTGAATCAGTCCCTGAGCCGCGTTCAGGTCAAAGGAGATGCCCAGACGATGGAGAGTCGGCTGGAGGCGAGTGAAATTGTTCAGTCTGGACGCCGAGGTGCTGTGGGGGGGGGGCACACGTCGGCACACGTCGGCACACGTCGGCACACGTCCCCACACGTCGGCACCTCGTTCCTCGTCAAAGACAGAACGAGTCGTACGGGTGATCCACTTACTCTGTTTTGGTGAGGTTGCTGACATCATTAAGCATTTGGCATTTGTGTAAAACCTCTCCAACCAGGTAACCGTTGGCAAAATCCTTGGCGAAAGTCTTTGGTTCTGGGTTAGGGTCAAAAAGAGCAAACGAGGCAATCGAGTCAATAGCAAAACTTGGAACCCATTTCCTATGTCTTATTTGAAGCTGCACTTGACAAAAACACGAGTTAAAAGCTAGCGACGAAATTGCAAAGTCACTCATATAGCAATGATTAGCACAGCTGTGGCTAATTGAGAACCAAACCTCTAAACACATCTTTCGACTGATAGTTTTCACATTTTTCCATTCAAGGATCATGTAAAAGCCTTCTAAATCGTTTTTTGGACGACCTCAGTCATTAGTCTTCGAGTAAAATCCACCGAACACATTATAACACACTAGAATTCTTCTTACTCCTTCCACCTGGACTGATTCTCCACGTGAATTAAAAGTTATAAAAACCCTCTTCTTGTGCCACCGCTGCATATTGTTGTAATGTGGTTATAGTGAGAAGAAAAAATAATCATGTACTATAAAGACGAACCACCACCACATTTAGCAACAATTAGCATTTAGCGTAGATGAGCTAGCAAAGCGGCCTCGGTCAATTGAGTCACTTACCGATGAACTTTGATCATTTAGCAAAGCGGCCTCTGTCAATTGAGTCAAACTTACCGATGAACTTTGATAAGCGAAGCTCCTCGTTGAGCCACCGGCACAATATGTCCGACATATTGCCCTTGTTTGGTTGACTTGCACAAGTGTATTAATTCTCCACCACTACTTTTTCGAAGAAGCTCTACATTTGCGTCATCATTGCGGGCCGACGGCAGGTAAACGAGCGCGAAAAAGCAGTGTTACCATGGGAACCTTCCGGCTACTTTGCTACTTTACAAGGCTTGCAGACCACTTGGCCACGTCAAGCCCACACAAACGCGCACAACGACTTGTATGTGGAGACGAAAACGGCTCAGTAAACAAGGTCGAAAAAGGAATTACTACGGGGGTTTAGTCGTCGCCATGGCAACGCGAAAACGACTTTGAGCGACGTCCTCGTCGGAGTAGGCGGGGCCACGTTTTCCCATGGATACGGATTTTCTTCACCTTGGCAACCAATGGAATTGTTTCTCTGTCACTTTCTTTTTTTTTTTTCTTGTCCGGCCATGGCAACCAATGGGATTGTTTGTCAGTCCCCTTTTTTTTACCGGCCATCTTCAATGAGCTATACGTAATGCGAAAACAAAACACATGTGGACGTAGTAAGGTGACAGGGGTCAAAAAGAAACTGCCAAACAATACATGAGTTTTTCTTGTTTATTTTTTCATCGTTATTAGTATTATTTTACACCAGTAAGATTGCAGCTTGATACGAGTGTCGACATAAAGCATTGGTTCAGACAGTCCACATTTCCATTTTCTAATGCCCCTTCTAAATTCTCTTCCAAATGGGACAATTTGAACCATTACAACAAGCGGAGCATTTACGGGTGCATGTTTTCATGCGGGTGTTAGTCCGTGTTAATTTGAAAGCCAAAGGATTTGAAAGTGCTGCGATTCCGTGAAGATGATCGGCTTGAGACAGCAGCACGACATGCACTTACTAAGAAGGGCGCGTGGAGGAAGTGAGCGAGCGAGCGAGCGTCCGTCCGCCCGCCCGCCCGTCCACAAGCGACAAGCTTTCTGCTTTCGGACCAGACTGGGATTTGACGATACTACAATACACTGCTTGAAGGCAGACTGAGATATCGTTGGAAGACGCCATGACCAACATTCACATCTCTTGGTTATAGTGTAAACAATCGTTCCTGCATAAGACAGTGAGAGTGTTCGTTTGAAATGTGACGTTGCCATGGATTAGTGACCAAAAAGAAAGAAAAATCAATGAAGCAATAAATGCAGTCATGTTCCAAGCAGAAAGCCCCCGAGCAGCTGGCTTACAGTTCTGCAGACTAATAAGCCCCTTGTCACATTTGTTGTCATTTGGGCCGGAGGTCATTTGAGGTTACGCCGTAGCTTTTGGACACAATCTAGTCTATGGTAAAACCACATTAGCCTTTTCCTCAGTAGTCAAAAGCAAAAGGAGCGCCCGAGGAGCGCCCGAGGAGCGCCCGAGGAGCGCCCGATGAGCGCCCGAGGAATGGACCCAGCGGGCCACGAGGTCAGCGCCATTCCCGTGGCAGTAGTCAAATGTAAAGCCGGGCGGCCGGAAGACGACGGGAAAGCCGACTTGTAACGCTCTTTTGGGTTAAATGTACCAACAGGCAAAGCCACCCCGACTGAAAAATCAAACAAACCTAAGTCACATTGCGCAACGCTTTTCACCAGGCCAGACAAAATGGAAGGCCTCCTCTCAAGTGAAATCTAGGCTAGGGCAAACGCTCTTACGATTGATGGCCATTCTTTTTCTTCCCCGGAACGCACATTGGTTTGGAAACGAGGCCGTCCGTGAAAGGTGCAAAAACAAGGAAACAGGCACCATCTTTGAATCTCTGACAATAAAAGCATTCCATTCAACCACACTGGCGTCAAACTAATACGTGAGTGACGCCCTCAAATTTCAAAATGTCTTTTGACATATTACATCGCCATGTGACGCGAGTGTGATCGTCCAAAAAGACTGGCCTATAAACACATTGAGTGAAAAATCAAATCACTAAAAACGGAATCCCTTAATCTAATTTGCAAGACAAATGTAAACTGTTGAAAGTAACATAACATGACGTTGCCATCGTGTTCTAGCTTATATCATTAGTGTCATTGTCCAGACAATTCCAGAGTAAAAAAATAATACATGTGAATCAGTATTTGTTTGCGTGTCAAATAATGACTTACTAAAAAGTGCATAAGGGCATCATCTGGTGAATAGAGCAAGTCCATCAACACATTCCCATTCATACTAAACATTAAAAAAATAATCATTCTAAAGTTCCTTTGTAGTACATACATACATATTGAAATGTCTGCCTTGAAAACAACATGGGTGGTGGTGTAGTGTTTTCCCTAAATGAAAATAAAGTCAAATGCCAATAGGTCAGTGTTGAATGCCCCGCCCGCCCGGCCGGGTCACTAATGCTGGCTGGGTGGGTGGGTGGGTGGGCGTTTGGGTTTTTGGACAAGGCAGTCCTCAAAAGCCACTGTGGCTGCAAGTCCATCCAAGCCACAGCGGGGGAAGGGCCGCCGCCGCCGCCGCCGCCGCCGCCACCGCCGCCACACGCAAGTGAAATGAGCCGCACCTGACTGCAATCCACTGATTGCACTGCTAGGACACCAGTATTGGAAAGAAAGCTTTCCTCTTGACAGCTTAGAAATCAAAGCAACCCCACACCTACTGCCTATGTACATAGATAGATATAGATAGAGATATGTAGGAGTGATATGACTGTTGACAAGCCAAGCTCTTGGTCTCTGTAAAGCTGAAATTGACAATAAAGTTTGAAGCCAAAGCACTTGAATCCCAAAGAACAAATGGCCGTGCCGTGAGCACTCTACTCTAGCCTAAACTAGCAGGAAATGGGAAGCCGCCACTCCACTCTTTTGTTTTCCAAACATTCCATTGACCGCTGCCCAAGACCAAAGAGCCGGTCCCTCAAAACGCTACGTCTGGCATTTTTATGGGCCTGGACGGGCCGCGGGCCACCTTTCCCACCAGAGCCCGTCACGCTTTGGCGGAGGAGAGCAAGTTGGTGAACCAGCCCGCCGCCGCCGCCGCCGACACGGACATCGGACGCTTCTCCCGGCCGGGCTGCTCCGCTTCGCCGTCGGGCAGGAGGAACTGCGTGGAAGCCACGGAGGCGGGCGAGCCCAGAGATGGCGGCGCCGCCCGCTCCTCCTCCTCCTCCCCGGGTGAGCCCAGAGATGTCGGCCGCTCCTCCGCCTCCCCGGGGGAGTCCGAACGCCAAGCGGTTTGGGCCTTGTAGCCTCCGCCGCCCGGGGAGGCCTCTCGCCCGCCACCCGGGGAGGCCTCCGGCTCGCCGTCTCGCCGGTCCTCCCCGGGCGGCGGCGCTTGCCTCTGAGGCCGGTAACCCCCTTCGTGGGCCGGCGCCAGGGAAGCCGGCCGTCCCACGTCCGCCGGGGAGAGCCGAGATGACGCCGACGTTTGGATCCCCGTGTAGAAGACGTCCATTTGCCCGGAGTCCACCGAGGAGTCGGAAGAGTCGGTGGTGCCGTGGCGGCGCAAGGAGGAAGGCCGCTGGCGGCGCGCCGCCGCCGCCGTTGTCGTGGTGGTGGTGGTGGTCACCCCGTCGTCTTGTCGGGCCTCATCCTCGTCTTCTTCGGGAATGACCACCAGCACTTCTTTGAAAGAATCCACTTGGGGCTTTTCCACCACGCGGACCAGGTGGTTGGGCGACGCCCTCACGTCCAGCGGCCCCTGTCGGGTCCAAAGCGGTGGTGTGAGAGCACCGGGCTACGTGGCCTAAATGGCCCACCGTAAAAGGGGACCCACCTGCGTCCTGCTCCAGTCGTCGTTCAATTTGGGCTGAGGAATGTCGGGATAGAAGGCTCCCTTGACCCTGACGACAAAGCCCACGCAAGATGTCACGCTGGCTGGCTGGCTAGCTCGCTCGGGGCGGCGCCGAGCTCCCGTTTGCCGGCGCCGAGCTCCCGAGAAGCCTCACTCACCATTTTCGTTTCCTGTAGCAGAGGAAGGTGACCATGGCCAGAAATAGTGCAGTGGCTCCCAGAGAGGTCAGGATTTCCAGGATGAGCCAGTCCGCTGGAAGGCACACAAAAAGCACATCCCGCTTGATACTTGAAAAAGGGAATGGAAGGGAAAAAAAGACATTGTTTTCACCATCCACTTGAAAATGGTGGAGGGGGGGGAGCTCATTTGGATGCCTTTGCCACACGTACGCAAGTATGGTAGCCCGGTCCACCTACCCAAGAGACGCAGCGTGATGGAGGCGGTGGCGCCCACGTCTTCGCCCGCCAAAGTGTAAGCCTTGACCGTGAATTTGTAGGTGCCCTTGGAGAGACCCTTCACGGTGTACTTCCTGCTCCCTTCTCCCGAGAGGTTGGCTGGCGGGATGGGGAAAAGAGGACGCCGTCATTTGCACGCCGTCATTTGCACGCCGTCATTTGGACGCCGTCATTTGGACGCCGGCATTTGCACGCCGTCATTTGCACGCCGTCATTTGCACGCCCTCGCAGACCGCCGCGTACTCGGAGGGGAGCCCGAAGGTTTTACCCAATAGCGCCACGCCGGGGTCGTTGTCCAGGTAAACGTTGTAGCCCAGCAGGTAACCTCGCCTGCCCACCTCTGGCATGACCCCCCAAGTCAAGGCGGCGTCAGAGTCCTGCTGACTGACGGACAAGTGGGGCACGGTCCCGGAGGGAGCTAAAGGGAAGGGGAGGAGGGGGAGGAGGAGGAGCAGGAGCAGGAGCAGGAGGAGGAGGAGGAGGAGGAGGAGCAGGAGGAGGAGGAGGAGGAGCAGGAGGAGGAGGAGGAGGAGGAGGAGGAGGAGGAGGAGAAGGAGGAGGAGAAGGAGGAGGAGAAGGACTTGTCAAAAGAAAACAAATGACACTGGGTGGGTTAAAGAAAAAAGGTTGGTGGTGCTTACCCAGCTCCCGCACGTAGCCGTGCCAACGTCGCAGCGGCTTCGAAGAGCAGCTGAACAGGGAAATGTTGTACTTGACGCCCGGCTGAAAATGCCCTGAGGGACCATTGGAGAGTGAGCATCAAAGTGCAAACTTTTCACTATTGAAAAGCCAGCCAGCCAGCCAGCGCCTCCAACAAATTGAAGCATCGGACGTATGAGAAAAGACATAGCATCCCATAAGACTAGGCATTCATTTAACAGGGCTGAAAAGAAGGGGCCAAAAGTGATGCTGGGCCTTTATATCAAATCCAAAGCCTTTATTGTCATCATACACAGCTGCGTAGAACCAAATGGCTGAAATATCATTCGACAAAGGTGCTCTCGAATGGGTGAAAATGGTTTAAAATTTGGCACTTTAATGGCCCACCTTTGAAAAAGGTCAAAAAAAGGGCTGGCTGGCTATACAAAGGTGACAAAGGCACATAGCTGACAAAATTCAATCAACAGGAGTTGGGCCAACGTGCGTGGAGGGAAGGAGAGAGGGAGGGAGGGAGGGAGGGAGGGAGGGAGGGAGGGAGGGAGGGAGGGAGGGCGCGCTTTTGGATGGACAGGTCCAGGACCGACCAACTCAGCGGGGGTTGGGCTGTGTGAAGCAGCTGACGCCAATCCACTGATTGCACTCGCAGGACACACAGTATGGTAGAAAACTTTTCCTCTTTGGAGCTTGGAACTAAAGCACTCACTTTTGGCCCTTTTTTTTAAATTGTGCCCAACTCTGTTAAATAAATGCCTAGTCTTAGAGGACACAATGTTTTCCTTCATATGTCCAATGGTTCCATTTTTTTAGGCGCGCTCTCTCTCTCTCTCTCTTCATTGGTGAAAAGTTTGCAATTTGAAGGCCCAACTATAGGTCAACAAAAAAAGTCTTGAACTGGCTCCTTTTTGTTTTCAGAGCCGGCCACAAACATAGGTGGAAAAGTTGATAGGACGGGGGTTGGGCCAACGTGGGTAAAGAGGAGGGATGGGGGAGCTTTCGGCTCAAGCCTTCGTCCAGCACCGACCGAGCCGAGCCGACTGACAAACTTTGAAGCGGCCCCGGCCGGGGGTTGGCCCGCGCCAGAAGCGGCTGACGCCGATTCACTGATTGCACTCGCAGGACACACAGTATTGCAGGAAGTTTTGCTCTGTCCAGCTTGAAAGCAAAGCACTCACTTTTGCCCAGCCCTGTTATATAAATGCCTAGTCTTATGGGATGCTACAGCTTCCCTCATATGTCCATGAAGCTCGTATGTCCAGGTACCACTGTAGAACTTAGAGTCCATCCGAGCTAGCGTCATCGCAAAGCGGGGCGGCGGTTTTAACGTACCTGACGCCACGGTGGCCTCCGTGCTCCCCGGGGCTAACCGGAGCCACTCCACCGAGCAGTCCCGCCAGCAGAGGGCGTCGCGCCACTCCAGCACGTAGCCGCAGTCGGCGCGCTCCGGCCAGACCAGAGCGAAGCCTCGCTCGGTGGCGTCCGCTCGGCTCTCGGCCACCACGGTCTGGTCTGAGGAGACAAACGGGACGGCCCGTGTGAGACAAGAGGAGCCAAAGGGAGCCAAAGGGAGCCAAAGGGAGCCAAAGGGAGCCAAAGGGAGCCAAAGGGAGCCAAAGGGAGCCAAAGGGAGCCAAAGGGAGCCAAAGGGAGCCAAAGGGAGCCAAAGGGAGCCAAAGGGAGCCAAAGGGAGCCAAAGGGAGCCAAAGGGAGCCAAAGTGAGCCAAAGGGAGCCAAAGGGAGCCAAAGGGAGCCAAAGGGAGCCGTCCACATTGTTTCACTTCCGCACGGGCTCCGTACGCACCTGGGCCGCCGAGGGGGATCACCACGGTGGCGGGCGGCGAGGCCCCGGCCGCGTTCTTGGCCACCACGGTGGCCGTGATCCGGGTGGAGCCGTCCGTCCGGGCCGGGTGGAGCGGCAGCGTCCGAGTGCGGGGGCCCACACTCTCCGTGCGCCCCCCCGCCATCTCGCCGGGGCTCCGCCAGGTCACCTGGTAAGACGTGAGCCGGCCGTGGCTCTGCCGGGCCGTCAGGGGCTGAGGAGGAGGGGGACAGACTCGGGTCGAGCTCGGGCTGAGCCACCACTTGAAAGCAAATGCCGTCGGCGGCGCTCGACGACGCCAAAAGCCCAGTGGCCCTCGCGCCAATGAAGAGCACGGGCCGCAAAGCCGTCGGCGAGCGCAAACCAGACGCCAAATCACCTTCCAGACGACGTGGGCGCTGTTGTCGTGGTCCGTTCGCATCCACACGTCGGGAGCCTCGGGAACTAGGAAGGGTCCACACCGTAGTTAGTCGGGGAGCCGGCGTGGCGGCCAGGATAAAGTCGGGAGGCTTTTTCCTCACCGTCCATGTGGGTTTTGAAGGAAAGGGAGCGGCTCCAGTTTCCCCACTCGAAAAAATTGCGCCGGGCGCCGCAGCGGACTCTCACGCGGTAATCCCGGTCGGGGTGAAGCTGCAGGAGACGCGCCGACCTCAGACCCACCCCCGCGAAGGGCCGCTAAAGGAGAGATGTGCTTGAGATGCCGTGCAAATAGGCCAAGGAGGTGGGCGCCCCCAAAGCACCTTTGTTCCGTTGCCCCCGGAGCCCAGCTGCACCTGGCACACCAGCGACAGGGAGCGGTAGGCGGCGTGTTCCCAGCTCCAGCGCAAGGTGGCGTTCCAAGCGCTCACCTCCGCGCTCAGCTCCAAAGGCGGCGTGGGACGCACTGGAAGAGAGAGCGGGAAGGAGATTCAAACGCCGCCGGCCGTGGAGAAGGCCGGCGGCCGGCGTTTGACCCGACGGACGGCTCGCCTCGGTGTTCCATCTGCGCCCCGTCCCGCAGGACGAAGTGTCCCAGGGGATTGACGGCTTCCAGGGTCCAGTTGCCCTCCCACACCTGGGAAGCGCAGCTTTCCATCTCCGTGTCCGTGAATTGTGTCTCGGGACATTCCCTACAAAAGACGCGGCGGCGGCGGCGGCGTGAGTCGGGTTGGCCGGCGGGCCAGTGCTCTGGCGTCCACCCACCTGTGGTTCAAGGTGAAGCGCGTTCTCCTTTTGCCGCGGAGGTGCGTGTTCCGCGCCCTTTTCCACCGGCACGTGGCCGACACCAGATCCTCCGTGTGGCACTGCAGGTCCGTGAGCAGGGGGGCGTCTGAAGAGGAGAGAAAAGAAGCTACCCGGTGAACGGGCGGGCGCCGGCCACCTGGGAAATGCTCCAGATACATTCTACTTTGGAAGGCAAAAGGTTTAGCCCCCTTTTTCTTTCTTTCTTTTTTGTTGCCACACTCGAGGCTCGTCTAATATGTCGTCTCAAAAAGGCACTCACATCCCACAAAGAGCACGGTTCCGGCCACTTGACTCTTATGCAGGTCCTGGCAGACCACGTTGATCCCATAGGTGGTGGAGGGCGGCTGCCTCGTCACCGTCACGCCGTAACTCCGCCGGCTGAGCCGCGTGGCCTCCAGCAGCGTGGAGCCGTAGCGGATGGATCCCAGGCGGAGGCCCTGGGCCAGCACGCAGCAGAAGGTGCCGTTGCTCCCGGCGGCCATCACTCCATCCTGGGGGTAAAACTGAAAGCCGCCCTTGGCGGGCACGTCGTTTCCTGTAGCGGGGGGGGGGGAAACAAAAGGATCGTTGCAAATAATCAAACGAACACGGGGCACGGCACGACTCCGCTCGGATCCGGGGCGCCCCGACCTGGTAGGACGGCGGGGGCGCTCCAGGCGCCGGTCGCCGCCCCTTCTCTGGAGCGGATCTGGACCGACAGCGAGGTGCATTCCAGAGGCTCGGGGGAGGTCCACTCCCACTCCTGCCGCCCTCCGCTCTCGTTGGCGCTCAAGCCCGTGACCTGACAGACGGAAGGAGGCGGTTGGAGGAGGCGCGGCGATTGGAGGAGGAGCGGCGATTGGAGGAGGTGCGGCGATTGGAGGTGGTGCGGCGCCCCCACCGGCCCGCTTCCAGCTAGAGAAAGAAAAGGCGCTCTCACGTAGAAGGCCGTTTGGTTGAGCTCGGGCCTGAGGATGATGACGTCAAATGCGGAGGCGTGGCTTCCCCGCCAGGATACGCTGATTTGTTGCGTCTGCCGGTTGCCCGTCACGGTCACTTGCTGCGGTGCGCGCAACTCTAAAAAGGCAAGGGAGCAAATATCCAAGTTTGGCCTTTGTTTGGCCTTTTTTTTTTCTACCCCCCGGATCGATAGCCAGCTGAAAATGCCCACCGTTTTGCACGTGAGCGTGTAGCACGGAGAAGAAGCAACAGCTGAGCCACACGGCCCAGCGGCGGCGCTGGGGCCACCACGCAGGCATGGCCGAGTGGCCGGGCCGAGTGGCCGGGGCGGTGGAGGCCGATGGAGGCCGGCGAACGCTGCGCTCCTTTCCGCTACGGCAGCAAAATGGCCAGAGCGTTCCCTGCCAACAGAAACAAGCATACTTCAATACGCGTTGGCTTGGTTTGAGGCGCCTCGACTGGCCTCGACTGGCCTCGGCTGGCCGTTGCCCGGCGGCGTGACGGACACCAGCGGTTAGCAGAAAAGACATGATTGGGACAGCGGCACGTGTACAATAAGCCCTCTACGCCCGATTGGAAGTCCAAACAATCTCAGCCAAGTCATTTACTGGCCAACTCTACACGGCTGCATCATCACGGCAGGCAGGCGGGCGGGCGGGCGGATTTCATTTCTCCAGTCTACGGCCACTTTGAGTCCACAAAAGATGGCGTAATCATCATGCATAAGGTTGTTGGCGGCAACAAAAGCCACACATTGCCAGCCAAACCTGTGCCATCGTGTCACGCATTCTCCCATTTGCCGGCGTGCCGGGAAATGGGGGCCCGTGCTTTCCACCGACAAGCTCGGGCACGCGCGACAGTAAACAAAGTAGGACTTCATCCTCAATCAAGCTACACACCTCGCCGGCTACAGCCCTCCCCCGGCCGGCCCCCACCACATCCTACCAAGCCGAGGCAAACCACGACCGGATGCTGGACAATGAGCCATTTTGCGGGAAAGGCCGCCGAGGAAAAGGACGGCTTGAAAGGCACGCCGCACACCCAAGAAATCATATGCCTTGGAGGAGCGGGGCGGGGAAAACTAGCAGGGCGGGGCGGCTGCGCGGGA
Organism: Stigmatopora nigra; assembly: GCF_051989575.1. Lineage (NCBI taxonomy): Eukaryota > Metazoa > Chordata > Actinopteri > Syngnathiformes > Syngnathidae > Stigmatopora > Stigmatopora nigra. Next base: position 113,463 of record NC_135511.1, on the reverse strand, counting down.
TACACTGGGTATACCGTAAATGCCGGCGCGGGCGGGCGGGCGGATGAGGAAAACAACCGGAAGGAACGCGGTCGGCACTTACAAAGCAAGCTAGCGCTTCATCTGTCTGTCATTTGAAGCCACGTTACGCCACGTTACGCCACGTTACGCCACGTTACGCCACGTTACGCCACGTTAGGCCACGTTAGGCCACGTTAGGCCATGTGTCACATCCATTCCCTCAAACCTTAAACAAGTCTTTGCCCTACGAGCGTTTGCTCTCTCAAAATGGCGCGACCTGGCGTGTGTGGCGCTCCAAACGCTCAAGCCGACCCAGCAAAGGCAGAAAGAAAGTCACTTTCCGGATTTTAGTAGGAGGACGTTCTTGGGGCCCTCTTCCTTCCCTCCGTCAATCAATGTACATCACCATCGAATGATTTCAAATGGACTGTGAAGATGGAACGGAATCCAATGTTGTTTTCGGTTACTGCCGTGATTCAGGACACGCGCCAGATCGTATTTTGGGATAAACCCCACATAGCTGGTGCATCTTCCGAATGGTCTCCAAATCATCCGTCAATTGCGCTATTAAAAACAAACAAACCGACATGTGATGTTATTGCCATAACTCAATAGATGACCAAATGTCCAATCGTCATCATTTCATGGTGTTCCACCTCTAATATCATTTATGAGCATGCTTCTTTTCCATCCTCGTGTGGCGTGTCTCCACATATTCTGCTATTCAATGGGAAAGCAAGCAAACAAACAAACCGAGTCAAGAAAGACTGACTGACTCAACTGATCTTGAAAAATAAATGGTTAAGGTCAAGATATGGCGTTGTTAGACATTTGGACAGAAGGATCCGAGCGTACGATTTGGACAAACGGAGTAGCCCGCGTTGCGCACTAGGTGTCAATTCAGATTAGCCTTAGCCTTAGCTAGTCTCCGGCAGCAAGATGACTTTCATGACTTTCGAGGGGACGGCGACGGGAGCGGGGCGGCTCTCACGTCACGTTTTATCCACCGACACGGGCACGATGAGGCTGATATCAAACGCATCGGCGAATTTGACGCCACTCGATTGAGGATAAAGCACCTCCTTGGAAAGAACGCCTCGGCAAAAGACATTTGAGGGCAGCGCCAGTGGGCCAGCTGCGAGGGGACAGACCCATTTCACGCCTATGGTGAGCCCCATTTCATCAGCAGAAACAAAATACCTTGAGCGTTGCTGCGCTCGACAATTCCTCGGGATGCCAGGAAGGAAAAAGCGCCTAATCCAACGAATGTCGCGGTGATTTCTCAATGTTAGACGCGGCAATGTCGCGAGCCGACCCGCTCGCTCGCTCGCTCGCTCGGTATGGCAAAAACAAAAACATTACCAAAAAAAAAAATCCCAATGGATAGAAAACCAGGGGGTTGGGATTACGGGAAGGCACCGTTTTAGATTGGCACTTGACCGGGCCAATAGGATTCGTCGAAAACAGTCCGAACGAGCGAGCGAGAAAGTGCGTCGTTGTGGTGCGTTCATGTACCACTGGACAAATGACACACTGGCTTCAACGGCACTCAGAAGGAGGGGGTGCCGAAACGTTGATGATATACAGTGAAATGGTCGAATGAACAGTTGTATAGTACGTATATCATAAAAAGAAAAACCTCATTTCAAAACTCGCTGGCCATACGGGGTCCGATCATACCTTATTTCCACTCCTTCAAGCTGTAGCTGTGCACCGTGCGTATACATTCACTGAGACGGAGGTGGCTGCAAAAATGTTTGGGAACGCGGAAAAAAACGATTGAAACGCTTTAAACGCCACGCACGGCGTGTCAACTGCTTCAACGCTTGCTTGATTTCTTGACCTGAGGCTCAATGTCCAGGAGGCCGAGCCCCATTTTGACACTGTGTATTCCGTACAATAGAGGGAGCTCAAGCGCGAGCGTGGATACGGCGAAGAAGATGGCGTCACTTTTTAAACGTCCACTCTTCCGGTTTCCCTTCGACAACAGAACCCGCCGAGCGCTTTTATCCCCGCTACCGAAAGCGCCCACCTTGTTTCCCGACGTCTCTGGTTTGTTAATATCACGTCTTCTCTTCAAATCCCCCATGCTACGGCCTTTAGCGTTTGCCTTTAGCGTTTCCGTTTACCGTTAGCAGCGCCTTGTAAACGACGCTGCTTGCATGGCGACGGTTGCTGTGAGCCGAGAAAGCGAGCGAGCGAGCGAGCGAGCAAGCGTCTATCTCTTTTAAAAGTCTCCAGTTTACGTGTGCACTATTAAATCTGATTGTACTTGTACAGTGGTAATGAACGGCTTCCATCGTTTCCGTTTAGCGTTAGCAGCGCCTTGTAAACCACGAAGCTTACTTGGCGACGTTTGTTGTGAGTCGAGAAAGCAAGCAAGCAAGCGTGTATCTCTCTTAAAAGTCCCCAGTTTACGTGTGATTGTACTTGTACAATGACAATGAAGGCATTGAAATGAATTGAAATCAATCTGGGGGCGGGACACATTGAAAGGAATGGTGATTTGTGTGCTCTGATTCTTCTTGCAGTCAGCCATGGGCCAAGAATGCGTGGAGATGCGGCGGCTGGGTGCGGACAACTTCACCGAGTACTACAACTACGCCTGCACCCAACAGGGCTCCACCCCCCTCACCGTGGTCAAAATGCACGTGGACAAAGGCCTTCTGGAGTTCAACGGCGACAGGGCCAAAATGGCCGATTGGGCCCCCATCCTGGACTCCATCTCCATCAATAAGCACCTTGGCCACATCGCAATCGTGAGCGCCTTCCAGACCAGCCACGGGTGCGGAGATGTGGGTGAGATGCGCTTCTCGCCGTGGTGGCCGCCGACGGCCCTTCTTTTTGATGATGGGCCCTCCGGTGTGCTCTCGCTGCAGCCGGCGGTCTTCGCCTTCCGGCTTTCGATGCGTATTGCATCGTGCCATTTGGGCTCATCCGAGGAAGCCTCCCTCGTCCCGGTCCACTGGGGAAAGGGGCTAGTTGAACACGCGCTCTAATTACAAGATCCGTCTCCCGCGGCAGATAGAAAGTACTACAAGCCGGTGTTCCGGAAGAAGCCCCCGTCCATCCGCTCCAAGGACGTGACCTTCAAGTTGTGCAAGGCTTTGAAGGAGTGTCTGTCCATCTCTCCCAACCTGAAGACGTTGAAGCTCGACGGCCTCTTGCTGAGGAACAGAGACCTCGTCCTTTTGACAAAGGTACGGCCGAGCAGTCGGGCCGGCCGGAAATGGCCCCCGGCGACTTGACCGGGCCTTTTTGCCACCGGCTTCCATTTCAGGGGTTGGCCAACGCGCTTTCCCTGGAGGCTTTTTCTTTGGCAAATTGTCCCATCGGTGACCAGGGTCTGGAGGGTAAGAGATATGGCCCCATTGTTGTGGCGCTGGCTGGCCCACATTTCAAAGAGACAAAAAGAATATATGTGTGGCAATTTTCAATTGAATTGTCGTTTTTTTTTTCTGCTTTTTTTTTTCTTCCTCCTTCAGTTATTTGCCAAAGTGTCAAATACTCTAGCAGAATCAAAGAAGTGGATTTGACAGGATGCAACATCACATGGAGGGGAGCCGATCATCTGGCCAACATCATACAGGTGAAAGCGCTTTCCGGCATCTCTTCCACAAGCCTTTTGAAGTTAAGGTCCCATCACTCACCGCACCCGTTTCAAATCCGACTTTTCACGCGGGAAATGGGATGACGGGGCCTCTCCGGGACCGGCCGGCCCCCCGCTTAAGACCGTGGCGCAAGCTTCTGTATAGTAGTTAGTTGTGTGCTGCGCTTTTGTCTTCATCTAGTGGCCGACGTGGGTTGATGCGCCAACTTCACGGAGGTGCTATTTCCCCCCCCTCCCCCCGGGGTGGTTAAAATGTCCGGCGAGCGAAATCGGGCATTCACAGACGGACGGTGCGTCGGAGCCGTGACGGTGGGCAATTGATTCAAAGGCCACTTCCTTTTTGTTTTTAGCATCAGGGAATACAGAGGCACGGGACGGCGTGGGCGCAGTCCTTGCGCTACCAGCGGCCAAAGTTTGAGGGGATGGGCGGCCTGCGACGCCTCACCCTCAACGCCAACTCTTTGATCGGGGACCTGGGCGTCGCTCGTCTGGGACGCCAGCTGGCCGAGGACCACTGGATTAAAGGTGAGGAAAAAGGCCCCGCCCGCCTGGCGTTGGGAGACCTTTTCGGCGGGCAAAGACCACTTGCCGTCCTCTCCGCGCAGCGGTGGACCTTCAGAAATGCGGCATCTCCAATCGAGGCGCTCGTTGTCTGCTGGAAGTCCTCAAGACCAATTGCACGCTCTGCGTCCTGGATGTCCGGAATAATCCTCTGGTCGGTACGTTGGCGTCCTTTCCGTCCGTCTCTACCAAGCGCTCTCTCTCTCTCTCTCTCTTTTCTTTTACAGCTATATTGCCAAGACTTTTTTTTTCTCTGGGGTTTTCATCTAAAATGTGCGCCAAAGCGGGGTTGTTTTGTCTCCTTTTTACTCATGGTGTGTTTAGCCCACTCTCGGGAGTTAAACTCCACCCATTGCTTTAGGTTGCACTGACGGTTAAATGTCATCGAGGGGGCGCTCATTTTGATCTCTTGCCGTCCTAGATCACGCGCTAATGAAGACCATCACGGAGAAAGTCCTCACCAGCGCCGCCAGTCAGGCGCCAGAGGTGAGCCGCGACCGCCGGGTCCGACCGGGCCGGCCGGGGCCGTCGGGAAAAGGCCCTCCTCTCTTGTGTCTTTGACCGCAGTACGGCTGGCTGGCGCCGGCCGCCAGAGAGCCACCCAGGGGGGCCAAGCGACGCGCCGCCTCTAGAGCGGAGCGAACGGGTGAGACGTCAGGAGCCGGCCCTCGTCCCGTCCGGGCGCCAAGGGAGTTGACCGTCGTCTCCCTGTCGCCCCAAAAAGGGAGCGCCCCGGCGGTCCGAGAGCAACGCTCCCTGTCGGCTCCCGCGGGACGGGCCGCCTCCCCCCGCAGACACGTGCCTCATCATTCGGCCGCCCGCGCCGGACGCCAGAGGTAGGTGAGGAGAGGCCCACCCGGCTATAGTTGGCGCGGCGGTGGGTGGAAAAGCCGCTTTGACGCCCCTCCCGGCCTCCCCCAGGGGCTTTCCTCCCGCAGACGGCAGCCGGCGCGCCTCCCCCGTCGGGCCGCGGCATCTCGGAGGCCGGGTACGTCCTCGGGCCGTCCCCCCCTTTGCCGTGAAATATTTGCCGTTTTGCCATCTGGGACCCCGTCAGGCCGCCTCCAAAGTCTCGTCGGGGTCCGCCTCGGAGGACGGCGGCGACGACGACGACGACGCGCGAGAGGGCGGAGCCGCGGTGGCGGGCGATCAAAAAGGACTCGGCGGCGGCGAGAGCGAAGCCGAGCGACGCTTGGAACGGATGCAGGTGAGGCCCGCCGGCCCACCGGCCCGCCGTGTGGTCCCGGGTCTCCCCCAGAGGCTGGAGGCTCTCTGTAGCTCCCTCTCGTCCCGCAGGTAGCGCTCCAGGAATGTCGTCTGAGGCTGAGAGAGGAGCGCCGGGCCAGACTTGGAGCTGAATCTTTACTCCGAGAGGTACGGGGGGGCGGGGGACAACCTGGGCACGATGGCTACCGTACGTAGACGCGTGCGTGGAGGCGGGGCGAAGGCGTGGAGGCGGGGCGAAGGCGGATAAGCAGCCACCGACGTGGTCCACTTGAATTTGCCAGGGCAAATGGGCAATTGGGATGAAGGGATTTGAATGGAACTCCTCCCTCCCTCCCTTTCTCCCCCGTTTAGGCGGAGCTGGAAAACGCCCGTCTGCGCGACGGCCATCCGCCGTGGCCCCGCCAGCGCGGCGCCCTAGACGACGAAGACGTTCTGGACAGCATCGAGCGCTCCTTTGGCAAGTTCCACGCCTTCCTGGACCTGGTCAAGGATGCCGGGTGGGTGAATGCTGCCTTTTTCCCCATTTATTTTCACTTTCTGGACTCGTGACTTTGACTTGACTTTTTTTTTTTTTGGTCTGTGGCCACGGGTCGTCGACCTTTCTTTGGGCCAAAGGGACAAGGGGAGTCCATCCGACGGCGTCCTAAACCCTAGTGCCTCCGTTTGCGCGCAGGAGAAACACTGCAAAAGACAGTGGTCAAATAAGGGGCTGGCTTTCCTGTCTGGAAAGGGTATCAAGGTCACACAGAGTTCAAGTCATCCGCCTCAGAACGAAAGTCATGGCGGGACTGGGGCCAGCGCAGAATGAAAGTGCAAGCCCAAGCAAGGCCCACGCTTTCTTTTTCATTCTGACGCTGCGGCCAAACAAGGAAGGAACTAGCAATGTGCTCGCCGTGCGTTGCCATTGGCTCTTTTGATAGCGTACGTTGGCGGGGCCAGCTGGCCGGCCGGCCCCGGTCGAGTAAAGGGCGATTGGGTAGGCGCCAGGCCACTTTTGACGCATTTGATAATCCCTCATTCCTGTAGTGCGCTCCATAAAGCCAGAGAGATTGTAAATAACTTTGTTTTTCTTTTTTTTTTTTTAATCGGTCTGTGATCAGCATTTCCTTGCCATGCGATAAATCCCCACCCGCTTTTTTATCTAATCATTTTCAAATTGTGTACATGATGACGCAAGACTGACTGGAGACAACAGCAAAAGTCTGTATTGTGGCCGCCGCCGCCGCCGCCAAAGCAATTGTCAAAAGAAGAAGTGCCGCTTCCATTTTGCCTTTGAATATGTCAAAAGACAAAGCGTGGAGGCAAATATCTTCCCATTGCCACAACGCCAATTTATTGCCTCGAGCGGGAGTGGTACACTGGGACTGTGACATTGACATTTTTCAACGTTTGCCCCCCCCCCCCTCAGTCTAGGCCAGCTGGCGTCCGTGGCCGGCATCGACGCCTCGGATTTCCCGCCGGTGGGGCGACCGCGGCTCTCGTCCACGCTGGGACGGCGTAGCCGGGCGGACGCTTCCCGCGACCACGCCGCCGCGTCGCAAAATTGGGTACCTTTTAGTTTTTTCTTGGGTAAAAGCTCCTTCCGGCCAGAAAGGGGCCCAATTGCGCTCTGAGAAAGGAGCAGAGCGCCAGTGGATGAGGATGCACGCCTCCCTTTTGGCAAAACAAAAGATAGCACTGTCGTTTCTGTGGCCATCTTTTCAGGCTGGCGCTCGCCCCGACGATACCCCGGCGTACGGCCGCCGCCTCAAGGCGACCACCACCACGCCGCCGCCGTCGCCGCGGCGTGGAGAGGGAGCGGGGGAAGCCGTGGCGCCGACGGACCTGAGCGCCATCAGGGAAGAGGAGTCGGATCAGTTCTTCGAACCGCAAACCCAGTACGACTCGGGCTCGGAGCGCAGCTTCTCTCCCGACGACGACGGCCGCGGCGGCGGCGGCGGCGACCGCTCGCTCCAGAGTTCCGACGGCGGCTGGCCAAATCTCTGGCGGGGGTCCCAGACGGGCTGGACGGAGACTTTGCCCGGATACCCGGCGGCCGGGGGATTTTTGGAGCAAAAAAGTGGCCGGCGCTGATCCCGCTCCGGCGCTCGGAACCGACGACGTGGACTCTCGGCGCCCTGGCCGGGTGGCCCCGCCCGACTTTAGCCCTCCGCCTGAAAAAAAAGCAAGGCCACAAAGGAGCCTTCTTTTCGGCCGTCCCGATTGGTCCATCTGACACGGTGTCTTTTTGAATCCCGACTTCTCGTGGCTTTGTATTTAGATGCTGCTTTTCATCAAGGAAAACAATGTCAATAAAGAGCAGGAAAAGAGCGATAGGAGCTGGCTGGAATGTTTCGTGGATTGAGCGCCTCTCTTCTATCATAAATAGCGTGCGTCCGTGGCGGCTTTTATGGCTCCGCTGATAACAAGTGTTTGTTTGTTTGATGGCAGGTACACGGGAAAATCCACCCGTACGAAAAGTGGCCGGCCCAAGTGAGCGCCCGCCGGTGACCGGGGCTTTTTCCCCAAGGAAAAGCCCTAAAGCGCCCGCCGTCCACCTCCCGACGGGAGAAGACGGACGACAAACGGCGGTGAGTTTTTCCATTTTCTTTTTGTGGCCCAAGTGTATGCGGAAGGAAAAGCCCAGATGGCCGCGAGGGAAATTCCAAAGAATTGTTTTATTGCAGGACAAATGACATGGGAGTGTGGACTAGCCTTTGCAAAAGGCTAGTCCACTTACAGTTACACTTGCATTTGTAAGCCGCGCACAATGCCTTCAAATTTGTCCTTTACGTGCAGGGCTCGGGGGGACTAGAATGATTTGATGATTGGACCTCGGCGCTAGTACATCACAAGCTTTTCTATCACTTTTGGAAATACATCAACAATTTTCCAAATTCCAAACAAATCTCACTTTACCAAATTAAAAAAAAAAAAAAACAATAAAAATCATTCAACTCTACTGCATGTAGCCATTAAGACAGTCATTGAGACAAAAGTGCGCCATTCTTCAAATTTAGTTGGCGAGACAGGCATTAAAATTGGAGGGAGGAGGGGGAGGTTGGAAAACACAAGGGAAGGCTGGCCTGGTCGCCGGCCTGGTCGCCGGCCTGGTCGCCGGCCTGGTCGCCGTCTTCCCTTCGGTTGTTTTATTTGGTGGCTCCGCACTGCTGCAATAGAAAGAAAGAAGAAGAGGAAAAAGAAAGTTTCAGGTAGGCAGGCGGGCGGGATCCTTTCTGCCCTTCAAATATTGTCTTTTGCCTGGCAATTTATCTCCCGAAAAACACGTTTCAGCGGGAGGCTACATTTGTGCGTGCGTCGCGTAATAATACCCAAAGCCACGGCCTTTTATCTTATCTGCTCCATTTGCTGTCGCAATCCAAAAGCGCTAAAACGTCACAGAGTCGTGCTCCGGGTGGACCCCGTGGCGATGGCCCGTGTCCTCGGCCCGTGACCTCGGCCCGTGACCTCGGCCCGTGTCCTCGGCCCGTGACCTCCCCCCCAAAAAATCTTCAATCGAGGGAAGAGGATGGTGGCCTTGGCATTTGACCATCTTTGACTTTTTTTCAATAAGGGACAGCACGGATCTACGGACTCGTCCGACTAGACTGCCCTCGTTGACCTAGCGCGCAAATAGCAAAGGGCCCAAATAGCAAAGGGCCCAAATAGGCCAGGAGTCCCGTCCCCGTGTCTGTGGAGACGCTTTCCAGGGCAGAAAGTTGTGTCTTCTTATCGCGCGGGATAGATAGAAATGGTCACCTATTCTTTATTTTTTATTTTTTTTCCCCCTCAAGGAAGTCAAAGGGGGCTCACCTGCGGAGTCCTTATGCCATCTCTGCTCCAGAAGGTCATCTTGGCCTCGGACTTGTGTCCGGTGCGATCGTCAAAAACCTGACACGTCATGAAGGGGGGGCTGTACAGGTGCAAGCTGACGGAACCCTCCGTGTGGCTGACGTTTTCCACGCGGTGAAGGCCCATGGAGTCTGCCAAAAACAAAGGCGCACACGATGCCGAGGGATTCCGGGCAGGTGAGAAGAAGTATACGAGGCCCGTTCCTTACCGTTGATGTAGGCCACGTCGTTGGTCTTGATGAAGCTGTGCCGGCGCTCTTTCATCTGACCGCCTTCCTTCTCGGGCCAATCGTACTGGGTCTCCTTCAGCTCCCCCTGAAGCATCTTCATGAAGCAGTGCGCGTCCGAGTGGTCGTGGATGCTGCTGCAGAGGCGCCGACCGGGGCGGCGCAAAAAAAGGCGTTGTCAGCCCACGGCAACGGCCTTAACCCTAACCCCGGGCCATGGCAAAGTCTTTCTCACCTCCCGTGGCCTTCTCCCCAACACAAGACGATCAGGTTGAACTTGCCGTTGCCTTCGTCCACCAAATTGCGAGTGTACCTGCAAAAGGAAAGGGCGCAAGGCCGGACACGGCCGTTAGGGTTAGGGTGGCTGGCTGAGCCACTTGGGGAAGTGCCATTGGGGTGAGAGCCATTTGAGAAAGTGCCAGCCAGCATCTTTCCTTTGGATGCCGTCACTGGCTAAATATGTTTCCTTTTTTTTTTTTGTTGCCCTGCCGCCGAAGCCCCAAATTGTGCACACAGCACGCGAGCGAGCGAGCGAGCGAGCGGGTGTGTGTCCTTTGCGTGACGCTGATTGGTTTACAGCGCGGCGCCCCTCCACCCTTGTCCGGTCTTCCTCTTTGCCTTGCCCCCTATTGGCGATCGTACGCACATAAGAGCGACTATTGCCGTCCGAAGGGATTCTGTCCGTCGGCACGGGAACTATTGCCTTTTCCCCTCATTCTTTTTCTCCTGCTCTCCGTTCGTTCTTTCGTTCTTTCGTTCTTTCGTTCTTTCGTTCTTTCGTTCTTTCGTTCTTTCGTTCTTTCGTTCTTTCGTTCGTTCTTTCGTTCTTTCGTTCGTTCGTTCGTTCGTTCGCTTACGATCGAGTGGAAAGTGAGCAAGTCGTGGAAAGGGTTGCCTGCCACTGAAGCGCCGCCGGTGGCTGTCAGCCAGTCCGCCATCAAAACAAGTTGACCACCGGTCCGTTTCAATCGCGCCAGTGCATGGCGTTTAACGACATTGTTTTTGTTTGTTTGTTTTTAGGGGGGGGGTAGAAAAGGTAGCGAGATTTTAGCCGATGGCCGATTAAACTCGGACGGAGTTCGAAGCAAATGTGCGCCCACTTGGCAAGCGTGCAAAGTGCGCCACCGTCGATCTACTCGGTGCTATCAATGAGTAACAATGGCTAATAGTGCCAGAGGAGACGTTTTCGTATGAGTTGGATTGTAACCTGTGCTGGTCGAATATGGCGAACTTCTTCCAGTCGTCGGGATTGCTTTGGTACGACTCCATCAGCTCCTTCACTTCCTCCACGTTCACCGCGTTGCTCTTGAACATCTCGTGCAGCATTTGGATGAGCTGCTGCAGATTTTGAGGTTTCTCCATCGTCTCTTTCTTTGTGCGAGTCTCGCTGGCGACTAAATGGACGAGTCGAAATGGAAAGACGAGGGAGGGAGGAAGAAGATGCTCACCTTCTGCTTTACTTGTCGCTTGGTTGCCTCGTTTTATATTTACCATTTGTGGAGGGGAGGGGAGGGGAGGAGACGGGAGGGGAGGGGCGCCGTCGAAAAACCAAAGACGGCCGGCCCTGCTGACTGCCACCAGTAGCTGACTGAGATCGAAAATGATTGGCTTCACTTTCGACTTGAGTAAGGAAAAAAAAAAAAAAAAAAAAAAAACAGCTGATAAACCCCCCTCAATTATTTGAAAGCGGTCCACTTCCATGGCAAGGCCGACCAGTCCGGCCGGCGCTTGGATCGGCCCTCTTCCAAGGGGCTTTTCTACCGCTACCGCTACCACGTTGTCACACGCACACATTCGCATACACTGAGCCCATGTCGGGTCCCCCGTCCCATCTTTCTAAAAAAAAAAAAAAAGGCCCCGTCTGTGCCCGTGCGTTTTGCCATTCGACTATTCTTGAAACAATGGGTCAAGCCATCAAACAGCCCCCCCATAACCCCCAATGCCCCCCTGTCCGCTGTCCTCCCGACCTCCCTCCCTCCCAAAACAAACAAATTGAAAACATGTTTTGCTTTCATTCTGACGGACTAAAACGAAGAGCAGTCACGCATATAATAAATAAGATATCACTTGAGATGACAAAAGTTGACCCGTGTAAGATTGCCAAGTGCAATGTGTTCGCTGTGTAAACTCTTGTCACATAGGGGGGAAAAATGTGTCTCACAGCAAAAAATGAGCCTGTTGACTCTTTGACTGTACTCTGCATCTTCACATGTTGTCCACACACACACACACACACACACACACCATTCTTTTGTCTTTCTTTTATTTTGTTTGTTTTGGGCCATTTACGTGTGCCACAACCTGGCTTAGATACTACATTGTTGTTTTGTGGGCCAACTGCTAGAGTAGTGACTTGGGAAAAGAACTCCACAAATCACCTGCAGCGCCGCAGCAGGATAAGAGAAAAAGGAAAAAGTTCAACCCATTCAAATCCAAAAGAACTGGGATCCGATCGGTCCTGTGCTAGCTTCAAATCCAATGTTAAATCAAAGTCATTCCAGAAAACAACTGAAATGTGACTGGCTCTTTTGCTGTCTGTCTGGCTGGCTGGGCGGCCTGTTTTTTTTTTGTTTTTTTTGGTCTTATTTTCCCCTTGTTTCTCTCCAGTCGGTCAGTCAGTGAGGTGCCACATCATCATACGTTTCTCCACCTCATCTTGTGGCCATCGCTTGTATTACAAGCCAGCTTTTTCATCCAATTGAGCCATTGTATTACAATGGTAGAAAAGAAAATGTCAAGACAATAAATAAGATGACAGACTTTTTATTTCATTTCCTCAAAAGTTATGTGAGAAGGAGACTTCCAAGTTTGACAAAGAAAAAAATAATAATCCAAAAATCCAGAAAAAACAACCAAGAAAGAATCCTATCCAATTCCCCCCCAAGTGACTGAGTTGGATGACATGGCCTTGAGACGGCTGCGCTTCGTCATGCATGCCTTAACCAGAGTGAAAGAGAAACGACTTTCACTTTCCTTGTGACACATACAAGTGTACCACGAAACGGAGGGTTCCAAAAGTATCCCAACTGGTTTCTTCTTTGGCTCAGATTCAAAAAGGTTCAACCAGAGACAATATCAGCGTATACCATTTGATTTCAAGCTAGCGACATGAGAAACACAAAGCCTAGCCCAGTAGAGGAGTAATTAAGCTTGTTGGAGCCATAAGCAGCTATTACATGCGCTACTTTACCCTACTTTAGGTTCAAATAAAATTGACTTTTCTCTTTCAAATTCAAGATACTAATATGTATACAAATGAGCGGCCCGGTGATTGGTTGCGTGTCTTCTTAATCGGCTGGCCACCAGCTAACTCTGGCCCGCCCGCAGTTATCTGGGATAGGCTCCACGCTTTCATTTTGAAGGCGGCCGGCGCGGCGCGGAATCTCGACTTCCGCAAGGGCATCTTAGCTCGACGGCGCATGCGCGGTGCACCGCCGACTAGAGGGAAAAAGCCAGTCCATGAAGACGCGGACCGTCGAGTCGGTAAGAAAGCCAACGCGTTCGCCCACCGAGCTTTGGGCTCGAGCACGGCAGCGCGGCCGACTCTTTTGGCCTCACGCATTGGCTTTCAGCTCGCAGCCAGACTCCTTCCTTCCTTCCTTCCTTTGTTCGCCTTGAAACACTCGGGCGGCGCAGGCGCACCACTGGCAAATATTAGCGCAGTCGAATATACCGCCTTCTTGCTCGCGCGTGGCGTTAGCGTGCTTATCTTGTGAGGGGCAAAGGGGGACGGTAGGGGGGGGGGGGGTTATTGAATTTTTCGAAAACACCCTTAAGGGGAGGGGGGTCTTGTTTGAGGGTGCACCGTTCATCGCAGTTTTCCCACGAGGAGAGGGCGTGACGTCAGACCACGGGAATATGTCGCAGGAAAATGACGTTGCTCTCAGTCGAATGTTTCATATTTGCCGCGTTTAAGTGTTGGTGCTCGTCCCTTCCAGGAGTTAGTCGGGGCCCCCTCTTCCTCCTCGTCCTCCTCCTCCACCACCTCATGCAACGATAGCCCCGTCGGTGAGCGGCCGCCTCCCGACATGTCGGACCACGCCGCCAAAAGGAGGAATCCTCACAAGTAAGGCGCAGCCGACTGAGCCCGAGAAGGAGAGGAGGCGCGTCTTTAAGATTTTCTTGCGCGCTGGCGCGACAGGAAGCGCAAGAGCGGCGCCGAGGACGCCTCGCCGTTGCCGTCCGACGGCGACATGGTGGGCCGCCGCATCCAACACGTGTGGAAAGAAGGCGCCAAGTGGTCGCAGTGGAAGGGGACGGTTCTGGACCGGGTCCCGGTCAAGCCCTCGCTCTACCTCATCAAGTACGACGGCTTGGACTGCATCTACGGCCTGGAGCTACACGGCGATCGCCGGGTCCACGGCCTCCGGGTCCTGCCCGACCCAGCCGGTGAGTTCCGCCGAGGCCGGAGAGCGGACCTACCCAAAGCCCCCCCCCCCCCCCCCCCCCCCCCCCACACACACACACACACACACACACACACCCACACCCCCGCTAACCGGCACCCCGTCGCCATCCAGCGGCCCCAGCCCGCCTGGCCGACGCGCCGCTGTCCGACGCCATGATCGGCAAGGCGGTGGAGCACATGTTCCAGGCGGAGGAGGGACCCAAGGAGGAGTGGCGGGGGATGGTGCTAGCCCGGGCGCCCGTCATGACCTCCTGGTTCTTCATCACCTACGAGAAGGACCCGGTGCTCTACATGTACCAGCTGCTGGACGACTACAGAGAGGGTGACCTGCGCATCCTGCCCGACGCCGGTGAGTTGTGGAAACCGGGGGCCGGTCGGTCGCCCCGTGCCGCAAGTTCCGACGCAAGCAAGCCTGATGAGAATATCGTCCCGACTGGGCTTTTTTTTTCCCCCTCTCTCTCTCTCTCTCTCTCTCTCAGGCGAGAGCGCACCGACAGAGCGCGAACCGGGAGAGGTGGCGGACAGCCTGGTTGGCAAACAGGTGGAGTACGCCCGAGAGGACGGGGGCAAGCGCTCGGGGATGGTCATCCATCAGGTGGAGGCCAAGCCCTCCGTCTACTTCATCAAGTTTGACGACGACTTCCACATCTACGTCTACGACCTGGTCAAGACCTCCTGAGGCCTGGCGACCGGCAAGCCTTTTTGGCCGGGCTCGGCGTGGCTTGGCGCTCGCTGCCCGAGAAGCGCGAGACGGACGGCTGGGACGTGACTTGGCGGCTGGCCCGGACGGACCACCTCTTTCTCCCGGTCTGGCCCACCTCTTTCTCCCGGTCTTTGGAGCGCGGCTTTCTTCCTCCGGCGTTGGCGCCGCCCGTCGGGGAAGAGGCTAGCGAAAGAGCCAGAAGGAAAGCGCGCACGCCGACGTCCAACCTCACTTGGGCCTCGTCCCCGCGGCGGGAGGACTTCCGACGGGGGCTTCCGTGGTTCCGGCTCGAGCCCAGTTTTGCTTGGTCCATTTTGTTCAGGAGGAGGTTTGGACCCAAGAAGAAGGCCTTCCTCCCTTCCTTCCTTCCTTCCTTCTTTCCGGTGGCCGCCAGGGAGCTTCTCGGGTCAAGTTGCGCTTCCCTTGGTCTCACTCTAAGGGGCGCTTTTTCTTTGGCTGCCTGGGTTGGTTTGGTGCCGTCTTCCCACGTCGAGGACCTCAAGTTTGGTTTTGGATGCTTCCGAGCATTTTGCATTTGTCCAACTAAGGAAACGAAAGCCAATAAATGTTTGTGTTTCCCCACTTCCGTCTGTGCTTGGCCATTTCGATGTCTCAAAAATGCCACTTGGCATCGTTTCTCATTTTGCTGACCGCCTTGAAGGAAAAAAACATCAACACATTTTTAAAGAACATAAGCACACGGGGCTAAGCAACAAATTGTCTTTATTGATTCTGCACGTGGGACCCACATTGAGGGCATCATTTAAAAATACATGCTTGAAGAAAAATATTGAGGGTGTGCAGGAGAAAAAAAGTAGTGTGTTTATGATGCTTTTCCAGAAGACACCTATTAACACAAGCGAAAAAGGGCTGTCGGAGCAACATGACAAAAAGCTTTTTGGATTGGATGACTTGGATGTGCTATTTTGTTTTGCAGCACGGTTCCAAAAGGGCCGGCGTCCCGGTTTTAGAAGGTCCCAGCGGCGCCGGGCATCATAGCAAGCGTCCCGGCGGATCCATCAGCCCAAAGTGAAGACCTTTCCGCGCTTGTGCACGGACAAAGCCATGCCGCCGCACAGCCGCAGACGCTCCTTGAGGAAGCGGCCCACCGCCTCCGCGTACAGCACGTCGCAGAAGACCCAGATCTCGGCCCGCTCTCGCCGAATGGTGGCGTTGCACGTGGGCAGGCCCCCGTCCCGGGTGACTCTGTTCAGAGTTCTCCACACCTGTGAGCCGGCCAGTGAGAAAGATGGCGAGAGAGAGAGAGAGAGAGCGGGTTAGCCCCCAATGGTGACCTGTAAATGCTACTGCCCAATTTATCTATGTATAAATAAGGGATGAGCAGCCCACCTACCTGTTGGATATCTTGTGCGGCGCCACAGTTGTGCTGCGCGATGACCCACTTGGACCTCTGCCGTGGGTGCAGGCCGTGGGCAGACACGGCGCCACTGAAGCTTTTCGACGGTCCGGCCTTGGACCCGGCCACGGCCACAGCCCTGGACCCGCACGCTCCCCTGCTGCAAGCCAACACGTTCCACGAGCGCTTCTCTGGAGCGGGGGGTGGCTTTGCCAAAGGGCCCGAGACGCCCAGGCCGTCGAGGTTAAGGTTCGACTCCGTCGCCCGGATGACGGGGGCGGCTTTCGCCGGCCTGATGGGCGGAGGGTGCGAAGGCGAAGACGGCGACGCGAACCACGGGGTGAAGACGTGGGCGGGCCGACGGGCGAAGGGCTCCAGCAGCTTTTCTGCGGTTGCGATCAAATCACTCAGTCCGTCGGAGCCTTCGAGACGATGGTGTACGACGACATCGGCCGTCGTCATTGTCGTCGTCGCCGCCTCACTCCAGTCAAGTCATCTCTTCGGCGTGCGGCGGCACACGGGTAAGCATATCGCCTGGAAGGTAGGTGGTAGTAGGTGACATAGTCAACAGTTTTTGGCTCTCGACGCGAGGATGAGAGGGCCAAGACGTCAAGGAACGCCGAGGAGCACGAAGACGAGGCTGTGACGTCACACCGAGCTAACCAAACGCCTGCCTCCGTCGTTTGACTTACAGTAAGTCAAACAGAAGTTACTTCTGTCTCCAATTGGAATTTTTACCACCAATTGTCCTCCAAATCTCAATACTATTACCCATGAACCTACGCTAGATTATATATCTAAACTACTCATGTAGAAAACCAAGTGAAGGTACAAACCTGCGCGACCGCCGCCATAGTGAAGCTAGCTTGGTAGCCGGCGCCGACATCTCGGAGGCTCTCGCGATAATTGAGCCGAGCCTTTGGCTCGTTCAGAGTCCAGGGGTTGCCAGGTCCGTCCGCGAGAGCCCCCGTCTGTCATCCAGTATCTTTTTCATGTCTCCCTTTCTTTCTCCGGAATTGTATGGATTTGGCCACCCTTCTTTTTTTTTAATTGGGCTTTTCAATGTGCTTCTGTTTCTATTTGACTTCCACGTCCACATTTGGACACTGCTAGTTTGACTTATGGTCTGCAATCTGGTGCTGGTTAGAAGGAGTTGTCACGTGAAATGGGATTGCTCTTCGGCTCCATTTCAAATGATCCGCAAATGCTTGGAAAATGAAAGTTTTCTGTTCTGTTGTCAGGTGGAACCGCCGCCTCGAGTTTTTTTGGGCACGTGCTGGCGAGGAAACGGAACCACACCGGAACTTTTGAATGCAACCAACTGACTTTATTCACTTCTTGGTCTTAAGCCAAATGAGAATACTCTCCGGCCTTCTCCGTTGGACAGACGGCGAAAGCCAGAAGCCGCCGGCTGCTCGTCGCCGGCTGCTCGCCGCCGCCGCCGCCGTCAACCACATTCCAATATTAAATGCAAAGAGTTCCGTTCCGGCCGGGTGCCGAGCGCGGCGGGCTCTTTGGGTATAAAAAGAGCAGAGCGCCACGCTTCACTTCTTCTTCTTTTTGCTCTTCTTGCCACCGTCGCCAGCTTGCGAGCCGCTCTCGCCGCCGCCGCCCTTCTGCGTTCGACTCTTCAGTTTGGGGATCATCTCCGAGACGTACAACATGACATCTTTGCCTGAGAGGTGGAGAAAACAAAGGAAAGAGAATGGATGCGTCATGACGTCCGCGGGTGAAGCATTTCCCACACCAGCCAGAACTACATTCCAGGGCTTATTTTCAGGAGTGGAAAACGTCACGAGCCGAGGCCCAGCGTCCCAGCACGCCACGGCCGAGTTTCCGTCAAGCCACGGGACCTCCCTAAAGACGCACTTACGCGAAGAGAACTTATCGTGGCACAAGCTGCCGTCCTCCTGCTTCAGCTGAACTCTCACTCGACCTCGGAACTGGACGTCGCGGTTCCACTCCCTGGGGTGCATCTTGTCCTGGACAAAACGTCAGCCAGGAGAAGGTCAAGGTGCATTCCCACAGTGGGGGAAGGGGGGGGGGGGGTGCCCGGCACTTACCTCCACCAGGACGTTGACGCCAGCGGCGGTCAAGACGTCACGGATCTCGGCGCACGAAGGGTTCTCCACGCCCTGGACGGAGAGACGGACGGGTGTCCATTTTACATCAGTGGTCCGACACTAATCATTTGCAAAAGTTCCTGGGGATCCAATGCACAAAAGTGGTCCTTGTTTGTCACCTTCTCTGTCGGGATTCTCCGCCCTTCAGCTTGGCTCTTCTTACTGTTGATGTAGACGGGATAAAGGCAGATGAACCTGGACAAGACGAGACACATTGTGTGGATTGTGGGGGGAAATAAATAGGACAAATGGTAGACATAGGCAGTGGTAACAACACCCAACATCATACAGTGTATTGCTTCATCATTTCTTTCTCGGCTCGTAATGACGAGGTATGATTATATTCTTGTAATATTGAGCCTTCTCCTGACAGGGTTAGAGTGTAAGGCTTCGTTCTCAAAATGTGACGACAAACGAGCAAAAAAAAAAAAAACAGTGCCGCGTTCATTTTTTCCCTCCCCATAATACTAAGTAAACAAAACAAAAAAAAGTGTTTTGGAGCCATCTGCTGGACACGTCACGATACGGGTACAAAGTAGGGACACATTTGACTTGTTGGTTGGGGCTCGTCATCAGTTTAGACAAAAATCCCCATTTTCCTCTGACCTGGAATTTGGTTGATTCTTCGGTGAAAATTCGTTCGAGCGTCACATCATCTTCTGATAATCGTACCATCGCGATACATTGGCGATACATTCGCTGCCCTACACCAACTCAGTTCCCAAACAACAGTTAGCTTTAGCTTCGATAGCTAGAGCGACAACTCACCGTTCCTTTTCGGCGGGGTTCTGCGTCAAATGGGCCATGTTGTTGTTGTTGTTCTTGTTATGGGGGGTGCGTTTTTACCCCTAAACTCCCGGCGAGTCCAAGGAAGCGTGAAGTGGTCTGAAAGTTGGGCTAAAGGACCCTCGTTTGCGTTGACTCTCTCGCCACCTTCTCCGAGGGAGCTTGGTGGGCGGATATGCGGCCGTGCGCCCGCCTTAAATAAGCCCCGCCCAAAAGGCTTGTTGGAGGGGTCGCGAGGGTGCTGGGGCCTATCCCAGCCAAAGACGGGCAGAAGCAATGAATGGCCGACCAAGCAATCGCGGGCGGGGCAAATGCAGACTGATGACTGCACCGGCGCCCACTCGTTCCCATGAAATATTTGCACTCATGGCCCGAGCCTCCCATGCACGTTTTGAATACCCGGAGAAAAACCACGCAGGCAAGGGGGATGTCCCAGGGGTAAATGTGCAAATCCCAGCACAGGAAAGCACGGGTTGAAGGAAGCCCTCAATCTCATAAGTTGTGAAACATCTGTCCGCCAGTGCAATACCTATCCCAATTGGCTTTAAGTATTGGGTGCTGCTGTCAAAGCGATGCATGGAAATGGACGGTTTTTTTCTACCCAAATGAATGAGAGTCGTGGCTATGGCTTTAGCTCAAGTCGAAGTTGCTGCCTTGATGTCTGACGACGACGCGGAAGTGTGAGTGACGTCATGTTGAGGGAACCCAAAAAAACTGATATATTCTCGCCGTGTCCAATCGTAACGCCTTGCAGTTCACCATCGTTCCACGCGATGTCGCTTCGGCGCCGCCCCCGACTGCTGCTGAAATGCCCGGATGTTATTGTAACTAGCCCCTTTAGCACTCGGGCTAACCGCTGCCTTCCGCCGCCTAGGTTTGCCGCAACCGGGACTTTCTGACCTCCTCCATTTCCCGGGCATTTAATTCGTCGCGTTCCGGTTTTAACTCGTCTTCGCTAGTTTATCATGATCAGTTTTGAACGAACGGCTCGCTAGTTATTGGTGGAATCGTCGATTTGACTACCGGTTTGGTGGGACTGAGTCGGTTTAACAATACGGCGAGCTAAAAGCTAACGTTGCTTAGTGTCCAAACAGGCCTCTTTTTTTCAAGGTAGCTAACGCGGCTAGTTGAGCGGAGCTACTGCGGCTGTCATGGAAGACAAATCTTTTACGAAGGAGTTAGACCAGTGGATCGAACAGCTAAATGAGTGCAAGCAACTTTCGGAAAACCAAGTGAGGACACTCTGCGAGAAGGTAAGTTGGCCCGACGAAGACCGTATTTTCTGTTCAAGTGCCACTGGCCTCGCGTACGGGCCCACATTACAAAAAATGGTTGCGACTAATTGCTGGCCTTTGGGACTGCTAGGCGGCTAATTTCCCCCCGTCGTTTCCTACCGCCTAACCGTAATCGAAAACATCGATCGACATGCGTTTGGACTTGTTTTAGGGGAAAAAATATGTTTGTGTACCGCCAGTCGTCGTCTCGCCTCGCCTTAAGAATGGCATTTGCACTGTCGCAATTTGCCCTCGTCCCGCTCAATAGACGGAGCCGGTTTTGCCTCTTGTCGCATTACGCTTCGACCTCGACAAATGTTTTACATTTATCTACGTCGAAGCCCGTTTGGGTGTTTTGTAGGTCGTAACAGTTGAATACGCGGTCTAGTGGTACCTCGAATGCGCTCATTTATGATGTTATGTACCGCGCCCTGCTTTTATCGATCACAGGTTTTATTACATAAAGCTGACAAGGCTACTTAAGAAACGCCAGTGCACCTTTTCTAGAGTTGTAAAATGACCGAGGAGGCGCACTAAACAGAGGTCGATACCGATGACAAGTCAGGACTGTGTGAAATTGGCAAGGTGATTTTTGGCCCGAATTCCGAGCCTCGTCATTTTTATTTGTCAGCACAATTTCACGTTGGCTTGATGATGCTTCGTATGCGGAACCACATATCAACTAGACCCCCCCCCCCCCCCCCCCGTCGTCGTCGTCGTCCTGGTTCGTGCCTTCAGTGCATTCGACGGCGATAGACGTCCAATTCTATGGCTCTTGCCGTCAATTTAAAGGAGGTGGTCACGAGTGACGGTCCAAACAGTTGCGAGTGACGTTATGAATGAACGTTATCGTATACATTGCCGTCCATTCAAACGTGGTCCCGTTGATTTTGGGAGAGGCTGGCGCGATGGAACCGCCATCCAGGCGCCACAATCCCGTTTCCAATCGTATGCCTTCCGCCGAGCACGCCATCCATATTCATTTTTTCATTGACGACAAAAGAAAGCAACCAAAGACTCGCTGAGCGCGTGTGAGTGATGCTTTAAAATCACATGATCGACCACACGGAACTTATTTAGGACCCTGGAGGGTACCCCCCCCCCCCCCCCCCCCCCCACCACCAATGTATCATGCGTGACCTTGAGAGACTTTTTTTCCCCCTCTAGGCCAAGGAAATTCTGACTAAGGAGTCCAACGTCCAGGAGGTGAGAGCACTTTAAACACCACGGGTTACCCATACCGGCACGCCGCGCCACAACCGAGCCATTAACGCCCCGGTGGCGGCGTCGGCGGTGGTGACGGACGGCAGAGATGAAAGGAGGCGGGATTGATGGGGGCGGGGTTGTTGGCTTGCCTACCTTCAGGTGCGATGCCCGGTGACGGTGTGCGGCGATGTGCACGGCCAGTTCCACGACCTGATGGAGCTCTTCAAGATCGGCGGCAAGTCCCCCGACACCAACTACCTGTTCATGGGCGACTACGTGGACAGAGGCTACTACTCGGTGGAGACGGTCACGCTGCTCGTCACGCTAAAGGTCCGGCCGGTCGGCCGGCCACCCCATCTAAAGTCGCAATGCCACTTGCTGAGTCTTGTTTTGCTTTCCAAGCACATTCAAGAAGATAGGCGTCAAGCGATGCAATGTGTTTTGCGCTAAGCTAAACCGTCTGTGCCCCCATCTCGGGCCCCTTTGCCCGGCATTCCCATGAGAACTAAAGGGTGTGCGTTTGGCGTTCAGGTGCGCTTTCAGGAGCGGATCACCATCCTGCGAGGCAACCACGAATCCCGGCAGATCACGCAAGTCTACGGCTTCTACGACGAGTGCCTGAGGAAGTACGGCAACGCCAACGTGTGGAAGTACTTCACAGACCTGTTTGACTACCTGCCGCTCACGGCTCTGGTCGACGGGCAGGTGGGTGGCGCCGGGCGGGCGCCGGCCGGGCCCCGCCCGCGCTCGGCCGCCCAGCGTGTGTGTGTGGGGGAGCGCGCGCACGTCATCGTCATTTGCTCCTCCCCCTAGATCTTCTGTCTCCACGGAGGCCTGTCGCCTTCTATTGACACCCTGGACCACATACGCGCTTTGGACCGCCTGCAGGAGGTTCCGCACGAGGTAGGTGGGCGCGCAAGTGCGCTTTGGGCCTTTTTTTTGTTTGTTCTGCCTTAATTGAACAAGTGCGCTTCCTGGCCCTCGGCAGGGCCCGATGTGTGACCTGCTGTGGTCGGACCCCGACGACCGCGGCGGCTGGGGCATCTCCCCACGAGGCGCGGGCTACACTTTTGGTCAGGACATCTCCGAAACCTTCAACCACGCCAACGGGTTGACGTTGGTGTCCCGCGCCCATCAGCTGGTCATGGAGGTACCTCTCGAAATGTCTATACTTTGGTCCGATTGGTGGATATTTTTTGGGGGGGGGGTAAGTTTCCATGGTGATGGAGAGCGCCGGCGGCAGCCCTGCCTGTTGCTAGACGACCAAGTGCCACGTAGAGCCTACCGGCGGGCAATAGTGCCTAAAAATAGAATTGTCTCCAAAATGGACTACACGCGCAAATTTTGGATGATTTTCTTTTGGGCCAATAAAAATTCTACTTTTTTTGGGGTCCCCTATCCCCCTCCCCAATGGTTTGCAAGATGATTGTATCCTAGTGATGTGTGTTAAGTGTGGGTTGTGCCGCAGGGCTACAATTGGGGCCACGACAAGAACGTGGTGACCATTTTCAGTGCGCCCAACTACTGCTACCGCTGCGGGAACCAGGCAGCCATCATGGAACTGGATGACACCCTCAAGTACTCTTTGTACGTCCGCGGGGCTCGTCTACGGGTCAATGTGAAAAGTGGGCCAAAGCTAACGCTTTTTGCTTGCCGTCTTGCATCCGCAGCCTTCAGTTTGACCCGGCCCCTCGTCGCGGCGAGCCCCACGTGACCAGACGCACTCCCGACTACTTCCTGTGAATGTTGGACGCCGTCCCCGCCGACCTCCCGCCCCATTACTGTCCCGAGGAGAAAACCGATTGGCTGAAAACATCCCCGAGATCATGTTAGCGCGCCCTTCCCTGGCCTCGCCCCGCCCCCATCACCCCCCCCCCCCACACACACACACACACACACACACACAGTGTTTCCACTCTGCGTTTCCACTCTGCGTTTCCACTCTGCTGTTGTTAAAGCTGTGCTACACGTGCAACTAAGATGTTACTTTGTTTTTTTTTTTTCTTCTGTTCATGACATCTTTTAAGACATAATAAAACTTCCAAGGTGGACCAAATGTGCCATATTCTGATCCTTTCTCCCACTTCTGCTTTTTTTTTTTTAATCCTTGCTTCTCTGGTCAACCCATCACCAATGTTTGATCCACATATACCCCCCCCCCCTCCCATGCCCCCCCCTTCTGTTTGAAACAAAAAGACGACAAATAAAAGAAAAAGTTTGCTTCAGTAGTCCCGATGTGAGTTTTAGCTGCAGCGCTACTCATTCAATCAGCATCTATATCCTGTCATTTGAGACCACAACACAACTATCAAATAAATTGTCCTGTTGACAAAGTCAAAAATGTCTGCCTTCCTTTTTTTTCCCCACACCAATCATTCTTGATGCACAATGGATATTTTCAACACTCTAATCGATTGCTCTCTTAAATGTTAGCCGACTCCAATCCAATTTGTCCGTGGCTTTGTGATGCGCGTCCTTTCCGTTGACGTCGCCGTCGGAATGGCGGCGTGTGGCGACACCCGTTGCTCAGCAACGGTTCCCTCACGAGTCGATTGAAAGGCAAGCAGACGACGCCGGCGACGTCACGTCCGCGCCCACCTGACGCGAAAAGGCGGAAGCTCGGTCTGGCAACCATCGTTCGCTTTCTCTCTCTCTCTCTCTCTCGATAAGGAATCCGCGTGACATGACGGGCGTTCATCTGGACCCGAGTCGGGCTCCGGTGGCCTTCGGGCGCCTAGCCATCCCTGAGCTCTTCGCCCGGCTGGTGGAACCCGACGCCGCCGAGAGGCTGCGCGCCCTCGCGTCCCTCTGCGACGTCACGCACGACCCGGAGAGACTTTACCAGGTGGTCAGTGAAGGTAAAATGGAGCGAGCCGTACACCAGCCACAACAACCGGGGGGCCCCCCGGTTTCCCGAGTCACACAAAGCCATTTGTTCCATGTTCGTGCGCTTCTCCCCTCGAAACACTAGATGGAGCCAGTTTGGCCATGTGCTACGTACGGCATATTCCTAGTGTGAGAAGTTTGCTCGAGTGATCTCCAACCCAAATCGAGCAAATACCTAATCCTTCCCCCTTCTTTAGATTTCAACTAGCGGCGTAGGTTGACACTATCACGTGGCCCACTCCAGTGGGAGAAGGCAAATATGGGCAAATTAGCACGAACCCCGCTTAATACCGCTAACGCCGCTAACGCCGCTAACGCCGCCTTACAAAATGTCCAAGTGCCGTGGCCTGCCGTCCGAGAATTAGCCACACTCCGTTCACTGGCTCTCAAGGGTTTCTGGACCAGTTGGAGGTTCTGTTGAAGGACCTGGATCCGGCCGTGAGGACCAGAACCTGCGAACTGCTGCATCTCATCACCAGTCACAACATCGGAAGGTGGGCGTCGCCAAACGTGCCCGTCGTCCGCCCCGGGCGAACGTACGGTCGGCCCGGGACGAGAAAGCCACGCCGGACGCAAAGGCTGGGACTCGGGGTCAAACGTTGACCCCAAGTGACCAGCTGGCTCACCTGCGCCCCCAGACAAGCCCTCCTGTGCTCGCCCCTACTGGCCCGTCTTTCTCAGCTGCTGGACGACCCGTCGCCCGTTTGCAGAACGCGAGCCCACCGCGTGATGAACAGCTTGGCGCTGCTGCCCGCGGGTAAGCCACGGCTGGAAACGGAGGCGTGAAAAGGCCATCCGGTCAAGCAAAGAAAATGGGCAATTCATCCGATCCAAATGAGCAAAGAAAATGGGGCATTTGTTGTTGTTGTTGTTGTTGTTGTTGTTGCGGCAGGCGCCAACGCCCTCCAGGCTCTGGTTCCCAAGCTCATGCTCAAGCTGGAGGATGAGCAGGAGGAGAAGGAAGAGGAGGTGCAGGCTCTCTTGCTGTCCACCCTCAGCTGCTGCTCGCGACTGGACGCCCGACCGGCGCTGACCCACCGCGGCGTCACCCTCATCGGACGCAAGCTCTCGCACGCCTGCTCCCACATCCGGAGAGAGGCGGCGGGAGCCATGATGGCGCTCAGGTGGGTCACCCGGCGGGACCGCCCGTGTCCGGCGGCGCCGCCGACGCCCTTAACCAGAGCGCCGCCCCGCCAGCGTTCCCGTGGAGGGCAAACGTCAGGTGTGCGAGGCCGGCGTGCTCCCCGTCCTGGCCGACCTGCTGCGGGACCGGGACGTGGACGTGCAGGCCAACGCGGCGGGCGCCATCATGAACACGGCCGTCATCACCACAGGTGGCGTGGCCGCCGACTAGCGACTGGGAAGGAGGCCGGACACTTCTAGCCACGTCTCCCTTCTCTGCTCCCCCAGGTAAGCATCAGTGCTTGGAGCTGGACGTCCTCCCGGTCCTGCTGCAACTCCTGTCGCATCGCGAGGCGGACGGCCAAGAGGAGCGGCGGCGCAAGGCCCTGGTCCTCTACTCGCTGCGAGCGCTCACCTCCTTGGCCGAGGCCCCCGACGGGCGCCGCCGTCTGCTGCTCCGCCTGCCGCTGCTGGTGGGGAGGAGCGAGGCGCCCGAGGAGGACCCCGACATCCGCCGGGCCGCTTGGACGGCCGTCAACGTGGTCACCTGGACGCCCTGACCCGGCCCGCGGGACTCTCTGCCGAGCGCGCCCTTGTGTCCCAAAAAGTGCCATCTGCCGTCTCTCTCTGTTTTGCATTTGGACCTTTAACCCGTCAGTGTGTGCGCTGGATTAAAAAGACAAGAAAATGGCAAGAAAAAAAAAGTGCATCCGCGAGCCAAAAGCAAAAGTGACGCTTGATAGAGCGCCCTCTAAGCCACCCCCGAGGCGACGACTAATGGACTGCTCCGTGCCTATAAAGAGGCGGGCTTTGACGAGGGAGCGCAGAGGTTGGCCGACTGACCGAGCGACCAACCGACCGACCGGCTGCCGAGTCGTACGCGGGATGCCTTTTGCGCGCGTGGACGCAGGAGGTAAGAAGGACTCGCCTTTGGTCGCGCGCCATTGACGGATTCACTTCAACTGGGACGCCGTGACGTGATGAGTAGGCGCACCGGGCTTGACGTCGGGCGGCTGGGATTTAAGAGGAAAAGGCCATGGATTTTGCGTGACGCGCGCTCAAAGTCGGGCCGCCCATGGCGAGATGGTCATGGGATGGTCATGGGATGGTCATGGGCCGGTCATGGGCCAGGAAAGAAGCGCCAAATAGACCAAGAAGACTTCATGGTGGCTGACAAGTGGTCTGCCGTTGCTTATCTGTGAGAGCAGCCAGAGGAGTGTGTGTACGTGTAATGAGTGTGTGTGTGTGTTCAGGTTTGGATGCACAGGCAGGAATGAGGTCACGAGTGCATTTGGCACCCAAAATGATTGGAGTAGTACTGGAATGTTAAGTCGCTGACTACATTGACACATCATTGACAACCACTGCCCCCAAACACACACACACACACACACACACACTGTTCTCATGACTACAAGTCGTCACATGACTTTCTCTCAGGTAACACCTTTATTTTTTCTTTATCTTTGACATGGCACACTCAGCCAAAAGCGTCGTTCCGCGAGTACGCCAGCCGGCCGACTCCGCCGTCTATCACCCGGCCGTGAGGCGTGGGCGCCGGCCGCCGTGTGCGCCGCCCAGATAAAGCAGGATGGGGCCGCCGGGAGGGGGTGGGGGTCCCGGGCAGCGCTCTGGCCCACCACGCAAATGTTTTTGCCGTCGTACTCCGATGTGAAAGGGGACGTTTGAGAAATGTACAGCCAGTTTCCGGGTGAATTTCCACGTGTTTTGGCCTGGAACCTGGCTTTCTTCTTTCTTTCTTTGCGTGTAAATGAGTCAGCGGTCGGTGGTAGTAGCGGTCAGGCGAGGGCCTTGAGACGGGGGACCTTCTGACAATGCTTTCAATTCACAACTTGATCTTTGGAGACTTCTTGTCCCCTTCTTTGCCGTCCAGCCGAGCAACAACATTCCCGGCGGCCGACCCTCGCCCCACGTGAGCCAACTCGGGTCTGCCTATACCAGTGCCCCCCCCCCCCCCATTGGCGCCTTGTGAGGAGGACACTTCCATCTGGCTCTGCTTCTCCATCCCCAAAATAGGCCCATCCAAGGCTAGAAATGACTGGCAGCGTGCACTCCATCGCTCACCATTGTTTTCTTGTTATCTGCAGGCGTTCCCGGGAGACAGCCGCTCGCCTTCGGCGGCGGCGCAATGACGCCAACAAAGGTAACGAAAGAATTGCGTGGGCCGCCGGCGTTAGGCCGCCCGTCACCGTACGGGCCTCAGAGGCGTCAGACGTCCCCGGGCAGCATTGTGTCGCAACGGGGCACGCCGGGATCCCCCGCCGCCATCGTGGTGAGCCAGCGGCTATGGTTTGGAAAGGCTCGGCCGGCGGTCCTGACGCCCGTGCCCCCTCAGGCCCGCCTGGACGACGGCGGCGTGATGCTGTACAAGGACTTGGCGGCGCTCCCCAGGGACAAGGCCATCTTGGACATCGAGAGGCCGGACCTGATGACGTACCGGCCTCGCCGCGAGGGAGGCCCGCCGGAGGAGGCGGTGAGTGTGCGCCGCTTTCACCCGTCAGCTCTCGGTGAAAACCAGCCACTCCCCCAATGGCCCGCTCGCTCGCTCCCTGCCTCGGCCGGCTTTGACACATTTTCCCCATTTCTCCGTTTGTGTCTCCCGGTGTGGCGCCTTTCCATTGGACGCACGCTGGCCACGCCCACCACGCCCGCCTGTTCAACTTTGGCTGTGGACCTTCCTAGGAGCGGGGAGCGCGGCCCCAGAAAGGCGCAGAGAGGACGACGGCGACGCGGACGACGGCCACGCGGACTCCCGCCACCACGCGGCACTTCCACAGGCCCGGTAAATATGTCCCCGAGGCCGGCGACCCGTTAACGTCATTGGCCGGTCGGAGCCGCTTTCAAATCCGCCGTGACCTTTTGGACCTTTCAGCCAACGGACGCCACCTCTACAAGAAGCCGCCCATTTACAGGAGAGGTGAGCGGTCGGGAGCCGTCCGCGCGGCGGCGGCGACGAGCTGACGACGCGCCCGTCGGCCCAAGTAGGCGCGGCCCCGTCGGCGCTCCCCGCGGGAAAGCGCCTGATCATCCAGCGGTCCAAGTTTCCCGCCGCTCGGCGTCCGGATCCCGACGCGCCTTCCAAGATGGAGACGGAGCGCTGGCCCTGCCCCCCGTCCTCCGCCGTCTTGGGTACCCGTCTTTCTCTTGGCCGCTTTGAAATAGGCGTCCCACGCCATTATATACCTCTTTTTCCTTTCTTCCCGCCCTGGAAACGCCTCAAAGCGTTCCAACGGGGGGGATAGCTTTCACGTTCCCAAGTGAGCCGCATTTGAGGAAATTCCGGTCAAGGCATTTGTTCCTTCCTTTAGAGCAGGAGAAGGCCAGCCGCAGAAGTGGGCGTCAGCCGGAGGAAGAGGACGAGGACAAGGACGAGGAGGACCCAAGTCTGTTTTGGCCGGAACTGGCAAAGGTGGGCGGGGCGCTCTTCCGCCGTGGCGGACGTGCTCCGCCCACTTGCCCCTCCCTCACTTGCCCTTTCATTCAGATCGGCTGCAATTTGGGAAAGATGATCCTCCGGTCGGACGGCGTTCCCGGGAGGACCGTCGTCCTCCCGGACGGCGGCCCGCCCGCGGGTAGCGCGGCCACCCGCCTTCGCTCCATGTTTTACGACCAGTAGGACCGTGGTTCATTGCGCGGACGATCAAATGAGATCAAATGAGATCAACTTTGTGTTTGTCCAAAGCTTACGCTGAGCTTTAGTTGAAAAAAATAGAGATATTTCACCATTCAAATGGAGGATTGTGCTTTTGTTTGACAAAGGGTTCAATACGCCTGGCTGGAGTGGAAAAAAAAGGGGGCAAAGAATAAATTAAAGGGTGCTTGGGCCAGCAGAGAAGCTCCCCTAACCCACGCGGGCGGCCTTGCTCAGGCGGCCGCTTTGCTCTCCCATTCCTGCACAAAGGTCACAAACGCGCACAAGCACATCTTTGTCAATCCACAGCGCCCAGTGGCAGTGGCCAGTGGCCAGTGAAGGAGAAGCAGTCGGGCGGCCCCACCTTCCTCCCGTGGAACAGCTTCCCGTCCTCCCACGGAGGACCTCTCGCCGTGGCCGAGCTCCTGACGGACGCCGCGCGACGCAGGAGAGGCTTCAGCAGACTGGCCTGCCGGACCGCCACCGTCAAAGGAAATATTCAAGATGGCGTGCGTGAAGACCGAGGCGTTACGGCTGTGGCGTGCCGGGCCGGCCACTAAGGCGCGCAGGAATGAAAAAGGAAAGAAATGACTCACCTGCGCCCGTTCGCCGCACACGGCCAGCGAGCGTCTGAAGGACCGGCGTGGGTTCCCGTCGCCGGCCCACGCCGGGTCGCCATCGGAAGCGGCCACTCCGCCGCCCCTCCCGCCCGCCAGTTCCAACTTCTGAACGCCACGCGGCGCCGGCCCGGGCCGTCCGCCCGGGACGGCGGCGTTGGCGTAGGTGGCGTCCCCGGAGCCCCGGAGCTGGCCGACGACACGACGGGAGGCTGACGTGAGCCGGACGGAGCCACTCGTCGGACGCGACTCC
Organism: Stigmatopora nigra; assembly: GCF_051989575.1. Classification (NCBI taxonomy): domain Eukaryota; kingdom Metazoa; phylum Chordata; class Actinopteri; order Syngnathiformes; family Syngnathidae; genus Stigmatopora; species Stigmatopora nigra. The sequence continues at coordinate 83,621 of NC_135511.1, read as the reverse complement.
TACCGTGTGCTCCAGGACCGGGGCGTTGGAGTAGAGCGCTGTCGGCGATGGCGAAGGCGATGGAGGGCCGCCGCGAGATGGCTGCGGCGTGTACGTGTTGAGGGCGCGGCCGCTGAAGACGGAACCATATGGAAGTCAATGCCACGGCCGTTGCGCCATGCCACGTCTGCAAAATTCCTGGATCCCGGCGAGTCCAGGAAAGCTGCCCGTCATTGGGGAAGCTTACCCGTCGCGCGTCTGCTCGTGGAGGAAAGCGGCCGCCGCGTCTTCCAGGAGGCGCGTCCATCGTCGCTTCTCGTCCGCCGAGCCCACCTGCGGACGGCCGGCGGCGCGGTGGACTTTCTGCCGGCGGAAATGGCGACGGAGCCCTCCCCGACCGGCCTCACCTCCAGCACGGCCAACTGCTCTCGCTGGCCCGGCGCGCTGAGCGTGATCCTGTGCGGCGGCGGGCCGTCGGGCGCCGCTTTCACCCGGCACCCCCGCAGGCGCAGCTCGTAGTGAGGGGAGGGCGCCGGCCGCCGGCCGCCTTCCTCCTCCTCCTCGTCTTCCTCCTCGTCTTCCTCCTCTTTGGCCGCAAACATGTTGAGGATGCCGGCCTCCACCTGACACAGGAGACTCTGCCACTGACAATTGATGAGCACGCTCAGCACCCCTGCAACAGCACAGCACGGCGGGCCTTTCTTGGAATGAAATGCGGCAAGAGGAGCAAAAAGACCGAGAGCGCCCTCCTCTGACTTGTACAGAGAAGAAAGTCAAAGTGGACCTTTGTTCTGGTGTGGCCGACAGGAAGTCTCTTGCCGCTTTGTGTGCTTCAGGAGGACGCTGGACGGCTGCAAACGGAAGCCGGTTGACAAAAGCCTTGAAATCTACGGCGGCTCAGCTATGTGTATATGTGGCGGCCCCCCTCTTTGACGTCCCGTTGTCGCTCCAAAACATTTGTGGAAGTTAGGCTAGCGCGGCTAGCGCGGCTAGCGCGGCTAGCGCGGCTAGAGCGACTCACCCGGCGGCAGCGCGGAGGGAGTTCCCAGCTATCGGTGTCGGGGCCTCCTCCGCCTCGGACGCTCAGCTCCTCGATGGTCTGCCGGGGAACAAACGGACGGGCGGGGCTCTTAAGTCGGGGGAGCCACCTTTCCTTTTTGGGGGCGAGGGGCGTACCCGGCGCCACTCCTCGGCCTGCCGGTAAGTGGCGTAGCCCAGGACCACGGCGTCTCCCCCCGGCAGCAGCAGCTTGAGGCGGTGGCGGATCTTGCGCCGGCTCTTCAGCTTGTAGAGCGGGCGGCAGCCGCGCAGGCTGAGCTCCAGCTGAGGGAGGAGGTCCCGCACGCACTTGTAGCACTGCGTGCCAAAGAAGAAAACATTCAAACAAGGCCAGGCCAGACTAAAGCCTTGGGCCGGCCAGACTAAAGCCTTGGGCCGGCCAGACTAAAGCCTTGGGCCGGCCAGACTAAAGCCTTGGGCCGGCCAGACTAAAGCCTTGGGCCGGCCAGACTAAAGCCTTGGGCCGGCCAGTCCAGACTAAAGCCTTGGGCCGGGCCACGGCGCCCTTACCAGCAAGGTGTGGTTCCGGATGATGAAGAGCTGCTTGCTCCACTGGCCCAGCCACCTCTTCCTCCACAGGTAGCCGCACAGGCGGGACTCTTGGGGGGCTCGCAGACAAGGCTGGGAGGAACTCCAGCGGATGTAGTGAGCTCTGTCCTTGGCCTTCTCTCTGTCCTCGTCCAAGTCTTCCTCCTCCTCTTCCTCCTCCTCATCCTCTTCCTCCTCCTCCTCCTCCTCCCGTTCGCCGTACGACTCGTAGTAACTGCTCTCCGACTCCCGGTTCTCGGCGGGGCGGCGGGGAGCCCCGGCCCGGTAGGGTCGCGCCTCCTCGTAAGTCTCGTCCTCCCCCTCGCTAGCTCGGGGGGTCTCGTGGTCATTTGGCCCGGCCTGGCCGACCGTCGGGGAAGAAAACAGAAGGCACGCTCACCTTTTGGACGGCTGCTCATTCAATGGCGGAAGAAACCGTGGACGACGATCGAAACGGATCATTCGGCTCACGTGGCCTTCCAAGGGGCTCCGGCAGAGGGCGCGAAAAGGAAGAAGGAAAAGAAAAAGGAGAGCCCAAAAAGGACAAAAAAAGGCCAGAAAAGAGAGCCCAAAAAGGCCAAAAAGGCCAGAAAAGAAAGCCGCAGTCACGTGGGCCAGACGCCGGCTAATGGAGCGCTTCCTGGATGGCCCGGCACGTAAACATCCCGTCTGTCTCCTCCCAAACCTCAGGAGGACTCTGTCATTAGTGGCAACCTCCCTCCCTCCATAACCCCCTTCCCTCCCTACCTCCCTCCCTCCCGCACTTGTCGGAGGACGGAAAGGGGTCCGTGCCGCTCTCTTTTTGACCCGCGCCGCTCTCTTTTTGGCCCGCGCCCCAGTAACATGACCCGGACTCACCCGGCCTCCGGTCCGGACGGGGGACTCGTCGGCCTTCCGCTCGGACGAGGGGCGGCCCATGACCACGTACTCGGCGTCCTCGGCTGGGGACAAAGCGCGGCCGGGGCTTGAGAAGGCCGCCCCTCTGTTGCGGGGCGGGGCGTGGCTAACCTGGAGCTTCCGGCGTGGGCAGGGACCACAGCAACTCCGAGATGGACTTCTTCTGGGCCTGGGCCACGTAGCTCAAGTTCTCGGAGTCCAGGAGCGACAGGAAGCGCCGCAGGTCCCGCCTCAGCTTGGACAGCGCTGCCACACAAATCCTCAAAGTCAATGTACGGCCGGTGGCTCCGGACGGGATGGTCGGATGGATGGCGCCCGGGAGGAAATCCCGCGGCCCCCCCTGGGGACCGAGAGATGGCGGCGGCGGCGGTCCAAAGCGGACGATAGCGATCTCCACGGCGAGTCCGTGAAGAAGGAAAAAAAAAAGCAGGAAGGAACAGCCTTTCTTTCCTAGACTGATGAAATGTTTTGCCCCCCCCCCCCCCCCCCCCGCTTTGGGCAACACAGCATTTCATGGCCATGACGACCACGAAGACGACACTGGCGTTATCGCAAACGTGAGCTTATCTCCACATCAATGCCACTTCCTGTTTGCCACAGCATTCCAACACAAAAAATCACATGAGAACGGCACAAGCGACCACTCCACCAGACGCACAACTTCTGTCTGTCCATGTGTGTGTGTGTGTGTGTGTGTGTGTGTGTGTGTGTGTGTGTGTGTGTGTGTCGGAAAGATTGTCCCTGGTTTACCATCAAAAGCAAAGCCTCAAATTAGCACCAGGATGGGAATCCTATACAACTACTGTGTGCTTGTGTGTGCGCGTGTTGTCTGGGTTAGGGTGTGGAGGCGCTTTCTCTTTCATGGCACCATGGTTAAATATAGCCAATGTTGGTGGGAATGGCCATCCAATGGCAATCCAATGGCAATCCAGTTTGGCCCACTGGGACACGTTCCATAATATTACCATGCTGATAATGACAATGATAATGATGATGATAATGATGATGATTTTGAACATGTATTCACTTGATCCCGTGGCGGGGAATGGAAGAAAAACTTGTTCAAGAGCTGTGTGAGCATAAAAGTTGCAGTCCTTTGGCAAGAAATGACAGTCCCAAATTCTCCTCAAAGTCTCGTCAACACTTGGTCTTGTTTTGGAAAGGCTCCGTAGCTTGTCTTGCTCCGCACCTTAACCCTACGGAGCCTTTCCAAAACAAGTCCAATAGAAAAGTCCTGCCTTTTCAGAGCCCTTCCTTTTGCACTTGTACTACTACTTCTACGACTACTACCACCACTACTACTACTTCTACGACTACTACCACCACTACTACTACTTCTACGACTACTACCACCACTACTACTACTTCTACGACTACTTCTACGACTACTACCACCACTACTACTACTTCTACGACTTCTACGACTTCTACGACTACCACTACTACTTTCTTTCTTTCTTTGTTCTTGAAAAAAAAGACAATCGCAGGGTTGGAGAAGAGACTATCGAGTGCTACAAAAGCTCAGCTCTCACAGCAGCGCGCTTTTTTCGTCATAGTTCATAGAAGACACGCGCGCACGTGAACAAGCATAACAACAACAATAATGATAGTAATAATAGCATTATTAGAGTGAGTGAAGTCGCGCTTGTCTCTCTTGATGAAGTGACTAGCTGCACGCCGAGCGCCGCTGAATTGGATGTTGAGTCGATCTTGGTTCAAAGTGAGCAGGCTCACTCACCTTTCTCTTTTTCTTTCTCTTTTTCTTTCTCTTTCTCCATCGCGTCTCTTTCAGCACATGATGCGCCTTCCTCTCGGTGACGATGACGACGACGAAGACGACGACCAGAACAAATCAGGTCCAAACAAGAGGAGAATGATGGAGGGTGTGTGTGTGTGTGTGGTGGTGGGGTGTGGGGGGGGGGGGGGGGGCAAGAGCGTCCAAAAGTCTCCGGTGGTGCGCTCAAGTTGGCCGAGGGGGCGGGGTCAAGTCCCCAACGTCAGAAACGTCACAACGACTCGTCCGTCTCCAAGCCAAATCATCGACACAATACTAGTACTAGTAGTAGTAATATACTATAGTATATGCAACAAACGACGACCATCGAAAATCCATTTCCCCTAACTTGTAAATTCCTTAACCCGGAGCCCTCCCACTCAGGCACCCGGAAAGGAGCTCTCGCGATACTTGACGTGTTTTGCTGGGCGGATGGGGAAGCGAGCGAGCCTTGCGGAAGAGACGGGAGGCTCCCAAGCTAAAGCTAAAGCTAAAGCCAACGACACAAGACAACCTAGCCGCTTTGACACATTTTTACGCTTGGACCGGACACCGGTAAGGTGAGGTAAAAGAAAGGAGGGGGGAAAAGCCCCTATTCCCCTTCACAACTTGAAACGAGTGGTAATAGGAAGTTCGCTCTGCTCTACGCTCGTGAGCTCCAGCTGTTAGCCGGCTAGCCGCTTAGCAAAGGTAGCAAAGAGGAGAAGAATTGGAGGATTTTGACGATGAATTGTATGTCACGAGTACGCAAACGGTGTGAAAGATGCGCCTCGACGAAAGTCTTGAGTCAAGGCTCGGTGCTAGTTACTTTAATGGCTGACATTTTCTCACTTTGACTTGCCTTGCCTTTTTCTCACTCTTTGACTTTTCACCTTTCATGCAGAAATAACGATGAGCACCGCGCCTTCTAACTACTCATCATCGGTGAGACCTCCCGAGCGACCAAACAGCCTCGATTGCAAATGTCTTGACTTTTTTTTTCTCTCCCTTCTCCCTCTTCCCTCTTCCAAGGTGACATGGGAGTGGGCAAGTCGGCTTTGCTGCACCAGTTCACCGAGAAGAAATGGACGCCGTCAACTTCTTTTTGTATTTTGTCCCATTTCAGGCAAAATGGCCTTTGGGGGGCAAAATGGCCTTTGGGGATTTTGGCCACCGAGCGGGCGTGAGTGGACTAGCCAGCGCCAGCCAACGACACCCATTAGGGCCCGTGGTCCGCGGCACCCTTTAGAGGCCCGGCCGGCGTCTGGCTTTAAAAAGTCTTTGGCCGCGGCAAATTGTCGCCGAGCTACATTTGAATTCTCGGGCCCTTTTTTGGACGGCGCCCGCCCAGCGTCCTTTTTGAACCATCCACCCCGGTTTCCGGCCGGGCGAGGCCTACTACAGGGGGTCCGCCGGGGGCCCTCGTGGTCTACCACGTCGGCGGGTAGCGCCGCCGGCCGTCTCCTTCTGCCGCGGCCAATGGACGATGGTCCGTTCTCAATTTTTCGTCCATTTGTGCACAGGTGATCATTTCCATGGGCAACAAAGGCCACCCGGAGGCGCAGTGAGACGTCACGTCGTAGACATTTGAGCGAGGAGAACGGTGAGTCGCCCCCTAAGCTTTGTTTTCTTTTAGCAAAAGGGAGAAAAAAGTTCAAAGATTGAGATGAGTTTTCTTTCCTTTTTACAGAGCGCAAAGTTGCCACAAACAATTGTTTAGCATTTTGATTTTGTGCTGCTTCTTTTTATAAGGTAACGTGTTTTTGCGCCTAGGTCTCTGCTCTTCCTGGAAGCCAGCGCCAAGATGGCCTAAACCTAATCGCCGCGCAAACAAACGGCGAGACGGACGTGATGTGGCGGCGTGGAGGAGGACTTCCTAGAGGCGGCCAAGCGGGTCTACCGGACCATTCGGGACGGCAGCTTGGACCTGAACGTGGCCGAGTCGGGGGTGCGGCGCAAACCCTCGGCCCCGCATGGGGGGACGCTCAACCGGCCAGAGATGGATGCTGCCTAAGGACCCGCCCAAGGACGGACAGACCGCTTCCTTTGGCCGTAACGGCTCCGTCCACGCCAATGACGTAAGTCGGCAAACGGATTGCTTGTTTTGGCCGTGACGGCTCTGTCCGCGGCAACAGACAAATGAAAATGTCGTGTCTGCGTGCCCTGTCGCAGACGCCGCTACTATCCCGATGATTTGTGTTCATTTTTTTGGTGGCCCAGCAGCTTTACCATCCGGTAGGGGGTGCCATCGACAGACAGATAAAAGTGACTATTTTTCACCCATGGACGGACAGACGGACGTATTCCCTTCGGCCATCGATAAGACAGACGAGGTATGATTAAAATGGATTCCTTTCGCCAACCTTACTCTTGAGCATTTTTATTGACTGCATTTTGAAGAAAAGCAATGAACTTGTTCAATTTTGTACATTTAAACATGAAGCTGACCAAAACAAAACAAAAAAAAAATGCATTAACCCGACACGTCTCCACGGAGACTCGGGGCCCCGGCGCCAAAGTCCAGCCCATCTTTTCACTGGAGACCGTCCCATTCAAGCATTCCCAAGTCTGGCCGGCCTACGCCAGCTGGGTCTCGGTGGCCGGACGCTCCATTTCCTGCTCGTACTCGATCTCCACGTAGGCTCTCTTCTTGCGCACGGCCGAGCCGCCGGCCGTCGCCGGAGACTTGCCTTTCCCGCCGGGCTCCTTCCTCTTCTTGCCCGATTTCTCCCGTTGGCCTTGGTCGTCGTCGGTGGACTCCCCGGACTCCTCGTCGCTGCTCGCCCTCAAGTGGTTCATTTCCTGAAAAAGGCGTGGGTCGGTCAACGTTTGCGGGGCGAACGGCGACGTGCGACTTGGCTTCACACCTCAAAGTCGCTCAGGTCGCTCTCCTCCATCTCGTCGGCGGCGACAAACTCCCTCTTGCCGACGTCCTGAAAGAAAAGCGGCGGTGAGCGGGGTCGGGAAGGCCCGCCCGTGGCGGCGGCGGCGGCGCGCTCCGGCTCTCTGTGTGGCTCACCGGGTGGTCCATCTCCACCTCTCGCTCCGTCTCGCTCTCACTCTCGCTCTCCTCCTCGGCCTCGCTCTCTTCGTCCTGCTGTTGCAGAGCTTTGTCGAAGGCCACGATGGGGAAGTTATAGATGTCGCCGTACTGGAGCGGGAGCAAAAGACGGCGTCAGTAGAGGACGGCGTCAGTGGAGGACGGCGTCAGTAGAAGACGGCGTCAGTAGAGGACGGCGTCAGTAGAGGACGGCGTCAGTAGAGGACGGCGTCAGTAGAGGACGGCGTCAGTAGAGGACGGCGTCAGTAGAGGACGGCGACTCACCGTCCCCTGCTTGAGTCTCTCCAGCAGCTCCTTCTCGATGGCGTTGTCCAACTGGGCCGCCACCAGCGCCTTTTCCTCTCTGCGTTTCTCCCGGCGCTCCACCTTCCGACTCAAGGGCACCAGCTTGCGCCTGACGGGGCAAAAGGTTACACCTTGGCGCTCGGTCGGGCCGGCGGCCTCCCGGATCGGGGGTGTGGGCGGGCCACTCACTTCCTCTTGAGGACCAGCTTGCGCATGCGGATCAGGTACTGCGTGATCTTGGTGAAACGCTGCTTGCATTTGTGAACGATGAAACGGGGCCAGTACAGGAGGTTCTCGTCGATCTGCTCCAGCGCGCTCTCGTAGTTTTTGCTCAGCTTCACCTGCGCAAAGGCATTTCAAAGGGGGGTTTCACATGCAATCTGACCTGACTTCCAATTTGGCCTTTTTCTAGACGCAACCCACCTTTTCCCACAATTTGGCGGGGAAGGCCGCCCGCTCAATCACCTTCATGTAGAGGAAGCATTGACCTGGGGGGGGTGGTAGACACGAGGTGAACCTTTTGGACGGGGTCGGCAGACGCGACCGCGTACGTACCTTTCTCCTCCCGGATGGTGGCGTACTGACTGTTTGCCAACGGGCAAGACGAGCGGGTGCACAGGCCCGTGATGTTGAACTCGTTGCGACAGAACCTTTGACTCTTGGTCCTGAAAGTGAAGACCCGTGCGGTTAGCCTCGGTTGTTTTGGGGGGGTGGACTGGAAAGCCGAGGAGGTTGATGAAAACACTCACGTGACTTTGAAGGAGCAGAACTGCCGGTTTCCCAAAATGTCCCAAATCACCTGCGTGGACGGACGACACACGTGAGACGCGACAAAAAGGACACCACCACCACCACCGCCAAGGTGGCGGCGACGACGACAACAACAAACTAACAACAACGATGGCGACTAACCCTAACGGGAGAGAGTATTATTTTATGGAGCAGTTGATTTAAAAAAAAATGATGATAATGAAAGACCGGACCGGGAGCGGAGTTGGGCAACCAGGCTTATAAAAGGTTCAAAAAAAGTAGTAAGTATAAAAAAACGTCGGCGTTTTGCGTTCACTCACGTCGTCGTGCTGCATTCTGATTCTTTGTTGGCCCCGACGCTCAAAGTTTCACTCTTCTTCCAGAACAACGTGGGGAAATAAGAGCAGCCGAGAACGAAGGGACTCGAAACGGACGAGTTTGGGCTCACTCAAAGCACATGGACGACGAGAGGAGAGACACCATTCCTGTCCGGACGGACCCAAAACATCGCGAGAGTTGACGCGGCGCCCAAGCGGATGTCGTAGATATCACATGCACAAAGCTAGATGCCCGCCCGCCCGCCGTGCGCGTCGTCACCCTTCCAAAATCATAGCATGGCCTATTTTGCTCTACAATTTTCGAGCAACAATTTCAAAAGTCTTGCTTTTCCGGTCATTTTATTGCGTGGCTATGAATAATGACCCCATCGTCCCAATGTGCAACGTCGCCACGTAAACGCCTTCGTTCAACCCGTTTGGGTCAGTAGCCCGGACGTCCGCCGAAACAGTCTGACGCAAGATGGCCGACGGTTACACGGTTACTGTTGGTATGCCATTCACGGGAAATAGGATTTTTTGTTGTTGTAAGGAGCTGATCTTGGTTTAGACCTCGTTGAAGTCCCGGCTGAGCTGGTTGGATTATATTTACAAAGTAGATTATGGATCGACTCATGATCAGACGGTTTTAAGGCACAGAGCGTAACAAGGAGAATGGCTGTACCCTGTCACGGAGTGACCGTGAAAAGACCGTTCATCATTTGTATGAACCGAAAGGATCGTCGAATAGGGGGCGCACTTGTATTTGATATAAAACGCAGCCCAACTTTTCAATCATGGTGCATTGGACATTCGACGTGGCATTTCATGCTACCGAGACGTCTTATATACACACGAGCAAACGTGATGCGTGGGGCGAGCACCCAGGGACATGTTTCTGGTCAAGGGGAGGAAAAATAGTCAACTTGAATAAGAGGCCGGCGCGGTGCATTGTGGGTAGCACGGAAGCGAGCGAAAACACTGCTGCCTGCCTGCCGGCTTCGCGAGGCTACCAAATGAATTGACTGCTTCTTGCCATGCACAAACGTCATTGGGGAATGTGCGCATCTTGATCATTTTAGATGGAGTATATATATATATATTATATCGATTCAAAGGTTCCCTTTGGGAGTCCAGTGTTTGCCTGTGTCTGATCTTAGTAGCGAGCGGACGGCATTTCTGGGCCTTTGGTTCCTTGGCAAGTTCAGGGCGGGCACCTTACGGGTCTTCCATGGGAAAGGCTGGAGCCATCCCCGCTCTCATCTTGGGCCACATGTGCCGTGCCGTTCATCTGGTATTTGACGTCGACACGGGCACCGAGCCACAACTTGAAGATGGCTTTGCTGGCTTTGCCGGCTTTGTACTCCACCGAGGGAGGCACAGCTGGTTTCTACCCCGTGGAAGCTTTGAAGATGGCCTCGGAGGTTGAAAGAAAGGAAGAAAAAAAAGGTTTTGACGCAGCCGACTTGCAGTTTTCGACACGTCGGTCACATCTGCCGGATGAGGCCCACTCGGCGGCGTTAGCCCGCGGCCGGTCCGCGTGCCTGGGACGAGCGGCGGCACGCCCGTCGCCCGGGCTTAAATAGCCGGCGCCTCCACCGGATGCCGAGGCTGCCTCGAAGACGCCGCGCGCCATCATGCTCGGGATGCTGGCCTTAGCTGGTGAGTATTGGACGTTGAATGGGTCGCCGTTGCAACTTTTCTATGTATTTTGAAATGCAGTAGCAGAGTGGCGGGAATGTCCTCTGAATGAAAAGCCGCACCCTCGGAAGACAGACGCTTTTGGGAGACGGACGCTTTTACGGCTTTGGGCAGCCGTGTCCAAAGAAAAAGTCAAAAGTTCAGTGACAAATGTCCTTTTTTTTCCCCCGCTTCTTCTACCCCGCAGTGTTTTCTGCTCTTTGCTTTCTCACTCCCACAACTGGTAAGTTACTTGAAAAAAACAAAACACGTAGTTTGAGGAGGAGGTGACCGTGAGTGTGTTACAGAGGGTGAAGTGGTCTACGCCTGCCACAATGACACGGCTGTCATGTCATGTGGTGAGAACAAAAAAATCCTTCTTTGAACAGATGGTGTTTTGTCTCTTGCTTTGTTTTTTCTTTACTCTGTGTGTGTGTGTGTGTGTGTCTCCAAAGTGAGCTCCCTTTGAGGTTGTTTTTCGGGCGTGTTTTGTCTGTGTGGGTGCGTGTCAATGTCTTTCTGCACTTTTTGCCTCACGGCTCAACGCGGCTCATTTCATCTGTTCTTGCCTATCCTCCCGAACATTGGCAGAGTCTGGCTTCAAGATCCGCTTGGAGCACATTTTGTACAAAGTGGGCGTGGGCACCCGCTGCGGGGAGGGCAAGCGTCACCCCGACGACGGCGAGGGCGTCTTCTGCTCCTTCCCGTGGGCCGAGATGGTGGTGGAAGACCTGTGAGAAAAGTTCCCGAACCTCCCTCGGCTTTCCTCCCTCCCTCAGCTCCCTCCCTCAGCTTTCCTCCCTCAGCTTTCCTCCCTCCCTCAGCTCCCTCCCTCGGCTCCCTCCCTCCCTCCCTCCCGCCACGCGGCCGAGCGGCGACGGGACGATGCCTAACCGGTCCCGTCTTTTGCATGTCCGTGCGTGTCCCGAATGGAGCTGCGGGAACCGGCGCTCCTGCGAGGTTCCCGTCACCCGGCCGGTCTTTGGCGATTACCCTTGCCAGGAGAACACGCGCTATCTACAGGTGGCCTACGGCTGCCTGGCCCAAGCCCCGCCGCCGCCGGCGCCACCGCCGCCACCCGCCAAAGCCGACGGTACGCAGTGGACGGACGCAAATCCGCGCTGAAATGGCGGAGGGCGCCGTGACAGACACTAACCCTTTGACCACTGGTTTGCAGGCGAAGACGCCGGCGCCTGAAGCACCCTCTTCCCGCGGGACCAACCCGTCCTTGCATGGCGTAGCCAAAATGAAATAAACATTTGTTTGTGGCCTTCCGCGTTTGTGCTTTTTCACCCCTTGGCGTTGTCGGAGCCCAACCCTCGGGGCCGACGGTGGGCCGGAGAGCCCCGCCTCTCGCCGTGGCGGGAGAATGCCGACCGCGCCAATAAACAAAGATGCTGGGAGAATAGTATAACTCCCTTCATTGTCTCAAGCGCTTTGTTGGCATTTGGTCCACACGCTTTTGCCCAGTCACGGCGTGGCCACCGAGCGAGCGCTTTGCTACTGCCATTAGCACTTGGCAAAATGAATGAACGATGGGCGCTTGAGGAAAAAAAAAAAACCTCTTTTCTATGAATCACGACGAGCAGAAGAGTAAAACGATGAAAAGAATAAGGCGAGAGAAGGCCCTGAGAAAAAAAGGCAAAATCAAAGAGAGAGACAGAGCGAGCTTGCAATCAGTCTAATTGGATGCAGCCTGAATGCCTAATTGCTGTGCTTTTGCACCTTTCAACAATGGGAAGTCACACGCCCATTCAGCGGGCCCATTTCCAGCGCTTTGTGTCAGGCGGCCACGTCGTCCGACGGGCCCATTCCACCACGGGCACTCTTGGCCACCCGTGGACCCAGAGCCAAAAGAGTCTGGTTCTGCGCCGGGAGAGCGCGCCAAAGGTACGTTTGAAGCGTCGACCCCTTCTTTGGCTCCGTTTGTTCGGACGGAATTTTGACAACTAGTTGGACACGGGCTCCATGCAGTGACTTTGCTCTAAAGCCTTGAATGGGCTTGGCCGCCGTCACACTGACGGACCGGAATCCATCCCGACGGTGTGTTTTTGAGTCATTGGAGTTGTTCTTGTGAAGCTGCCATTTGAATGGAGCCGCCGTAGCCCTTTTCTAGTCACCCTTTGATTTAGCAGCTAGCCTCTCTCTAGCGTCCGCTGCCTTCTTTCCAGCTGCTCGAGCCAAAGATTTGGCGCCGCGGCTCCGAAACACCTCCCGGCTCCCGCTCCACCATGGCAGGGGAGCCTTCCCCCGTGTCGCCGGCCAAGAGCCAGACCCCGGCGGAGACCCCGGCGGAGACCCCGGTCAAGAGCAAGACCCCGGGCGAGAGCCCGAGCCCCGCCCCGACTCCCCCCGACTTGGAGTGCCGGGTGTGCTACAGCCGCTTCAACAACGTGTTCCAGTGCCCAAAGATGCTGGAGTGCAAGCACACCTTCTGCCTGGAGTGCCTGGCCCGCATCAACGTCAAGTCGGCGCGTCCGGCCGCCATCCGCTGCCCGCTGTGCCGCCACCCCACGCCGCTGCCGGCCCCGGACCTGAGCCGGCTGGCCACCGACGCCCGGGTGCTGGCCTCCCTGCCGGCCGCCATGCGACGCGCTCACAGCGTCCGCTTCTACCGCGCCGAGGGGAAGTTGCACATCCAAAGGTGGGTGGCTCGCCGCTGGCTCCGCGCCTCCCTCACTCCCTCCCTCCCTCCCTCCCTCCCTCCCGGCTTTCTTTTCTCACAATCCCGCCGGTCTCCGCTCAAGGGTAAGCCGGTGTCAAGCGGAGCCCGGGGAAAGTCAGCTGGACATCAGTCTTCCCGAAGCGCCCGTCCAACGCGCCGCCGCCGGCGCCGCAGGCAACGGGAGTGGGCTCGGGCACGAGAGCGAGAGCGGGCTGGGGCTGGGGCGGGCCAGCCGCTGCGTATGTCGGGCCCTGCTCCTGACGGTGGTGCTCCTCATGAGCGTGGTGCTCGCCGGCATCATCTTTCTCCTCACCTTTGACTTGAACAACTTGTAGGTGTCTAGCTGGCGAGCCGGCCCGCCGTCCCGAATCGCTCGTCGTCAGTCACTCAGTCGCCACCCCCGATGACCCCGACGAGCCCGACGAGCCTCGCATGGTTTAGAAGGGAACATTTCATATATTTAGTTGTTTTCGTCATGAACTCTTTTGAGAATTTTGCCCCCCTCCTCACCCAAAAAAATCTCAAGTGTCCCGTTTTTTTTCTTCTTTTACTTGTTGTCAAACATGAATAAATGTCTTTGGAATGATGCTTGCTTCATGTCTGAAATGTTGACTTTCATCCAGCAGGTGGTGCTATGAAAGTGCCGTGGCAGTGAATTCTTTTCTTTTCACTTCTCTTCGACTGAAAGGGCCCTTCCTGTGGGAGCCCGAGGGGGGAAAAACGTCCAAGGGCGGCTGGAATTCCAACTCGTGGCAATTTCCAAAGTCCTTTCATTCTTTTGAAGAAACTCAAAACTCACACAAATACACAAACACACACACACAAACACACACACACACACAAACACACACACACACAAACACACACACACACAAACACACACACAAACACACACACACAAACACACACACACAAACACACACACAAACACACACACAAACACACACACACACAAACACACACAAACACACACAAACACACACACACACACACACACACACAAACACACACACACACACACACAAACACACACACACACAAACACACACACACACACACACACACACACACAAACACACACACACACACAAACACACACACACAAACACACACAAACACACACACAAACACACAAACACACCTGGGAAGAGATTGCCCGAAGGAATCTGAATCGGCGGAGTTACGCGGTCGAAAGGAGTTGCCCCGATGGTCGCCATAGAGACAAGTGGCGGGACACGCCCACCCCCAGCACACGTTGCATCTTTTGACAATGTTTGCTCACATGCTGGCTTGGCACGTGATCAATGACACTTCCAAAGTAAGGCCAGAGCTCCGAGACGTGTGCTTTACTTCTTTTCTAAGACAACTTATTCTTCTTCCAGCGACTTCCCGCTCCTCCATCCGGAATGTGACCTTCTCCCCCAAATGTACTTCTGGTCTTCCGTGCCACCTGGCCAGAGATAAGCCACCCCGAGCCGACGGGTCGCGAGCCGGAGTGTCTCCGGAGACGATCCCCAAGCCTAGCTAGGCCGGACGTCAACGTGCGGCCGCTCGCCATGCGCCCGCTTTACTTTGCACGTCGGCCGGTAACCTTAGTTTTTTTTTTTTACCTTTTACACGCAATGTGTCTCTGCAACGTGTCTGTCAAAAAGATCAGGGCGAGCCCAAACAAGAAAAGGAGGCACCCGGGCCCCAAGGGCTCGGCGGGGCCTCCGCCGGCCTAAAAATAACGCCGACAACAACAACGGAGCCGGCGGCCGGACCGCGCCCCGCCGTCTATTTAAGCGGCCGGCCGAGAGGCCGCGGGGAGAGGCGCCATGATTCCCTGCACCTGCGGCGCCGTGTTTCCCGCCCGCTGCCGCCGTCCACGAGGACGTCGGCGGGTCTTGTACCCGCCGTGCCGCCGCCCCCGCCGGCCCCGGGGGGAGGACCCCGACCGGGCCCTGCGCTGGCTCCGCCTCCTGGGAGCGCTGCTCTTGGCGCAGATCTTCAACGAGGACTCCACCTCGGGTGAGGGAAGTTTTGGGCCGTCGGAGAGCCGCCCGGCCGGGCCCGGGGGGAGCGCGGCGCACGGCGGGCGTGGCTCCGGAGGCCCCCCGGGAGCGTCCGCGGTGGGGCCCACCCCGTGGCGGGGGCATCCGTGGGCCGTCCGCTTCCCCTTCCGAAACATTTCCGCTACGCTAGCGCGTGTACATTGAAGGACGGCTCGACTCCCGACGAGGCGGCTTGGGCCTGGCTGGCGCCACGCCCTAGTCGGGGGCTGGGATTTCCCAAAAGGTGCAGAGGCCAAAAATGACAGAGACAAAAAGGCCACAACCCACCCACGCCCGCCCATTGACCTTCCCGCCGATGCAAAGAAATGACGAGGCTCTTTCCGTTTGGCGGACTCCACGATTCCACACGCCCGGCCGGCGGCGGTTTCCAGAGCCGTGTGCGGCTCTTTCTTCCTTCTGCTGTGGCTTGGGAAAATAAATGAGTTGAAACAAAGCAAAGTTGTTGTTTTTTGATTTTTCTCCTCCGTGTGGTCTTTTGAAGCTTAGTTTGAGCCTCCTGGCTTGCCCTCCCTCCCTCCTTCTCTCCCTCCCTCCCTCCCCTGTTTTCTTTTGTTCCCAGCTGCACGTCATTGACAATGATTTCAGCTCTTGTCTATTTCAAGCTCATGGATTGTTTTTGATATGTCAGAGCGTCTGATTTCCGCTTCCTGGATTCCACGTTTCCTCCTTCCTTGTTTCCAGGTGGCCTGGCGTTTTCTCTCAAGTTTGAGTTTCCTAGTCTTCTGGTCATTTTGTTGGCCTGCGGTTAAAGTTATTGAAGTTTGGTGTATTCCCTGGTCCACTCCCCGCTTCTCGCCACTGGCGTCTCCGCCACGTTTCCAAGCTGCGACCTCGCCAAAGACCCGACATGAGTATTTCCTCGACGTGTATTTTATTTGTGTTAGTAGCAGTCCTTTTAATATTCTGGTTCTAAACTGGTTGACGATCGTGATCTTGTCGTATTAGAAGAAATGGGATTGTTTCAAAATCAAAAGGTCACAGGAAAGCCGGCATTCCCGCCCGGCCGGAGGGCCTGGAAAGCAGATCCTATTCAATCTCTGCTCTGACTTTTCTCCGAGGCCTTCTCCCGGCAGGAAAGCAGGGCTCCCGCGGGCCTCCATTTGGGGCCCTCCTCCCCGAGCCCCCGACGTGGGGCGGCCAGGCACGTAGGCCCCTCGCTCGGGTGGTCGCCGGCTGACCCACAAAGCCACCGTGGGCCTTCTGGCTCGTCGTTACATCACCGGCGGAACAAACGGCCCGCTGTATCACGCCGGCGGGAAAAGGCGGGCCGTTGTGTCCACTCAGCCCAAAGCTCCCCCCCCCCCCAATCCCCAGGCAGACGAGCGCGGAGGCGTGATCCTTTTTTGCCCCGGCCCGCTTCCAGTCACAGTGGAAAAGAACCCACACGCAAGGTCAGCTCAACACAAAACAAGCTTTGTTTTTGGAAAGGACACATTTCCCCAGCGTTCAGCAATAAGCCCAGCCGTCCGTCCCCCGCCGCAGATGTCCCCCGCCGCAGACGTCCCCCGCCGCAGACGTCCCCCGCCGCAGACGTCCCCCTCCGAGGCCGTCCCCCGCCGCGGCCTTGAAACGCCCCATTTGCCGTATTTCCTGGCCGAAAGGAAGAATCTTTTCGCCGGCCCGTCAGAGTGTGACGTTCTGAGCTTATGGGCAGAATGCCATTTTGACCGCCGGCGTCGACACCGCCGCAGCGACCGCACGCTGGCACGCACGCACCCGGCGTCGGTCACGCTCGTGGTTAGACACCGGGCCCACTTCCTGTCCCGTGACGCCTTGTTCCACTACCTTTGTGGATGTGGCTCAGGGTCACAGAGACGTGCGCATGCACGCCTCCGTCATCAAAGTTCCTCTGGCCAAAGACAAAATGCACAGATAGAAAAAGAGAAGCGAGAGAATTTGCCAGCAAATGGCGTGGTCACCTCCTCGGACCAGATTCGATTTCTCCGGACCGGATTCAATTTCTCCGGACCAGATTCAATTTCTCCGGACCAGATTCAATTACTCCGGACCAGATTCAATTTCTCCGGACCAGATTCAATTTCTCCGGACCAGATTCAATTACTCCGGACCAGATTCAATTTCTCCGGACCAGATTCAATTTCTCTGGACCAGATTCAATTTCTCCGGACCAGATTCAATTTCTCTGGACCAGATTCAATTTCTGCTCGCGCCATTCCGACAGAATGAAGGCCGGATGGCGTTTGCCCCAGACATACTTGGCATTTCTTGTCTTTTAGTCACGGGGCCGTCTTCTCCAAACGATACCCGAGGTGAATTTGACTAGCGAGGCAGGTATGTGTCGTCCACGCATTCCCGGCGTGTCTGCTCACGATCGTCATTTTTCACGGGGTAAAAACATAGCAGAGAGTCACGTCTACGGTTACCCAAAGTAAGCAAATGTAAGGCGCAAAAATGGAGCCCCTCTGTCGAGCCCTTCTTTTGGAATGTGTTTTTACGGCTCCTTCTGTTGACGATCATCGGATGGAGACGAGTGGAAAGACTTTCCTTATTTGCGAAAGCCCAGTTCAAAACACGGGGACGCTCTTTCAGGGGGAGGGGGGGGGGGGGGGGATGTCCCACACACCTTCTCTTTTGGTAGGGGTTGCTCATACTCGATGATCAAATGGGAGCATTTCCCTTGAAGCCAGCACACGCGCACGCGCGCACACACACGCGCACACATCCGCCGTTGAGTAAGAACGTGTTGGCCGATGTGATGTGGCCTCTGGGAAGTGGGCGTGTCTCACCGATGACGAAAGTACAAAAGGGCCGTTTCGCCTCGCGTCCTCACATTCCATTTTTTTTCCTTGCCTCTCTCGTTCAGAGCACCGCGCGACAAAAAAAAAAGCCAAGCCATTCCGAGACAAGAAAAGACAAGAAAAGGCAAGAAAAGACAAGACATGTATTCGACGAGCTGCTCCACGACGCTCGTCTGCCACAGACGCGAAGAAGAAGGCTTTTTCCGGCGCGACACGCAGCCGGAAGTGTTTACGTTCGAGCCCATTCCGCCGGTGGCGGCCCGAACCAAGAAACGCTGCGCCCGAGTCATGTACCCGGCCAAGGTGCGCATGCACCTCCCGCCTCCGGAGAAGAGCGCGGCCAAGCGTTGCCTGCTCCTTCTGCTCCTGGTGCTCCTGTGGCAGATCTACACGGAAGAGCCGTGCTGCGCCGAGCCCACGACGTCGACGCCGACGGGAAGTGTCGAGACGTCGACGGGGATCGCCGAGCGGGCTGTCGTCGGCCAGAGGGCCCACTCCCACGCCGCTCCGGTAGTGGCAGAGGCAGAGGAAGACGTGACGCGACCGGCTCCGGGCAACAGCTACGTGGTGGCTTTGCTCGTCTATCACCGCCTGGGTGCCGACAGCTAACTTTTGGGAGCCGACCTCGGAAGCGAAACAAAAGGAAAGCGGAGCGAGGCGATTGACTGACTAGGCGGCGACGACCTGGGCGACATGGTGGCTGCCGCCGGCGCCACCGCCGCCACCGCCGCCACCGCCGCCACCGCCGCCGCCTCATGCCTCCCAAAGCCCTGGCAAGTAGCTCCGTTCCGCCGGTAGCTCGCTGGGTCCTCGGACGTACCCCAACTGTGAACTCTTAGATGAAACTTGAATTCCTGATCGACTGCTGCACTTCAAAACTGACTCTTGTCCTGTCTTATTTATGGTTTATGTGTTATTTGCTATTTATTGAACAAACTTTTTATTAAAAGAAATGAAAGTGAATGACGTGTCTCTCTCTGGTCTTTTATGTTTATATAGTTGTATCTTTTTAACCATTGTCAGACTGTTTTCCCCCTTGATCGGCCTTGCTGGCCAAACCAGAAAGGTTCATTTTGAAGTCTGTTTTTTTTTTTTTTTTTTTTTTTTAGTTTTAGCTTCAAGGCATTTTTCCATAGCGAAGCACCGCTAGAAAATGACCGACATCACTTACTGGAGACATCAACCCTCAACTGGACGCTTCTACTTGTCGTGAAAGACTGAGACAAAACATTGAGATGACATCATTCATAGATGGCGTTTCATCGGCGATCTGTCATCGGGAAACGTTTGTCTCCGGCTAGACGGAAGCCGTGGCCTTTTTGGGAGGAAATGCCGGCGATGGAAATCCCGTTCCGACTTGTCCGTGAATCATTCCAATTTTTCAAGGCCGCGCAACACCCCGTCGCGTCTTGGCCCGAGCCAGTCAAGCCGATGACCTCGGCCTGACTCATCCCTCCTTCAAAATACAGCTTGCGTGCCAAAGGGTCCCGCCCGAGAAGGAGAGTCTCGGTGTCAAGTGCCCCCGGCTTCCAAAGAGAAGTCTCCTCTGACGACAGCCGATTCACTTGTGTTTTTGTCGTCGGTTTGTTTTTGGAAGCAAGCCTCAGAGTTTTTCTTTTTCCAAGTTAAATATTTTCTTTCAGAGCGGAAATGATGTTTGTGTTGGCGGTGGGCGCAGCGTGGGCAGTGGCGGCGACCTCAAAACAGACTGGGAGCAAAAATATTTGCTGAACGCTAAGAATTCCAAGAGCGGAATGCGGAAGTTTGCCGTCACCGAGGCCCGTCGGAAGATCGGCCCCGGCGGTGGTGGTGGTGACGCAACTTTCCCGGGACCCACGGCGGCCACTTGGTGCAAAGTTCTGCCAAGAAGTGGAGGTCAAGGCAGGGGACGCTCCTCCCGAGCGCGCCCGTCGGCCAAAAGTTGGGTGGGGACGGCAGCTCCCAACCGGAGACCACCACTTTCATATCGGCGGTTTTCACCGAACCACTAGGGTTCCGTCCAATCCGGGTTAAGAAGCATTGCATTGGACCTGATGTCAACATAGACAGGCATCCATCCATTGTATGTATTGCTCTTTGTCGCTCAGCAACCTGCAGCAAATCCCGGGCATTCCAGCACCCTGACTCATTGGCGCCGGCGGTGGCTGGTGGGAGTGGCCAAAAGAAAGAAGGGGGAAGAAGCTGGAAGTTCCCCGGCCGGCCGACAAAGGCGGCGGAACGACTGGCGTCAGCCGTGCACAAGAGAGCAAAACACTGGCCGAAAGCCACACAACCGGTTGTCGGAGCGGGAAGGCCAAACTGCCGGAAACCAAAAACCCCTTTCAAACATTCTGCCCGTGATATAACACGAGGCCAACGGAAAGTCACGCTCCCAAATCCCCGGCGGAAACTCAAAAGCCGCCGTTTGACAGGCAAACGCGTCTGGTGCGACCGGACCGGCTCCCGACTGGCCAAACGCAAAGGAAGCGTCGGCTCACAAGCGTGCCACGGCCTATAGAGTCGACGGAAAGGGGCGAAAGGGCGCCTCATCATGCACGGCAGGAAGGGGAGGGCCAAGGTTGGCTTTCGCCTAGCTGACGTGAGACGAGCAAGCCAATACAGTCCACCGCCATTCGTGGACGGCAACGAGTCAACTTGTCTTGTCAGTAGCGAGACAGGTCCAGTGTGCGGTGACTCTCTTACGCCACCTAGCTAAAAAAAAAGTCATTTTACATTTATTACTAGGTCGAAAAAAATCAAATAAATCGATTCCAAGGAAACGATTCCCAAAGCATCGTATCGATCATCTGCTTTTGGCTCTGCATTAGATTAGAGCTATAGACGTTAGGGCATCTTCACCTATCACGGAAGTGACGCCAGGATCTTGTTTCCTTCTCTCTCTCTCACACACTCACTCACTCTCCCTCTCGCTCTCTCTTTCTGTGGCCCTCGCCTGCTCTAACCATCTCGTCTATCTGTCTGTCTGTTTGTCCTCCATGACACTGTGGAAGTGAACTTTGGCGAGCATTGTAAAAAGACTTTCCTCAAAGTCTGTCCAAGTTAGTTGTGCGGGCGCTCGCTAAGGCCGACGCCACGTACGACAACGCTCCGTGCTGGGCAGGCAGGCAGGCAGGCAGGCAGGCACGCACGCGCGCGCGCGCCCGCACGTCGAGGAGCGGGGGCGGTCAGACGGACGGACGGTCCGAGGAACTGAGGGACGGACGGACGGACGGACGGACGAACGAATAGACGGACGAACCGATCGACAGGTAAAAAGAAAAGAAAGCAACAAGCCGGACACACCCCAAGTTTAAAGGCAACGACGTCTAAAGCCGAGGTGAGAGCAAACGGCGTGTCGAGTGTCGAGGACGCTCCTCGGCACGCACGGATTGTGTTTATGAGAGAAAGTTCAAGTGCGCGAGGACCAAAATACTTGTTGTGAGCACATCGAGCCACGCGAATTTGGGAGTTGAAAATGACGACGACGACGTCGTCAACTAACTCGGTGCTCCTCTTTAATCATTCTGTCCTTTTGTTTGCTTATCTTAGCTTTGCTTAGTTTTGCTTGCTTGTGCTTAGTTTTGCTTGGTTTTGCTTAGCTTACTTAGCTTAGTTTTGCTTTGCTTTGGCCTCGGCCTCCAAGCGGCGCCTGCCTTTTCTTGTCATAGGCAGGAAGGCATTTGTAGTCAAAATAGCAAAGAAAGGACTTGACAAGGCCTGCCAGGACCCCTTTTGAAAATGGCCAAGCTTCATTTGCCCTCTCCGTCCGTGTCTGACGCCTTGGAGTCAAATCAAGTCCTTGAATGTCAGCATCAACAATAGACGTCCAACGCACCTCAGCTCGCCGCTAACGTTCCGCCGTTGCCGATTTCGCTCGCCCGCCTGCCGCTCGCCCGTCCCCCCGCCGCACGCCCGCCCGTCCCCCCGCCGCACGCCCGCCCGTCCCCCCGCCGCACGCCCGCCCGTCCCCCCGCCGCACGCCTCTCGCCCATTTTTCCTTCCTTTTTGCCAGGGACACCGTAAGATTTTGAAATTTGAGGAGCGCGACCCGTCCGAGGAGGCCGCCGTGGCACCCTCCCCCCGGGGAAAAGGCCAACCACGGCGGTCGCAATGGAGAGCCCGCTCGCCCTCTCCCGGAATGTTCCCCGTCCTCCCCCGTCGGCAGAGATGTAGTGCGCGCGCGGGCCATCATGCTCTTCTTCCTGCCGCTCATCCTTCACGTCTCGGCGGCCGTGGCCCAAGTCGACCCAGGTAGGCCGGCCCCAAATTGGCTTGTGTCCCTCTTGGGAGCCAGAGAGACCAATCTAGGCCCCCTCTCTCTGCCAGCACACTGTCGCTATGCCCTCGGGATGGAGGACGGGCGGATCGGGGATGGCGACATCAGCGCTTCCAGCCAATGGCACCAGACCACGGGAGCGCAGTACGCCAGGTGGATCCGCCGCCGCCGCCGCCGCGGCCTTCCGCTCGAACCCCGGCCGGCGTGGCCCTTCCGCCCTAACCCCGACTCCCGCCGCCGGCCTCAGGTTGAACCGCGACGACGGCGACGGCGCCTGGTGTCCCGAAGGCCGTCCCGAAACGTCCCGAGCGCAGTTCCTGCAGGTGGCCGAGCCGTCCGGCGCGGGCCGACGTGGCTACGGGCGAAACGGCGGCCAATTGTTCAACGTGGCACGCAGGTGGATTTGCGCGCGCTGACCTTCCTGACGGTGGTGGCCACTCAAGGACGCTACGCTCGCAACGGGATTGAATTTGCACGGGCCTACAGCCTCAACTACAGCAGGGACGGAGTCGTCTGGAGGTCCTGGAGGAACCGTTTGGGAAGCGCGGTGCGTCTTGCTGCTTTTTCCTGGATGTGTGTGTTTCATAGGGGGCGGGCATGTATGCTATCTATCTAGCTAGCTAGCTGGCTAGCTAGCTGTGTGCTGGCTCTTTTGACGGCGTGGCCGTCCACCAGACCACGGGCCTAAAGAGGAAATGTGTGCACGCGCAGGTGATGGAAGGCAACAAGAACGCCTACGCGCCAGTCATCAACGACCTTCACCCTCCGGTGGTGACGCGCTGGGTGCGCTTGATTCCTCTGACCGAGCTGTCCACCGTTTGCATGCGGGTGGAACTCTACGGCTGTCCCTGGGAAGGTAGGCCGTTGGACGGGTGGGCCTCTGCCGGGCCTCCGCCGAGCCTCCGCCGGGCCTCCCCCGGGCCTCCGCCGGGCGTGACCTTTGCCTTTCTGCCCCCTCTCCCAGACGGCCTGATCTGGTACAGCGCCCCCGAGGGCCAGCTGATGGCGCAGCCCGGCTTCCCCACCGCCATCCTCAACGACTCCACCTATGACGGCGCACTCCAGAAGAGGCGGGTCCAATGAGCTCCTTGTCGCTCGCATGACACGGCCGTGAACAGAGTGGGCGCACCAGACGAGCGGGAAGAAACGATAAGCCGTTCGGGCTCAACGGGGATAACCCGCATGGCGGCCGCCCAGCCGCTCGTACGCTAACACCTTCCGGTCCGGCCGTCTCGCTAACACTAACACGCTAACCAGGCACGCTCCGGCCGCCTCCCTTCCTCCCGTGGAAACGGCCGACTTTGGCCCCCGTCCCGTGACCCGTCCCGTGACCCGTCCCGTGACCCGGCGCCTCGGCTCCCCCAGGAAGCTGTGGGGCGGTTTGGGGCAGCTGACGGACGGCGTGGTGGGGCTGGACGACTTCCTGTTGACGCGGCAGTACCCCGCCTGGCCCGGTTACGACTACCTGGGCTGGAAGAACGTCTCGTCGGGGGCCGACCAAAGCGTGGAGATGGACTTTGTCTTTGACCGACAGAGGAACTTCACCTCCATGAAGGTACTTTTCCTCCAGCCCGTTTCCGTCCACCGTTTCGCCATTTGCTCCCCACGTATTGTTGGGAAAGCCCCCCCCCCCCTTCCATACGGTCCCCAAGTCAAAGCCCCTCTGTCCCCCTTCTCTCTCTCTCTCTCACTAATGACCCCCCCCCCCCCCCCAATCCTAGGTTCACAGCAACAACATGTTTTCCCGCGGCGTAAAGATCTTCTCGGCCGTGTCGTGCCGGTTCAGGGCCCGCCTTTCGTCCCCGTGGGAGGCGGAGGCCGTGGTCTTCCGCACGGTTCTAGACGACCGCAACCCCAGCGCCCGCTACGTGACCGTGCCGCTGAAGCGCCGCTCCGCCGTGGCCATCCGCTGTCGCTTCGCCTTCGCCGACGCCTGGATGATGTTCAGCGAGGTCTCCTTCCAGTCGGGTGAGGCAAATGTGGGGAGGAGGAGGCGGGGCCGCGGCGCTGACTCTCTGCCCTCCCCCACGCAGACGACGCCTCCACGTCGGCGACCCCGCCGCCCGTCAACGACTCGGGCGCCCTTCCGTCGGCGGCCGGTACCACGCCCGTCTCGGCCGACCCCGCCGCCGGCGGTGGCGGCGGGGGGGACGCGCCCGTTCTGATTGGCTGTCTGGTCACTATCATCCTGCTGTTGGTCATCATTATCTTCCTCATCCTCTGGTGCCAGTACGTGTGCAAAGTTCTGGAGAAGGTGAGCTGTGTGACCGCGTCCGCTCGGGTCCCCCCGCTCGGGACCGGTCTCGGAGAAGACGCTCGGGAAAGGCCGCCGCCCGCGGAATGTGGCTCTGGACATCCGATGACGGAGTGGCGTGCGGTCGGCGCCGTCCGCGGCTTTAACCGCCATCCGACCATCCCGGCAGGGCCCGCGTGAGATCCCGGGAGAGGAGGTGACGGCGCGCCTGTCGTCCTGCGGCGACACGGTGGTTCTGCAGACCCCCCCGGTCCCGCCCCGCACCGGAGGTAAGGCGGCGCCGCCAAACACGTGGGGGGGAGGGGGAAATCCGGCTGACGGCGCGCGGCCCTTTCAGGTCCGGCCCGCCCGGACCCTCACTACGAGCGCGTCTTCCTGTTGGACCCGGAGTACCAGAACGCCGAAAGTCTCCGTCAGCAGCTGCCGGAACTTTCGCAGAGCGCCGAAGCCTCGGGTGAGCCCGACGTCCGGCCCCGGGCACGAAAGGCGCGCGCCTTTGCGCTCTCCCGCCGGATTTCCTCTTGCGCTCTTCCGCCCCGAGGCGAGGCCCCGGGCAAAAAGGCCCGGCGGGAAGCCTCGTTCGGCGGTGGCGAGCGCTCGGCAGGCCATCCAATGTCGGACGCTGACGTCAAAGCGGAATGTTCCGTATTTGGAAAGGATGTGGCCTCCTCTTTCTCCTTTTCTTCTCCTCCTTCTCTGTCTTTTCCTCTCCAGTCTCCTAACGCCGAGTCGCCGTCTCACGAGCTCCGCCTCTGGCGTCCCGAGGTGGCCCGGTTTGCGTCATTGATGTTTTTTGGGCGGGCGGCAGCGTGCGGCGGCGGCTACGCCGAGCCCGACGTGACGCAGTGCACGCCGCACCAGTCTTTCCATAGCCATGCGCCGCACTACGCCGAGACGGAAGTGGTGCGCCTCCAGGGCGTGACGGGCAGCAACATGTACGCCGTGCCGGCCCTGACGGTGGACTCGCTGACGCGCAAGGACATCTCGGCCGCCGAGTTCCCGCGCCAGAGGCTTATCTTTGGCGAGAAGCTGGGCGAGGGCCAGTTTGGCGAGGTCTACCTGTGCGAGGCCCGGGGGCTGCCCGCCTTCCTGGGCGAAGAGGTACAAGGAGAAGGTGGTGGCGGAGAAGGTGGTGGCGGAGAAGGTGGTGGCGGAGAAGGTGGTGGCGGAGAAGGTGGCGGCGCCTTGGTGGCCGTCAAGCGGCTGCGCCACGACGCCACCGGTCAGGCCAGGTAGGTAGCGTGGTCGAAGAATGGGCCCAACTCCAATCAAAGCGGGCTAGCTACTGTTTTATTTGTGGCCCGCCGCCCTGAAGTGCGCCTTTCCCGCAGGAACGACTTCCTGAAGGAGATCAAGATCATGTCCCGGCTCAACCACGGCAACATCATCCGACTGCTGTGCGTGTGCGTGACCTCCGACCCCCTCTGCATGGTGACGGAGTACATGGAGAACGGAGACCTCAATATGTTCCTGTCTCAGCGCGAGATGGAGAGTACGCTCACGCACGCCAACAACATTCCCTCCGTCAGGTGAGAATTTTTGGGACGGGAACGAGAGTCGGTTAGCAAGGTGAGTGATTGAGTCAGTGAGTGAGTGTGTGTTTGCTTGTGGGTGTGTGGCAGCCTGGCGGACCTGCTACACATGTCGGTCCAGATCTCATCGGGGATGAGATACCTGGCCTCCTTGAACTTTGTGCACCGGGACCTGGCCACCCGAAACTGCCTGCTGGACCGCCGCCTCACCATCAAGATCGCCGACTTTGGGATGAGCCGCAACCTCTACAGCGGCGACTACTACCGCATCCGAGGCCGCGCCGTGCTTCCCATACGCTGGATGGCCTGGGAGAGCATCCTGCTGGTGAGCCGACCGGAAGGATGGCCGTGGCCCGTCGTGCCGACCGGAAAGATGGCCGTGGCCCGTCGTGCCGACCGGAAGGATGGCCGTGGCCCGTCGTGCCGACCGGAAGGATGGCCGTGGCCCGTCATGGCCATTCTCCCGCCACGCGTGACCTTGCGTGACCTTGCTTGTTTGGCCAGGGCAAGTTCACCACCTCCAGCGACGTGTGGGCCTTCGGGGTGACCTTGTGGGAGATCTTCACGCTTTGCAAAGAGCAACCCTACAGCCTGCTGACGGACCAACAGGTCATAGCCAACACTGGAGAGTTCTTCAGGAACCAGGGCAGACAGGTCAGCGACGGTCACAATGTCGCCGTCCATCCGTGGGCCCGTGTTTAAAAGCGCCCGGACTGAGCCTGAGCCTGACCTCCTTCCTATAGGTGTTCCTGTACGCTCCCCCGCTCTGTCCTCCCTCCCTCTTTGAGCTGATGATGCGTTGCTGGAGGCGGGACATCCCAGACAGGCCCTCCTTCGAGGGGCTCCACCGGGCTCTCGGGCCCCACGTCCAATCGTGAGCCGGACGGACGGAGCCAGTCCAGAAGGCCCGCGTGGTGCGGAGGGCCAGACTTTTTCTACGTGGAACATTTGTAATATATGGCTCCCGGCCGGCTTTGTAATCCGCCCTCTCGGATCTCTTGAGTAAGAAATAAATGAACGCCAGCCAACCGACCCCGGACGTAAGCGCCCCCCTCATTTCTTCAAAGCCCGGCTTTTCGGGATAATGGCGGCAGTCTCTAGGCTTCCGGACGCGGCGGAAGGCGGTTTTTGCCACGCCGTCCAAGCTGGGACGAGCGCCGGTGGCCTCCTTCCTCGCCGTACGGGCGGGCCACGTTGGCGGTCCACGTTTGCGGCGTCCCGTTCGGCCCGCCCGCCCACCCGCCCCTCCCCACACCTGCTTGTCGTTGAGCCGTTGGTGTTTGCCAGATGCTCGTTAACTGGCTCATTCTACCTGCCTTGTCAAATGTTTGGAGGAGTCATCAGCAGCTTTTCGCCGCTTTTCGCCGCTTTTCGCCTCTTTTACGCCAGTAGTAGAGTGGCTTTCGCTGGACTCTGTTGACGGCCGTAGCCAATTGGCCCCCTTTTTTTAAGGACCCCTCTCGTTTTTTTTTAGAACTCGTCAGCCCTCGCCTTCCACACACAAGGGGGGGGAGCTGCCTTTTTCTTTTTTACGGCGTGCCGGCGGCTGTAGAAAAGTGCTTCAATTTCATTTCGACTTTGAGAGCATCCTGCCTTACCAGCGGGGAGCCCCCCCCCCCATTCTCGTCCCCCTGGAAAAAGTAGCGTGAGGGGAAGAAGGCCGGCCAGGCCTTCCATTTCCCCCATCTGTCCCCCCTTGGACCCGTTGGCCGACGTCAATTGGGCTCAAAGTCGGCCTCTCCCTTCCGCCACCACCCAAGCCTGAGCGGCCGCAGGCGAGGGACGGCCCCTAAAAGGCCCGTGGGACTTGAATCTCCTTCTACTTGTAGAATGACAATGTAGGCCCTCCATTTGGATTCAAGTTGTGGTTTGAGTTCGACCTCCCTGGCTTTCTGTCCAAGTGGTACCTGGGTCTGGGTCCGGGGCTTTGGTTGACGTGCGGATGAACCAGCTCGAGTGCTACCAATGGGGTGCCGCTCATAAAAGGGGAGGGGGTGAGGGGTGTGTGCCGGTGCCCGGGCCTGCGGGGGCCCGCCAGCTGCTGGGCTTTGCTAACGACCTCCCGTTTCAAGGAACAAATGTTGCTGGTGGAAACAATGAAAAAGCATCTGGAGCCACGGTAAGCCCTCCCCTACGCCAAAGCTCCGGCGCCACGGCGGCGGCGGGGGGCACACGCTCCCGAGAGCCCGTCGCAGAGAGCGGCATACGTGGCCAGGAGAACCAGCGGCGGAAGATGAAGCGCTTTGTGCCGGCCGTCTGCCTCTTCCTGGCCTCTTTTCTACTCTTGACGGGAAGCGCCGCCGCCGCCCGAGCGGAGACTGGAGAGGCCGGGCCCGCTGGGGACTACGGGCGGCTCTCGGGCGTCCCCGCTCGGGGCCCCCGCCACGGGCCTGCCGCCCCGAACCGGGCTCCCGCGCCCAGGCCCCGACGGAGACCCGGAGAGGACGGGATGCTCGGAGACGACCCGTACAGCCCCTACAAGATGTCCAACTACTACCCGTACTACAACTACTACTACGGGCACAGGGCCAGGCTCCGACAGTGGCAGGCTTACGGAAGCGGCTACCGCCAGCACGGTAAGGCCTTTTGAACAAGTTTAGCGGGATTGCGGGCGGGCCCAAGCGTCGGTCGGTTGGAGAACGCCATTCCAAACCGTAGCGTCAAGAGGGAATATTCCAGACCTCAGAATTTGGAGAAGAAAAAAAAAGTGATTGCCTCCAAGGCACGTTTACAAAGACGACCGTTTGAATGGCGCTAACGGGCGAGTGACGAGGACGCTTGTGGCAGGTCTTCCCGATCTGGTTCCCGACGCGGCCCACATCCAGGCGGGCTCCTACGTGCACCGGGTGGCCATGTACAATCTGCGCTGCGCGGCCGAGGAGAACTGCCTGGCCTCGTGAGACGCGTTCGCCGTCTCATCCCTCTTCCCCGCCGTCTTTCTTTCTTTCTTTCTTTCCTTCCCTCCCACTCCTTCCACCACCGAGCCGGCGTGGAAGGAGTCTACGCGGGTGATCTAACGCCTTCCACGAATTTGTGGTTGCGGCGGCGGAGTTCGGCCAGGTCGGCCGGAGATTACCACGTCAGGGTTCTGCTGAGGTTCCCGCAGCGTGTCAAGAACCAGGGGACGGCGGACTTCCTGCCCAGCAAAGCCTCGCACGCCTGGGAGTGGCACAGCTGTCACAAGTAAGAGCGGGCCAGGCGGGGGCCAGCTTTGCCGATATTCGCGTCACCGGACGCCGAGGCTGGGGCCGCCTTTGCCGATAATCCCGCCACGGCGGGATCTCCTGACTTTGCCCTTCTGCCCACTCAGTCACTTTCACAGCATGGACGACTTCAGTCTGTACGAGCTGTTGGACGGCGGGGGCCAGGAGCCGGTGGCGGAGGGTCACAAGGCCAGCTTTTGCCTGGAGGACACTTCCTGCGACGGCGGATACTACCGCCGATACGCCTGCACCTCGCACACTCAGGTGCCCCGTGATTGGCCGTAGCCAGTTGGGGCGTGTCTTCCGCCCGCCCCTGGCCCCGTTTCAGCTGGGATAGGCTCCAGCACCCCTCCACGACCCTAAATGAAATGAGATGAGGCGATTTAGTGTTGTTTGCGTTTTGTTTTGATTTCTTGGTTGAACTATTAAACGGCGGCGGCGGCGGCGGCGGCAAACTTCCATGCTCTCTTTTGGATGAAAAAATGACAATTGTGTGCATTCAGGGTTTGAGTCCCGGCTGTTACGACACGTACAACGCAGATATCGACTGTCAGTGGATCGACATCAGCGACGTAGCTCCTGGGAAATATGTGCTCAAGGTATCTCTCTCTCTCTTTCTCTCACTGTAATCGCACCGCTCCCATAACAAATCCATTTCCATCCCAGCCATCGTATCCATTTTCAAGAGCCTTAAACCTAAGCTTAACCCTTTGCAATATTGTGCCCCCCCCCCCCCCCCATCTGTCAGGTGACCGTCAATCCCAAACGGAAGGTTCAGGAATCCAACTTTGCCAACAACGTGGTGCGCTGCGACGTCCACTACACGGGAAACGCGGTCCACCTGTCGGCGTGCGAGACCTCGGCGTGAGGAGCTGGACCGGTCCCCCCCTTTGGGCGCCGTGGGACTCTCTCCGCCCGTGAGTTCAACGGACACGGCACGGCCCTTCCGTGGAGTGTAGCCTTCTCCAATTTCAAAGTAGAGCCGATGACGGGGTCCACGCGGCCAATTGTGGGGATCTCCTTTTGTCTTCCAGAAGGCGGAGATTTTAAGGCCATTCTTTCCCATCGGTCGTCTTTGGTGGCCTTTCATCGTCCCTTTTCATCACTCGACTTGGTGTGAGCTAACGTGTACCGTGTTGACCTCCAATGCCCCCTTCCAATAAATCTCGGCCACTCTTCTTGAGTCCTCGTGTGTGACGACGTCAAAAAGCGTCTGTTTTACCTCCTCGTGGCAGTGTTGTCATTTTCCACGTTGGACGCTCGAGGGCGCAATTATCGAGTGTTTGCCCAACTAACCCTAAACGGAGAGTGAAGAAAGCTTTTTTGGTGTTCCAGACAGGCTGTCGTTAGGACCACTAATTATAGTTGCATCAACCTCTTCATAATTATACTCCAATGACGCTGAAGGCGAAAGGCAATTATACACGGAGAAAGAGACACACTGAGGCAAAGAAACGATCATGTCACACCAAATACACATTGACTTGATCCAATCCTTTACTTGAAGTAAGGTGGCTTCCATTAAAAGAAAACAGCACTCAAATGAAATAATTATGTATTTTGACGTCGGAGTTATTTTATCCTAGAAGCGTCTAACTCTGACGGAATCCCTTGTGATAACTTTGCAGTATAGACCCGTCGTAACCAACTTGCATGCGTTTATTGACACTCACAGACAGCCCTTTAACACATCAACATCCGGGTCACTCGGTAATACGTAATGACCATCAGGTGGCGGTGGTTAAGCCCACTTGTATAACCTGATGCCATTTACCGTTATAGTTTCAATATACTACATCCCTCATCAAAGATCGTCTATTGTCGCCAAGCTCACCTCGTCAAACCGAAGCGCCGGACTCTATAACGCGTATAGTTCCCCCCACTCGTTCAAAACTAAACTCGTTTCTTTCCTTAATCATGAGCCGATATATTTGTGTTTGCTTGTTAACGTTGGTCGCTAACAAAGCACAATGTTAAAGCGCTTTCCCATAAGTCATTTCACACAATGACAACAAAACTTCACCCGGCCACGCTCGTGGGGTGTGCAAATTGACTTCAAATCAAACGGGTTTATGGCTTTTAAACTCGTAGCGGATTCAAATCAAACTGGTTTATGGCTTTTAAACTCGTCGCCGATGAAGTAGTTCATCCCGGCGTTCGTTAAGTAAAAGTGAGCGGGTTGTGCAGAGGGGGAAAAATCCACAGAGTGAGATCTCTCAAACGGTGCCGTTCTACGGGAACATGCATTATGTCAAATTCTTTGTGCTGTTAGCATCGAGGAAAAAAACAACAAGCAGCTTTGCAAACTTCACGTGAGCTTCTACGCTAGCGAGACCCTTCCAACCAGGTATTGGGTGTACTTTTATGATCACCCGCACGCCACGCGAAAGTGCTTCTTTTCTCTCTTTGTGTGTGTGTGTTTGTGTCCGCCAGCTTCCACTTTCTCCCTCTCGCCTTTTCGCCTTTGCCAGCTGTTCGGCTAGCGCAAAGACGAAGCGGTCCCTAGCATCACGGCCGCCGGCTAATTAATACCTGCTCGGCTGTTCGAGCTAGCTAGCCTTGGTGAAGACTCTTATTCATTGGACCAAAATAATAATTTAAAAAAACACTAAAGACGACACGGCCATGCAGAAGCCAGCGTCAATATCGAGTCCATCGAATGAAATACCCCGAACGCTCGCTCGCCTCAGAACATATCTTCTACCCGTGTGCCTCAACGTCAATGAGTCAATTAGGACACGTATTCCGTTTTTGAAAAAGAGCTTCGGGGGCTCATTTGATATTTTGTTTTGACATTTCCCCCCGCAGCCAACACATCATTGTAAGTGTTCCCAGTCGACGTCTAGCACTGTCCCCACGACAGTCAATGATTGCGTTAAGCAGAGTTAAGCATTGGGCTCCGGCACCTCTGCCACCCTGGTCAGCTTGAGCGCCACAAAAAGACGAATGAATTGTGTACAGGTGCGACCGGAGGGGATGACTTGTGAAGATGGAGCTTCCTGAATATTTGGATTTGGATGAGATCGACTTCTCGGACGACGCCGTGGTGAGCCATGCTCTCTCCAAGTCTCTCTCTGACTTTGTCTCTCTCTCTCTCTCACATTTCCGCACGCCGGTCGGTCATCATTCCACAACTGCGTGCTTTCAGTGCTCCGTCTCGTCCCTGAAAAACATCCCCGAGTTGTCCAGACGAAATGAGGCTCAGGGCGAGGGGAGAGCCGGTAAGATTGCCAACGCTACCAACGTTGCCGCCCTTCTCTAACCACCATTTCTTCTTTCGACGTCTTCCCGTTTCTCCGCCGTTCCCTTCTTCACCTCCTCCCGCCGCTCCTCAGTCCCGTCCATCAACTGGAGTCGCGGAACGGCGTCCCACCCGGCCGCGGCGGGCGCCGGCGAGGCTCCGGGCAAATTCCGCCCCGTCAAGCGTGTTTCTCCCCTCAAGCATCAGCCCGAGAACGGGGAGGAGCCTCCGGACGGGGACGTCAAGCTCCGAGCCGGCCCGCGGAGGGCGGGAGCCGAGAGCCCGGACGCCGCCGGTCCGGCCGACCGCCACTTAACGACGGGTGAAGCCCGTGGCTGACGGAGGAATGGGCCAGGTGGAGATCTCCGTGGGCTCCTTTCTCCTCAAACGCTGCCCTTTCTCCCCGCAGGAGCCGGTGGCCAACGGGGAGTCGTGGGGGAGCTGGAGCACTACGACCTGGACATGGACGAGATCCTGGACGTACCTTTCATCAAGTCGTCCGGCAGGCAGACGTCGACCGGGGCCGCCGAGGAGCGGGCGGCCGGCGCCGGCCACCTGGGCGGAGCCGCGTCGGAGAGACCCCGCGACGTTAAGATGGACGTGGACGACGACGGCGGCGGCGGCGGCCACGAGGCGAGAGCGAGCCACGCGACGACAAACGACTGGACGTGAAAGGCGCCCAGTCCTAAAGGTTTCAAAGTGCTCCAACTTCCCTCCCGCAGATGTGCGTCCTCTCCCCTCTGAAGTGGTCGGATCTGAGGAAATCCAAGCCGGCCGATCCCGACTCGCCCCACCTTCTCCGTTCGCAGTTTTCGGGGGGCTTCCGACACGGTCCTCCCGCAGATATGGCGCTCTCCTCGTCCTCCTCGCTGTCTTCCTTCCCCCAAGGAGGTTGGTATTGGAACGGGAAAGCCCTTGGAAAGAAGCGGGGCCGAGCCGTTTTGAGATGGAGCACATTTTGAGCGTGTCTGGCGAGTAGAAAGCGCATCCGCTGCTCCCCAATTGTTGCCACCCTAAACCTTTACTTGACACGGGAAGAGATGTGGAACGTGTGATCAATAACAGAAGCGCTAGTTTAAAAGTCTGAGGGGGCGGGGGGGACAAACGCCCCTCCCTTTTTATGGCCAGATCAGACGGCTCCGCCCTCGCCGACCTGGCTTCACCGCGTCCTCCGCCGGGCATGGGCGAGCGCGGGCCCCGGACGCCACCCGCCGTCCGCCCCGCGTCTCCCTGCTCCGAAGCACCCGAATCCAACCGTCGGGTGAAGCCCGATGACCATTTGATTCCGCTACGTGGGAGGAGGGAGACGCGGAGCGGCCCGCGGAGCGGCCCGCGGGTTCCCTCCGGGACCGCGGAGCGGGCGCCGGCCCCCGGCCAAGGCTAAAGACACACGGATACGCATGACCGTCCATCCAGACAAGCCGCCGTCGGCGAGGGCGTTCCCCGAGGCGCACAAGCCGCGGCCGGAGCTTCCCGCGTCCGGCGCCGTCTCTCTCCTCCCGTCGGCCCCCGCGGCGGGAGGAGCCCGAGGGGCGGAGGCGGACGAGGAAAGCAAGAAGAAGCACAACATCATCAACATCGTCAGGGAAGGTCAAATCTCGCTCCTGGTGAGACGGGCGGCGGTGAAGCCCACCTATTTCTTTGGCCGACTGTGGCCCTCTTCAGATCGAATAATGAACCACCACAACTCCCCCAACTCCGCTTTTCAGCCTCACCTGGCCGGCGACAACCTTTCGCTGATCCGCGACGAGGCGGGCAACAACCTTCTCCACGTGTCGGCGTCTCGGGGCCACGCCGAGTGTCTCCAGCATCTGACGTCTCTGATGGGAGAGGACGGGCTCAACGAACGCAACCGGCAGCAGCTGACGCCCGCCGGACTGGCCGTCAAGGTCCGTAACCCGCCTGGGCCCGCTTTGAGGCCCGGCCGCCATAAACGACGGAGACGTCGCGCCGGCGTGTGTAGAACGGTCGCCTGGAGTGCGTGCGTTGGATGGTGAGCGAGACGGAGGCCATCGCCGAGCTCAGCTGCACCAGAGAACACCCGAGCCTGATACACTACGCCGCCCGCTACGGACAGGTGAGCCCGGCTGGTGTCGTCGCCGTCGCCTCCCCGCCCGAACCCTGCCCGAACCCCGACCATCCCCGGCCATCCCCGGTCCGGCCGTCCACGGCCCGAGCCCCGTTCCAACCTCTGGCCCGACGTGCGTAGGAGAAGGTGTTGCTGTGGCTGCTCCAGTTCATGCAGGAACAGGCCATCTCTCTGGACGAGGTGGACCAGGACGGCAACACGGGCGTCCACGTGGCCGCGCTGCAGGGACACCTGGCCTGCATACAGGTGCGTGTGGACCGCTCGCCCCTCCATTCCTCTCTTGGCGGTCGGGCCGTTTTTGCCGGCCGGTGACCGATATTCCCAACTTGGCCCCGTGTGCGCGTGTGTTTTGGCGGGCGTAGACGCTGGTGGAGTACGGCGCCAACGTAACGGTGTCCAACCGGGGGGGCGAGCGGGCGTCCCAGCTGGCCGAGCGTCAAGGTCACGGCTCCTGCGCCCGCTACCTGGTGGTGGTGGAAACGTGCATGTCCCTGGCGTCGCAGGTCGTCAAGCTCACCAAGCGCCTGGCCGAGTGAGTGCGCCGAGTGGGAATATGACCCGTGACGTCATAAGCCGCTGCCGCCGCCGCCACCACCGCCTCCTTCACTCCGTCCGTGCCTGTCTTACAGACAAGCGGCGGAGAATGCCACGCTACAGAGACGCCTGCACACCTTTGACAACGGGTAAGAACCATTGGCTCGGGCCGTCGGGGCTCACGTCGACAGTAAGCGCCTGGCCCGTCACCTCCTCAGCCGTCCGTCCGGATCGGAGGCTCGGCCAGAGATTGCGGCGAGCGCGGAGAGGACATCGGCGGACGGCGAGGGGCCGCCGCGTCCCGAGCACAAGCCGGCGCGTGCCGACCGAGGGCCCCGACGCGCCATCGGCCGACGGGATTCCCAGGCGGGAGCCGACGACGACCCAGATGATGACGGCGACGACGAGGAGTGTGCGCGGAGGAAGGACCTCTCCCCGGCCGACGGGAAGCCCGTCCCCGCGGGGGCTGACGGCGGGCCCGAATCCCCCAAGGCGGGTGCGGCGGCCAGCCCCAAGAGCGCTCTCAAGTCACCGTCGACGCGGCGGAAGACGCCCGCCAGCCTGAAACTCAGGGTGACTTTCAACGAGAACCTCCATCGGGAGGCGGAGCCGACCGGCAGGGAGGCCCCGCCCGGCGGGACGGTCGAGGCCAAGAGGCCCTTTGGTGCGCTGCGCTCCATCATGGAGACGCTTAGCGGAAATGCAAACCACCACCACAACAACAACAATGGCGGGGGCAGCGGTGGCGCATACCACGCGACACACAACCAGTACAAGAACAAAAACAAAAGTGCCAATGTGTGAAAGCCTTCTGTCACCTTGAAAACTTTTTTTTTGATAATCACTTGTCACTTGGAAAGAAAAAAACCCTTTTGAAAGTGGGATGTTGTGTGCCTTCTCCATATATCTATCTATTTTTCCCCCCACAAAAACAAATACTAGGAGTAATCCAAAAATTTCAATAATTTGAAGAACAGGGATTCATTTCCAGTGCTCGTAAAAACTCAAACCTGTGGTGAGCCGCCAAAGCCTGCAAAGCCTGCAAAGCCTTCTCGGCTGGCCTCATAAATATCTGGATCACATACTGATGTAAATTATGTTTTGTCCATAAATACTTATTCAATGCCCATTGTCCGTCAGCTTCCTTTCATGGTTGTGGTGCGCCCAGATGTGTGTTTTCATATTGAAGCATTTGACCAATCACAATTCAGCCATCGTTTGTTGCCAGAGGGGAAATCTATCCGGAGGCCTTTGCAATGACTTCAGATATATTTTATGGGACACTAAAAGAAGGTTCGGTGAATGGGCGTGTGAAATGGTTGGGCTTGGGCAGCTCCCACAAGGTTAAAAAGCACTGCTTGAGTGGCTGAAGCAACTGGCCAAACTGGAAATCTGATTGGTCAATTGTTTAACCAATCGGATTTCACGTTGGCCACAGCAAGGCCATCTCCCAGGTGTTCCTCGTTGCTTTCACACACACACACACACACAGACACGCACACACAAGCTAGAGCTAGCAAGCTGTATCTGTAGCCAGCTGTATAAGCAAGTTTATTATTGTGTTGATTTAGTAGTGCTTTTGTCAATCCACAATGAAAATGGATTCGCTTGGCCTTGGTCTTCTGTCAAAGCCGTTTTCAAGGCGGACTTTTTAAGAAAGGCTGGAGTCGGACAACTGGGAAGCTCGCGAGCCAGTCTCAAGTGGGAATGGACATTTTCAGCCCGAAATCCAAGCAAAACTTCTGCCAGATATACCACAGAACAGAATCCACTTTCAGCATCGGCTTTAGCTTCGATGGCGATACGAAAGAACTCGGTGCAACTCAAACGCACAGATAATCTCTACCACATCAGTCATGGAAATCTTCTTGAGGAGGGATTTGGTGGACCAATCAAAGGGATTTGGGGTGAGTCAAATAAGCTTCATTTTCCTAAATAATATTTCAGTTTGATGAGGTTATTATGGATGCTTGATTTTTTTTTTGTTATGATGGAGTTTGTGGACAAATGAAACTGATTTTGGGTGAGTAAAATGGGGTTAATTTTCCTAAATAATATTTCAGTTTGATGAGGTTATTATGAATGCTGGATTTTTTTTTTGTTATGATGGAGTTTGTGGACAAATGAAACTGATTTTGGGTGAGTTCAATGGGGTTCTTTTCCTAAAAAATATTTCTATTTGATGAAGTTATGATGGATGCTTTATTTTTTTATGTGTCGCAGCTATAGCTGCAATCAATCTTTTTACAGCCATCAAATAGTTATTGAGGGTTGGATTGATTCTTAACCTGGTTTGAGGCGGCGAGCAAAGCCCAGCACTTTCATATATTCGCATTTGCTGAACCCTACGTTAGCCTCAAATATTGTTTTTTTTTTTTTTCTTCCCAAATTCAAGATCCATAAATTCCTCACAGCACTGATTGGCCAATCAATGTCTCGTGATCACCCGCAGCCAGTCATGGTCAAGCGGGGCACGTGATGGCGTATAGACGCGTGTCCGGAGCTCCGCGTCAGAGGCTCCGGCGAACCCCCGATAAGGACTCACCCAAGCCAGGTTAAGAAGCACCGATTTTCCAGGTAGCGCCCCCGAAGGCCCAGCCGGGAAATGCACGGCCCCGTTACTGAAATGAAGAAGAATATGGAAAGTTTATGGTTTCCCCTGGGAATTTGATTGATTTATTTTCTGCCGGCAATTGACGTCCGACTTCTTTGAACGGCCGGTTGAAACAAGTTGGACGTCTATTGGCGTCACAATGGAGTCGCCCCTTTCACCAAAGAGCGCAAATGGTCCGGGCCGACAGTGACCCAGTTGAGTTAACGCCAGCTAACCATCGAAAAGACAGAAAGTCCATCCGTCCGTCCGTCCGTCCAAACCGTCCGCTTCAATCCCGGCCGGCCGGCTCCCTCCAAAAGGATGGAACCGTCCTTCGGACGGCGAGTCAAAGGTCACCGGCGCGCTCAACAGTTGCCCGAATTGCGGAACTCGCCGTTTTCCGTGATCTGCAAGGTGGACGTGTTGCTAGGCGACAGGCCGTTCCTCTGCTGCGGCACCCCGTAGCGCTCCTTGAGTTGGGCAAGCGCCGCCATCAGGCGACCGTTGGTGGCGTCCAGGTGGGCCAGCCTCTTCTCCTGTCGCACACGAGCGAGCGAGCGAGCAACAGACGAGCGAGTAAGCGCAAACGACGTTTGCGCCGATCCCTCCCACACGGTAAACGGCATCGGTCCCGGAGCAGACCTGGGTCTCGATGATCTTTTGCTTGGAATCCACCACAGCTTGCATGTCCGAGTGATCTTTCTTCAGCTCCTCCTCCACCGCCATCAACCTGCGACAAGCCGCAAAGAGCAGCCCGTGAACAGCGCGCAAATGCGGACTGCGGCACACGGAAAGAATCTTCAAGTCGCTTATGGTTTAGTTTGAAAAGAATGCCAACGGTCACCCGCTCATTGAGTATGGTGACTTCAAAATCAGGTTAGCCGTGCGTCAAATTTGTACTGAGGAAGAAACCTGGTTTTCTGCTCTACGTATCGGACCGGATAGCCCAACGGCGTGACTATCACGTGGTTGCGGGCGCAAGGCCTCAGTTCCCGTGGCCGCCGTCGGCCATTTGACATCCAAATGTGCACCCAATAGCAAGAAGGAATAGCAATGGTGGATTTGTAGGACGCAGCGAGCAATTGAGGGCTCACCTGCTGATGATGCTGTTCATCTGGAGATCTTTGTCATCCTGAAGCCTCCTCAGGCGACTCTCCGTGTCCTCCAGCCGAGCCTGAAGGGGTCACGGGAAATCTCTTGAGGTGCAATTTTGGCTTTTTTTTTTTTGAACAATCAAGTCAGATATAGCCAAGACCTTTCCTACCCACGAGGTCAAACCTCGGCCCACGCTACGCCGCGAGCTTTCCGACAATCCCGCTGGCCCGCGAGACGGAGAAGTAGCCGTGGCAGACTGTAACTCCAACCCTCTAACCCAGGGCCAGGCAAAGGATGGCATGAAGGGTTTTGTTCCAATCCCTTAAGAGGAAACCTTTCCACAATTGTGGTGTTCTACCAGTGCAGTCTGGTGCTTCTACTTCCGGCACAAGCCGGCTTGCTTCAACTGGGTGGGTGTTTGTGCTGGATGGGTCGGAAGAAAAAGCTGCAAACACCCAGCAGCTTTCCAGCACCGCTTTGCCCATTCCTGCGCCCCAAGCCGTACCAGTAAAAGTGGCTCCAGTAAAAAGCTGTCCGTGTGGAAATCTTAACCCTTACACCAAGGGGTCAGGTCAGCCACAGAGGTTAAGGAGAGCCCTTGCCCGCGGTTCAGTCTTCGTCCCCCAACTTTCCCACTCCTCCGACACACCCAAAAGCTTAGTACGCAAACTAGGCCCGCTACACACCTGGTACTCCTGCAGGAGGCGCTGGTTCTGCTGGTCCTGAACCAGGAGGCGGGCCTCGCACTCCTCCTGGCGCAGCGCCGCCACGCGGAGCTTCTCCTGCAGCAGGGCGATGTCCTGCCGGTACTGCCGGGACGTGGGTGTGGCCGTCAGCGCGGGGCCGGGAAAGCGGGCCGGGCGGCCGGCTCACCTTTTCCGCCAGGGCGTCGTCGTGGCGATCGTCGTCCGTCTCGCCATAGGCGCTGGCCGAGTTCATGTTGAGGAGCCAGGCGGCGGTGCGGTCCAGCGCGCACGGAGACGCCGCCTTTCGGAAGGCCAGAAAG
Source organism: Stigmatopora nigra (assembly GCF_051989575.1). Lineage (NCBI taxonomy): Eukaryota > Metazoa > Chordata > Actinopteri > Syngnathiformes > Syngnathidae > Stigmatopora > Stigmatopora nigra. The sequence goes on along the minus strand of NC_135511.1, from coordinate 44,035 downwards.
ACACGCAGTTTTCAAAGGCTAATGGCTTCAAAGAGCCTCTTCAAAAGCCACTCGAAGGTGGGCGCGCTCACGCACTTTGTTGCCGGAGCGCACTTTTTCCGGACTGTCGCCTTTGGATGAAGACGAGGCCTGGCGGAGACGCGAGTGCCCCCCGCCATTGCCATTGCCACCGCCGCCATTGCCACCGCTCGCCCAATCGGGACTGGACGACATCACGCTCCCGGAGGCCGGGCGAGGTGGAAGCGCCCCGGGCGGCGTGCGGCCCCGGGGGGGCGCCGAGGAGCCCGGAGGCGGCGGGGGCGGCGGCGGCGGTTGGTCGATGCGCCGCTGGGGGCCCGAAGAGTTCTGGCGAGGAGGGACGGCGCCGACCACTGAAGTGGCTGGGTCGGTTGTGGCGGGGACAGACGGATAGAGCTCGCATCAACAGGAAGTGACCCAATCATGACCGGGCAACCGTGTGCAATAAGCTATCTGTAAATGGGTTAGGGTTATCAACGGGAAGTGACTCACAGATGAATGCAAATGTACAGGAAGTGAGGGGCACAAGGTCCCAAAACATGCAGAAATGAACAAGAAGCAGGGGGGGTGCAAACCTACAGCTTGGAGTGGGGCTACTTGGGAAATCAAGGAAGGGGAGCAGGAAGTGGAGGGCTTCAGACCAAGGTAATCAAGGAAGGAGAGCAGGAAGTGGAAGGGGTTCAGACCAAGGAAATCAAGGAAGGGGAGCAGGAAGTGGAGGGGTTCAGACCAAGGAAATCAAGGAAGGGGACCCGACGTCAAGCCAAAAGGAAGACCACTCACCCGGGGCGTTTTCCGACAGCGTTCTCCGGTTTTGCTCGTCTCCGCTGCTGCTGCCGGACAGCCCCGACAGGCGCTCGCCCCGCTCCCCGCCACCCGGCACGCCCACTTGCATCTGCGTCAGGAAGGCGGGCTTGGGCGCGGCCGAATCTCCGCCCTCCGGGGGCGGGGCCTCGGCCCGCCGACGCGACGACATCTGATAGACGGGATTCTGGAAGGACAGCGGCAAGAGCCCCGGCCCCCCCCAGTGTCCGTCGTCCGGGGCGTCGCCGTCCTGCAGGTCCACCAGGGACAGGCTCCGCCCCTCGGCGCTCAGCTCCCGCCCCGCCCTCCCGAAGGCCGCCTCGTCGTTGGGCTCCGAGTAGGACGAGCTGGGTGCCGGGGAGCCGCGCGAGTCTGAGGAGGAAATAGGCGGGGGCCGACGTCGGGTCAGAGGTCCCGAGCCGGCCAACCGGCCGGGGGCGGGCGGGCGGGCGGGGTTTGTCCATTTGAACTCACCCGACGCCGGCCGCAGGCCAGAACCTTTCGTGACAAAGTACAAATCTTTGTTTTCGGGGGTCGGCGACGGAAGTCGGGTAAAGTCCAACGGGCTGCCAAGAAAGACAAAAAATAACAGTAGCGGTAGCAACAGCGCGACACATGCCAGTGGGCTACTGGGAAGGCACTGCCACTGTATACTACAAATAGAGAGAGAGAGAGAGAGAGAGAGAGAGAGAGCACGTGGCTAATCTATTGAAATACGGCCAAAAGAAAACCACCTTCTGGAAAAAAAAGTGGCCACGTAACGAGAACAAAAAAAATCCAAAACACGCCCACTTCCACCGTCAAAGGCCCCGAGCCTTGGCCCGACGGACACTCACCCGCCGTCCGGTCCTGCACCGCGCTGCTGGCCCAGGGAGGGATTGCAGGCGGCCAGAGGTGGAGAAAGGGGCGGGGACAAAGGAGGCGGAGACACCAAGCGCCGGCGCTCGGGCGAGGCGCCTTTTCCGGGATGAGCCCCGCCCCCGGGGTTAACCAGGGCCGCCGACACGTCCCTCAAGATCCGGGGAAGCGGATTCAGCTTGGACAAGCACGACTGTGGCAAAAGACGGACGGACGGACGGACGGACGGGTCGTCGTTAGGTCTACGGTCGGACCCGGCCGACGCTCCCGGGCCGCCACGCCGGCCTTCCCACGGATCGGAAGTCTACTCGCCGTGGACCGGTTCCTACGTGTCCACCCATGAGGGCGATAAGATTTTGCCGGGTCCGGGGCTCACCTGATCCAACTCGGCCAGCGAGGCGTGCAGGCAGGAGAGCTCCCGTCCCAGGTCCACGTAGCCGTCAAAGCCGGCGGCGCTGTGGTTGAGTCCCTCGGGGTTGGAGATCTCCTGCAGGAATCGCTGCATGCTGCTCCACTGCCGCTCCACAAAGTCGTTCATGAAGAGCATGTACTCCTCTTTGCTGCCGAACCTGCCGGGCGGCGAGACGGGCGGAGATCTGGAAGGGTCGGCCGGGAGGGACGGGAGGGGGAGGAGGGGAGGGACGGGAGGGGGAGGAGGGGAGGGACGGGAGGGGGAGGAGGGGAGGGACGGGAGGGGGAGGAGGGGAAGGACGGGAGGGGGAGGAGGGGAGGGACGGTTCTGCCCCCCAATGGCCACGCGTCTAGTCGGGAACAAAAAGCACAGGGACCCACTTGCTAAAGTTGGCCAGCGTCTGGATGACTTTGGCGATCAGTGTCAAGGTGCGGGCGGTGCGCTGGTCCGGGTAGACCTGGGTCAGCTGGAAGAGCGACGGCGACATGACGGCCGGGCACAGGAAGCGCAAGAAGAGCGAGGCGCTGATCAGCCGCTCGCTGATGTCCGCTCGGCCGCGCCGCGCGCACTCCTGACGCCACGAGGCGAAAACCTCCTTCAGCTCCCGAGGAAACACCCTGGAGAGGGGCGGGGACGGAGGGCGGAGGGCCACTTGAGCGCCGGAGTTGGGGCTTCCCGGGACCGGCGGCGGCGGCGGCGTCGTCGTGGTCGCCACCTGTAGGAGTCGAGGATCTTGCAGAAGGCCAGTTCGCAGCACATCCTCAGGTTGGCCTGATGCTCGGCCAGCTCCGAGTTGGAACAGCGAGACGCGTCCACCTCGCAGTTCTCGTCCGACTCGTACAGAGCTCGGACGAACTCTCCTGAAGACGCCGGACGGACGCTCAGCGTCGGCCCCAGAGCCAGCCCGGCGGCAGAGTGGCCCCGAGGGGCCCCGAGGGGCCCCGATTCAGCCGGCTTACCCAAGGCGTCCTGCAGGTACTTCTGTCCGATCAGCTTCAAGTACTCCTCGATGCTTTTGGTGGCCAGCGTGTTCTCTCGAAAAATCAGCTGATCGTTGTCCCGGTAGCGGTCCACCTCCGACATCATCAAGTCGGTGAGGAAGTCCTGGAGACGACGAGCGGCGGGAACGCCGCCAAGTGTCACCTTTGCGGCTCACGCGGCTCGTCGCTCAGACTAGTGAGCCGGAGGTGTCCCAGAGCGAGAGCCGGTGGCAAAAAGCCACCAAAATAACCCCCCCCCCCTTCCCCCATCCTCGGTCAATCATCGTCCACCCAACTCCCTCCGTTCCTCCACGCCTCCCTAGCTGGCATCAGCCGATGCCAGTGAGCCCGAAGGGGGCCGAGAAGAAGGAGGAAGGGAGCGCCACCTCCTCACCTCACCTTAGCTTTCCCGGTGCTGTGCAGGATGTGGACCAGCGCCTTGGCCACTTCCTCCTTGGCCCTCAGGCCGATGGAGGCCTCCAAGGTGTTGCAGAGCAGGAGGTAGTTGGCGCTGATGAACTCGGCAAACTCTTTGTACTGCTCCATGGGGAGGATCACCACGCTCTGGTAGCGCGCCTTCACGCGGACCGTGGGCACGCCGGACTTCCCTGCCGACAGGGCGGACTTTTACCGGGCCACCTGAGGCGGGCCTGCCGTCACGGGAAAGTCGGCGCCCTCCCGACGGTGCCCTCCCGACGGAGCCCTCCCGGCGGCGCCCTCCCGGCAGCGCCCTCCCCGGCGGCCGTCTCACCTCGGACGGCGCTGGGCGTGCTGAGCGCGTACCACTTCTCGATCAGCTGTCTTCCCGTGACGGCGGCCACGGGAATGTTGACCAGCCCCACGTAGCTGCTCTTGTCCTTCTTGCGCTTGCGGTCCGTCTCTTTGTAGACGTGCAGCGTGACGGCATCCACGCTGGGCAGTCCGCCAAAGTCCAAGCGTTCGCCCCAGAAGACGTTGTCCGTCTTGCTCTTGCAGGACGTGCGGGCGTACAAGCTGTCGTCCAGGCACACTTCGCAAAAGTACCTGGAGGGGGGAGTCGGAGTTTTAAAATGCGTGGGCCTCGGGATCTTTCTGCTGCGGGAACAATTTTGCGCCACCTTTTTTTGGGCGGCAGGTCCTTGGCCTCGATGACCCAGAGCGTGAGGAGGTTGTCCACGCGTCGGCTGTTGTCCTTGTTGGGCTGCACGGCTCGCCGCAGATTCTCCATCCACTTGTCGCGCTCGGCCGCCGAGCGACACGAGAAGCACTTGGTCCCGGTGGAAGCCGTCACCTGAGAGAGGGAAGAAACGGCCCGGAAACGGCCCGGGAACGGCCCGGAAACGGCCCGGAAACGGCCCGGTGAGAGACAAGTGACGGCTGCTACACTACTCTCATAGGCTGGTGTAGAATACGCTAGCCTCCGACAGGACAAACAGACAGAGAGAGACAGAGTAGACTACACTACTTACCTCGAAGCAGTAGTCCTGCCCCAAAAGCGAGGAGTGGACGGCTTTGATGATCACCGATTGGTCCATTTTCAGCTAGGAAGAGGCCACGCCACCTAACAGCGACTCCCGGCCGCCACGGCGCACGGCACGCCTGGACACATTGACATTGCGCTCAGCAAAATTCACAGGTCAAAAATATTTATTTTCTATTTTCAGATTCATTATGACCAGGGACATTTTTGACGCTCCATTTGTTTTGCAGAGGACTTAGCCATGGACATTTTTTTCCAACACTTTTTGTTGTTTTGGAGCTTTTTGTGCCTTCACATCTATTTTTTTTATGATGAAACTGGATGCCACCGACTAGACGTCCAATCCGTTGAAGGCGGAGGGCCGACGGCCAACGAACATTGTCCGTTGACCAGCCTCCCACTTCAAAAGCAGTGCTCAAGTCATTTTCGCGCAAGCATGAAAATGAGCGGAATGACCTCGGGGCGGCCATGTTGGTAGGGGCGACTTTCCCATCCAAGTCGGGGTGTCGATAGGTAGTGGTCTAAAAGTTGATTTCTCTAGGCAGAGAGATGATTTCTGGCCTTGAGACGTGACTAATGTTTGACCTGGAAGCATCCACATCTGAAGGCTTCCTTTTGGTGTCTGAGGGCGGCGGCAGACACCAGATCTTTTCCCGTGCGTGCGCATCAGAATTTCCGCCAGCTTAGCCACATGCTAATGTAGCGGCGCGGCGATCTGCACCCGCGCACAGTCTCGCGCACCGACACGCACTGCGGATGGCGCGTCGAATAAGAGCACAAAGGAGAATGATATATATATATATATACTCACCAAACATCGTCTCGTGGAGGAGAAGCAGGACCGCTTAGAAATTCACGATCACTGGACGGACACAAATGAGGGAGAGTGACCAACCTGCCGATCTTGCGAGCGTGCGTGCGTGCGTGCGTGCGTGCGTGCGTGCGTGCATGTGTGTGCGTACGCGTGTCTCCTAGCTACTGATGTTGCGGTTCCAGCATCAGCATCAGCCAGCCAGGGTTGCCAGATTGGGAGGGGGTGGAACCCGCACATTGCCTGTTCATTTCCCCGTCTGCTGGTCTGGGCTGGGAAGGGCCAATGAATGAACTACTCTGCTCCACCTGGCAACCCGAGCGGCCCCTCCCACCAGGGATCCTGCCCTACTTTCCATCTTTAAAGGAAATGCAGACGACATTTTCTTCTACTACTTCAGTCCTCCGTTCTAACTAGGAGCGTTGGATGCTGTTTTGCACCCCCCCCCCCGCCGTTTGTCAGTAGAAATAACTATGATGGATTATTAGGGCTCCCCAAAATAAAAGTGAAAATGAAAAAAAAATCTTCCCAGTAGTACCCTAATCTCGATTTGTTTAGTCATTTTAATTGTATTCATGTTACGATTTTGTTCTTGTAGTCCGATTGTTTTTTGTACTGTATTGAAGAAGAATTTTGTAGCCGTGTTGCCAACCCTAATGGGTTGGAATACACCACAGTTTTCTTTCAGGACGGTTATCCCTAACCCTAAGCTAGTGACCCGCTCTGTGGCAGCTCGGCGTGCAGATAGCCGGGTAGCGTTAGGGCTAGGCACAACCCCCTAATTGTAACCCGGACGCACCCACCTGCCGGTGGCTGCCAGCCCATTGTTCCCGGCGTGCCCGCCGCACTTGACTTTTTCCACCCAATTCACCAGGAGAAAATCCAAGTCCCTCGGCACTTTGACAATAAAAGAGAGGTCAAGGTCCCAGGTTATGGTTTATTTCGGAAGAAGGAACTTACAGGAAGCAAAGGAAAAGCGCTTCACGCCAAAGGCCAAGACGACAACAAGGAAGGGGGGCGGGGCTCGCCGGGCAGTCCGCATGGAGACGCGCGCTCGGCGCCACTTCCTGACGTCAACGCTGTTGCTCCGTCAAAGCGGCTTTGGCTTTTCCTCAGAAAAGCTCCGCCACGTTAACTCTCCGGGTTGCCCGTGACGATAGAGGAGGACGTCCGTGCGGTGGCGTGGCTTCCGATGGGACTGGCGGACGCCCATCAAATAGTGGGCTACTTTTGACTCCATGGGAACGGCCCACCTTTTCGGTCACTTTTGTCCGTGTGTGGATCACTCCAAGAGGTCCCGTCCATTTGAAGCAGCCAACCAAGGAGCATTCACTTTGCGCCGGCGCCCTCCCTCGTCAAAGCGATCGGATGCCCGTCGCCGACGGCGGTAGTCGGTCGGTTCAAACCTTGTTTCTTTTTTTTCTTCTTCTTTTTTTTGCCACTTGGCACCTCGTGTGGAAAACCCAGTCCTGGCGTACGGTGGGAAAACCCCAGGTTCATAGCGTACGCATCGTGAGCAGGGGGATGTGGGCCCCAACTCCAAATGTGGACTGCCAATCAAAGGCTTCTGTCGTCCGGTACCTTGGATGGGCTGGCTTCCTGCTCAAGCGGTTCTTCTTCACACCATACGGCCAGTTTGCACCAGACCTACACACACACACACACACACACACACGCACAACTTATTGACTTATTGATATGGCTTTGTCTCACTCTTTTTCTCTGACTTTTTTGGAATGTGAGAGGAACCCAGAGTACCCGGAAGTCCACACAGGTGGACCGACCTAGAACTGAACCCAGGACCCCGGAGCCGTGAGGCCGACGCACTAACCACCCACCCAACCGGGCTGCCTTGAAAACAAAATCCTGGCAAAATTGGCCAGTGGAAACTCCTCTTATTGACGGAGATGAAAAAGTGGAACGGCCCCGAAGAAGCCGCCGCCACTGGCGGAGGGCGGACCTTTGTCGGCTACCAGCAGGACCTTGATGTAGGAGGTGGGCACGTATCCTTCTTGCTCGGCGTTCCGGCGTACGCGCGTCCAGCCGTCGCCCTTGTCCTCCTCCACCACGTTGAGCAGCTCGCCCTCGCACATGGACAGCGTTCCCTCGTTTTGACCTGCGGCGTGGAGACGGGGTCATTTTCATCGTGCCGCTCTTCGGCGCCCTCCCTTTCCTTTTGGGGCCCGGCTCTGGGTTTTCCTACCTTGGAAAGGGTAGAGCGACTTGCAAGTTCCGATGCTCGGCAGCGGCTCCTCGTCTTCAAAGTCGTCGGCGGCGGCGTCGTCGTCGTCAAAGTCGGAGCTTCTGGACTTGGAGAAGCGGACTTCGCCCTCGCGCTCCTCCGCGTAGCTGCCGTCGGGACTGCCGTGGAGCGGAGAAAAAGTTCCAGACCGCGCCAACATTCCGTTTTTGCGGTTTTGGGTTCGACTGAAGTTGCTGCTCACCTTTCTCTGCTGTCTGGGCTGGTGGCAAAGCGGGAAGACGGCGGACAGGCGGCGCTCAGGGCGTGCCGAGCCTCCGCCAGCCATGCCTAAAAAAAAGAATCAAAGAAGAAGTGAGGGGTGTCCAAACCGCAGCGGCACAATTTGGCGTCAATTGCATTGGTGGATTAGGCTCCATCGCCAGCAATCAATCAATCAATCTCGAGAGCCCACTTCAGCAGCGTCAGAGCGAGCCACGATGGCTGGATCCTAGTTGACGTGAGCCCGCGTGGTCCGGTAGGAGTATTGGGGGTTTTCCCGGAGACGAGACATTTGGATCCAAAAGAGGCGCTACGGCCACCTACCTGGTTGTTCCTCAGCTCCTCCTCCAGCCCATGCAAGCTACGTCTGACCTCGTCCAGGCGTGGTTCCAGGGCGGCGCCGTCCCCCAAGCCGGGGTTCTGACGATACACCGCCTTCATCTTCACCAGGGCCTCTCTGGACCAAGAGCGAGCCAAAGTTAGGCTAGCGCGAAAACAACGCCGAGACAACCTGAGACCACACGTAGCGTAGCATAATGTAGGAAACCTAGCACGGCGTCACGTAGCGTAGCATAAGGTAGCGTAACGTAGCGTAACATAATGTAGGGTAGCGTAAGGCAGGGTAGCGTAGCGCAGAGTGAGGCATCGTAGCGTAGCGCAGAGTAAGGCATCGTAGCATAGCGCAAGGTAGCGTAGAGCAAGGTCATCTAGCCTGGAGCCCGACGACGACGCTCAAAGAATCAATGTCAATGCATAGCTAAGTGAGCCGCTTGACTCGCCTTTGCTCTCGCTCCCTCAAGATTTCTCGTCCGATGCGGTGGATTCGGTTCTCCAGTTTTTTCCGCCGTTGCTCGGCCGGAAGGTGGCTGCAGTCCGATGGGGCGGAGCCCTGAAAGCGTGGCCAAAAGCTCGCAGGTTGACGGCGGCCCACTGCCACGCCCCCAAAAGGCGCCCAATTGACTTACCAGTTTGAGTGACAGCTGTCCGTCAAAAAGAAGCAACGGAGAAAAGAGCTTTAATGGCGACGCTAACATGCATGCCAAGCCTAAAATGTTTTCAGTCAATATATTTTGGGAATTTGGAAACGGAAGGGTCAATCAAAGCAAAATGGGCACATTTTACCCCTCTCTTGAGATTCTTCAGGCACTGCTTCCTGGTCCGGGAGCCGGAGTTAACCAGGTCGTTGAAGCGCTGCGCGATTGGCTCCCGGACGGACGGGGGCGGGGTCAGGGGACTCCCGGCCACGTCCCCGGGAGAAGGCGAGGCGGGCGGCGGCGGTGGCGGCTGACGGGGCGACGACAGCAGGTTCAGCAGCTATAAAAAAGGTTCAGGCTGGCTCGGGGGATGGCTCAAGCGGGTGGCGGCCGGGTCGGACGGGGCCGGGCGGGGCCGGGCGGGGCCGGTCGGGGCCGGGCTTACTTTGGTCTTGCGGAGAAAAGGCCACAATTTCTTGCCCGGTCTGCGTCCCTCCACACGGTGGTCCAGGTAGCTGGACTCGGAGACGCTCCGCCTCATGGAGGCGCAGCCAAAGTCCTCCGGGTCCAGGTCACCCGGTGGCTCGAAGCCGGACTTGAAGGCGCTCACCACCGAGCGCGTGTCCTGAAACCGTAGGAAAGTCGTGTAGGGAATAGAAGAATAGACTTGCGGGGGGCAACAGAGAGCGGCAAAACACCAGCGTGAACATGATCTGTTCAAAATGAGGATCATCGCCACGTCTTTAGCCAAAGTCAAAATGAATGGATCCATTGTCGAAGAGGCAAAAGCACACAGAATGGCTTGGAAGCCAAGTCTGACAAGGCATTAGCCCACAATTGACAAGGCCACGGGCGCAAACTCCGCTCACCGTCTGTGGCCGGACGCTTTGGGCCACGTCCATCATGGCGTCCAAACAGCGGGCCAGGTCGGGGAGGGACTTCTTCTCGGCCGTGGCCGACAAACGCATGGCCGAAGCCACGCGCTCGATACGCCGCTCCTCCATTTCCTGGATGCGCTGAAAAGTCCAAAAGAATTCTCTGAAAACAATACTCCAGTGCTGAAGAACTGCTGTCATTTCTGATTGGGGTTTTTATACCAAGTCGGTCACAATGAACACCTTCTTGAGTAAGAGTAGCGTAGCTTCCAGACAACTCACATTTCTCCAAAAATGGAGTCATCGGAAGATCCAAATAACAAATAAAATCCAAATAATAATCCAAATAACCTCAATTCAATGTCACCGTAGACTCCAGTACAGTCGTAGCCCTACTTACGGAATGAATTGCTTCCAGAACTGTTTTGGTAACTTGGAAATTTGCTAAGTAGAGCGCTACAATTAAATGTAAAAGCTCTAATTGGTTCCACGGTCCTCACGCGGCTACCAACTAAACCGGGCCGGATGGGCAAACCCGGTCCTCGAGGGCCGCCGTGGGTGCGTGCAGGAAGTGACCAAAATGTTGTTCCAAGCGATCTGACACAAACATTACTTGAATCTTTTTTTTCGTATCTCCAGTCACTCACTAGCATATCAAAGATTTCCCAAGCTGAAAATGTGGGACCTAGAGGCATTGGTAAGTAGAGATACGTACGACTGACTGTACAAGTCACCTGCCCGCCTCGTCATCTACAGCATCAGCGACGAGCACAAGCGCTCATTTCACCTGGTAGATGACGGGCACCAATTTGTGGTAGTGCTCATGCTGGTCTTGGTTGAACTGCTTTAAAGTCTTCAAGTATTCCTCCTTGGACTCTTGGGCCGTTTGGGACTTTTGTTGCGCCACCTGGCGAGCCTGAAAGAAAAGCAATGGCAATGACGACACGTCCCTGGAACAATTCCGCCGCTCAAGTCTTTCCATTACCTTGAAGGAGCAGCGCTGCCGACACGCATGCAAAGAGACGGGGGGCGTTTCCCCATGATTACACTCGTTTAGTTACTCCAGAAGCCGGTCAAAGCTAGCCATGGTCTGGCGGCCATTTTGGTCACCTTGTCGTTGGCGTCCACGTTGTTGTCCACGTCCATCTTGTTGCACGCTAGCTGCGCTCGCTCCGCCTCTTTGCTGTCCCGCTCAAAACGACGTTTGCTCTGCGAGGACATTGGAAACTCAATTCATCCTTCATTCAATTGTTGCTTTTTTAAAAAAAAATTTACAATGTATATTCTTCCGTTTCCTCCTGAAATGGCCCAAATGAACGAGAGGTGAGATGAAATAACCCAAAGTGAAAAGGAAGTCACCTGAAATAGCCCTCAAGAGACAGGAAATGACCCGGAAATACCGTAAGACTAAGCGGAAATGCTGCATAATGTAAAGGAAGAAGAGACCAAATGTACAGGAGGTGACAAACAAATATCCTAGCGGGAAAAAAAGGCAGCAAAATAAACAGGAGCTGGGTGAAGAGTATGGATTTATCATGCCACTGGACTTTTTCCGACTCACACTTTCCAGTTGCTTCCAGGAAGTCTCCATGTGCTGCTGGGCACGGCGGCCATCTTGAAAAAGCTGGCGACGGGACAAGAGGCAGGCACGGTGGGAAAAAGGAAAGCCCTGGCGCGGCCAGCGCAACCTTACCGACTTCCTCTCGGCCTTGATCTCTTGCGCGAACCTGCCCAGGTCGTCGGTCACGTTGCCGTTGAGGTCGTCGGCGACTTCCTCGTGCCGCGCCGCCAGATCTCCCAGCTTCCCCAGCGTGGCGCTAAAGGCCGCGCACCATGTGTACCTGACGGAGGCCGGGAAAATCGCCTTAAAGCGTGTACTCCTTTCCAGTCACTTTCTAATAAAAGGCACCACATTCAGCAGGAAACCACCTGAAATATCCCCCAAAAGAGCGGGAAGTGACTAAAAACGCCCCAAATGCCCCCAAAAGAGCACCAAGTGACCGCCAACGCCTCGAATGCCCCCAAAAGAGCAGGAAGTGACCAAAAAAACGCTCCAAATGCCCCCAAATTAGCAGCAAGTGCCCAGAAATGCGCCACATTCCACAGCCGCCGTCTCTAGGAACGTCTGACCTGCTGTCATCTTCTCGGCTCCTCTTGGGAAGGTACTTCTTGGAGAGGCTCCTGCGTGAACAATTGGGGCTCAATACATGGAGGACAGAGCGGCTAAAGTGTGTGGCCAGCTGGCCAGCCAATCACCTGATCTGCTTGGCGTAGTTGAGTTCAATGTCGGCTCGCTCTTTGACGAACTTGGTATATTTCTCCAGGAAGTCGATCCCCCAGCCGGTGTGTTTCTCCAGGTTCTCAAACTGGTCCTGGGGTGGGGGAGGCAGAAAGAAAAACTACTCCAGTAGACTTTTTAAAAACAATACCTAATATTCAAAGTATTTGGTATAGTAGGCCAGGGTTAGACTCAATCGACAGTAAGGTTATTGATTTGCGGGCATTCACGGGTCACTTGCTGTTGATTTGATGGAAATTAGTTCCTTTTTTTCCCTAATCTATAATCCTTATAAAGCGCGATTTATGGGGGTGTGAATCTGTGTGTGTGTGTGTTAAGATTCTCTGGCTAAGTTTGTCCAAACGGTGCAACGTAGAGAGTGGAAAACTCGATGCGAAATGAGAACTGCTCTTTTTGCTCATAATTGGTGGAAAGTGACGGCGCAAACGTATGTAAGGAATGCAAAAAAACAACAACAAAAAAGTGATGTATAATAGTACTTACCAAAGTATATGCCCTTTAGGAAAAAGTCAGGAAAAGTGACAGTAACACACAAACATTGCTTAAGTAGGTAACATTCGTCAGCCTTTCTTTTGTAATGGACTTTTTAAATATTATTATTATATCTCCCGGCCCTAGTCCTCACAAATAAATGTAAATAAACAACCCCCTCGAAACCCCCCCCCCCCCCCCCCCAGAAACCGTTATCAGTCACGTCACAGCGGCGTTGAGCAAGCCCCGGCTATAGCGCCCCCTGTAGGTCATTTTCTGTCGTTAACCGTCCAATTATGCAGACGTTCGCTGATGAACGAGCGACGTCGCCTCGCCTCGTTCATCCGCGTGCCTATCTCCCCCTACCGCAGCCTGCTGAGGCGCGTGCACGCGAGAGGCGGCCCTACGTCCTTCACGTGAGTGCAATGTGACGCAAGACGGGCCATGCCAACTGTCCCGTCCGTTCCCTGACCCTTTTGGACTACGTACCCACAGTTCGGTACCCCAGTTGACGCTCATGTCGCTTCCTCTCCTCCGTCCGTCCATCCGTGCGTGCTTGCGCGCGCGTGCAAAAGGGATGCTCGCGTGCGTGAGTGCGTGAGTGCGCCCGCCTGAGCATGCGCAGTGGCCGCTTCATTGTGTCGGTCGAAAAAAAGACAGGGTTGCCAGGTTGAGGGAATGTCCCGCCTCGTTGGGATTGCAACAAAAAAAAAACGAGCAGCATCCATGCGCACGGCTGTACCTAGTGCTGGCAGTCGCTAAAAACAAAGTGGAAGAGCGCTGAACAAGTGTATACCAGACCATGTCCTTTTTTGATTTGCATTTTGACATTTGAAGGAAAACTTGTGGTGATATCATTTCATCCTCATTATTTAGTGTACTGTTTGCTTGCTGGTGCATAACTTGAGACTAAACCTAATACCCGAGGGCCAGGCAGGCCTAACCCTTCACTTGCATCCAGAGGCCAACCATGTGAAAGAGCTGACATGAATGACTTTTACTCAGACCTGGGCCATACAGCCTGGCAGGTAGGCAGGCTCAGACCTGGGCCATACAGCCTGGCAGGTAGGCAGGCAGGCAGGCAGGTGCTCTGAAAGCCGGACAGGAGCCACACCCAGCCCATTTTGACTTGGTAGAGCTTTGACCACGTTATGGTTCAATACAACTCATTGTGTGTGGGCCTGGATAAATGAAAAAGGAAGTGACCTAGAAATGGCCCAAATCAACAGGAAATGACTCCCAAATACACACTAAACTCATCAGGAAGCACATTTTATTAAATTGTCATGTAGTCAAATGAAATACTGATATGATATTTAGCTTTTTTTTTCATTAAACATGCTCACTAATGATTTATTATCTTCACAGTTAAATGGTGCTGGAAAGGTGCTTCCTGCAGGTGTCCAGGGCGGGGCCGACCTGAAGGGAGCATCAAGAATTGAATTGAATCCAATGTATTTACTGTCATTTTACAAGTAAAATGACATTTAAAGAAATCTCCCGTTCAGTTGTTTCACAACAATAACGATGCTCTCCAATACAATCTTAATCTTGCCTGCGTGTAACGGCTGCGAGTGTGCGGATGGACGTTGACCAGCGGAGGCGCGGCGTTGCTGCGCAGTATAGAAGCCCGCGTGTGGGCGAAGGGCGGAAACTTGACCTGCAGGGACAGCGTGAAAGCCACATGTAAGTCGTTCGGCCCTTTGCCTGCCAAAAGCCACACATTTATGCGTTGCAAAAGCCACACCGACCAACGACGCCGGGCCCACCGACAGACTTTGTATGGCCTCCCAATGGCAGAGCTACGTTCCCAACAGAAGTCAGTGCATGGACTTGGGCCGGGAAGGAAGGATTTCAATTCAAACGCAACAAGGCTCTATCAAACGCATTCCGAGTCAATAAGAGTGTCTGACCGAGCCAAGATGGCAACCAAGATTTGAATCGTTGAAAGTGTCATTCGGGCTTGTAAAAAAATAAATCAATATATGCATATCCGAGAAAAAAAATCTCAAGTCTTAATATTTAAAAGGTGGAACTAATTCCGGCATACTGACCGCGTGGCGTCTCTCGTACTCGCTGCGAGCTTTCAGGTTTTCCTGCGTCCATCGGCGGCCGTACTCGTGCGCCAAAATGTCAAACATGGGAGAGGACGCCCTGAGGGAAGTTGTCATCGTCATCATCATTATCATCATCTGAAATCGTCATCATTATCATAGTGGTTTTCATCATTCCTACGCTTGAGCCAGAGTCTCAAACTCAACGCATCCAGGGCCGCCTTTTTGTACACATATCATCGAACTGAGGAGGCGGGATATCAACAGAAAGTGAGCGGAAAATGGCCCCCAAATCAACAGGTAGAGTCCAATGGATGGCCCCAGAAAGCTCTCAAATCAATAGGAAAGGATTTCCTGTTGAACACTCACTGTACATCTTGTTCGCCTTTTGTCTATCTGCGGTCGCTTCCTAATGGGTAGGGGGGCAAGTCTGGCTCACTTCCCGTTGATTTGGGGGTATTTTCAGCTCACTACTTTCTGTTGATTGTGGGCAACTTCCTTGTTAATTTTGAAGTGTCTCGGGGCCACTTCCTGTTGCCTTATAGATAACGCAACCAAGTGTGAGACCCCAAGGAACCTTGAATGTGGTCCAACCTGTTCTTCATCCCGAAGGTGATGTCTGGGATTGGCAGGTGTTGCGAAGCCCTGCCCCTCGGCGTCTTAGGGGTGGGGAGATGATTGGCCGCGCCCAATTGCGCTTTATACTCCCTGAATTGTTTGGCGGTCACGTGACCCGACTTGGCCGCTTCTTGGTTGAGGGCCACAAAGTCGGGGACGGTTGGGCGACGGGGGGTTCGGACTTCCTGCTGAGAATGGACCCGCCACCTTGACAAGACTATACATTATCACAAATGCAAACAAACCAATCAGAGGGCATCATATTGGACAGACAAGTCAAATGAATAAAAACGGAGTTAGAATGATTCAAAAAATGTTCAGTGTCGATGCAAGTATTGTATCCACACCTATTACAGTATTTTAGGGATGTAGTTTTGCCCCACCCAAAATGTCCGCCAGTATTGTTCACTGCCCTAGAAAATAAAGGACTTGTTGCCCTTCCCAAGATGATGATGGACGTCCAACTCCTTGTCCACTATATTGATTTACTTCCTGATGATTTTCCTCTACTTGGTGTTGATTTTGGGGCAATCCCAGGTCACTTCTGTTTACTTCTGTTTATTTTCTGTCACTCTCGGATTTACAGCCCGTTCCTCCTGATTTTGGCCCATTTGTCTGTTTGTTGTTATTATTTGTGCACTATGCGGTGAAAGCTTTAAATCTCATTGTATTTGGTTAATGACAATAAAAGCATTCAATTCAATTCATCCCAGATCACTTCATGTTTAGTTCAAGTCACTTCCTGAGGTGTCGGCTCTAATATAAATATCTCCGTTAAGAGTGAGCTCGTAATATCTCAATTTCAAAGCATTGATTTTGGATGGATGAAGGAACGTTCATTCGCTCTCACTTCAAATGGATTGGACGTCTACAGCCCTCGATGGCGGCCTATGAGCAAATGGCAGGTGCCATGGCACCGCAAAAAGTGAAAAGTATGTTGCTTAGGACTTCATTTTAATCTCAACGCATTGTCTACAGGTGGCCATTTTGATAGGGGCATCAAAAGTTCTTTTCATGCGTGTGTGTGCGCGTGTGTGTGTGTGTGTTTGTGTGTGTGTGTGTGTGTGTGTGTGACCTTCTGCCACGCCCCCTTCTTTACACAACTTGACTCCGTCTCCCAGGGGCAAAGATGGAATCGTGGATTGATTCTAAACACACGGACACACATCAATACACGCGTCGTCGTCAGGATTCTTATGACGTCACAGTCGAGTTTGTTTACCCTGACTTTCCGCGTGGTCTCCCCGGCCACGCCCACAACAGTTGAGTTCATCCTATGCTGCCGAGAAAGCCAGTCTCCTGAAGAAATATATAATTTTCATGCTCCGTTTTCCAAATATGTATCCATTTTGCGGTTCCCGGCGTCACTCTGACGTCACGACTGAATAAGACAATTCAACGCGTGGTGTAAGCTTGATAGACGGGTCGACCACTCACTTTGACGTTTGACGTTCAAGGCACTCGTTGCTATGTTGCTATAGTTACCAGAACACACATACACACACACACACACACACACACACACACACACACACACACAAACAAAAACAAGTGGACCCTTATGTTTTGTTTCGTTCCAGGTCTCATGCGTCATTTCCTGTCCAGAGTTGTTAATAACAGTAAATTAAAGATTTTAGTTATTTCAAGTGGATGTTGATTTAAAGTCACTTAAAAAAGAAGAGGCGAACGACGTCACAATTTTGCGTCACAGCAAATTCGTCATTTCTGGTTGCCACGGGAATCACGGTGGTGGCCACGTGACTATGCGCCACCTCCTGATTGACGGAATTTCGTCGGGCATCAAGGAGTCCTTAATATGTTTCCTTTTAAAATTCAATTCAATTATGTAATCCAGTGGATTTTGTTGTTTTGGGTGAAAGTCTGCTATCTGGTGAACATTTGATGTATCTTTAAACTGTTCCATTTGTACGAACTAAGATTTTTCTTCCTGTGGGAAGGACTACAACTCCCATGATTCAATGCTGCCGCTGCTCTTCTAACTCGAGGTTCACCGTGAGGGTAAAAATAGGCTCGGCTGTCACTTTACTTTTCCTAATTCGGAAACTGCGGGGCACCGACCCAAGCCTATACTTTTGTCCGGGCCGTAAAGCTGGCCACCTAAAAACAATTCTCCGCTGAAATCATCCGTTTAACCGTTCACCCCTTGCTAGCAAGCTAGCTAGCTAACCAGCGAGCCCGCTGTCCAAAACACAACCGACGGCGAGTTGAACTAATTAGTAGCTATTCCTAAAGTAAATAGCACGAACTTTGAAATTGAAACATAATTTATTCATTGAATTTGTGGGCACGGGGGCTCGAAAAGCCCCGAATAGGCCACCATGTTCGTTCAGGAGGAAAAAATGTTCGCCGGTAAAGTGTTGAAGATCCACATCTGCACTGTGGACGGCGACGAGTGGCTGGAGGAGATAACGGAAGACACCACGTTGGACAAAGTCAAGGAGAAGTGTTTGAAACATGTAAGTTTTGCTACCCTATGTCCTCTTCCTCCTTGCATTTCCATTCAAATTCCTATACATGACTATTTTGGGCTCGGCTGAGCTGAGCGAAACCGAATCTCAGATGATAGATAGCAGGTCCCTGGCGTTTCTCTCCAGGATCAATTTACGACCTTTGTAACTGCATAGCACACCACCTTACTGCAAAAGAAGTACACACTAGTTTTGTACTAGTTAGGATAGAGTACTTGTATTACAACTTATACTACAATGAGGTGTACTTGGACTACAACTACAATTACGTGTATAGTACTTGTATTCGAAGTTTGTGTTCACTTGCTTGAACTTGGACTACAATTTCTGGACAAATGTTCTGCGTAGCCTTGTGACGCTTCACATGTTCCAGGACACACGTTTTAAGTTCCTGTCATTCAGGTACGTCGGTGAAGAAATGTCATTTTTGGCCATCTTTGTTGCAGTGCTGGCCAGGAAACTCGGACGATCCCAAGACGCTCACACACCACAAGCTCATCCACGCGGCGACGGAACGAGTGCTGAGCGACACCAAAACGGTGGCCGAAGAACGCCTCAAAGATAGAGGTGGGACTGCGTGGGGTCTAGCTGTAGCTGATGTCATTTTCAAGAGTGCGGTAAAGTTCAAATTTTACAAGATAAAAGTAGAAGTGTAATTACGAGGGACAAAAATGGTAACATTACGAGATTAAAGTCACAGTGCAAGTACGATTTAAAAAAAAAAAAAAGAAAAGAAAAAAAACAACAACATGTGACGACAACAACAACAAAACCCTGCAGTATTACCAGGAGAAAATAGTTGTATTGTTACAAGGGTTAATCCTGACAATAGGTCTTGCTTCCTGTCTGGCACCAGAGCGTATTGTGCATTTTCTTCCACTCCAATAAGATATGGGCTGATTTTAATTTTCACTTATTTTTTGAAGTCGCCATCGCCCCTTTAAAAATCTCATATCGTTCGACCTCTTGTTGTACTCACTGCTACTTTGGATTGCTCTATTCTAGATGTTCTTCTGCTCCTAAAGAAAAGGGCGACCCCCACGCCTCCCAAGATGGTAGACGTGAGTGCGGAAGACAAGGTGGGTCTCGGTCAAAGCACAAGTAGAGCCTGGGCGCTATGTTTATCTAGCTAGAACATGCGTTCATTCGCTGCCAGCGCTCCCACTGCAAATGGATTGGGCAACTGGTCCCTTCGGTAGCAGCTTAGAGCCGGATGCCTTGACAATGCTAAAATAATGTCTTCAAAGGGCAGGCTTTGATAGAAACGCAGACCAATGTTTTCCCCGCTATTGTGCTCTCGACAGAAAAAAGTGGACAACAAGGCCCCGGACAAGGACGCCATCTTGAAGGCCACCGCCAACCTCAGCATTAGGCACACGGATCAGACCGTCGTGCAGCACAACATCAGAGACGTACGTAAAACTTTCTGGTGCTCTCTTGAGGATCAGACGTAGTGGGTTGTTGTGGGTCACTTTGTGCTGATTTTGGAGGCATTGAAAGGTCACCCGCTGAATTTCCTGATTTTTGGAGCCATTGAAAGGTCACCTGGCGAATTTGCAGATTTTTTTAGGCATTGAAAGGTCACCTGCCGAATATGCAGATTTTTTAGGCATTGAAAGGTCACCTGCTCATTTTGGAAGCATTGAAAGGTCACGTGCTGATTTTGGGGCATTGCCAAGTCATGACCTATTCCATTTGGACGCATTTCCAGGTGCCTTTGTCCCGATTTTGAATCCCGTCCCGTCGACCCATTGACTTAGACACGGGAACGTGACATCATGGGGCAAAGATGTCTCTTTTCATGCTCCTGCCACCAATTCAAAAGCCTTACCGCGCACCAGAGCCCACACTTTCCAGTCATTTCCAAAGGACTGGACGCCGATTGCCATCAATGGCAGGGAAAGAGAGTTGACCTCGCTCTGACTTTGTCCAGTTTCAGACGGAGCTCCGAAAGATTCTGGTGTCCCTTATCGAGGTGGCCCAGAAGCTCCTGGCCTTGAACCCCGACGCCGTGGAGCTTTTCAAAAAGGCCAACGGTGGGTGACGCCATCCATTGAACTAGACTCCGTGAAGTCGGTGAGCTAAACCGCACTTGAGTGAGCTGACACCCGATACTCCGTTCGCAGACATGTTGGACGAGGACGAGCGCGTGGACGAGGCGGCGCTCCAACAACTGACCGAGATGGGCTTCCCTGAGAGCAGAGCGGTCAAAGCCCTCAGACTCAACCAGTCAGTCTCAGCAGCATAAGCATAAGCATACGTTCTGCCAGTCTGGCCACCCCTTTTAGCACAAGCAGTGTGTCTCGCTACCGCATTAAGCACAAGTGGCCTAAGGTCAACAGGACGTCACCCGCAAAGGCCACCAAATGAATAGAAAGTGAGGCGTGAATGCTGCTCCCCAAACATGTTTTCTGGGGTCCTCTTGATCTTGACTTTTACAGCTCACTTGGTGTTGATTGTGGGTCGCTTGCTATTCACTTTGGTCAATTCGTGTGAAATTAATGTCAGGTTTTGCGCCCCCCCCCACTCTCCAGTCACTTTCTTTTGATTCATGGGCCACTTTCTATTTATTGCTCGTTTCCTATTTTTGGTTCCCTTTTGATTTTGATGGCATTCATGGGTGACTTCATCTTTATGAATGTCAACAGTCTGTCTCCAAGGACTTGGAGGAAGAAAGAAATGTGTCCCGTTTGCCTCCTCTGTAGCATGTCGGTGACTCAAGCCATGGAATGGCTGATTGAGCACGTGGATGATCCTTCGGCGGACGCCGCCTCCTCCGGGGTGCCGTGCCGCCCCTCAGACGGGAGCTCCACCTCGTCTGGCGGGCAAGATGAGCTGACGGAGATTTTTAAGAGGATTCGCAGGAAAAGGGACTTCCGAGCAGATTCCAGAGTGAGCGTTGACATTTTCTGCTCTCTTGCTCCATCCCTTGTTTGACCTCTGCTTGCGCCTAGGCCGTTTTTGCTCTGATGGAGATGGGATTTGAGGAGAAGCAGGTGATCGACGCGCTTAAGGTCAATAATAACCAGCAAGATGCTGCGGTAAGTCCGTGTGGATCACTTCCTAACCCCTGTGAAATAGTAACCCGGTGGTGGGCAAACCGCTCCTGCGGGGCCGTTGCGGGGCCGCTGCGGGTGCAGCTTTTTGCTCCAAGCCATCCAAGACAGACGGTTGAACCGGCGGAAGTTGTGCCGAAGCCAGAAGCAACTCCCGGCAATCCAATGATTGCACTCGTAGACCACCAAATTGGTGAAAAGCTGTCCTCTTTACGGGTTGAAATGAAAAGCCTCACCCACCGCGGCCCTCAGTGGAAGAGTTTGCCCAACTCTGCCCTAACCCCTTTGCTTTCCTCCTTGGGACTCCGGCGGGGAGATCCCGATTGCTGTGCCCTCGGAGTCCCAACGCGTTGTTTTGACAATTTGACTTAGTAAGCATCTTGCAAAATGTTTCTTGTTGCGTTTCAGTCTGGGAGCGAGAACGTTCTTCTCGGTGCGACTGAAAAGAAAAATTGGGCGCCGTTATCAAAATGTTCACCAGTCTCGGGTGTCGGTCGGCGGATTGATATTTGACCAAATGAAACGCTGTTTTAAAAGCTGTGCATACTCGGGTGTCAAAGCTTTGCCTCTTCATGCCATCCTTTTGCCTTCCAGTGCGAGTGGCTGCTGGGAGACAAGAAGCCGTCCGCGGAGGACATGGACAAAGGCATCGACACCGATAGTCCGCTTTTTCAGGCCATTCTGGAAAACCCTGTTGTCCAGCTGGGCTTAACCAACCCCAAGACTTTACTTGGTACGCCGCCAGGTCCCTTCCTATATATTTTGCTCCTTTTCTGTTGATTTGGGGGTAGTCTTCCCCGGATGATCGTGACTTCAATTATCGCAAATTCACTTCACGATTATTTTCTGATATTATTCAAAGAAAAGGGAAAATTAAGTTTTATGAAAATGAAAATCCACCCTGAAATTCCCAAGCGGAAGCTGCTCTCTCTACTAGGACTCGGCACTGAAGGCAAAAAAAAAGATAGCTATAAGAGGGGTGTCCCTACTTTGGGATTTTTCGATGATTGCGGCCATGTCTGGTCTACAATAACTGCCATATTTGAGGGATTACTTACTGCATTTTTTTGCATTTATGGGCCAACTGTTTGATGCTTGATATTTGTAGTGCTTTTCCAGGTCTTTGGTGTCCGTTGCTCACTTGTTAATTGGTTGCATAAATGAGCAAGCGTTCATTCCGGGAGCCCCCCTTTTTTGACTGACTGCTTTTGCTTGGCGTCTCTGTTTTCCGGCGGTGCCCGCAAAGCCTTCGAGGACATGCTGGAAAACCCGTTGAACAGCACTCAGTGGATGAACGACCCCGAGACGGGCCCCGTCATGCTCCAGATCTCCAGAATCTTCCAAACCCTCAATCGCACATAGGCGGACACTAAGATGGACACGACGACACCAGTCGCCCTTATTCTACTCGTCAAACAATGCCCATGTTGTTATTCGGCCGACTAGACAAAGTTGTATTTGCCATCTTGTTTTTAAAAGGACCTACAACAATCTGCATTTATTTCACAATACCGCCGTGTCCTTTTGGTCAGAAGCCACCCCGTGCGCATGTTTAATGTTTACATCCGGTGTCGATTTGGAAAACATGTTATTTATTTGTATTTTCTCCTTTTTCAGCTTTCTCGTGTCAATTGAGTGCACTCGACAAAGTTCAGGCTGATAAATCAACGTATGCACAAATGAAATGATTTTTCAACAGCGGTGATGTCATTCATTTGTATTCCTTACGGCGCATCCTCGTGAGATCTGCAATCCCGGCCGACTCCTAGCGAAAGGCGGACGACGGCCGGGCCCGGTCGCCAGCCGGCCGGAGGCCACGCGCAGGGGGAGGAAAGACGGGTGACCATTCGCACTTACAATCGGACCGTCAGCAGCCGGAATGGAGCCCACCCCTGCCCACACCCAAGTCAGGTGAGTTGATGTAGCACAACTATAAATATTTCTGAAAGAATATTGATAGAGATGGGATTTGTCTTCTCACTTGGGTGTCTGCATTTTTCAATGTTGACTCAAAAGTGCTATCCGATATGGTGCGATTACTTTATGGTGGAAAATGTGATGAAAATCCAGCTGCGGGGCGGTTGCCCTGTCAACCTGACTGTCGGAGGCCTGCCTGGCTTCTAATCCATGTCAGTCCACCTGTGTGGAGCTTGCATGTTCCTCTTTTTTTGGTAGCCCGAAACGGCTGTCAGATCATAACAGACGAGTGATTGAATTTGTTCACAAAGACATGACATGTAAATTAATGCTCATAAGGAAGTGACAATCAGTGTCCCTCTAATTTCTTTTGCCACAGCAGTGCGGATGGAGGCCCGCAACCGGGCAGGCGTCTTTCTTCCCGCACCAGGCCAGACCTCAAATCCTCGGGAACGTGACGTCAGGGCTCGCCCGCGTACACGCCGTACGTGAGCATGACGATGGCCGCCGCCGCCAACGGAATCAGCCAGTTCAGCCAGCGGCTGAAAAGGCGGCGGGTGGGCACGCCGGGTCAGGTTGGGTCGTCTTTGCTTTGCGTGTGTGTGCGAGCGGGCGAGCACATACCTGGGCTCCTCCTCCAACACGGTCGCCAGACTCTCCTGAAAAACAAACACGCCCTGACGTCAGGGCCGGCGCGAGCGAACACGTCGTCACGCTCGACGCAGAAATCTAATAGCAAAGGACAAGACAGTGGCCTCATTGTCTAAGGCAGGCAGGGCAAACTACGGCCTGCCAAACGTTTGAATTTGGCCCGCTAAACTTGATCGTATTAAATGAATAAACCTTGTTCATTTTCCCCCTGCAGTTCTAATGTTTTTCCCATCGGCCCTTCTGTAAAGATGAGCGGACCTAAGAAAAGGAAAGCGTACAAAGAATGTCGAGTGTTCAATACGGAGCGGACAACCAAATATATTTTCACAGACCACCGATCATCTGAGGTAGGCCTAAAATGCCAAGGAACTGAGGCGTTTTTTTTTAAGAGTATGTATAATAGTAGCATGCAAAAATAATGCTAACTATGCTATCGAGCTGTCAACAAAAGCAAGGGAAGCTGCTGCTCAGAAGTTGGCCGCTAATTTAAAGGCTCAACCGTCAAACTGCCTTACAAGAGTCAAGTACCAAGGGCAGTTTTATGCTTTCATTCAAAAAGCAAGAGCCAGCAAAACCCTTGTCTAAGGGTGAGTTTTTAAAAAGAATGTGTGGTGGAGACATCTGGTATATTGTGCCTGAGAAAATCAGTTTATCACGGCGGATAGTGACTCACCGTGCGGAATTTATAAATGAGGATATCACGAGCATCTTAAATGGGAAAAGTGCCCGCCCCTGGTCTAAGTGGATCGCAAAAGAGATGGCGGAAAACACACGTTACATTGGCCATCCATCCACCTGGCGCGAGGGAATGGAAAAGATGGAGCCGGTGGGCGACCCTCCGACGACGTCGGATAGCACCCGAGCTTCACGTCGAAAGGCGGCGTACGGGGTAAGACGTTTTGGCCCGTGGTAAATCGCAGATGATTTTCCCAACAAGAGCCATTTTGGAGCATCTTACCGGAGGCTCGGTGACTTTGTCTCTGTCGTCCTAGGCGCACAAAGACGGACAGTGACGAGACGCCCTTTTGTCTGGCCGCCGGCGCCAGTGGCCACTCATTACCGGATGGAGCTCTCCAATGAGCATTTGGGCGGCGACTCGGCGGGCGTCGGCGGAGTGGCCGGCGTCCTCGAAGCTCTCGGTGGCGTCGGCGCCGGAGTGCTCCCTCAGGACCTCCTCGCC
This sequence comes from Stigmatopora nigra, assembly GCF_051989575.1. NCBI lineage: Eukaryota > Metazoa > Chordata > Actinopteri > Syngnathiformes > Syngnathidae > Stigmatopora > Stigmatopora nigra. The sequence continues at coordinate 19,648 of NC_135511.1, read as the reverse complement.
ACCCGGGTGCTGCTCCCGGGCGCCGCAGCGTGAAAAGAAAAGGCGCTGCGTCAGGTGAGCAACCAAGCGAAGGTGGGACCCGAGCCCAGGTTTTGCCAGAGAAACCCGCTGCCTTCTGGGCGAGCAAGCAAGCCAAAGCAGGAGATGCCCCCAGCTTTCGCCAGAGAAACGCTGCCTTCTCGTCACATCCCAAAGCGCAAAGACCCGCCAGGCTCAAAGGTACGTGCTACGCTTTTTGCATATTTGCCTGGGCGTGTTTTCACACGCACAATGAACCAGAGTGAACAGAGTGAAAAATATGGAGGGCCCCATCCAAAGTGGTCGGGAAGCCAGCTCCTTTGCACTTGCCGTACTACTTTCTTCCGTCTGATACCGAGGTCGTCGGGTTCGGCAAAACCTGACCCTAACACGGACTTGCCCCGCTGGCACTCACCTCCTGGAGGAAACTGCTGACGTCATAGACCTTGTGGCGTATCATGATCCAAGTGCACTTGAGAGAGTTCTGCTGGCTGATGTCGTCCAGTCTCAAGTATTTGACTACTTTGCCCGCCATTTTGCTCCTGCTCGATCAGAATCCCAAGTTTGATTTAGAGGACGCCGAGCTCTTCCACCACGCTATCCCCAGTCTTTAAACGGCAACTAGATTCCGCCGAAAGGCGTCTTGGCGCCGGCTTTCCAAACAGCCCGCAATGGCTCAAAGTGCAATTTCTTGCTCATGTTTTTCAAAGTCAACATCTACTAAGATAGCGCCTGGCTCGGTGACTTGTCGCACTTTAGCCCAATGTTATTTAGACTTGCTCGCGACTCCCCAGTTCCCATTGGCTGATGTCTATCGCTGGCTTCTGCCATTGGACGCCTCGCCCGCTTGATCCAGCGTGGACCGCCGGCGGGACGAGGTGAAAGTTCGCTCGGGGAGGGAGCGGCTGTTGGAGAGGAGAGCGGAGAAGAGGAGAGGGCTAGGGAGGGAGGCGAGGAGGAAGGAAGCTTTGGAGAGAGCCAGAGAGCGAAAGTCGTGTGTTATTTGTACTGTGGGGCGTCTCGCTTTCTTCAGGAAACCTCCACGCGCTTGCAGTACGAGGCCTCCACTACCACGCGGGGGCGTTTGCGAGCAGCGGCCCGACCGTAAACAGATGTGCCTCGGCATGCGGGCACACGCACGGACGCGCTTAAATGAGGCTGGGGGCATTCAACTGCGGCCTTACAGTCTTCACTCGGGGCAAAAGGCAAGCTGACGACCCTCGGGAGCATCTTCATGTGTTTGAAAACCCCCGCAAGATTCCTTTTTTCTTTTTTTTTTTTCTTTCTCCCCCTCTCTTGGGCGGTGCTCCTCCAATAGGTTTGGTAGACGAATAAGAAGTTGCGGCTCATTTGGGAAGAAAGCTCTTGAGCTGCCGCAACCTAACTCACGTCCAGCGAACTCGGCGACTTACCGGAAGAGTGGAACTGTCCGGACGTTTGGGGCCAGGTCACCTCAGATCATCTCGAGGAAGTCGCCGCAACGGGATCCCTCTCGCTTTTGGCTGTGGGGGCGATACCTGCCGCGCCGACGGGTTCCCGTTCTCGTGCTTCGCCGACTCGTCCCTCTCATCCTCCGACACCTCCGGGACACCAAAGTGATACTTTGAAAGACAGCAAATATGTGAGTTTTTCCACAATTATATAGGAGGAGTGTGGGGTTCTGAAGGCTGTCCCTGTGTAGGCTTACCGTCTTTTTCTTCCAAGTTTGTTTTTTTTGCTATCTTGTAGAAGATGAAATGACTGCTTGACTGCATGACTGCTTTCTTCATCTTGAACCCTCCATTAGGCTGATAATTTTATGGACACTTGCCGGGGGTTTCCGAGCGGTTTGGGTTAAATCGTGTGGCCGGCCGTGATCGGAAAAAGCCCCGTTTTCCGTACAGTCGGCCGCCATGTCGGGCGGGCGTCGTCGCCCCGGCCGCTGCCGCATCATCTTGGCGCCGCTCCTGGCCTGCGCGGCGTTCTGCCTACTGCTGGGAGGCCTTCCGCTCCGGCCCCGCGCCACCGACAAGGACGTCTTCCTGTCCGACGCCTGCACCGACGAAGACGGCAAGAGGATCCTGCGCCGACTGGTGAGTCCCGCGCAAAAGCTTGGTGTGATTGATTTCGGCCCATTGGCCGCATGGCTCCTGCCTAAAGTAGGCAGCGGCCGGCCCCCATATTGGTGCGATCGGGAATCAGTACTTTCACCGGGGGTTTCCGTATTTGACCTCGGAGAGCCATCAAAAGAGCCTCACATGGCTCCCGAGCTATAGGTTCTCTGTCCCTGATCTAATCTAACCCTGGTACAACGTCAGGCGGGAGCACGGGAAGAAAAGGAGGTGCGACAGAAGGGGGCGTCCTCGCCATTTTCAATTGTTCTCCCTCCGGTCTTTTGGCAGTGCTGGGATTTTGCCGAGGGCTCGGCGGCGGGCGACTTGTGCCCCGACCTGTGCGTCCGCGGCCTGATGGTCTACCAGCGCTGTCTCTACTACGAGAGGGGCAAGAAGGTCATGGCTGTCCGCTGGAGAGGACGGCCCGTGGTCCTCAAGTCCCAGTTGGAAAACCTGTCCTCCTACCGACCCCTGGGGTGGCTGGAATACCAGGTACGCAACAAGGGAAAAAGAGGACAGGCGCTCCTGAGCTAGTGCACGTCTTGCCCGCCGACCGCAGAATGCAGGAGCGGAGGACGCGTCTCCTTTGGCCATTCTGCACGCCGCCACTTTGGAGGTAAGTGGACCCACCTATGGCTCAGGTTAGGGGTTGGTTACATGCTCCATATCCGTCGGGGTGGGTGTTTTCGGGACGTCTGACATGGGCAATTTTTGCGGGGAAGACGACACTCGGTCTCTCCGAAGGTTTAGGTTTTCCCGCGCAACCGTGCACTACCAGAAGACCCACACGTGAATATGTATTTCGGCAGGTGCGGCGGTGGCTGGGTTTGGCCGGGGAGGGAGAAGATGATGAGGAGGAGGGAGCCCACGGGAGCCCGGCTTCTCTGCCCGCCAGGAAGATTTACTCCAGGGCCGAGCTGACGTCGATGTGGTCACTGCTGCAGCAGGAGGAGTACGCTTTCCTCAGGTGAGCCACCCCGCTCGCTCGCTCCGGCCCCTCTAACCCAGCAGTGGCAGAGTCCTGCAGGACCTGAGCGCCCACGTGCCCAAGGTGCTGGGTTCCTGCGGGCACTTTTACGCCGTGGAATCTCTGTCGGCGGGCCACGCGTGGGACCGAAACATCTTCTCCTTGGAGAATGGGGAGCAACGGGCGGCGGACGTCCACCGCCTGGCGCTGAGCTTCCTGGACATGGTGCGACACTTTGACGACGACTTTGCGCACAAAGTTCACCTGTGCGACGTCAAGCCAGAGAACTTTGCCATCAGGAAGGACTTGACCGTCAGCATCGTCAGCTTTTTATCTTTCTTTATTGTGCAAATGTTTGAAGTCCACCGTTCGCTCCGTTCCTTTCCAAAAATGTCCGTGGGGCGGCGGAAGTGGTGGTGCTGGTGGCGGTGGTCGTGGTCAATTTTCAACCGAGTCCTTCCAATGGGCACTTTAACCAAAATTCAAGAGACCTTCCAAAGAAAATGCCCTTCCCCAAATGGAAAATTTGAGAAATTGCCTTATCGTTGGAGCCAGCCCACCCATGATCGCCACCATGCCAATTGGAAATGTTCTCGATTTGAGCGCTTTTGACTCACGCCGGGCGGCTTCAACGTTTTTCACATCCATTGCTGGCGGCCCGCTTTTCCTTGCCTTGGCTGACTTGCCATGTGGATAGGTGGTGGCCATTGACGTGGACATGGCCTTCTTCCAGCCCAAGATGGAGGAGATCTTGGAGCATCAGTGTGCCGGTGACGACGACTGCCGCTTTTTTGACTGCACGTCGTCCTGCGACCTGGCCGCGCGACACTGCCGCCGACAGCGCGCAAACACCAACCTGCAGGTCGCCGTCCGTCCCCTCTCACCGAGGCGTCGGGAGTGGAAGGAATAGCTCTCTGCTCTCTCGGCGTCCGGTCGGTCGCTTTGTTTTGCTGAAACGCAGCTAGCAGATAATCCTCTTTCTGCCGCCGGTCAGGTGATTTGCCAGAAAATCTTCAGACCCTGGTTTTCTCCCACGCTGCTCGGCGCCAAAGCGGGGCTCCCGCTGCAGGTGGGTACGTCGTCTGTACTTGTCCCTCTTCCCGGTCACCGTCCCACTGCACTGTGTGGCCGGCCTCAGGTGGAGCTGCAGAGGGCGGTGCGGGAATGCGCTGCGCCCGGCCAAGCGGCGGTAGACCGGGACGTGCGCCTCCGCCTCCTCCGTGTGCTGACCCGCCTTCTCCAGGAAGGCAAACCATCACACCCAGTGTGAATACAAACCTGATAAAATAGCAAATAAGTCTTGTGAAAAAAGATAGACCGATCCCTGAAAATGACCAAACAAGCAGAACAAATTGACTAAAGATGGAAATTAGCCCTCTGCTACAATCTTTCATATTTACATATACTATATGTTCATGTACAAGAATATAAATATGTTGATTAATTTATGCTATCCCTTATTCAAAAAAAATATAACTCAAACTCAATGTGTTGATTCATCTGATCTCAGTCTTTACTGATTTTGGTGGGCCATGGGGGTACATCGGTTCGTCTTTGGCAAATAAAATATATAATTTAAAAAATCCTTATATAAAAATACCTTTGTAACTGAAACCCACTCACCAATATTCAAATTCACGCCCACTAAGAGAGAGGGTTAAGGTTATTTATTTTTACAGCTATTTTGAAGTGTGTTACTGTCAACTCAATCTTTAATCTCTTCAATTTATAAACAAGCAACCAAAAAGTTAAGAGCTTGTTTAGAATCTGATACCTTTTTGGTGCACGTCATAAAAAAGAGACTATAGAGATGAAATGAAACTCATTAAATGTTATCACTAATCATTGTAATTATACTAGTTTACGTGGGGCAATGTTGTGGTACTACTTGCACGTTAAATGTAAGATGTAGCCCCCTACGGCATACAACTGTGAACCTGTATAAAATCTCGCGAGAAATTAAATAACCGCATAAAAGTATTTTATTTTGTAAAACGGAAGTCTCCATTTTGAAGGGACGCAATGACGTCACTTCCTTTTTCGCCACGGTCCTCGCAGACGGCATGATGTTAGCGAGCTCCAAATGTTTGTCGGAAGAATTTGGACTGTGTTCATCCGTAAAAGGACGTGAGTACATTCTATCATAATAACTCTAAAGTTGGCTATTTGTATCTCCGTTGTACATGCGCCGCAGTTGTAATGTTGCCCTAGTCATGGGCTAGTAGTTGCTGTATTGACGACATGGCGTCCATGTCTAGTCGGCGTTTGGCTTTGAAGTATGGTAATTATCTCCTTGCAATTGATTTATCTCTCTTTATTGCGTTTACGTTAACCTGTAACCTTTTTTTGGTAGGCGTGATAGACGTCGAATTTGCCCATTTAAATGTTAGCATTCCGGACGTGAGGCTTTTATTCCCACCCTCTGAAAAATAAGACAGGATATTGAATTGGAAAGAACGTTTTATTTCTTCTAATTCGACATATATTTACAAAGTAACACAAAAATAGTAGTTTAATATTACCAAAATATGTTTACTATGAAGACCCGAACAAGAGTACTATGAAGACCCGAACAAGAGTACTATGAAGACCCGAACAAGAGTACTATGAAGACCCGAACAAGAGTACTATGAAGACCCGAACAAGAGTACTATGAAGACCCGAACAAGAGTACTATGAAGACCCGAACAAGAGTACTATGAAGACCCGAACAAGAGTACTATGAAGACCCGAACAAGAGTACTATGAAGACCCGAACAAGAGTACTATGAAGACCCGAACAAGAGTACTATGAAGACCCGAACAAGAGTACTATGAAGACCCGAACAAGAGTACTATGAAGACCCGAACAAGAGTACTATGAAGACCCGAACAAGAGTACTATGAAGACCCGAACAAGAGTACTATGAAGACCCGAACAAGAGTACTATGAAGACCCGAACAAGAGTACTATGAAGACCCGAACAAGAGTACTATGAAGACCCGAACAAGAGTACTATGAAGACCCGAACAAGAGTACTATGAAGACCCAAATAATAGTACGCACTGGAATAATAGTACTACTACTACTACTACTACTACTATTCATTATCTTTGGAATTTTCCACTGCTTACTATTATTCCGGTGCCTACTATTATTCGGGTCTTCATAGTAATAGTAGTACTAAAATTATACAGAGTTTGAAGGGGGCTAGACGTTAATTCTTTCCCACCCTCTGGAAAAAAACAACAACAGGATATTGGATTGGAAAAATTTTGTATTTCTTCAAATCCACCATCTAATGACAAAGTAACACAAAACGAGTGGTTTAATGTTATTAAAATGTGTTTAATAGTAGTACTATAATTATACAGATTTTGAAGGGGGAAAGAGAGATGGACCCAAATCCTTTTTGCACATTAACACGCTCGTTTCAAAACAACATTTTTTAAATAAACTTCACCTAACCTTACACTACACATCAAATTTTTTTTCTGCATTTTTATATCTTCCTTTTCCCCGGCCGGCCGGGTTGGCTGTTTATCCCGCTTCCAACCTGATTTTCACTATCCATGGGCTGTTTGCTTTCTCATATTCCCTTCAAAATATTACGAAAATGATGCACATAAATGTCCTCACAATGGGATAATGCATGACCACTTGCCAACGCTAAATAATGTATATTCCTTGTAATAGAGATCGCTACGCCATTTGCGCTGAGTGACGGGGGGAAAAAACACTTAAGACCAGTGCGCTATAATCATAAACAGCTACATGTCTTGCTTTCTCGTATCTGGAAATTGGCCTTGTATCTAGAGATAATTATTTGCTCGAAAGTTTACTCGTATCTCGAATTGCTCATATGTCGAGCTACCACTGTATATTGTCAATTTTAAATGATAATATATAATGGTGTGACTTGCATTTTTTTCAAAGTAAAAAGTACTGCAGCTATAAATAGTTTGGGAAACACGTTCTCACTTCATACCACTTTACAGGTTCTTCTGGACGCCAACGCAAGTCGTCTCAAGATGTCGTCTCATGTAAGTTTCTTCTAATTGATTTGACTTTTAATTGACTATAACCGTAACCCTGAAACTAGTTTATTCGTAGGCATGATTGGTGACATAACCCGCAATTGGTCTTGTAACCCAAAATACCTCCGATACGCTTTGATTTCAAAAATATTTCCCATTAATATGGTCACTTCTTGCCATCTTGTGGCTGATTTGAAAAAGTTCACCATACAATTATTTACCTGACCAAAAACTCAGCCATCCTCTTTGATTTGAAAATTACTTCCCAGTAATATGATCTCTTGCTGACATCTTGTGGCCGTTGGGAAAAAGTGCACCCTGCAATATATTTTTCCAACCTAAAAACCCTGCAATATTGTCCAGTAATGTGGTGCCCCCACCCCCGCGTGTGCCCTGCTGGACCCCTGCCCCCACCCCCGCGTGTGCCCTGCTGGACCCCTGCCCCACCCCCGCGCGTGCCCTGCTGGACCCCTGCCCCCACCCCCGCGCGTGCCCTGCTGGACCCCTGCCCCCACCCCCGCGCGTGCCCTGCTGGACCCCTGCCCCCACCCCCGCGCGTGCCCTGCTGGACCCCTGCCCCCACCCCCGCGCGTGCCCTGCTGGACCCCTGCCCCCACCCCCGCGCGTGCCCTGCTGGACCCCTGCCCCCACCCCCGCGCGTGCCCTGCTGGACCCCTGCCCCCACCCCCGCGCGTGCCCTGCTGGACCCCTGCCCCCACCCCCGCGCGTGCCCTGCTGGACCCCTGCCCCCACCCCCGCGCGTGCCCTGCTGGACCCCTGCCCCCACCCCCGCGCGTGCCCTGCTGGACCCCTGCCCCCACCCCCGCGCGTGCCCTGCTGGACCCCTGCCCCCACCCCCGCGCGTGCCCTGCTGGACCCCTGCCCCACCCCCGCGCGTGCCCTGCTGGACCCCTGCCCCACCCCCGCGCGTGCCCTGCTGGACCCCTGCCCCCACCCCCGCGCGTGCCCTGCTGGACCCCTGCCCCCACCCCCGCGCGTGCCCTGCTGGACCCCTGCCCCCACCCCCGCGCGTGCCCTGCTGGACCCCTGCCCCCACCCCCGCGCGTGCCCTGCTGGACCCCTGCCCCCACCCCCGCGCGTGCCCTGCTGGACCCCTGCCCCCACCCCCGCGCGTGCCCTGCTGGACCCCTGCCCCCACCCCCGCGCGTGCCCTGCTGGACCCCTGCCCCCACCCCCGCGCGTGCCCTGCTGGACCCCTGCCCCCACCCCCGCGCGTGCCCTGCTGGACCCCTGCCCCCACCCCCGCGCGTGCCCTGCTGGACCCCTGCCCCCACCCCCGCGCGTGCCCTGCTGGACCCCTGCCCCCACCCCCGCGCGTGCCCTGCTGGACCCCTGCCCCCACCCCCGCGCGTGCCCTGCTGGACCCCTGCCCCCACCCCCGCGCGTGCCCTGCTGGACCCCTGCCCCCACCCCCGCGCGTGCCCTGCTGGACCCCTGCCCCCACCCCCGCGCGTGCCCTGCTGGACCCCTGCCCCCACCCCCGCGCGTGCCCTGCTGGACCCCTGCCCCCACCCCCGCGCGTGCCCTGCTGGACCCCTGCCCCCACCCCCGCGCGTGCCCTGCTGGACCCCTGCCCCCACCCCCGCGCGTGCCCTGCTGGACCCCTGCCCCCACCCCCGCGCGTGCCCTGCTGGACCCCTGCCCCCACCCCCGCGCGTGCCCTGCTGGACCCCTGCCCCCACCCCCGCGCGTGCCCTGCTGGACCCCTGCCCCCACCCCCGCGCGTGCCCTGCTGGACCCCTGCCCCCACCCCCGCGCGTGCCCTGCTGGACCCCTGCCCCACCCCCGCGCGTGCCCTGCTGGACCCCTGCCCCCACCCCCGCGCGTGCCCTGCTGGACCCCCGCCCCCACCCCCGCGCGTGCCCTGCTGGACCCCCGCCCCCACCCCCGCGCGTGCCCTGCTGGACCCCCGCCCCACCCCCGCGCGTGCCCTGCTGGGCCCCCGCCCCCACCCCCGCGCGTGCCCTGCTGGACCCCCGCCCCCACCCCCGCGCGTGCCCTGCTGGACCCCCGCCCCCACCCCCGCGCGTGCCCTGCTGGACCCCCGCCCCCACCCCCGCGCGTGCCCTGCTGGACCCCCGCCCCCACCCCCGCGCGTGCCCTGCTGGACCCCCGCCCCCACCCCCGCGCGTGCCCTGCTGGACCCCCGCCCCCACCCCCGCGCGTGCCCTGCGGGACCCCCGCCCCCACCCCCGCGCGTGCCCTGCTGGACCCCCGCCCCCACCCCCGCGCGTGCCCTGCTGGACCCCCGCCCCCACCCCCGCGCGTGCCCTGCTGGACCCCCGCCCCCACCCCCGCGCGTGCCCTGCTGGACCCCCGCCCCCACCCCCGCGCGTGCCCTGCTGGACCCCCGCCCCCACCCCCGCGCGTGCCCTGCTGGACCCCCGCCCCCACCCCCGCGCGTGCCCTGCTGGACCCCCGCCCCCACCCCCGCGCGTGCCCTGCTGGACCCCCGCCCCCACCCCCGCGCGTGCCCTGCCACACCTGGACCCCCGCCCCCACCCCCGCGCGAGCCCTGCCACACCTGGACCCCTGCCGGACCTGGACCCCTGCCGGACCTGGACCCCTGCCGGACCTGGACCCCTGCCGGACCTGGACCCCTGCCGGACCTGGACCCCTGCCGGGCCTGGACCCCTGCTCCCACCCCCGCGCGAGCCCTGCCGGACCTGGACCCCTGCTCCCACCCCCGCGCGAGCCCTGCCGGACCTGGACCCCTGCTCCCACCCCCGCGCGAGCCCTGCCGGACCTGGACCCCCGCACCCCCGCGCGAGCCCTGCCGGACCTGGACCCCCGCACCCCCGCGCGAGCCCTGCCGGATCCCCCCCACCCCCGCGCGAGCCCTGCCGGATCCACCCCCACGCGAGCCCTGCCGGATCCCCCCCACCCCCGCGCGAGCCCTGCCGGATTCCCCCCACCCCCGCGCGAGCCCTGCCGGATTCCCCCCACCCCCGCGCGAGCCCTGCCGGATTCCCCCACCCCCGCGCGAGCCCTGCCGGACCCCCCCTACCCCCGCGCGAGCCCTGCCGGATCCCCCCACCCCCGCGCGAGCCCTGCTGGATTCCCCCCACCCCCGCGCGAGCCCTGCCGGACCCCCCCCACCCCCGCGCGAGCCCTGCTGGATTCCCCCCACCCCCGCGCGAGCCCTGCTGGATTCCCCCCACCCCCGCGCGAGCCCTGCCGGACCCCCCCACCCCCACCCCCATTAGTATTAAACCTTAATCTAATTCATAATATTAACTTTTACCAATCCCTTCCATGCAAAATCTAAACGCTATAACTACTTCCTAACCTTAATGTGGAGAGGTTGAGGCTTTTTGTTGGCTTACAGTTTTGGGTTGTTGTTACCTTTTTGTCTAATGTTTACTGTTTTGGTTTATTGTTACTGTTGTGTTATAGGTTTGGTTTAGTTTTAGGTCAGGGTTAAGCCTACGTGTAGGTTTGGGTTTAAGGTCAGGCTTAGGTGTAGGGTTGGGTTTAAGGTCAGGCTTAGGTGTAGGGTTGGGTTTAAGGTTAGGGTTAGGGTTAGGGTTTAGGGTTTAGGGTTAGGGTTAGGGGTTAGGGGTTAGGGGTTAGGGGTTAGGGGTTAGGGGTTAGGGTTAGGGTTAGGGTTAGGGTTAGGGGTTAGGGGTTAGGGGTTAGGGGTAGGCTTAGGCTTAGGCTTAGGCTTAGGGTTAGGGTTAGGGTTAGGGTTAGGGTTAGGGTTAGGGTTAGGGTTAGGGTTAGGGTTAGGGTTAGGGTTAGGGTTAGGGTTAGGGTTAGGGTTAGGGTTAGGGTTAGGGTTAGGGTTAGGGTTAGGGTTAGGGTTAGGGTTAGGGTTAGGGTTAGGGTTAGGGTTAGGGTTAGGGTTAGGGTTAGGGTTAGGGTTAGGGTTAGGGTTAGGGTTAGGGTTAGGGTTAGGGTTAGGGTTAGGGTTAGGGTTAGGGTTAGGGTTAGGGTTAGGGTTAGGGTTAGGGTTAGGGTTAGGGTTAGGGTTAGGGTTAGGGTTAGGGTTAGGGTTAGGGTTAGGGTTAGGGTTAGGGTTAGGGTTAGGGTTAGGGTTAGGGTTAGGGTTAGGGTTAGGGTTAGGGTTAGGGTTAGGGTTAGGGTTAGGGTTAGGGTTAGGGTTAGGGTTAGGGTTAGGGTTAGGGTTAGGGTTAGGGTTAGGGTTAGGGTTAGGGTTAGGGTTAGGGTTAGGGTTAGGGTTAGGGTTAGGGTTAGGGTTAGGGTTAGGGTTAGGGTTAGGGTTAGGGTTAGGGTTAGGGTTAGGGTTAGGGTTAGGGTTAGGGTTAGGGTTAGGGTTAGGGTTAGGGTTAGGGTTAGGGTTAGGGTTAGGGTTAGGGTTAGGGTTAGGGTTAGGGTTAGGGTTAGGGTTAGGGTTAGGGTTAGGGTTAGGGTTAGGGTTAGGGTTAGGGTTAGGGTTAGGGTTAGGGTTAGGGTTAGGGTTAGGGTTAGGGTTAGGGTTAGGGTTAGGGTTAGGGTTAGGGTTAGGGTTAGGGTTAGGGTTAGGGTTAGGGTTAGGGTTAGGGTTAGGGTTAGGGTTAGGGTTAGGGTTAGGGTTAGGGTTAGGGTTAGGGTTAGGGTTAGGGTTAGGGTTAGGGTTAGGGGTTAGGGTTAGGGTTAGGGTTAGGGTTAGGGTTAGGGTTAGGGTTAGGGTTAGGGTTAGGGTTAGGGTTAGGGTTAGGGTTAGGGTTAGGGTTAGGGTTAGGGTTAGGGTTAGGGTTAGGGTTAGGGTTAGGGTTAGGGTTAGGGTTAGGGTTAGGGTTAGGGTTAGGGTTAGGGTTAGGGTTAGGGTTAGGGTTAGGGTTAGGGTTAGGGTTAGGGTTAGGGTTAGGGTTAGGGTTAGGGTTAGGGTTAGGGTTAGGGTTAGGGTTAGGGTTAGGGTTAGGGTTAGGGTTAGGGTTAGGGTTAGGGTTAGGGTTAGGGTTAGGGTTAGGGTTAGGGTTAGGGTTAGGGTTAGGGTTAGGGTTAGGGTTAGGGTTAGGGTTAGGGTTAGGGTTAGGGTTAGGGTTAGGGTTAGGGTTAGGGTTAGGGTTAGGGTTAGGGTTAGGGTTAGGGTTAGGGTTAGGGTTAGGGTTAGGGTTAGGGTTAGGGTTAGGGTTAGGGTTAGGGTTAGGGTTAGGGTTAGGGTTAGGGTTAGGGTTAGGGTTAGGGTTAGGGTTAGGGTTAGGGTTAGGGTTAGGGTTAGGGTTAGGGTTAGGGTTAGGGTTAGGGTTAGGGTTAGGGTTAGGGTTAGGGTTAGGGTTAGGGTTAGGGTTAGGGTTAGGGTTAGGGTTAGGGTTAGGGTTAGGGTTAGGGTTAGGGTTAGGGTTAGGGTTAGGGTTAGGGTTAGGGTTAGGGTTAGGGTTAGGGTTAGGGTTAGGGTTAGGGTTAGGGTTAGGGTTAGGGTTAGGGTTAGGGTTAGGGTTAGGGTTAGGGTTAGGGTTAGGGTTAGGGTTAGGGTTAGGGTTAGGGTTAGGGTTAGGGTTAGGGTTAGGGTTAGGGTTAGGGTTAGGGTTAGGGTTAGGGTTAGGGTTAGGGTTAGGGTTAGGGTTAGGGTTAGGGTTAGGGTTAGGGTTAGGGTTAGGGTTAGGGTTAGGGTTAGGGTTAGGGTTAGGGTTAGGGTTAGGGTTAGGGTTAGGGTTAGGGTTAGGGTTAGGGTTAGGGTTAGGGTTAGGGTTAGGGTTAGGGTTAGGGTTAGGGTTAGGGTTAGGGTTAGGGTTAGGGTTAGGGTTAGGGTTAGGGTTAGGGTTAGGGTTAGGGTTAGGGTTAGGGTTAGGGTTAGGGTTAGGGTTAGGGTTAGGGTTAGGGTTAGGGTTAGGGTTAGGGTTAGGGTTAGGGTTAGGGTTAGGGTTAGGGTTAGGGTTAGGGTTAGGGTTAGGGTTAGGGTTAGGGTTAGGGTTAGGGTTAGGGTTAGGGTTAGGGTTAGGGTTAGGGTTAGGGTTAGGGTTAGGGTTAGGGTTAGGGTTAGGGTTAGGGTTAGGGTTAGGGTTAGGGTTAGGGTTAGGGTTAGGGTTAGGGTTAGGGTTAGGGTTAGGGTTAGGGTTAGGGTTAGGGTTAGGGTTAGGGTTAGGGTTAGGGTTAGGGTTAGGGTTAGGGTTAGGGTTAGGGTTAGGGTTAGGGTTAGGGTTAGGGTTAGGGTTAGGGTTAGGGTTAGGGTTAGGGTTAGGGTTAGGGTTAGGGTTAGGGTTAGGGTTAGGGTTAGGGTTAGGGTTAGGGTTAGGGTTAGGGTTAGGGTTAGGGTTAGGGTTAGGGTTAGGGTTAGGGTTAGGGTTAGGGTTAGGGTTAGGGTTAGGGTTAGGGTTAGGGTTAGGGTTAGGGTTAGGGTTAGGGTTAGGGTTAGGGTTAGGGTTAGGGTTAGGGTTAGGGTTAGGGTTAGGGTTAGGGTTAGGGTTAGGGTTAGGGTTAGGGTTAGGGTTAGGGTTAGGGTTAGGGTTAGGGTTAGGGTTAGGGTTAGGGTTAGGGTTAGGGTTAGGGTTAGGGTTAGGGTTAGGGTTAGGGTTAGGGTTAGGGTTAGGGTTAGGGTTAGGGTTAGGGTTAGGGTTAGGGTTAGGGTTAGGGTTAGGGTTAGGGTTAGGGTTAGGGTTAGGGTTAGGGTTAGGGTTAGGGTTAGGGTTAGGGTTAGGGTTAGGGTTAGGGTTAGGGTTAGGGTTAGGGTTAGGGTTAGGGTTAGGGTTAGGGTTAGGGTTAGGGTTAGGGTTAGGGTTAGGGTTAGGGTTAGGGTTAGGGTTAGGGTTAGGGTTAGGGTTAGGGTTAGGGTTAGGGTTAGGGTTAGGGTTAGGGTTAGGGTTAGGGTTAGGGTTAGGGTTAGGGTTAGGGTTAGGGTTAGGGTTAGGGTTAGGGTTAGGGTTAGGGTTAGGGTTAGGGTTAGGGTTAGGGTTAGGGTTAGGGTTAGGGTTAGGGTTAGGGTTAGGGTTAGGGTTAGGGTTAGGGTTAGGGTTAGGGTTAGGGTTAGGGTTAGGGTTAGGGTTAGGGTTAGGGTTAGGGTTAGGGTTAGGGTTAGGGTTAGGGTTAGGGTTAGGGTTAGGGTTAGGGTTAGGGTTAGGGTTAGGGTTAGGGTTAGGGTTAGGGTTAGGGTTAGGGTTAGGGTTAGGGTTAGGGTTAGGGTTAGGGTTAGGGTTAGGGTTAGGGTTGTTAGGGTTAGGGTTAGGGTTAGGGTTAGGGTTAGGGTTAGGGTTAGGGTTAGGGTTAGGGTTAGGGTTAGGGTTAGGGTTAGGGTTAGGGTTAGGGTTAGGGTTAGGGTTAGGGTTAGGGTTAGGGTTAGGGTTAGGGTTAGGGTTAGGGTTAGGGTTAGGGTTAGGGTTAGGGTTAGGGTTAGGGTTAGGGTTAGGGTTAGGGTTAGGGTTAGGGTTAGGGTTAGGGTTAGGGTTAGGGTTAGGGTTAGGGTTAGGGTTAGGGTTAGGGTTAGGGTTAGGGTTAGGGTTAGGGTTAGGGTTAGGGTTAGGGTTAGGGTTAGGGTTAGGGTTAGGGTTAGGGTTAGGGTTAGGGTTAGGGTTAGGGTTAGGGTTAGGGTTAGGGTTAGGGTTAGGGTTAGGGTTAGGGTTAGGGTTAGGGTTAGGGTTAGGGTTAGGGTTAGGGTTAGGGTTAGGGTTAGGGTTAGGGTTAGGGTTAGGGTTAGGGTTAGGGTTAGGGTTAGGGTTAGGGTTAGGGTTAGGGTTAGGGTTAGGGTTAGGGTTAGGGTTAGGGTTAGGGTTAGGGTTAGGGTTAGGGTTAGGGTTAGGGTTAGGGTTAGGGTTAGGGTTAGGGTTAGGGTTAGGGTTAGGGTTAGGGTTAGGGTTAGGGTTAGGGTTAGGGTTAGGGTTAGGGTTAGGGTTAGGGTTAGGGTTAGGGTTAGGGTTAGGGTTAGGGTTAGGGTTAGGGTTAGGGTTAGGGTTAGGGTTAGGGTTAGGGTTAGGGTTAGGGTTAGGGTTAGGGTTAGGGTTAGGGTTAGGGTTAGGGTTAGGGTTAGGGTTAGGGTTAGGGTTAGGGTTAGGGTTAGGGTTAGGGTTAGGGTTAGGGTTAGGGTTAGGGTTAGGGTTAGGGTTAGGGTTAGGGTTAGGGTTAGGGTTAGGGTTAGGGTTAGGGTTAGGGTTAGGGTTAGGGTTAGGGTTAGGGTTAGGGTTAGGGTTAGGGTTAGGGTTAGGGTTAGGGTTAGGGTTAGGGTTAGGGTTAGGGTTAGGGTTAGGGTTAGGGTTAGGGTTAGGGTTAGGGTTAGGGTTAGGGTTAGGGTTAGGGTTAGGGTTAGGGTTAGGGTTAGGGTTAGGGTTAGGGTTAGGGTTAGGGTTAGGGTTAGGGTTAGGGTTAGGGTTAGGGTTAGGGTTAGGGTTAGGGTTAGGGTTAGGGTTAGGGTTAGGGTTAGGGTTAGGGTTAGGGTTAGGGTTAGGGTTAGGGTTAGGGTTAGGGTTAGGGTTAGGGTTAGGGTTAGGGTTAGGGTTAGGGTTAGGGTTAGGGTTAGGGTTAGGGTTAGGGTTAGGGTTAGGGTTAGGGTTAGGGTTAGGGTTAGGGTTAGGGTTAGGGTTAGGGTTAGGGTTAGGGTTAGGGTTAGGGTTAGGGTTAGGGTTAGGGTTAGGGTTAGGGTTAGGGTTAGGGTTAGGGTTAGGGTTAGGGTTAGGGTTAGGGTTAGGGTTAGGGTTAGGGTTAGGGTTAGGGTTAGGGTTAGGGTTAGGGTTAGGGTTAGGGTTAGGGTTAGGGTTAGGGTTAGGGTTAGGGTTAGGGTTAGGGTTAGGGTTAGGGTTAGGGTTAGGGTTAGGGTTAGGGTTAGGGTTAGGGTTAGGGTTAGGGTTAGGGTTAGGGTTAGGGTTAGGGTTAGGGTTAGGGTTAGGGTTAGGGTTAGGGTTAGGGTTAGGGTTAGGGTTAGGGTTAGGGTTAGGGTTAGGGTTAGGGTTAGGGTTAGGGTTAGGGTTAGGGTTAGGGTTAGGGTTAGGGTTAGGGTTAGGGTTAGGGTTAGGGTTAGGGTTAGGGTTAGGGTTAGGGTTAGGGTTAGGGTTAGGGTTAGGGTTAGGGTTAGGGTTAGGGTTAGGGTTAGGGTTAGGGTTAGGGTTAGGGTTAGGGTTAGGGTTAGGGTTAGGGTTAGGGTTAGGGTTAGGGTTAGGGTTAGGGTTAGGGTTAGGGTTAGGGTTAGGGTTAGGGTTAGGGTTAGGGTTAGGGTTAGGGTTAGGGTTAGGGTTAGGGTTAGGGTTAGGGTTAGGGTTAGGGTTAGGGTTAGGGTTAGGGTTAGGGTTAGGGTTAGGGTTAGGGTTAGGGTTAGGGTTAGGGTTAGGGTTAGGGTTAGGGTTAGGGTTAGGGTTAGGGTTAGGGTTAGGGTTAGGGTTAGGGTTAGGGTTAGGGTTAGGGTTAGGGTTAGGGTTAGGGTTAGGGTTAGGGTTAGGGTTAGGGTTAGGGTTAGGGTTAGGGTTAGGGTTAGGGTTAGGGTTAGGGTTAGGGTTAGGGTTAGGGTTAGGGTTAGGGTTAGGGTTAGGGTTAGGGTTAGGGTTAGGGTTAGGGTTAGGGTTAGGGTTAGGGTTAGGGTTAGGGTTAGGGTTAGGGTTAGGGTTAGGGTTAGGGTTAGGGTTAGGGTTAGGGTTAGGGTTAGGGTTAGGGTTAGGGTTAGGGTTAGGGTTAGGGTTAGGGTTAGGGTTAGGGTTAGGGTTAGGGTTAGGGTTAGGGTTAGGGTTAGGGTTAGGGTTAGGGTTAGGGTTAGGGTTAGGGTTAGGGTTAGGGTTAGGGTTAGGGTTAGGGTTAGGGTTAGGGTTAGGGTTAGGGTTAGGGTTAGGGTTAGGGTTAGGGTTAGGGTTAGGGTTAGGGTTAGGGTTAGGGTTAGGGTTAGGGTTAGGGTTAGGGTTAGGGTTAGGGTTAGGGTTAGGGTTAGGGTTAGGGTTAGGGTTAGGGTTAGGGTTAGGGTTAGGGTTAGGGTTAGGGTTAGGGTTAGGGTTAGGGTTAGGGTTAGGGTTAGGGTTAGGGTTAGGGTTAGGGTTAGGGTTAGGGTTAGGGTTAGGGTTAGGGTTAGGGTTAGGGTTAGGGTTAGGGTTAGGGTTAGGGTTAGGGTTAGGGTTAGGGTTAGGGTTAGGGTTAGGGTTAGGGTTAGGGTTAGGGTTAGGGTTAGGGTTAGGGTTAGGGTTA